>NC_088201.1:173793585-174393585 GCF_037126465.1 Ornithodoros turicata
ATTCACCGTTCCAAATGACGAACGAACGACAGCACACAATCACGTCATGTAGTGGGAAACAAATAGAAACAAATAACACATTGTACGCCGAATTTAGACAGCAAGCGATGGATTTGGGAAAACGAGCGCGTCAAGCTTAGTGGAATGAAGCTGCCAACGGAGGGCAACGTCTTCCATGACCAACGGATGGCAGCTCCCTTGTGGTCACGCTTCCCTGAGCGAGTCCGACCCCCTGACTCACACAATCGCTGCCTGCCAAAGTTGGTGCAGTCGTCTGCCAGCACGGCCTAGAACGGCTGCGGGGTGGGGGTGCGGGGTGAGGGCTAGAACCCTCACCAACCGCGTGCAATATGTAGACTTCAAACTGGCCTAACCTCACTACACTTCGTCTAACCCAATAAGACGGTCAGTCGACTGACTCGCAAGATGACCCCCAATTGCTACCCTTTGCTTTGACATCTACCCAGACAGAACATATCGATCCCACACAGGTCCCACGGATGTCTTCAACGAGATCTCACGACATCCTGCGGAATGGGCCTAGCGGGACAAAAGACGTTCCACGGTCACCGTATTGTCATCTCCTCGAACATCCCAGTGACCTCCCATAACGGTCCCATTTGAAAATGCGGGATGCGTGACGGACGACGGACGGAAGTACTCATTCATGTTGAAATTTAAATGATTTGTTCCTTTTCATCATCATATTATTTAAAATACAGAAACCACTAAAAAGGACAGAAGTGATAAATTTTCACGCATGATACGTATACAAGGCACTTATGTTTTAATGACGCTTACACCCCGCAGCAGTGCCGTCCATCAGAACATGTGCTGCAATATACAGACGAAAAATTGTTGAAAAGTTACGTCCAGTCTTTGTCCAATGTCTGTACAGAACACAGAAGTCGTATTGCCAACTGTAGGATGGGACAAACGAAGGCTTGCCCACATCACATTTCAAAAATAGTACTGCTCTCGCCCTAAAGTAGTGTTATGAATATAGCTTAAACTAAGCCTTAAATAATAATGGTACCGTGATGTTACACGTAAGGTTAGTCTGCGTAGTGTGGCGACATGTTGCACGTGCAATCACAGCACGACAAAGTTGTCGGTGGCGTAAGACGAGAGGCCAGCCAATGATGTCGCGGCATATTTCCTGGGAAGACTTTACAAGAAATTGTTAACATATTTTTCCTAAAGCACTTGTGGGACCATGATTAAAACATGCAAATTCTCATGCGGGCACCTGTGCGCTCCATTTGTGCACGAGTTGTAAATTTGATTAGAAAATTTCAATTGTACAAAAATCCTGAGGACAGTTATTCACACAGTTAAACTGTTATGCATAGAGAGCATAAGATATAGGTACACGAACCTTTTACACCTCCGTAAGACGCCAAATTTGGGCAAACTCCGCAGAATATCGAACAATTAATCATAAAAAGGCAATGGTTGAATGGGCTTTTTTCTCAGAGCGTGGGAGCTCTCAGCCAAGTGACAGAACAACATGCATCAGCAGAACTATATTCCCAGAGCACATATGTCACATATGTTTGAGGTGCCACACAGAGGAACACGCGTAGAATGTTCAGTAAAGAAGTAAATTATAATCCAGTGTAAATTCTACCTCAACGTTTCCCAAACTGAATCTGTGAAAAGTGTAATGTGAGCTGAATGAGAACGAATGAAAAAATCGTGGCACTTCCAAATGATTAAATCCTGATATTATGCTTGATCATGAACATGTTATTGAATCCCTTGAATGAGACAAAAACAGTTTGCGGAAAATGAAGCGCTTAATGTATACTAACCCTACACATCAGATCATTTTGTCAGATCTTCGAACATCCCTGACATCCCACGACGCTCCGGCAAAATATGCGGGTTGCCCTGAACGGAGCCCTTCCCAGTTGTAAGGTATATTTTAATGTATATAAATGTAGTGAAGCTGCTCACGCTCCGGTTTACCGTTTGAATAAACCACTACGCCCACTCTCATTATTAATACAGTAGAACGCTTCGACATCTTCACTACAGTATACGTACTCAATGAATAATGACCCAAAGCCACACAATTTGAATAAAATATGTATCTGGAGATGGTAATAGCACATTACGTACATACGAGGAAAAATATTTAATGACTTTGAAAATGAAGTAAACAGAGAACAACAAACCACAATTTAAAGTATACTCTTCTGCTTTGTTTTAAGTAACTTTTTCTGTTTTCCAAAACAATATATAAATTTTTCTGAACACAATAAATAATAATAAAACATAATAATAGACAATAAAAGAACTATATGCTAAAACCAACAGGTGCATTTTCACGATCCAAAAAAGAATTGTTGAGTAGAACCATAACGTGTAAAACGAAAATGATGAACAAATGATACCAATCTCTACCAAACAAACTTCACATGTATCTACATATATAACATATCAGATCACTTTTCTCAGTTCCCGAGAGTACATTGGCAAAACAATACTGCCGCTGAGTGTAAGGACCGTGAAGTGAAAATAACACGTACAATACAAAAGTTAAAAAAGACTTGCTGTGGGAGCTCGCATAACTGAGGCTCTCAGATATAGACGATTATTGTTTTTTTTTTTTTTTTTGATTGGGTGTTAGCGCCGCGAAGCAACTGTGGCTATGAGCGACGTACAGATGTGGACAGACGGAGAGAGGATAGCAGGAAGGAGTGGGGGACAGGGGGTTAGTATGCGTCCTGGGCCGACTTCAGGGGGAACTGTGCCGACATTCGTCTGGAAAGTCTTCGGAAAACCCAGGGAAAACCTCAGACAGCACAGCCGGCGGTAGGATTCGAACCCACCACCTCCCAGTCTTCAGCACGACCTTGGTTACCACCAACGAGCGGACGCCTTAGCCCACTCGGCCATGCCGCTGGTAGACGATTATTGATTACTGCAAGCGTAGTATGCGTAAAACAAAACTCCGCAAAAGAATGAGCACTAAATATGAGGAAGTCATGATCCCTTCATCCACCTCGTTAATCGATGCTAACGACGAATGATCTGTCTTCTTTTTGAAGGGCATTGACTTTCAAACAGACCTTCACGGAACCCTAAATAGATCATAATCGTACACAACGCAGTCATCGTAAGGCAAAAAAAGAACTTGTCACCTCGACAAGCGTGGAACCTGAATTGCAGTGGTCTACTCAGACAAAACAAATCCGTCCCACAGAAGTCTCGCTCCCTTGTGGTCATGCTTCCCTGAGCGAGTCCCACCCCTGACTCACACAATCACTGCCTGCCAAAGTTGGTGCAGTCGTCTGCCAGCACGGCCTAGAACTGCTGCGGGGTGGGGGTGCGGGGTGAAGGGCTAGAACCCTCACCAACCGCGTGCAATATGTGGACTCCAAACTGGCCTAACCTCACTACACTTCGTCTAACCCAATAAGACGGTCAGTCGACAGACTTGTAAGATGACCCCCAATTGCTACCCTTTGCTTTGACAACTAGCTGCTTTGAAATCAAAGCACAAAAAGCAGCCCCAACCCACACTTCACGGCTGCGCCGTTTTTAGAAAATCCCTAAAACTAACATTTACACTGACCGGTGTATATGCATTGAATTTTGTGAACAATGAAAACAATTCAGATTATATAGTGGCTTCCCTTCCAGACAGAACCCCATCTCCTACGGACGTCCAAAATAGACACCAATGTCCAGATCCGGATATGAATGTCAGTGGGACTTCCCTGGGATGTTAATGGAGGGATATCCGTAGTAGTAATGAATGACCACGACTATCCGGAAACGCTACAAGGCTTCTGGACGCCATTTATTAGCAATTAGAGCTAATTGGGACCCCCCACATTAATCAGCATCATCCAATGAGTCATCACACTAATTGGGGAGCGTCTAACTAGTGTCCAGACCACCCTGTGCGTTTCCGGATAGACGTGGTCATAAAAATAAAAAAAAATATAGACAGAGAGAGTGGAGAGAAGGAGTTTAGTTGAAGATCAACGACGCCATCTTGAAGAAAGGCCGCTGACCGTCGCTGGGCGACGGAGCACAGAGGCAGGTTGCAAAGCATTGCAGCTATGACCACAAGTTCCGGACATCCTGTGACGTCAGCTGTGACGTGATCACGGCATGTCTGGGCAAGTTATGACAGCTCTGGGCATGCAAGGAGAAAAACACTTGTAATACAGAGGCTGCGAAAGCAACAGTATGCAAACCATCAATAGCTAACCACCAGAACAGGAGCGCAGAACCATGCGACTGCTCCATCCGAGAGGCAGGCAGAAACTGACTTGTAATGGTTTTTTCTCCTGTATAAAGCCCCACAGCTGCACCCCCTAGCGGTTACTTTCTCAACTAATCTCACAACAAAATTATTAAGAATCACGCCAGCGCTACTCCCGGTCCCAAGGCAGAAGATGATAGAAAATGGCGGGAATGCCCGGACAACAGCAACCAGCACCCGACGTGCACGGTCACGAAAATCGCAAACAAAGCGTGAACAAAGTTGGCGAAAGCATTAGTTACACAACAAATCACCTCACCACAGTAGGAGCGCAGACCGATGCGGCTGCTCTCCGTGACAGCCAGCCAGAAACTGAGCGAGCGCGCGGAGCGCACGTCTGCTTTCCCGACAGCCTGAGAGAAACTGACTGGGGCGCCGCTCCGCGGCCGCTACGCATACGCGCTCCTAGCGCCCTCTGGGGCGACCACCTCCGAGAGGCTAAAGTGAAGAGCATTCCTGCGCCCCCTGCTGGCCGTTCTCATTGGTCGTGAGGCTAAGAGAGAAGAGCATTCCTGCGCCCCCTGCTGGCCGTTCTCATTGGTCGTGACATCATCCTATTGTCTCAGGGCTACCCTGTTTTTTTTTGCACTAATTCTGCTTTGGTCAATCTACAATGAAGCCACAGTATGACGTCTTCATGCAGCTGCGTGGCTCAAGGACGCGTACGCTCTAGACAGGGGACATATTATTTATTGAATCACTATCCCAAGATTATTTCCTTTATTGTTCTATAACGATTGAATAGAAAACTATTGCAGAAGAGCACCATGCATGAAAGCTGATCGTAGGAATTCCAAAGTCTTACTAAATGAGACTTGCAAAATAACAAAATATGCTAACACGTAACTCCATCAACAGCAAATAAGAGGACTAGGTACTCAACAAATCAACACAGAGTATGGGTAAACAGGAGCGCAGAACTCAGGGCAGCACTATCGTCAAGACAACAATGTTCCTTGTCAAAAAAAAACGTCAACACAGGAAAGCATGCATATCGGGGCACGTCAGAACACGTCAGGACAAATTGTACGACTGCTGGGCAACAGAGGAAAACAAACACTTGAACAGAGTGAAAAAGACACTCACCATCAGTTTTCCCGTTCACAGCATTCCCTCATTGTAAATCCGCTCCTCACAAAATCCACCTGCATCGTCGAACACCATTCACCAGTGACGAACCACACATCCTCACCCCATCAGAGGCAGACAGAACCCCACCGAAGCTACGCTCTTCCACTGACGGTCAACGCCAGGAGCAGAATTTACGTGTCCAGACCCGTCAGTGTTCAAGAGAGAAGTGAATCCTTGCGCCCCCTGCAGGCCGTTCTCATTGGTCGTGACGTCATCCTATTGTTTCAGGGCTACCCTGTTTTTTCCACTAATGCTCCTCTAGACAAGGTCAACCTGAAACAATGGTCTCGTGGTATGACGTCATCATGCAGGTGCGTGGCTCAAGGACGCGTACGCTCTAGACATGGGACCTGTTATTTATTTAATCACTATCCCAAGATTATTTCCTTTATTCTACTATAATGATTGCATAGGGAACTATTGCAGAAGAGCACCATAGAAAAGAGGCGATTGTAGCATTTCATTCCCAAACTCTTACTGTACAGGGAAAAAATAATGGTTCAGCAAGACATGTCCATCTCAGCCGAGAGCCATGCAGCTAAGTGAATAATGACGCTTTGTTCCTCCTGAATAAAGTCACACACCTGTCCCCCTCGTGGTTACTCTCTGAACTAAATGAATCGCAAAATTATTAAGAATAGCTCTACTCCCATTCAAGGCAGCACTATCGTCAAGAATATTTCTCGTACAAAAAGAAAAGCTACATGTAGAAGGAAAGCATGTCAGAACAAGCCCAGGCATGTCAGTGCATGTTTGTCAGACAAAAAGGGGGGAAAAGCGAAAAGAAACAAAGAAGGAAACCATCATCAAACTATTTCTAAGCACACGCACTCCTCTTATTCAAAAACAGTGCTCATCATAAATCCGTCCAGGACAATACACACCATTTTTCTATTGCTACACTTTTTTTTTCCAGTGACGGTCAATGCATTGCTACAGACTGCGTGACGTCATCACATCCTGTCTGAAGAAGAAGACAGCGGCAAAGACTCCTATCATTCATTGAATCACAAGATTATTTCCTTTGTCCTACTCTTAATGACATTCATTCTCTCATTAAAATTCAACAAAAAAGCTCTGTGCATGTTAACGATTTTCACCCCAAAGGCTCATCATGGTCATTAGAATTACAGTAAACTACCACTGCTCCTTAAAATAATAAGTGAGACCACTCAACATCACCTCCAGGCTTATGTAATACATGACCCTTTCTATGCTCATACATTCGTTGTCTGAGGCTACACCTGCGAGCAAAAAGCCGCAGAAGCCGGGGGGAGGGGGGCAAAGTTCCATTCGCGCATTGCGAGCAAAAAGGCGCGAAAGCCGGGAGCAAAGTTCCATTCGCGCACGCCAAAACACAAGACAGAACGCCTTTACGGGAACACGATGGCATTTGTATACTATATTAATGATTATTGCATTGCAGTGTAGAAAAACTACTACAAAACTATAATTTAGGAGCCCATTAAAATTCTACTTTCTATGGAAACTATAATTGCCCTATTACTTGGATCGCTATTAATGAAGCGATCCATTTTTTTCTCTCTTCCAATTTCAGCCTTGTCATGCAGGGAAGCAGACTCACATCCAAAATAATTAATTTACACTGAGGGTGCCGTGCTTGAGGAATTCCTATCCTGCGCTCAGATGTAAGCATTTCTTTACGGATACAGCTGACTTCCTCAACATACCGAGCTCCTAACAACATCTAACAAACAATCAGAGAAACCCTCTTCTCAGCTGTACCATGCGACTTTCTTCAGCGTAAAATCGGTGATTTGAGGAAGAGAGCAGCGAAAAATTGTGCGCACTTGTGCTTGACTTAAAAAACCTAAAGCATTTGCCAATAAACCAAGACACATTGTTGCAAAGAAAGCACAGGACAGGGATACACAACTTTCCTTAGGTGAGCAGGGAAAAGGCTTAAAACCTCAGGAATAATAGCAGAGTCCCTGGACATCGCTACGCGGCTAACACAAGATAACAACAACAAGATAATAGCGGCGGGTAAAATTGCAACACTGCTAAACAAGCCCCAACATGACATCATGACGTCACAAATAGGAAAAAGAAGCACGCGCGCGCACACAGCAGCTCAGGAATGCACAAGGAGAGGTGCTTTATAGGAATTTCTACTCCACACACTCAGATACCAGCATTTCTGCACAAATACCTATAACGGCTGACTTCCTCAACATATCGAGGAAAGCGAATACTGACACTCAACATATAACAAAAAACAAACAAATTCCATTCTCATGAACTCTCCTCTGCCCAGCGGCTTTCTCCTGCTCTACCTGGATGCTGACTGTTTCCCCTCATCTACATTCTGAGTAAAAGCCGTGAAAGAAGAAAAGAACCGCGAAAAATTACACGCATTTGTGCTCCAATAGCTGTAACTGCAAGAAACTGTTGCGCACGCTAATACACTGAGAAAAAGACACCCATTTCTGTCACCAGATAATTCTTGCATAATGCCACATACACAGCCGCATTACCCTTGCGTAAAGAAAGCACAGGACAGGGATACACAAATTTCCATAAGTGAGCAGGGAAAAGGCTTCAGTCGAACCGCTCAGAAATAACCGTCGGGCACTCATAAAATACCCTGCCCAAAGACTTCGCCAGGTTCGCGAGGCCATTCCATTAAAAACGCTCGTCCTATCCTACAGATAGCAATGCAAACGCGACTGCCCTTATTTTTTAAACCACTATTTCACGCAATAGTACATCAATGTATCACTCGTGCCACACGGAAAGGCAAACACTTACTTGTCAAGTGGGGTCCCAGCGCGTGCGCGTGTGCACACACACAGCCACACACACACACACTAACATTTTCACACTCACAAACACAAAGTCTATTTTCACAACCACATAAATCCATATTATTCCTCAGGTCAATAATTATCCTGCCATCGCCAAAAGACGGCACAGACATGTATGCTTACGCAAGACAATCGGTCCTCGTTCCGGATGTAATAGGATATCGTCACTCGGCCGGCGCGAACCAATAAAGGAAGAAAGGAATGCATGTTCGCTACGAAGAAAACGGTGCCGTGCTTCTACGCAGCGATCATTATACAGACGCGTAAATGTGAACATCATTCGCTACACACTGTAGCTCTCATCATTTTTAAACCAAACCGTGTTCATAGGTCTTCACTAAATAGGTGAGCCGATAATGACTCCAAATAAAATCAAATAAAATAATCATTCCAGCATCGCTGGCTGCAAGCTTGGGTACCCAACGGAGCAGTGCGCTCCTATCAACACGCCTTGGGCTGACCTTACACACCCGAAGCCTTTTCTGAATACATTCTGCCGGCGCTGGAATAAAAATTTATCGCGAGGGTACCACGATGTCAGCACGCGCTGGGACGCGCTGGGACCCCACTTGACAAGTAAGTGTTTGCCTAAGGTAGAGCAGGAGAAAGCCGCTCGGCAGACCAGAGTTCATGAGAATGGAATTTGTTTTTTGTTATATATCGTTGAGTGTCAGTATTCACTAGAGGTGTGCGAATATTCGAAATTTCGAATATTGTTCGAATGTTGTTGATATTCGAACCCTATTCGTATTCGAAAATTTGATAATCGAGAAATTCGAATGTTCGAAAATTTCGAATAATGGAGCACAAGCGCCAGCATTCCCGCTAAAATGAACAGAATTCCAGGTATTGGGATTAATCTTGCGAAAATTCCACGTTTTTCACGTCCTTAGCGCGATTTCCAATTGCAATCGGACTTCATGTGCATCCAGCAAAACCGCAAGTTGGCTTCACAGCATGCTTCCGCGCATTGCGTGCAGCCAACTTTAAGGCACAACGTCTGGTAGGCTACCTAGCCGATTTGATTTTTTATGTGCGCTTTCGTTATTTTTTAAAAGATAATACAGACTTGATGAAGTGTTTGTTTGTTTTTTGTTAGTATGTGTCTGTCACATTCGTAGCGCTGTTCAAGCTTTATTTTCTTTGCAAAAATTCAGACTTTATGGTATTAAGCTGTTCGAGTAGAAGTCACTTTCCGTGTTCGCTTAAGAGGGATTGTGTATCCCTGTCCTGTGCTTTCTTCACGCAGGGCCAATGCAAATGAGTATTTAGCATTATGCAATAATTATCTGATAGCAGAAATGGGTGTCTTTGTCATAGTTTATTAGCGTGTGCGTCGTTATTTTATTTATTTTTTTTCTCTTATAGCTATGCGAGCAAAAGTGCGTGTAATATTTCGCTGCTCTTTTCTTATTTTCTCTACTTTTTATGTAGAAGAAAGCCTCCTGCGTAAAAGCTGAATAGTGTTCTACCAGTGGAAGTGGGGTTGTTTGTTTGATTATGTTGGGTGTTCGATATCTTGACGAAGTAAGCAGAGCTTAATTTTGCAGGTTTTTGAGCAGAAATGCTGGTATCTGAGCACGGAGTACAAATTTCTATATTTCTCTGCTCCCTAAGAAAATTTGTACGTCGTTTTCCAAGCAGACCGCGTTTAGTTTATGCAGAATAGAAAAATGAAGTTGTGTATGCTCTATGATGATCCGCCGCAGGCTTAGGCCTTTTCCCCGATCACCAGTGTTTTCGCATTCGATGTCGCATGTCTAGACTTGTTCAGTAGTGTTGCAATTTTTACCCTTCGCTAATATCTTGTTTCTGCCGTCTTGTGTTAGACGTTGAGCTTCGTAGCGATGTGCGGTAACGCTACGATTATTCCTGAGCGCTCCGTGTGTTTAATGCGTTGTCCTCTGTGCGTGCATGCGTGTGCTTTTTTCCTGATTTGTGACGTCAGCGTGGCATGTCTGGACTTGTTTAGCAGTGTTGCAATTTTACCCGCTGCTAGTATGTTGTTTGTGTCATGTTGTGCTAGCCGTCGAGTTCCGTTGCGATAAGCGTTGATTCTCCGGTTATTTCTGAGTGGTTCGACTGAAGCCTTTTCCCTGCTCACTTATGGAAATTTGTGTATCCCTGTCCTGTGCTTTCTTTACGCAAGGGTAATGCGACTGTGTATGTGGCATTATGCAAGAATTATCTGGTGGCAGAAATGGGTGTCTTTTTCTCAGTGTATTGGCGAGCGCTACGGTTTCTTGCAGTTACAGCTATTGGAGCACAAATGCGTGTAATTTTTCGTGGTTCTTTTCTCCTTTCACACGGCTTTTACTCAGAATGTAGACAAGGGGAAACAGTCAGCATCCAGGTAGAGCAGGAGAAAGCCGCTCGGCAGAGGAGAGTTCATGAGAATGGAATTTGTTTGTTTTTTGTTATATGTTGAGTGTCAGTATTCGCTTTCCTCGATATGTTGAGGAAGTCAGCCGTTATAGGTATTTGTGCAGAAATGCTGGTATCTGAGTGTGTGGAGTAGAAATTCCTATAAAGCTCCTCTCCTTGTGCATTCCTGAGCTGCTGCGTGCGCGCGCGTGCTTCTTTTTCCTGGTTTGCGACGTCATGATGGCATGTTGGGGCTTGTTTAGCAGTGTTGCAATTTTATTCGCCGCTATTATCTTGTTGTTGTTATCTTGTGTTAGCCGCGTAGCGATGTCCAGTGACTCTGCTATTATTCCTGAGGTCTTAAGCCTTTTCTCTGCTCACCTAAGGAAAGTTGTGTATCCCTGTCCTGTGCTTTCTTTGCGACAATGCGTCTGTGTATGTGGCACTATCAGATAGCAGACATGAGTGTCTTTTTCTTGGTTTATTGGCATATGCTTCAGGTTTTTTAAGTCAAGCACAAGTGCGCGCAATTTTTCGCTGCTATCTTCCTCAAATCACTGATTTTACGCAGAAGAAAGTCGCATGATACAGCTGAGAAGAGGGTTTCTCTGATTGTTTGTTAGATGTTGTTAGGAGCTCGGTATGTTAAGGATGTCAGCTGTATCCGTAAAGAAATGCTTGCATCTGAGCGCAGGATAGGAATTCCTGAAGCACGGCACCCTCAGTGTAAATTAATTATTTTGGATGTGAGTCTGCTTCCCTGCATGACAAGGCTGAAATGGGAAGAGAGAAAAAAATGGATCGCTTCATTAATAGCGATCCAAGTAATAGGGCAATTATAGCTTCCATAGAAAATACAATTTTAATGGGCTCCTAAATTATAGTTTTGTAGTAGTTTTTCTACACTGCAATGCAATAATCATTAATAGTATACGAATGCCATCGTGTTCTCGTAAAGGCGTTCTGTCTTGTGCTTTGGCGTGCGCGAATCGAACTTTGCTCCCGGCTTTCGCGCCTTTTTGCTCGCAATGCGCGAATGGAACTTTCCCCCCCTCCGGCTTCCGTGCCTTTTTGCTCGCAGGTGTAGCCTCAGACAACGAATGTATGAGCATAGAAAGGGTCATGTATTACATAACCCTGGAGGTGATGTTGAGTGGTCTCACTTATTATTTTAAGGAGCAGTGGTAGTTTACTGTAATTCTAATGACCATGATGAGCCTTTGGGGTGAAAATCGTTAATATGCACGGAGCTTTTTTGTTGAATTTTAATGAGAAAATGAATGTCATTAAGAGTAGGACAAAGGAAATGATCTTGCGATTCAATGAATGATAGGAGTCTTTGCCGCTGTCTTCTTCTTCAGACAGGATGTGATGACGTCACGGAGCTGTAGCAATGCATTGACCGCCACTGGAAAAAAAAGTGTAGCAATAGAAAAATGGTGTGTATTGCCCTGGACGGATTTATGATGAGCACTGTTTTTGAATAAGAGGAGTGCGTGTGCTTAGAAATAGTTTGGTGCTGGTTTCCTTCTTCGTTTCTTTTCGCTTTTCCCCCTTGTTGTCTGAAAAACATGCACTGACATGCCTGGGCTTGTTCTGACATGCTTTCCTTCTACATGTAGCTTTTTTCTTTTTGTACGAGAAATATTCTTGACGATAGTGCTGCCTTGAATGGGAGTAGAGCTATTCTTAATAATTTTGCGATTCATTTAGTTCAGTGAGTAACCGCGAGGGGACAGGTGTGTGACTTTATTCAGGAGGAACAAAGCGTCATTATTCACTTAGCTACATGGCTCTCGGCTGAGATGGACATGTCTTGCTGAACCATTATTTTTTCCCTGTACAGTAAGAGTTTGGGAATGAAATGCTACAATCGCCTCTTTTCTATGGTGCTCTTCTGCAATAGTTCCCTATGCAATCATTATAGTAGAATAAAGGAAATAATATTGGGATATTGATTCAATAAATAACAGGTCCCATGTCTAGAGCGTACGCGTCCTTGAGCCACGCACCTGCATGATGACGTCATACCACGAGACCATTGTTTCAGGTTGACCTTGTCTAGAGGAGCATTAGTGGAAAAAACAGGGTAGCCCTGAAACAATAGGATGACGTCACGACCAATGAGAACGGCCTGCGGGGGGCGCAAGGATTCACTTCTCTCTTGGACACTGACGAGTCTGGACACGCAAATTCTGCTCCTGGCGTTGACCGTCAGTGGAAGAGCGTAGCTTCGGTGGGGTTCTGTCTGCCTCTGATGGGGTGAGGATGTGTGGTTCGTCACTGGTGAATGGTGTTCGACGATGCAGGTGGATTTTGTGACGAGCGGATTTACAATGAGGGAATGCTGTGAACGGGAAAAATGATGGCAAATGTCTTTTTCACTCTGTTCAAATGTTTGTTTTCGTCTGTTGTCCAGCAGTCGTACAATTTGTCCTGACATGTTCTGACGTGCCCCGATATGCATGCTTTCCTGTGTTGACGTTTTGTATTTTTTTTCTTTTTTGACAAGGAACATTGTTGTCTTGACGATAGTGCTGCCCTGAGTTCTGCGCTCCTGTTTACCCATACTCTGTGTTGATTTGTTGAGTACCTAGTCCTCTTATTTGCCGTTGATGGAGTTACGTGTTAGCATATTTTGTTATTTTGCAAGTCTCATTTAGTAAGACTTTGGAATTCCTACGATCAGCTTTCATGCATGGTGCTCTTCTGCAATAGTTTCCTATTCAATCGTTATAGAACAATAAAGGAAATAATCTTGGGATAGTGATTCAATAAATAATATGTCCCCTGTCTAGAGCGTACGCGTCCTTGAGCCACGCAGCTGCATGAAGACGTCATAATGTGGCTTCATTGTAGATTGACCAAAGCAGCATTAGTGCAAAAAAAACAGGGTAGCCTGAGACAATAGGATGATGTCACGACCAATGAGAATGGCCAGCAGGGGGGGGCAGGAATGCTCTTCTCTCTTAGCCTCACGACCAATGAGAATGGCCAGCAGGGGGCGCAGGAATGCTCTTCACTCTTAGCCTCTCGGAGGTGGTCGCCCCAGAGGGCGCTAGGAGCGCGTTTGCGTAGCGGCCGCGGAGCGGCGCCCCAGTCAGTTTCTCTCCGGCTGTCGCGGAAAGCAGACGTGCGCTCCGCGCGCTCGCTCAGTTTCTGGCTGGCTGTCACGGAGAGCAGTCGCATCGGTCTGCGCTCCTACTGTGGTGAGGTGATTTGTTGTGTAACTAATGCTTTCGCCAACTTTGTTCACGCTTTGTTGCGATTTTCGTGACCGTGCACCTCGGGTGCTGGTTGCTGTTGTCCGGGCATTCCCGCCATTTTCTATCATCTTCTGCCTTGGGACCGGGAGTAGCGCTGGCGTGATTCTTAATAATTTTGTTGTGAGATTAGTTGAGAAAGTAACCGCTAGGGGGTGCAGCTGTGGGGCTTTATACAGGAGAAAAAAACCATTACAAGTCAGTTTCTGCCTGCCTCTCGGATGGAGCAGTCGCATGGTTCTGCGCTCCTGTCTGGTGGGCTCATTTGTTGTGTAACTAATTGTTTTTTCTTGTTAGCTATTGATGGTTTGCATACTGTTGCTTTCCAGCCTCTCTATTACAAGTGTTTTTCTCCTTGCATGCCCAGAGCTGTCCTAACTTGCCGAGACCAGTGTTGCGGATTTGAATCCACGGATTTGATTTAAATCTGGACTTAAATCCACCGGAGGGCTGGCGGATTTGATTTGCGATTTGATTTGGGCAAGAAAATATGGGCAGGATTTGGATTTGGATTGAATCGCATTTTCCACGAATGATTTGGATTTGGATTCAATCGCCCCTTTTTCAGCGGATTTGCGCGTGCATATCGCCAAGCTCCCTCACAAGATGCATCGATTTGAAATTGAGCGAAGCGCCGTTTCGCGTTCTACACAAATTGATGTGACCTTGTCTGAATTATGCACACGCACAAGCGGCGTCCTCTCTCCAGAGCGGCAGGAGCAGCAGTTTTGTTCCAATCACTTCCCCTCACCGCACCGAGGGAACACCAGGTGCAGTTCTTTGAACGCAGGTAACGTTATTCTGTCGATTGGACGGCACCTTTCCCATGGACCTCTAGCTGAGTCTTCAAGCACGACCCGTTTCAAGCTTGCCAAATCATGTCGCGAAATTCTTGGTCTTCGCCATCATATTGAACGCATATAGGTACACGCAAAACAAAGTAAAAACGAATAATAAATATATCACACCCTATCATTTCGTGATTTCGGGAATTAAAGCCTTTCCTACTCCCACGGACAATCATGGCAAGATGTGCCACTCTTCCTCGCATACCTTTTTTCCCCCCTTGATTACAACAGTCTGTACTGCGCGAGGAAAATTTTTACAAAGCCCGAAACGTCAGCATTAAAATAGACCCATGGGCTCAGGGGTGGATTTAAGGGTCTGTGATGGGGGGGAGGGCGGTCTTAAGGAAATTCCGTGCTTTGCGGCGTAGCATCGTCTAGGAGATAGGGTTTTTACATAGGGAACATGACCGTATGGGAGGCGGTTGCCCCCCCCGCCCCCCTTATATCCGCCCCTGCTACATGTTTAGTATAAGTGTTCGTAACATGTCCCACGATTTATTAAGTATCCATTTAATTGTGACCCCCAGGGTATAGTAACCAACGACCTGTGGTCTTTCGAGTACTGATGGTAGAAATCGACGCAGGCGTGTGTTTTTGGGCGTAGCTGAGCCTAGGCCCGCGATAGGAATTCCTCCACTCAGGCGTGTTCGCCCGGTGCTAAATGACGAGGAGGTTCCTGACCCAAAATCCGCTTTTGGGAAGGTGTACCATACCTACCAACTCCACACTGTTCATGCCCCGTGAAGCCCGAGTCAACACCAACACGATACGTGATGATGGAGATGGGGGTTGTGCACCACCTCTCCCAGAGCGAGCCAGTCATCTACGATTCAATGCACTTTTAGTATCACTTTTTCTATTTTGGTGTAAACAAAAATTTAAGGGCACTTCACGAATTACGTGTTGGCAATGCAACACGAATGTTGCATTTGGATGCCTTCAACTCAACTCCCATCATTCATTCATTACATGTATTTTCGTTGGGCTCCCCTTTGCGCCCCTCTTCCACTGGCATTGCGCAATTCCGCGCGGTGGAGTGGTCAGCTGTCGCCTACGCGCCGGCGAGGATAGCCGTCTGAACCAACGGGGAATTAAAGGATGGAGCACGAGTTGTTTCGTGAGGACGAATCTAATGCTATCACACTGCAGGCCGACGCAGCTCTGGGCTCGGGCAATGCTCGGTACTGCCTAGCTCTGGGGGAAGTATTCATGCCCTCCAAAACGCGGCCGGTGTTAGCTTCCAGCTAATCGTACGGCTGCGGCTGAAATACATTCAACGATCCCAGCGATCCGAAATGGCTGCGCGTCTTCAACCTTTAAGAAGGAGCACGATCGGCATGCCCGTTGCCCGCACAGGGGGTGCAAACGCTAGAGGTAACACTGTCAGGTCGCCTTCTGTCCACTCTTGGGTAGTTCCATTTTAAATCAACAAGCGTGGGAAATTGACAATATTTAATTTCCATGGAAAAATAAATGTTAGATAGCATCTCGATTGATGTCAAATGCAACAATTTCGAGCTCCATCCGATGAACCGTTTCCGATATGGAGAGGCGGAAGGTTGAGGCGGCGTATGTTGGTTCGAATTTTTTCCCAACTTTGGCCTCATAGCAACGTGCTGCTTGTTTTACCACATCCTTCAAATTTGGCAGATAAAACTATGGGTTCAAGACAGCACGCGGAAAAAGTCCGTGACTCCTACTTTAAAGAGGCGCTACGAAAAAATTCACGAACACAGCACCTCCGGCAAAAAATGTACGATTCGGAACTTTTATTGTTCATGAGCGGGTACACGCATTCCCTTGAAGGTAGATTGATTAGAACCGGTAACTCATTGTCTACGAGTGGTATAGGTATCATGTATATAGCTCCTGTGGCAGAGCGACCAAACGGCTGTAAGTAGAAGCAACTCGCCAAATTGCTCCCCCCAATTGCCCCCAAAACGTGAGTTTACACATTGAATTTCCCTCTCCCCCTCCCCCACTATGCGCTCAGACAAAGAAACCGCCCCCCAAACCGAGCGTCTGGATCCGCGGCTGACATAGGCTGATATATGGTGAATGATAGTCTGGTACACGCCGAGCAGGCGTAACCGAAATGTCTTTCTAAACTCAAAAAGTTATGTCCTAAAATATGAATAAAATTTCGGCCAGCGGATTGATAGGTTGGCCTTTATATCCTCGTCAATCAGACGAAATTTATTGCTCTTTGTGCCACGTCACGCTGTTATTTAAGCGTTGTTTAGTGAATACGTGCAGTATTTGTAATTTGTAGACACTGTTATAGGTCTAGTAATGCTACTGCACGAATTTTGGCTCCCGGATTTGTCAAAAGATTCGATAAATCCGGATTTAAAAGCGGATTTGATTTAGGTCCGGAAAAACAAATCCGGATTTAAAAGGATTTGATTTAACGTGTCAAAATTAAATCCGGACTTGATTTGGATTTGATTTACTACCTTCAGAAAAAATGCGGATTTGATTTAAATCCGATTTGAGCGGCCAAATCCGCAACATTGGCCCAGACATGCCGTGATGACGTCACAGCTGACGTCACAGGATGTCCGGAACTTGTGGTCATAGCTGCAATGCTTTGCAACGTGCCTCTGTGCCTCCGTCGCCCAGCGACGGTCAGCGGCCTTTTCGGGCCGCTTTCTTCAAGATGGCGTTGTTGATCTTCAACTAAACTCTTCTCTCCACTCTCTCTCTATCTATTTTTTTTATTTTTGATGACCACGTCTATCCGGAAACGCACAGGGTGGTCTGGACACTAGTTAGACGCTCCCCAATTAGTGTGATGACTCATTGATGATGCTGATAATGTGGGGTCCCAATTAGTTCTAATTGCTAATTAATGGCGTCCAGAAGCTTGTAGCGGTTTCCGGATAGTCGTGGTCATTCATTACTACTATCCGTAGCCGTATATTCGCAGGAGGTCCTGTGGCGTCTGTTTCACGGATTGTGCGAACCAGCTTCGTTATGTAATGCTGTATTGATCATGTATTGCAAAGAGAGAGGAACGCTGACGATGTAGCACTGCACAACTTCGACGTCCCATGGACCAACTCAATTCTCAAACCAAACCAATAAGAAACGCAGACGTTATCGCTAAGAGATTTAATACACAAAGCAACTCCTCATTTCAATGTTGCTTGTGTACGCAATCGCAATTAAACTTAGACATCTCACCTTTCATTTCGACACAGACGAACACGGCACCCTCATGTGTAGACCTCGCGAGACACCAATGTATAGTGTCTGCTTTCTGTTTTGAAGTGAATGCCGCTTCATTTCCAAAACTTTTTGGGCTGAGTGCCCAATCTCTTGTTTTTTTTTTTGTTTTTTTTCTGTCCTCGAAAGGCCGGCTCATTGTCCGTCATGGAAGCAAAGTGGAGCACAGAAATGAAACGACGGCGACGGTGGCAGATGTTTAAAAAAAGTGTGTCGCAGGAGGTCGTGGGTCAAATGGCAGGTGGCAGTAAGTCGCAAAATGGTGGTCGCAGAAATGCTCTAATTATTCTACTTCAAAGCGTTTACTAACTTATAAAAAGATAAAAAGTAACATTCGCTGGATGTTGAATCCCAGAGAGCTCCAGCTTACGTCGGTATCTCCTGGTTATATATGTCCACAAAGTGAACTTTCGTAGGAGGTTCGAAGCACGGCCAAGTGGATCTGCATAGGATATAATGCTGAAGAAATTTCATTATCCTGTGGATATCTCTATCTTCGTGAAAGTATATCCGATGGACACCAGTGAGACAAAAGTTTCTGATTGGGTACTGCATTTGGCCTTCCACACCCAAGCAATTGAGAAGTATGCAGACGTTCGCTTCGCGTTTACGCTCTTACTTTACGTTCGCTGCTGAAGCTCTCGCCACCCCAATCCTGAAGTTAAGTCTCGAAGAGCATGTACATGTATCAAGGTGGTACCAGGAGTAGGTACGAATGTGGGTGGCGGATGTAGGACAAATTTACTGCATCCATCCTTTATTCCATCTCACGTGAAAGTCTACAGTCCTCAATGTACCGGTGCCATTCTTCCTCCCTCGCAGGATGTCTACTTCAGACACAAAAAGCATAATTAAACGAATCGTAACTGCACAGGTAGTGACAACAACAGTGATGTTTTGGCATTGGCCAACCATCCAAGAAATTTATAAAAAAAAACAGGTAGCATTAGGCGCCTTTTCTTGTCTAAACCAGACTTCCTGGTGTCCACTTCCCGTCTATAATTCACTTCCGGTATTCATTTCCGGTCCAACTCAACTTCAAGTTGTCCACCTCCTGTGTATACTTGTCTCCGTTTCAACACTTTCCACTATCACTTTCGATTACTATTTAATTACCTTTTAATTATAGAAGGTAACCGCAGGTTATCTGAGGTGATCTTGAATTTCATTTAATTCCATATAATTACGTTTACTTGCTTTAATTGCTCTCAGTTTCCTCTTACTTTACGTGGAAAACCTTGAGCGCTTGAAGCCCATGTGGACTACGACCCATTCAACAGTCACCCGAATAGTCAACGAACTCAAGGCGCTCTTTGCACTATCAAACTATCAGTCAGCAAACTATGCCAAACTATGCAAACTTGGAAACTATCGATCAGCTAAAGGCACAGTTGCAATTTTTAGGAACCAAGGCGTCAGCTTTACAGCAGATGGATGGAGACATTCAAGCAAACTTCGGCGATGACTCCTTGGAGGATGAATGTGAAACATAAGACCGTTAGTTAGAGTCCATCACAAGCACCGTAGTTCAAATCCGTTGTGTGCTGGAGGCCTGGCAACGTCCCGGGAGACATATGACAAATGAAGCTGGTAATCTGCAGCCACCCTTCCCTACGCATCGTCCCCCTTCTGCCAACCAGCCAGATGGGATCACTCTAGCGAAGCTGATAACTATCAAAGACTAAAATACTCTCAACGGTCAACAGAGTGAAATACTTGATGTCTTTCGTGGCTGGACCAGTAGCCCGCGCTCTGGACGGATTGACCATTATGGACGGAAACAATGAAACAGCCGTTGATATTCTCAAAACGAGATTCGGCGAAAGTGAATTAGTCGTCAACGAACATTTAGATTCGCTCTTTAATCTTGCGCCGGCTACTTTGAGCTCTGAGGAGCAGACAGTTCCTTCGGTGCTTATTAGCGTTTCCGCGGTGACCTCTATTCCGAAGGAGGAACGACAGCACGAGGATCGACGCCGGCACAGTGCAGAGAGCGTAGGGTGCAACATAGTTGTGACGCGGGTTGACTCTGAAGCCGGCAGCCCTGAAAGGTCACGTTCTGCTGTGAAGCCTAGAGAGGCTCAAGAGGCAATGATCACCGCTGTAGCCCAGGACAAGGCACCATGTTCACCGCAAAATGAGGGTATGCCGTCGAAAGTTGGAGCTTGCTACGACTAAGTCCCACCCACGAAGTCCAACAGCACTACAACCCCAACAGGACTGATGTCCTTGCAGAAAGTGGAGAAAATGTGAAAAACACGTTCTGTGGTATGGAGAGACTATCCGCGACTATCCGAGGCTATATCCGAGACCGAGGCTATCCGAGGTACACGAGAGGCTATCCTCGTTGAACTCCATTCCACGTTGAAAACATGAAACACGCATGTGCGTTAAAATATCCATTCCCCATTTTGATATGCAAAGAGCCGAAACCGGAAGAGCGCGCCTGAGGAACGACGCCCTCCCCGACGGAGGCCTACTGGGCCGGAAAGCGCTTTATCTGGTCAGCTGAGCGGCACCTACTGCAATAATCTCAATTGCTCAAAAGCACGTGGCCCTCTGAGTAAAATGAGCGCTGTACCCCTCGCGTTCCCAATAGCCTCAGTTTCGGTTTCGACTCATTTACATATTAAAGTTCCGGGATGCATATCTTAACGCACGTGGGTGTTTCACGATTTGTTAACCGTGAAATGGCTTGAAATTAGGACAGTTTCTCAGTCTGTCATCTCGGTTTTGCTCGAAATTCCCTTATGAAAAAGTTAATTAACAAAGTTTAGGTAATTAGTCTACTTCTAATAATAATAATAATAATACAAATAATAATAATAGTAGTAGGTACTGGACTCTCACAGTGCACAACGCCCAACTGGCCTGAACACGATTTAATTAGCAATTAGAGCTAATTGGGACCCCCCACATTAATCAGCACCCTCCAGGGAGCCACCACACTAATTGGGGAAAGTCTAACTCGTGTCCAGACCAGCTGAGCGTTGTGCACTATGAGAGTCCATAAAAAAAGAAAAATAATAGGCAGAAAATAAAATAAAAAGATAAAAATAGAGTGGAGAGAAACAATTTATTCGAAAATCAACGATGCCGCGGCGAAGAAGCCGCTCCGCAACACCCGAGTGACCAGCGCCCGCCATGTTGGTAGTTTGCACCCAGCAGTTGCAGAGATCGACGACAGGTGGCCACTTAGTTGCAAGGCATCACACCAGATGGCGCCACCATCATAGCTCTAGAGGAGAAAGACAGATAACAAGATACTAGCGGCAGGTAAAAATGGCAGCACTGCTAAAAGAGTCTAGGCATGCGAGAGAAAAGGTCTAACCGCTACTGCTAAACAGAAAACAGTACACATCGGGGAAAAAGGCTTACGGGGGACGATCGCTTAGGCCTAACCTCAACACTATGCAGCTAACACAAGGCGGGAACCACACATCGCTAAACATGCGAGAAAAGGCTTAGCACGAGCGCGGTCACCGCTAAACACGGCAAACATACGAGAAAAGGACCGCGTCAAATCACTCACCTTTTCCCCCGCGGCAACTTCAAGGCAGAAACTGAGCGAGCGCGGAGAACACACGTCTGCTCTCTACGAGAGCCAGCCAGAAACTGAGCGAGCGCGCGGAGCGCACGTCCGTCTTCCGCGACAGCCAGAGAGAAACTGAGTGAGGCGACGCGCAGCGGCAGCTATGGATGCGCGCGTGCCCTTTGCTCCACCCGTCCGCGCATGCGCGCGCGCGCAGCTCCCTCTGCGCCCGCAGCGGGTGTTTTCGGTTTCGGCTCTCCGGTGCGCGCGCGCGCTCCTAGCGGCGACGGGTGGCTTCTGAGTTTCGGTTTCATTCTCCGTTCTTTGCGCGCGCGCGCGTTTATCTCTATAAAGGCAGCGCGCACCGCGCTCGCGTCATCACTACGTGAAGATGTTCAGCTACCACTCGCTACAAAATGGTTCCCGCACCCACGCTTCTTGGGAAGAAGTGGAGAAGGAATGTTTCAACAGCGAAAGTCCCCGCAACGAGCTCGTCATCACTGCTTTTCGCTACGTGATAGACATGGTAGGCTTTGGCAACATAGGAGAGATCTCGCCGGGGCCGCTGCAGGAGATCGTGCGTCGGATCTACGCCCGTTACAAGAACGTCTGCATAACGGTTCCAGACGGACCCCTGGGACTGATGAGCGAATTTGTGAGCTTGTCCAATGCAGAATTCAACTACATCGCTGCAGACATCGTGGACCTTCTCGCTCGTGCCATCGCTCATATTAAGCACGCCCTGCGGAAGCAGCGACATTTGCAAGCAGTCTACATTGCCAACTTTGTCATTGATTTATTGAAATACGGATTGGTTATTGACATGCAACGCATTAAACAGTCCGAATAACTTCGACGAGACTCTGTGTGTTCTTTCACTGAAACATCTTTATTGAATACAAACAAAAGAGTTGGTCAATAGATGCCTGCACCCTCCCTCCCTTGTCTGATCATCTCGTAATGCTGCGTTCGTGAGGTCAGACGTGCCAGAAAAGGGGAATCTTCATCGCAGCGTCGTCATTGCGCGGGTCACTGCACCAGCACGATGACGGAATGGTCATTCTTTTCGTACACCCATTCCGCTACCACACTACCACGATGACCCGTGCTTCTCCTGTCTGAGAGAGAGAGAGAAGCATGTCTCGACTAGAACTTTTATTCTCGATTACATGCGCGTGCAGCCTTTTGTTCCACGGTTACTCGATGCCTGACGTCGACGGTCTCGGGCTCTCTTCCGGGTTTTCCGGTGCTGCACAAAGAGGGAGTACAATCGTAATGCGATACGCGTCAAAACACCCGTAAAGCTTACCGTATTCGCAGCTCCCATAAGGGAAGGAGTGTACGGCATCCACGAGATAGCGTTTGTCGTCGTAGGGGACCAAGCTCTTCTTGAGTCTCGAAATGGTGTACATCGTTTGCTTTATACTCTGGATGGTGCACTGCATCCACGAGATAGCGTTTGTCGTCGTAGGGGACCAAGCTCTTCTTGAGTCTCGAAATGGTGTACATCGTTTGCTTTATACTCTGGATGGTGCACCATCTTTTCATTGAACAGAGAATCTCGGTACACTTCGTGCAATAAGTGTTTCCTCACCACGTCTTTCTTAACTCCTTTCGCTCTCGCGATCTGTTTGTGTGACCCAGCCAAGAGAATGCTGTACATTTTCGCTCGGATGGCTACGACTTCCTGAATAACACCACCCCCCGTCTCGTCTTTGGAGTACCCCATCTGTTTCGCGCGCTCGTCGTTGAAAAGCGGGTGGTCCCGTGGATAGGAAGACAGATCTAACTCATTCTCAATCTTCATCAGCTGTTCTTCCAGACTTGCACACGTGAGAGAGAAAATTATGCTGTCCGTATCGCTATAGATCAATTGCACTGGACACGACAAGCGAGAAAAGAGCGACTCGTAGACGAAGCTGTGCATTCGGACTTTGGATATTTCTAGAATGGCAAAGCCCACGTAAAGGGGGTGCGTGCATTTGATGCGGCGCTGTTTCATCTCGTACAAGATGCACTTGTCACTCAGAATGAGAAAATGCTGACTGTCGACGGAGCTAGCCTTTCGTAGTGCACTTTCTTTGTCGTAGGCTATTGCGTACCTTTTCATGCGTCTCACATTTTGCATCGACTTACCGAACGTGCTGTTCGACATGGTTTTGTACAGAAGTCTCTCGAATTTCGTGCTCGCGGCATTCCTCAACGCGACGTTTCTCTGCACGAAGGTTCGCAAAAACTCGTCTTGGCGGAACGAGAGGATGCTGTGAACACGTTTTATTTTCATGCCCAACCTCACGTACAGAGCGAGCAATGCATAATGAACGACGTAGCGTTCTTTGTCATAGCACGTCAGCAAGAGTTTCTTTGTGGGAGGGGCGTTCAGCGCCAACGCATCTTTCAGGTGTCGCTGGTAGGGGGACAGTTCGTTCTCGTCCACGCAGCTGTGTTCGGGTGCCAGGGGAAAATCCCTGGTGAGCGCGTGCAGTTCTTCGGGATACAACAAGTCTACCACATATACGTAACCCACTTCCGAATCGTGAGGAATGTTGAGAAAATCAATCTCGCTCCACCTCGAAGGATCGACCCACTCAAAACCACCTGTCGGGAGATGGAAAGTCATCGCGTACGGGTACAAACTATTCACGTCGAGGTACTGGATAAAAGTCTTTTCTTGCTGGGGATCGTAATCGTCGCACCCCTCGTGATTAGCCCGACAGTATCTGTGGAAGCTGTTACAAATGCCTCCCCTGATTCCCTCCTCGATCGTTTCGTACATCTCGCGATCGCTCATGAGCTCGAGTTTGACTTTGGTGAGCTTCAGAGCGCTGCCCCACGCGTAGCTGGCGAGGGACACGGTGCGTAGGATATCCATCCCATCCGTCTCTAGCGCGATCTTCCTGAAATACAGCACGACGTCGCAGAGCTGACAGGCATCGAGCGTGACGTAGAGACGCGTGTAACCACCGAGGTTCTTACATTCGAACAATTCGAAAATCTCTAGGGCGTACTGATAGTCCTCGTCCGTGATCTCTTGGTCGTTCAGGTCACTTTTGAAAGCTTCCTTTGGCGGTAGTGCGGGGAAATTGTACGTTTCGAAACTGTCGACGAAGGTGTACGGGTAAATGCCCTTCCTGAGGAGGCGCCGGAAACGGTCACCATACATTTGGCGGGTACAATGAAACGCGCTCTCGCCACCGCTCGCGAGCAGGGTTTCCACCAGGTTCGACAAGGACAGGTTGAAAAACTGCGTGGTATCGCGGAAATGGAGATCGCCAATGTTGAGCCCTCTTATCTTTTCCGTTCTCGAAGCTAAGATCCATGGCTCGCCCAGATTTAGAACGTGCATGTGGCAGAGAAGGGAGCTCAAATCGTATTGCAGGTTGTGCACGCACACGACGAGTTCTTTGGTATTACGACACGTAAGGTTACACGTATCACACAGCGTCGCGACAAAATTCGAAGAACCGGGCTCTACGAAGCGGGTGTGGTCGTGATGCGACACCTTTCGCGTTTGTCGGTTAAATTCGATTCCACAAAATTCGCAGTGCGTAGCGCTCGCGTGCCGAAAGTGTTCTTCCATACTCATGACCAACGGTGAGGGACAACGGTTCAACCTATCGATTTGATCGCTAAATCGCTTGAGCGAGAGCAAGCATTTGCTGCCGCGTTGGGTCCCAATTAGCCATCTAGGCCTAGTATTTTTCCGTCCCAACTTCTCACTACAACGATGCAGTACGAGCTCATCCTGTGCACACTCACAGCGTCCTTAACGAGTGCGTCCTTTTCCAAGACGCTCTCCGTGTCCAACACCGCGAAATAGGGATAGGGATGCATGTACTGTATCTTGTTGAAGGAGACACACTCCCCCGCTTTTGGCATTTCGATAATCACTTCGTTTACGTCGCGACACAGACGTTCGTGTTGCTGCAATGCCTCTCTCGTCCCGTAACCGGACGTGCATTTCTCGCAATAAAAGTAGTCACTTCGTCCCATGAAAGTGCTAAATTTTCTGATTCCATAGAAATGCTCTCTAACCTCGAGCAAGTGGACTTTATCTTTATAGAGCGTGCAGGGAACCCGTCCTGTTGTTATCGAACTCGTCTGCTCGTCGAACACGTAGATGTACACGGAGATTTTGTTTTTACTCTCCCACAGGGAAATGTCTTCGTAAGTGACTGGGAAGCAGGGCGGCCAGTACGTTACGCGCGTCTCCGGATTCGAAGGATTCATGTATTTGCGGTATCTAGCATAATCGTTTGGGTTATTCCTCAACGGATGCAAGAGTGCCAGCACGCTATACTTGAAACACTCGTTTTCGTGATTCGGCGGAAGTTTGACGTTTGTGAGAGCGCTTCGTGAGAGCGCTTCGGTTTCAAGCGCGTTAGTTTTAAGTCGACACATTGGACGTCGTTCGAGGTGAAACCAGACCCTTCTGTCGCATAGTTTTCTACGCGTTGCGAGGACTCTGCGATGGCAGCATTTATCGCGCCTTCGATTTCTTGGCGGTTATGCACCACTCTCAAGTGAAGGTTCACGTGTAGGAGATGAGAAGTCAACCCGTCGGCTCCGTCCTTAACCATGAGCGCCTTCGAGCACAGACAAAATTTGAAAGGCATGGGATAAGCTTCGAGGACGCGCGTGATTACTGGAGCTATGCTCGGTAGATAAAGTCGCAAATCGTCGACGTTGTCGTCGTGTGGGGAACAGAGAAGCGTGTACCTAGTAGCCGTTCCGTCAAATGCCTCATCTGTGACAAAAAAAGGAAGGAATCGTCTCTCCGTGACGGAGGGATGATTCTCTACGACGTGTTCTCGCAATTCAACGATTCTACGTCCCTGGACAGGCTCAGCTTCGTTTTGAAATTCTGGGCTTGCATCTGGTGATTCATCTCGAACCCTACCAGACAGAGGAATGAAATCTGCATACGACTGATCCCCTTCCCACATGAGCAATTCGTCTGCATTGTCATGTCCATCTAGGGGTTCGGCGTCGTCCGTTTCAGGTATTACGAAAGGCGGACTACTGACTCTGTCGTCGTCGTCGTCATCAGAAAGGACGACTGGGCTATTACCGAGATTCTCTATTCTAGCTTCGTGCTCTCTTTCTACGGCCACGAGCATGGCATCGATGGGGTCGTACTGACATACGAGACAGCGTGGCACTGCGGTCAAACAAAATCAGTACGAGATTTCCTCTCACGAAACAATGCTCACTTTACCCTTCAGTTGAGGAACGCTTTAGATTGATGATGATGATGATGACAGAGGATGGGGTGAGTCCCTGTGTGTGTTCAGTGTCATGCGGTGACAGCGGCTATTGATTCCTGAAAAAACAATGCTATACATAGCATACACTCTCACAGCAGAGACGGTCGACTTACATTTTGGTCCACGAAACGCCTTGTGTCGTGGATGGGTGCCCCTCGTGGGCTTTCGATCAATCGTCGTAGAACCAGCGCACCTTTTATAGTACACCACCTTTTATAGTACTACACCGCTCTCCTCCTCCTCGCATTGCAACGGTGTCGTCTGTACTTTGACCACCCCGCCTTCCGTCTTTCGCGCCTTTTTGCGATGTCGCATATGACAATGATAATACCATCGCCGTTGAATAAAACATTACACTATTTTCTAGCTAACACTCTGGGCCGACTTGTATAGGACGACGAGAAGACCCAGAGTGGGATTCGAACCCAGGATCCTTCTACACTGGGCGCGACACACTAACCACTAGTCTAATTCGTACTGCGTGACGTTTTTCGTATTGACACGTATTGAAACACGTTCAATGACGTCATAGAGAGTGAGAGACAAAGCTTTACTATCAATGTCGAAGCGAATGGTCGATCGTCATTCCATCATGATCAGCTTGGTAGATCCTCGTAAGTAATACCCATGACGTCATCATCGCCGAAATGTTTGAAGAGTTTCGTTTCCTGTGTACAACACTTTTGCTGCGCGTAAAGTCGGTTTTTTCCCGCTTCACATATTTCGGGAGATTGGCAGCGCCCGCTTCTTCTGTACCAATTGTGGTGGATTGTGGTCCAAAGGTACGCTTCCTCGTTATTTTTTAATACGTTCTATAATCGTTCACATTTTTTCAGAGCAAAAGCATTGGGCGGACCGATTGATTCGCCCGTTTCTCGGCTGTCGGACGGTGCCGTTCGACGTACGTTGCGAAGGACTTCGACTATTGAAGGAAGATGGAGAAGATGGACCATCAGTGTCACTCTGTGACTGAAGAAGATTGTACGTGTGTGTTTGAGATAAAAAAAAAACGCGTTTCTCACACTCCTTTCGTTGCAGATTACGAATGGCTACTGACGGGAGATCTACCCCTGGTCCTAACCTTCAAGCCTCCTCCAAAGACCTTCTTTTTGCGAATCGGCGATCAACTGACTACCTGTCGTTGCGGTGGACTCTGGTCGAGAAACCCCAGCCATTGGTTAGACGCGAGCCTTCGTCCGTATTTGGGCCGCCTTCCCGGCTACGAAACCAAAGCTGGAGCCTAATTCGTGTGTAACGAGAAATAAAAAAAAAGGTTGTCTACTCTCATTCCGTCTCAGTCATGATGACGCCCGAGCAGAGGTTTGCCACCTTTGTGCAAACGCGAATGTATCGGGACTTGCTGCGATTACGCGATTATATTCACGGCGATAGCTGCGAGGGAGACTTTCGCTGGATTCTCAAGGCGATACCCTTACGTCTGTTCACCGTCAGTGGGAAGATTGCAAAGGAAGCGTTTCGTAGATTACAAGCTCGAGCTGCTGGAGAAGTATAGACGAGGAGAGACAGTCGACCCGTGTCTCATCAACGCGGGTTTCAACCGACCTATCGTCCGTCGCTACTGGCTTCTCCATAGATCCCTCGACGTCACGGTACAGACCGGCGACGACGGCGAGCGTCGGGTCAGCACGTTGGAAGATCGTCTCGCAAGGGTCTTGTGTATGTCGTGAATAAATAGTCTATTTTTTACGAAACGAGTTCGCTCACGAGGAGACGTTTTATTGTTTTGTCATTCTCTTCGAGGTTACAGGAAAACATGGATACACAACTTTTCAAGCTGTAGCGTTTCGACATGCGCGTGGCTACGTAGATACAAAAAAGCCCGCAGTAAGGCGAAAAGGGTGATTGAATACACTTGTCGTTATACTCGTCCACTACAGGTAAAGTCCTTCGAAGGTTTGCTTCGATGGGGGGAAGTCCGTAGCTGTCGAAAAACACGGTAGACCCGTCGTAGTTTTTCAGGTAGAGCACCCAGTGCTGCCCGCGTCTTCTTCGCTCTTCCGTATTGATGATTAAATAACCGGGCTTGCGTAAAACGAAGGCTTCGTTGGAAGCGCAAATGCCTCTCAGCATGGAGGAAGCGAGGGGGTTCAGGAACACGAGTTCCAAGATGTCGCTCTCGTACATCTTTTCTTATGGGAAGGTGACCGTACGGTCCTTGTCGACGTACATAAGCTTGGGACACTCGGAAATCAAGAGGACGGTGACCGCGTGTGGAAGGGCTTTAGCGAAGCGTAATTGCAGGCGAACGTTTCCTTTTCGCCACTCGTTCAAATGCGAAGGAGAAGAACACTTGTCCACGTCCAGGTTGAAGTAGAGAAGGAACCCGTTCGTTTTAAATCGCTCGTAGCTATATTTGAAATGTTTCTCTCCCAGTTCTTGCAAGAAGTTAAAGTAGGGAATTTTGACGAGGTCGTTCTGAAAGTCGTACTCGGCTCGCACTTGCTGACCGTCCACGGAGAGCATCGAATGAGACAGGTCGTAATGACGGAATTTGTAGGGGTTCGATTGGATGTCGCCGAGAAAGTCGGACGTGGCGAGCAGGGCGACGCATAATTTGGAAGGTACCCTTTCGGGGTAAACGTTTTCAAAGTGAGCGTCCAAGCTCCCGGCACTCAAGCTCCGCACCTTGGTTTCCAATCCGCGTAACACGTAGATGGCTGGCGTGGTCTGAAGCCGCCGCTCGTATTCCAAAAACAGGGAAGGTGCCAGCGTCACCTTTTTCAAGTGTAACGTCATTTCTTTAATGTCCACCTCGTAATTGTACGTTTTCTTGTCTATGGGGACCGATACGAGTTTAAATTCGTCGTTGTTTAACAGGAAAACGACGCGAATTTCGACGGCAGGTACCATCAGGCGCGGCTGCTGAAACAGGTCGGTATTGATCTGACCGACCAGGTTAAAGTATTTTCCACCCTTCGTCGCTTCGTAACGTTGTTTCGGACCGCGAGACGAGACGTCGTAATCGTCCTTTAAATGTTCGTCGTCCTCGACATAAAGTCCAGCCGCGTGCACTGTTTCTTGAGCCATGGGCGTGGAATGAAGCACGACGTCCAAAATACTCCTGTAGGCGTACAACTCGTTGGAACTGACGAGCTTGTTGTTCGCATAAACGGTGACCGTCTTAAACATGCCGCTCAACAGGTGGTTTATTGGGAAAACGACATCTTTCTCGTCCATTTCTTCCCCGTCGTCGCGAACAATGCGCACGGTCGAAGACACGAAACAGCAGTAGAGATCCAAGTGTGCCCTTTGCAAATTTTGAATAGAAAATTCGCTCACGGAATTATTTACCCCGTTGACCGGATAAAAGAGTTGGTACGAAGTATCTTCCACGCCGTATTGAATGGAAGGGGGTTCGAATATCATCACGTCACTCGTAAAACAATGCGGTGACCATTGTGTCTGTATTTTTGCTTTCGTTGACGTCATGATGGACGGAGCGCGCACAGCGGATGTGTGACGTTCACGGCGTACCAAAGATATCTGCAGGTGCGTCGTGTGTCGGCGCCTTTTGTTGTCTTTTGCGGCGTTTCTTTCCATTGTTGTTGTTTCCAGAGCCCTCCATGGAATCCAGCACGTCTCTCCCCGTTGCTATGGCCGTCTTTTTTACTGCGCGCGATATTCCTTCGCCATCGGCCAAATTCCGCGCCAAGCGCTTCAACGTTCTCTTGGCGATCGGTTTTATTTGCTGCCAGATGGGAACGATAAACTTGGATATGTTGCTCAACACACCGCCCCCTCGTTGGAAAAGGGGTCCCGTGTACACGGGAATTATTTTGGGGGAATTACGGTACATATTTGAAATGCAACGTTAGATTGGTTCTGCCTTTGGACCGCAACGGCAAACGTCTTCCCGTTTCGTCCGCGAGAACGATCGTCACTGAGGGAATTTCGAATTGAGACAGGTTAAAATACTGGATGTTATCTAACGTGTAGGTGACGACGTGCTTGTCTTTCTCGTAATAAAAGGGTAGTATTTTTAATATCGGTTTTTTCCCGCTCCCCACGTACGTGGGTTCCACGATATCTGTGTAGACGATTATGTTGTGAAACGGGGGTTCCAGGAGTACCTCGCCGGAGCTCGTGGCAACCTCCCCCGTGAACACGGTACGCGATTCGAAGCCCAAAAGCACGGCCAGGTACTCGGAAAGTCTTAGGGTGGAGGTGCCCTCGGAAAGCCGAATTTTACATTTCTGTTCGGTTCCGTCGAAGCTGAAGCGCGCGCGTTCGCCTACGCGCTGGTTAATCGCAGTTAGAAGGGCTTGCGGCGTCGCATAATAGCCGGGAGGCACATGTACTTGCAAAGATCGAGGAATTTTCGTCTTGATCGTGAAAGAAAATTGGCGCGCTACGGGGAGAGAGACGCGTAGCGTTTCTTCGTGTCCCTCGACAGCTGTGAGATGTAGCAGCTTGACAAAGGGTTCCGGTACGTGCAACCCTTTCGGTGTTTTCAGAGAGTACACGTTATCGGCGAATTCTAGCGAGGCGTCCAGCTTGTGCGTCTGGAAATATTTGTTGAGTGTGTTCCGTAGGGACGTGGTTTCCGAATTCAGAGTGACGTCGCCGAAAGCGACGGGTGCGGCGTGCTCCAATAAGATGGAGGTGGCTTCGCGTTCGCTCAATTTGGGGGTTTCACCGCACGACCTGCTTCGCGGGACGCTAGCGAGGCGTCGAGCGCTTGCGCGAGCCGAGGGTCCAATTCCACGGCTTTCACGTCCACGGGTAAGACGAAGTCGTATCGCGATTTATTGTACGCGAAAGAAACGTCGAATTCCGAAAGGGCTTTTCCCAAATCCCTCTCGAGATCCGAGGTGACACGAAAAGTTCTGCCGGCTTCCACCGTGTCCTCGAAAGAAACCTCGATTTTTGCATCTTGCCTTTCGTAGCCGATATTTAAAAAATCGTTACTTATGCTGAGATCCATCAGACCGACTTTATACCGATTCGAGAGCTGAAGCGGACTATCGAAAGCTACCGTGATGGCGTTGAGTTTATTCGAGGGAAAATTATCCATGCTGGCATTCGAGAGCAGGTGGACGTAGATGTCTGACATCATTTCCCAATCTTGACCACGTCACTGCTCGGAACCCAACTGTCGTGTTCTTTGTCGTAACCGAACCAGCGAACCAAGGAGAAGCTCTGACCGTTCAGTTGCTTCTTTCTCAGCACTTTCGTTACTGGCCAAGGCTGATTGGCGTCTCGGGTTACGACGAGTACCTCCTCTGGGTAGAAAGATCCGTCCACTTCCTTACCCCGGTAATCTTCTAGGTGTACGACGGGAGGAGAGGTGTCTCTCAGGCGGGAGACGGTGAAAATCTGAGGCGACCAACTCCCTTCCGAGCTCTTATGAAAACCTTTTCTGTGTAGTAGGACCCTCACTTTATCCCCCAGTTTGAGCTTCTTTTTCACGGAGGGTACGACGGGCTTCCCATTTATCTTATTGAACAGCTCCAATTCGTTTTCGGGCGTGACTTCGGACGGGCTGATGCCCAAAGTCCTGTGTTTGGTGGTGTTGTAGTCGCGCACGATCTTGGGAAGCGCGGAAACGAAGTGGTATTTTCCCGTTACTCTAAAATAACGGAATATTCTGTGGCGTAAAGTGCGTATGACGCGTTCTGCCTGCGATGCTTTGATTACTGGTGAGAAGGTAGAATACATGTGTACCTTCTTTCGTGAGAGATACTCCTTGACGGTCTTGTTGTAGAATTCCCCTCCTCTGTCGCAAAAGATGTGTGTAGGTACGTTACCTCCCCGAAAAGGTCTTATCATGGCCCTTTTCATTTCGGCGGGGCGCTTCGTCTTTAGCGGGAGGGTGCGCAGAAAGCGGGAGAGGGAATCGATTGCCACGAGAATGTAGCGGTAGCCACCGTTGAATCTCTTGTATTTTGAAAAATCGGCGAGGTCCATTTGCCACACGTCGTTGATCTTGAGCGCGATGATGCGTCTCCTATTAAACTTTCTTCTGACCGGATGGTGGAGCGTGTAGGCATCCAGCTTTCTGAGAATGGCGAGAGCCTTCTTTTTGCTCAAGTGATGCGCTTTTCTATAGTGTTCCACACCCCCCAAACCACCCTCTGGTTTCTCATACCCCTCCATAAGTCGTCCACGCAATGGAGGCCTGCTGCTGCTGCTGTTGAGGCTCGCGAGATTTGGGTAGAGAAATCAGACGCAATAGTTTCGAGACTTTGGGGAACCAGGAAGGTTTCTTTCCCGTCTTACGTTGCAACAAATAATTGACGAGTTCGTAAACGGAGGAGTGTCTGATGGGCTTGCCCGACACGGAGACACAACCCTCGCGATCCCAGGAAAGAACCTTCTTTAATTCCGAGACGACCCTTTCCGCTACCTCTTCGTCCACCTCTGGAGAGAGGAGCGAATAGTCAAAGTCATTTGTAGCGTCGGACGCCTTGTTTTTATTGTCGTAGGGGTCAAATCCGTACTGCTTGAGTATGCGATACAGTGCTTGCAGTATGAGTTTCACTTTGACGTCGTCACTCTCCTTCGAGGAAAGAATGTTTCCGATGGAGGAGGAGGTGGTCACTTCAATTTCTTGGCCATTGGCGAAAAGGTTCAACACGGCGGAAAGCAGGAGAGGAACCACCGACGAAAGAACGCCCTGTCCTCGCTGCTGAGACAGATAGCGCTTCAAACGTTGCAGATTCTTGTGAATCTTTTTGTAGGCGAGCCGTCGTAAAAAGCGTTTGTGCTTCTTCAAACGCGCGAACGTATCTGGAGCTAGAGCCACCTTTCCGTTGAATACATTGAGGCAAATTTCGGAGAGGTGTTTCATGTCGGACGAGGACGAACGTCTCAAGACGTCGTGGCGGCGTGGAGGGGGTAGAGTGGAGAGTAGTTTGAGTAAAGTGAGGTGAGGGCGGAGATTCATTTCGGAGCGTATACTGACGTTCTCCCGGAAAGATATTGCTACACAACCTGTGATCCTCGTGCATATAGTTGTGAAGATCCACGAGTAAATATGCGTGGGGCGACGACATCGCTTGTTTATATGCGTCCAGAAAATACTCCAATCTTTTTCTGCCAAATAGCTGTTGGCCGAAACGTTCCATCTGGTGCACGCTGCGCACGGTGCGCCACAGGACGACGTAACTGGCGTTGTAGGATATTGTTCTAAAATGGCTACTGTCGAAAAAGATGTTTTGAACGAGTAAGAAGATCGACGCGTTGGCGTGGTGAGAACCCCGAATGAAAAGATCGGTCACCTCCTTCAAGGAACCGGCGTCGGTCATGTGATAGCGAGCGTAGCGCGCGACGTGTCCCACTCTCGCGGTAGCTCCTTGGTAAATTTTACGGAGTCCCCGAATTCGTCCTGCATGCTCGGCGAAGCATATTTCTGCACGTAGAATATTTGTGACGGAGGCTTGTCTACCTCGTCGTTCAGGTTCCTCAGCACGTTAGCAACGAACGTAGATTTGACGCACATGGAGGGACCGCTTAAGATACAGCGAAAAGGATGACGGAAACGAAAAGGTTCGGGGGAAGACATGTTGCGTGCGTACACGTTTCACGAAGAGAAAGAAGAGACTGAGACCCGAAGAGAAATGCATCGCTTTTATTTACACATCCTCGTCGTCGTCCTCTACATCGGAACTGCGTTCCCAATGCAGATTGTCCAGGCTAAAGATGGACTTCTTTTTCGCAAGTCTGTCCGCCGCTAAGATGCGGTCGAGCGTCTTCATCTTGTCCTGACACATTTCTTGACGTGCTTGCAACCTTTCCAGACGGTGGACTTGAAAGGCTTCCTCCACAATGCCGCGTATAAATTCGCGAAGTTCTTCGTTTTTTGTCTTTTCCTTGCGACGACGAGAAGCGCAGGAGAATAAACCACACATGGCGTTTTCCACGTATCGGTCAGAATGATGACGCGAGCGCGGTGCGCGCTGCCTTTATAGAGATAAACGCGCGCGCGCGCAAAGAAACGTAACCGAAACTCAGGAGCCACCCGTCGCCGCTAGGAGCGCGCGCGCGCAGCGGAGAGCCGAAACCGAAAACACTCGCTGCGGGCGCAGAGTGAGCTGCGCGCGCGCGCATGCGCGGACGGGTGGAGCAAAGGGCGCGCGCGCATCCATAGCTGCCGCTGCGCGTCGCCTCACTCAGTTTCTCTCGGGCTGTCGCGGAAGACGGACGTGCGCTCCGCGCGCTCGCTCAGTTTCTGGCTGGCTCTCGTAGAGAGCAGACGTGTGTTCTCCGCGCTCGCTCAGTTTCTGCCTGGAAGTTGCCGCGGGGGAAAGGTGAGTGATTTGACGCGCTCCTTTTCTCGTATGTTTGCCGTGTTTAGCGGTGACCGCGCTCGTGCTAAGCCTTTTCTCGCATGTTTAGCGATGTGTGGTTCCCACCTTGTGCTAGCTGCGTAGCGTTGTGGTTAGGCCTAAGCGATCGTCCCCCCGTAAGCCTTTTTCCCCGATGTGTACTGTTTTCTGTTTAGCAGTAGCGGTTAGACCTTTTCTCTCGCATGCCTAGACTTGTTTAGCAGTGCTGCCATTTTTACCTGCCGCTAGTATCTTGTTATATGTCTTTCTCCTCTAGAGCTATGATGGTGGCACCATCTGGTGTGATGCCTTGCAACTAAGTGGCCACCTGTCGTCGATCTCTGCAACTGCTGGATGCAAACTACCAACATGGCGGGCGCTGGTCACTCAGGTGTTGCGGAGCGGCTTCTTCGCCGCGGCATCGTTGATTTTCGAATAAATTGTTTCTCTCCACTCTATTTCTATCTTTTTATTTTATTTTCTGCCTATTATTTTTCTTTTTTTATGGACTCTCATAGTGCACAACGCTCAGCTGGTCTGGACACGAGTTAGACTTTCCCCAATTAGTGTGGTGGCTCCCTGGAGGGTGCTGATTAATGTGGAGGGTCCCAATTAGCTCTAACTGCTAATTAAATCGTGTTCAGGCCAGTTGGGCGTTGTGCACTGTGAGAGTCCAGTACCTACTACTAATAATTAGGGGTTTACATCGCGAGAAAACTGAGATCATGAGCGACGGCACAGCTGTCGGCCTGTGGATTGTTTTTGCCTACCTGAGGGTTCTTTAGTGTGTTAGTTTTAGTGAAACTCAAGTTTAGCCAAACTCAACTGAAAAAAAAAGCGACATCGATCTTTTTTGCAGTAATTCTGTAAAAGGTAAAAATAAACACCCTGCATGTCTTGTACGGCCGTTGTGATACCCTTCAAACATAAAAGCGGGCCGGAAAAACTGTTAAGAAATACATAGTTTAGAAATCCGTTCTTTGCCATGTCAAGAATACGAATGCCTTATTGCGAAACACACTCCCCGTGTGCTGCGCTGCAGCGACGCACCAGCGTGAGCGGACTTGCCTGCGGTTCTGGCAGTCGTTTTTTATTTTGTAAGTGCGGATCTACATTCTTTGCCTCCATTCTTTACCCTTCTTTTGCACCATTAGAAATGTGACATGTAACTGCATGCCGGAGATTGTTTTAGTCAAGATCGGTTGTGGTGGTTTTGAAGAACAGGTTTACAAATACGGTGCATTTTTTCCAAAGCATAGCCTATTCTAGCGAATATTCCACCTCTCCAGTAGTGTTAATATGCGAGTAAAGTACATCTAAAAATATTCCTGTTGATAGAAAATTTGTATGTTCGAGATATACACTGTATTTGCAAACCGACTGCAAATATCAAGAGTGACCAGTGCCCGCCATGTTGGTAGTTGGCACCCAGCTGTTGGACCGACGACAGGTGGCCACTTAGTTGCAAGGCACCACACCAGATGGCACCACCATCGTAGCTCTATGCGAGAAAGACAGAACAAGACAACAGCGGCAGGTAAAAATGGCAACACTGCTGAACAAGTCTAGGCATGCGAGAGAGAAGGTCTAACCGCTACTGCTAAACAGCACGGAGAAAACAGTACACATCGGGGAAAAGGCTTAGGGGGACGATCGGTTATGCCTAACCACAACGTCACAACACTATGCAGCTAACTCAGGGCGGGAACCGCTAAACATGCGTCAACACGAACAAAAGCCTTGCTCACCGCTAAACAAGTCTAAACATGCAAGAAAAGGCTTAACACGAGTGCGGTTAAACATCGGCAAATCACTCGTTGATCTCCGCTAAACACGGGGGCATGGCAAACATGCGAGAAAATGAGCGCGGTAAAACATCGCGGCAAATCACTCACCTTTTCCCCCGCGGCGATGGGTGCGACTGCTCCATCAGGAAGGCAGGCAGAAACTGAGCGGGCGCGGGGACGGCGGAGCAACCGAGCGCTGACTCTGCTCTCCGCGGCAGCTAGCCAGCAACAGACTAGGGCGACGCGCCGCGGCAGCTACGCATGCGCGCGCGCTCCTAGCGCCCTCTTCGCCGCCCGACCGCGGGCTGTTACGGTTTCCGCTCTCCGCTCCTCCTGCGCGCGCGCTCCTAGCGGCGGCGGGTGGCTTCTTCGTTTCGGTTTCACTCTCATTTCTTTGCGCGCGTTTATCTGTATAAAGGCGGCGCGCACCGCGCTCGCGTCATCATTCTGACTGATACCTGGAAAACACAATGTGTGGTTTGTTCTCCTGCGTTTCTTGTCGGCGAGGAAAGACAAAAAACGAAGAACTTCATTAATTTATTCGCGGCATCGTGGAGGAAACCTTTCAAGTCCACCGCCTGGAATGGTTGCAAGCACGTCAAGAAATGTGTCAGGCCAAGATGAAGACGCTCGACCGCATCTTAGCGGTGGACAGACTGACGAAAAAGAAGCCCAACCTTAGCCTGGATAATCTGTATTGGGAACGCAGTTGCGATCTAGAGGACGACGACGTCGTGTAAATAAAAGCGATGCATTTCTCTTCGAGTATCAGTCTCTTCTTTTTCTTCGCGCAACGTGTACGCACGCAACATGTCTTCCCCCGAACCTTTTCGTTTCCGTCATTCTTTTCGCTGCATCTTAAGTGGCCCCTCCATCTGCGGCAAATCTACTTTCCTTGCTAACGTGCTGAGGAACCTGAACAACGTGGTGGACAAGCCTCCGTCACAAATATTCTACGTGCAGAAATATGCTTCGCCGAGCATGCAGGACGAATTTGGGGACTCTGTAAAATTTACCGAGGAGCTACCGCGAGAGTGGGACACGTCGCGCGCTACGCTGACCGTCGTCGACGACCACATGACCGACGCCGGTTCCTTGAAGCAGGTGACCGATCTTTTCATTCGGGGTTCTCACCGCGCCAACGCGTCGATCTTCTTGCTCGTTCAAACCATCTTTTTCCACAGTAGCCATTTTGGAACTGTATCCTACAACGCCAGTTACGTCGCCCTGTGGCGCACCGTGCACAGCGTGCACCGGACGGAACATTTCGGCCAACAGCTATTTGGCAGAAAAGGTTGGAGTATTTTCTGGACGCATATAAACAAGCGATGTCGTCGCCCCACGCTTATTTACTCGTGGATCTTCACAACTATACGCACGAGGATCACAGGTTGCGTAGCAATATCTTTCCGGGTGAACGTCAATATATCTACCCCCAAAATGAATCTCCGCCCTCACCTCACTTTACTCAATGTACTCTCCACTCTACCCCCTCCGCGCCGTCGCGACGTCCTTCCTCGTCCGACATGAAACACCTCTCCAAAATATACCTCAATGTATTGAACGGAAAGGTGGCTCTAGCTCCAGACACGTTCGCGCGTTTGAAGAAGCACAAACGCTTCTTACGACGGCTCGCCTACAAAAAGATTCACAACAATCCGCAACGTTTGAAGCGCTATCTGTCTCAGCAGCGTGGACAGGGTGTTCTGTCGTCGGTGGTTCCTCTCCTGCTTTCCGCCGTGTTGAACCTTTTCGCCAATGGCCAAGAGAATTGAAGTGACCACCTCCTGCATCGGAAACATTCTTTCCTCGAAGGAGAGTGACGACGTGAAACTGGAACTCATACTGCAAGCACTGTATCGCATACTCAAGCAGTACGGATTTGACCCCTACGACAATAAAAACAAGGCGTCCGACGCTACAAATGACTTTGACTATTCGCTCCTCTCTCCAGAGGTGGACGAAGGGAAGCGGAAAGGGTCTTCTCGGAATTAAAGCAGGTTATTTCCTTGGATCACGAGGGTTGTGTCTCCGTATCGGGCAAGCCCATCAGGCACTCCTCCGTTTACGAACTCGTCAATTATTTGTTGCAACGTAAGACGGAAAAGAAACATTCCTGGTTTCCCAAAGTCTCGAAACTATTGCGTCTGATTTCTCTACCCAAATCTCGCGAGCCTCAACAGCAGCAGCAGCTGCAGGCCTCCATTGCGTGGACGACTTATGGAGGGATATGAGAAACTAGCGGGTGGTTTGGGGTGTGTGGACCGCTATAGAAAAGCGCGTCACTTGAGCAAAAAGAAGGCTCTCGCCATTCTCAGATAGCTGGACGCCTGCACGCTATACCATCCGGTCAGAACAAAGTTTAATAGGACTTAAGGCATAATAGGACTTAAGGACAAGGCTTAATAGGACGCATCATCGCGCTCCAGATCGACGACGTGTGGCAAATGGACCTCGCCGACTTTTCAGAATACAATAGATTCAACGGCGGCTTCCGCTACATTCTCGTGTCGATTGATTCCCTCTCCCGCTTTCTGCGCACCCTCCCGCTAAAGACGAAACGCCCCTCCGAAATGAAAAGGGCCATGATACGACTTTTTCGGGGAGGTAACGCACCTACACGCATCTTTTGCGACAGTGGAGGGGAATTCTACAACAAGACCGTCAAGGAGTACCTGTCACGAAAGAAGGTCCACATGTATTCCACCTTTTCTCCACTAATCAGATCATCGCAGGCAGAACGTGTGATACGCCCTTTACACGACAGAATATTCCACTATTTTAGAGTAACCGGAAAATACCACTTCGTTTCCGCGCTTCCCAAGATCGTGCGCGACTACAACAACACCAAACACAGGACTTTGGGCATCAGCCCGTCCGAAGTCACACCTAAAAACGAATTGAAGCTGTTCAATAAGATAAATGGGAAGCCCGTCGTACCCTCCGTGAAAAAGAAGCTGAATGTGGGAGATAAAATGAGGGTCCTACTACACAGAAAAGGTTTTCATAAGAGCTGGGAAGGGAGTTGATCGCCTCAGATTTTCACCGTCTTCCGCCTGAGAGACACCTCCCCTCCCGTCGTAAACCTGGGAGATTACCGGGGCAAGGAAGTGGACGGATCTTTCTACCCAGATGATGTACTCGTTGTAACCCGAGACGCCAATCAGCCTTGGCCAGTAACGAAAGTGCTGAGAAAGAAGCAAGTGAACTGTCAGAGATTCTCCTTGGTTCGCTGGTTCGGTTACGACAAAGAACACGACAGTTGGGTTTCGAGCAGCGACGTGGTCAAGATTGGGAAATGACGTCAGACATCTACGTCCACCTGCTCTCGAACGCCAGCAGGGATAAGTTTCCCTCGAATAATTTCAACGCCTTCACGGTAGCTTTCGATAGTCCGCTTCAGCTCTCGAATCGCTATAAAGTCGGTCTGATGGATCTCAGCATAAGCAACGGTTTTTTAAATATCGGGTACAAAGGGCAAGATGCGAACATCGAGGTTTCTTTCGAGGACACGGTCGAAGCCGGGAGAACTTTTCGTGTCACCTCGGATCTCGAGAGAGATTTGGGAAAGGCCCTTTCGGAATTTAACGTTTCTTTCGCGTAAAATAAATCGCGATACGACTTCGTCTCACCCGTGGACGTGAAAGCCGTGGAATTGGACCCTCAGCTCGCACAGGCGCTCGACGCCTCGCTAGCGTCCCGCGAAGCAGGTCGTGCGGTGAAACCTTCGAAATTGAGCGAACGCGAAGCCACCTCCATCTTATTGGAGCACGCCGCACCCGTCGCTTTCGGCGACGTCACTTTGAATTCGGAAACCACGTCCCTATGTAACACACTCAACAAGTATTACGCACAAGCTGGACGCCTCGCTAGAATTCACGGATAACGTCTACTCTCTGAAAACACCGAAAGGGTTGCACGTACCATAACCCTTTGTCAAGCTGCTACATCTCACACCCGTCGAGGGACACAGAGAAACGCTACGCGTCTCTCTCCCCGTAGCGCGCCAATTTTCTTTCACGATCAAGACGAAAATTCCTCGATCTTTGCAAGTACATCTGCCTCCCGGGTATTATGCGACGCCGCAAGCACTTCTGGATACGATTAACCAGCGCGTAGGCGAACGCGCGCGCTTCAGCTTCGACGGAACCGAACAGAAATGTAAAATTCGGCTTTCCGAGAGCACCTCCACCTTAAGACTTTCCGAGTACCTGGCCGTGCTTTTGGGCTTCGAATCGCGTACCGTGTTCACGGGGGAGGAGGATGCCACGAGCTCCGTCGAGGTACTCCTGGAACCCCCGTTTCACAACATAATCGTCTACACGGACATCGTGGAACCCACGTACGTGAGTAGCGGAAAAAAAACGATAGTAAAAATACTACCCTTTTACTACGAGAAAGACAAGCACGTCGTCACCTACACGTTAAATAACATCCAGTACTTTAACCTGTCTCAGTTCGAAATTCCCTCAGTGACGATTGTTCTTGCGGACGAAACGGGAAGACGTTTGTCATTGCGGTCCAAAGGTAGAACCAATTTAATGTTGCGTTTCAAATATGAACCGTAATTCCCCCAAAATAATTCCCGTGTACACGAAACCCATTTTTCAACGACGGGGCGGTGTGTTGAGCAACATATCCAAGTTTATCGTTCCCATGTGGCAGCAAATAAAACCGATCGCCAAGAGAACATTGAAGCGCTCGTCGCGGAATTTGGCCGACGGCGAAGGAATATCGCGCGCAGTGAAAAAGACGGCCATAGCAACGGGGAGAGACATGCTGGATTGCACGGAGGGCTCTGGAAACAACAACAATGGAAAGAAACGTCGCAAAAGACAACAAAAGGCGCCGACACACGACGCACCTGCAGATATCATTGGTACGCCGTGAAGGTCACACATCCACTGCGCGCTCCGTCCATCATGATGTCAACGAAAGGAAAATACAGACGCAACGGTCATCGCATTGCCTTACGCGTGACGTGATGATATTCGAACCCCCTTCCATTCAATACGCGTGGAAGATACTTCGGACCAACACTTTAGTCCGGTCAACGGGGTATATAATTCCGTGATCGAATTTTCTATACATAATTTACAAAGGGCACACTTGGATCTCTACGGTAGCTTCGTGTCTTTGACCGCGCGCATTGTTCGCGACGACGGGGAAGAAATGGACGCGAAAGATGTCGTTTTCCCAACAAACCACCTGTAGCATGTTTAAGACGGTCACCGTTTATGCGAACAACAAGCTCGTCAGTTCCAACGAGTTGTACGCCTACAGGAGTATTTTGGACGTAGTGCTTTATTCCACGTCCCTGGCTCAAGAAACAGTGCACGCGGCTGGACTCTATGTCGAGGACGACGAACATTTAAAGAACGATTACGACGTCTCGTCTCGCGGTCCGAAACAACGTTACGAAGCGACGAAGGGTGGGAAATACTTTAACCTGGTCGGTCAGATCAATACCGACCTGTTTCGACAGCCGCGCCTGATGGTACCTGCCGTCGAGATTCGCGTCGTTTTCCTGTTAAACAACGACGAATTTAAACTCATATCGGCCCCCAACGACAAGAAAACGTACAATGACGAGGTGGACATTAAAGAAATGATGTTACACTTGAAAAAGGTGACGCTGGCACCTTCCCTGTTTTTGGAATACGAGCGGCGGCTTCAGACCACGCCGGCCACCTACGTGTGACGCGGATTGGAAACCAGGTTGCGGAGCTTGAGTGCCGGAACCTTGGACGCTCACTTTGAAAACGTTTACTCCCAAAGGGTACCTTCCAAATTATGCGTCGCCCTGCTCACCACGTCCGACTTTCTCGGCGACATCCAATCGAACCCCTACAAATTCCGCCATTACGACCTGTCTCATTCGATGCTCTCCGTGGACGGCCAGCAAGTGCGAGCCGAGTACGACTTTAAGAAGGACCCCGGTCAAAATTCCCTACTTTAACTTCTTGCAAGAACTGGGCGAAAACATTTCAAGTACAGCTACGACCGATTTAAAACGAACGGGTTCCTTCTCTACTTCAACTTGGACGTGGATAAGTGTTCTTCTCCTTCGCATTTGAACGAGTGGCGAAAAGGAAACGTTCGCCTGCAATTACGCTTCGCTAAAGCCCTTCAACACGCGATCACCGTCCTCTTGATTTCCGAGTGTCTCAAGCTCATGTGTGTCGACAAGACCCGTACCGTCACCTCCCCATAGAAAAGATGTACGAGAGCGACATCTTCGAACTCGTGTCCCTGTACCCCCTCGCTTCCCCCATGCTGAGCGGCATTTGCGCTTCGGACGAAGCCTTCGCCTTATGCAAGCCCGGCTATTTAATCATCAATACGGAAGAGCGTAGAAAGCGCGGCCAGCACTGGGTGCTCTACCTGAAAAACTACGTAGGGTCTGCCGTGTTTTTCGACAGCTACGAACTTCCCCCCATCGAAGCAAGCCTTCGAAGGACTTTACTAGTGGACGAGTATAACGACAAGTGTATTCAATCGCCTTTTTCGCCTTGCTGCAGGGTTTTTTGTATCTACGTAGCCACGCACATGTCGAAACGCTTAAAAAATTGTGTATCCATGTTTTCCTGTAACCTCGAAGAGAATGACGAAACAATAAAACGTCCCCTCGTGAGCGAACTCGTTTCGTAAAATAGTCTATTTTTTTCACGACATACACAAGACGCTTGCGAGACGATCTTCCAACGTGCTGACCCGATGCTCGTCGTTGCCGGTCACCGTGACGTCGAGGAATGTGTGGAGAAGCCAGTAGCGACGGACGATAGGTCGGTTGAAACCCGCGTTGATGAGACACGGGTCGACTGTCCCTCCTCGTCTATACTTTTCGAACAGCTCGAGCTTGTAATCTACGAAACGCTTCATTTTCTTTGAAATCTTCCCACTGACGGTGAACAGACGTAAGGGTATCGTCTTGAGAATCGAGCGAAAGTCACCCTCGCAGCTATCGCGGTGAATATAATCGCGTAATCACAGCAAGTCCCGGTACATTCGGGTTTGCACAAAGGTTGCAAACCGGTGCTCGGGCGTCATGACTGAGACGGAACGAGAGTATATATACACAACCTTTTTTTTATTTATCGTGAGAGGTCATACATGAATAAGGCTCCAGCTTTGGTTTCGTAGCCGGGAAGACAGCCCAAATACGGACGAAGGCTCGAGTCTAACCAATGGCTGGGGTTTCTTGACCAGAGTCCACCGCAACGACAGGTGGTCAGCTGATCGCCGATTCGCAAAAAGAAGGTCTTCGGAGGAGGCTTGAATGTTAGGACCAGGGATAGATCTCCCGTCAGTAGCCATTCGTAATCTGCACAAAAGGAGCGTGAGAAAAACGTGTTTTTTTATCTCAAACACACACACGTACAATCTTCTTCAGTCACAGAGACATGATGGTCCATCTTCTCCATCTTCCTTCAATAGTCGAAGTCCTTCGCAACGTACGTCGAACGGTACCGTCCGACAGCCGAGAAACGCGCGAATCAGTCGGTCCGTCCAATGCTTTTGCTCTGAAACAAATGTGACTGGTTATAGAACATATTAAAATAACGAGGAAGCGTACCTTTGGACCACAATCCACCGCAGTTGGTGCAGAAGAAGCGGGCGCTGCCAATCTCCCGAAATATGTGAGGCGGAAAAAAACCGGCTTCACGCGCAGCAAAAGTGCTGTAAACTGCAAACGAAACTCTTCAAACATTTCGATGACGATGATGACGTCATGGGTATTACTTACGAGGATCTACCAAGCTGAGCATGATGCCACGAGAATGACGATCAAACGTTCGCTTCGATATGTATAGTAAAGCTTTTCCTCTCACTCTCTATGACGTCATTGAACGTGTTTGGACATGTTAAGACGTGTTTGAACATGTTTGAACGTGTTCAGACACGGGCGAACCGTCGAAGTCGCCCCTGGACACACTAGTTCCTCTCTCTCTCCCTCTCTATGACGTCATTGAACGTGTTTGAACATGTTAAGACGTGTTTACACATGAACCCCGCAATACGAAAAACGTCACGCAGCACAAATTAGACTAGTGGTTAGTGTATCGCGTCCAGTGTAGGAGGTTCCTGGGTTCGAATCCCACACTGGGTCTTCTCGTCGTCGTATACAAGTCGACCCAGAGTGTTAGCTAGAAATTAGTGTAATGTTTTATTCAACGTCGATGGTATCATGTAATATGCGACATCGCAAAGAAAAAAGGCGCGAAAGACGGAAGGCGGGGTGGTCAAAGTACAGACGACGCCGTCGCAATGCGAGGAAGAGGAGAGCGGTGTAGCGACTATAAAAGGTGCGCTGGTTCTACGTCGATTGATCAAAAGCCCATGAGGGGCATCCATCCACGACGTGAGTCGTTTCGTGGAGCAAAATGTAAGTTGACCAGCTCTGCTGTGAGAGTGTATTCTATGTATGGCATTGTTTTTCAGGAACCCATAGCCGCTGTCACCACATGACACTGAACACACACGCAGGGACTCATCCCATCCTCTCTCATCATCATCCCACACTGGGGCACCTCAAGCGTTCCTCAACTGAAGGTAAAGTGAGTATTCTTTCATGAAGGGGAATCTCGTACTGATTTTGTTTGACCGCAGTGCTACGCTGTCTCGTATATCAGGACGACCCCATCGAAGCCATGCTCGCGGGCGTAGAAAGACAGCACGAACTCCGTCTTTCGTAATACCTGAAACGAACGACGACGAACCCCTAGATGGGCACGACAGTGCAGACGAACTGCTCATGTGGGAAGGGGATCAGTGGTATGCAGATTTCATTCCTCTTTCTGGTAGGGTTAGAGAGGAATCACCAGATGCAAGCCCATAATTTTGAAACGAAGATGGGCCTGTCGAGGGTTGTAGAATCGTTGAATTACGAAAGCACGTCGTAGAGAATCATCCCTCCGTCACGGAGAGACGATTTCTTCCTTTCTATGTCTCAGATGAGGCATTCGACGGAACGGCTACTAGGTACACGCTGCTCTGTTCCCCGCACGACGACAACGTCGACGATTTGCGACTCTATCTACCGAGCATAGCTCCAGTAATCACGCGCGTCCTGGAAACCTATCCCATGCTTTTCAAATTTTGTCTGTGCACGAAAGCGCTCATGATTAAGGACGGAGCCGACGGGTTGACTTCTCATCTCCTTCACGTAAACCTTCACTTGAAGGTGGTTCATAATCGCCAAGAAATCGAAGGCGCGATAAATGCTGCCATCGCGGAGTCCTCGCAACGCGTAGAAAACTATGTGAGAGAAGGATCTGGTTTCACCTCCAACGACGTCCAATGTGTCGACTTAAAACTAACGCGCTTAAAACCGAAGCGGATTGGGTGCACGATCGAACTTCCAGAAATGTTGAAAATAATAACAAGGACTCTCACAAACGTCAAACTCCCACCGAATCACGAAAACGAGTGTTTCAAGTATAGCGTGCTGGCACTCTTACATCCGTTGTGGGGCAAACCAAACGATTATGCAAGATACCGCAAATACATGAATCCTTCGAATCCGGAGACGTGCGTAACGTACTGGCCGCCTTGCTGCTTCCCATTCACTTACGAAGACATTTCCCTGTGGGAAAGAAAAACAAAATCTCCGTGTACATCTACGTGTTCGACGAGCAGACGAGTTCCTTATCTACCGGACGGCTTCCCTGCACGCTGTATAATGATAAAGTCCACCTGCTCGAGGTTAGGGAGCATTTCTATGGAATCAGAAAATTTAGCACCTTGATGGGACGAAGTGACTACTTTTATTGCGAGAAATGCACGAGCGGTTATGGGTCTAGAAGGGCGTTGGAGCAGCACGAACATATGTGTCGAGACGTAAACGAAGTGATTCTCGAAATGCCAAAAGCGGGGGAGAGCGTCTCCTTCAACAAGATACAGTACATGCATCCCTACCCCTATTTCACAGTGTTGGACACGGAGAGCATATTGGAAAAGGATGCACTCGTTGAGGACGCCTCGAGTGTGCACAGAATGAGCTCGTATTGCATCGTTCTAGTGAGAAGTTGTGACGGGAAAATAATGGGCGTAGATGGTTATTTGGGACCCAACGCAGCAGAAAAATGGTTGCTCGCGCTCAAGGGATTTAGCGAACAAATCGATAGGCTGAACCGTCTTCCGTCACCGTTGGTCATGAGTGTGGAAGACCTTGTTCGACACGAGTGCGCGACGCACTGCGAATTTTTCGGGTGCGAATTTAACCGACATACGCGGAAGGTGTCTCATCACGACCACACCCGTTTCGTAGACCCCGGTTCCTCGAATTTTGGTGCAACGCTGTGTGATACGTGTATCCTTACGTGTCGTAACACCAAAGAACTCGTCGTGTGCATACACAACCTGCAATACGATATGAGTTCCCTTCTCCGCCACATGCACGTTCTAAATATGGGAGAACCGTGGATCTTAGCGTTTACCACAGAAAAAGTACGAGGCTTTTTTTAAAGTACCATTTCAGCGATACCACGCAGTTTTTCAACCTCTCGTTGTCTAACCTGGTAGAAACGCTACTCACCAGCGGCGGCGAGAGCGCATTTCATTGCAATCGTCAAATGTTTGGTGAGCGTTTCCGTCGCCTTCCCAGGAAGGGAATTTACCCCTACACCTTTGTGGACAGTTTCGAAGCCTACAATTTACCCACGCTACCACCAAAAGAAGCTTTCAAAGCTGACCTGAACGACCAAGAGATCACGGACGAGGACCATCAGTACGCCCTCGAAATTTTCGAATTGTTCGAAAGTAAGGACCTAGGAGATTACACGCGTCTCTACGTCACGCTCGACACCTGTCAGCTGTGCGACATCGTGCTGTATTTCAGAAAGATTCCGTTAGAGACGGACGGGATAGATATCTTACGCACCGTGTCCCTCGCCAGTTACGCGTGGAGCAGCGCTCTGAAGCTCACCAAAGTCAAACTCGAGCTCATAAGCGACAAAGTGATGTACGAAACGATCGAGAAGGGAATCAGGGGAGGCATTTGTAACAGCTTCCACAGGTACTGTCGGGCTAATGACGGGGGATGCGACGATTATGACCCCCAGCAAGAAAATACTTTTATCCAGTACCTCGACGTGAATAGTTTGTACCCGTACGCGATGACTTTCCATCTCCCAACAGGGGGCTTTGAATGGGTCGATCCTTCAAGGTGGAGCGAGATCGATTTTCTCAACATTCCTCACGATTCGGAAGTGGGTTACGCCTACGTGGTAGACTTGTCGTATCCCGAAGAACTGCACGCGCTCGCCAGGAATTTTCTCCTGGCACCCGAACGCAGTTGCGTGGACGAGAACGAACTTTCCCCCTACCAGCGACACTTGAAACACGCGTTGGTGCTGAATGCCCCTCCAACACAGAAACTCTTGCTGACGTGCTACGACAAAGAACGCTACGTCGTTCATTATGCATTGCTCGCTCTGTACGTGAGGTTTGGCATGAAAATAAAACGTGTTCACAGCATCCTCTTGTAGCAGCCGACGGAAATGGACGACGAGCGCCACCATGGACGTTTCGTCACGACGCGTATCTCGCGCATGATTTCTATCAAGCGCGCACCATCGATTCTTTCAGTTGTTGGCCTGGCTGCCACATTAAACACTTCGCATTCAGCCTTGTCTGGTGGTCCTTCTGTACCCTACAGTTTGGTGACCTGAACGTTGCAGCGTACATCCAACACTACGCCATGCGGCTGCCGCCCTTCTGGAGACACAATCCGGGCGTATGGTTTCTACAGATGGAATGTCAGTTCGCTCTCGGGGGCATAACATCACAGCTGACCAAATTTCGCCATGTGGGGAGCGTACTGCCGCAAGACGTTGCCGCCCAAGTGGTCGGCATCCTTTCCGCTCCACCCGCAGCCAACCAGTACGACGCGCTCAAGACCGCTGTCCTCGAGCGAACCATGGCTTCGGAACGCAAGCGCTTCCAAGAGCTCCTGCCTTCCGAAGATCTTGGATCTCCGAAGATCTCTTCCTGCAGCGCTTACCAACAACCGTGCAGATGATCCTAGCGTCTGCGTCGACTCTGCCATTGCAAGAGCTTGCGGATCTTGCAGACAAGATCATGAAGGTTTCCCATCCGTCCATCTCAGCCATGCCCGCCGCACCGCCCTTGCCTTCAGCTGTTTCGCCCGCGACGTCTTCACCATCCGCCCAAGTCGGGCTAACGTCTCCGCCCGGCGACTCCATAGCCGAACTGCGCGAAGATTTTGGACGCCTCTCCGCATTGGTACCGTCTGTCCTGTCATCGCGTGCGCCTTCCAACACAGACCCCGTTTCGCCCAGGCGTCGCCGAGGCAATCCTCCGCGCTCCGCGTCCCGCTCTCCCAGTCGACGCCGTTCACCTCGTCGGCCTGTGCAAGACGAGGCCATCGGCCCTTGCTGGTACCACCAGCGGTACGGCTCCAAGGCCCATCGGTGCACGCGACCGTGTACTTGGACAGAAGACTTGCCCGGGGACCGTTAGCGGCTGCGACTGTCTCCACCACGCCTAGCAGCCGACTATTCTACGTTGCTGACCAGCCCTCAAAGACGCGCGTCCTCGTTGACACCGTCGCTGAAGCGAGCGTGCTCCCCGCTTCAGGAAGTGACAAGCGTCGTCCAGCGTGTCGTCCACGTTCCCGTGGCTTTTCCTTGTGGCCGGTGTCCGCCAAGCCATCCTGGGCGCCGACTTCTTACACCATTTCGACTTATCTGTGGACGTCGCTCGCAAGCTCCTGGTAGATAGCCCCACCCATCTGTCATTTCAGGCTCGCTGCGTTCATTCTGCGAGCCCTCTCAGTGGCATCTCCATTTATGCCCTCCACTCGCCATACGCTGCCGTCCTCAAGGATTCCCCTAGTCTCACGAACCACCAGATTGGTCGCGCCCAGTCGCACACGATGTCGTGCACCACATACAGACCACCAGAGCACCTGTTTTCGCCCGGGCACGTCAGCTAGCTCCGGAGAAGCTCAAGATTGCAAAAGCGGAATTTGAGCACATGCTTTTCATCGGTGTAGCCAGACCTTCCTCCAGCAATTGATCCTCCGCTTTGCACATGGTGCCCAAAACGACCGGCGACTGGCGCCCCTGCGGTGATTACCGTGCACTGAACCTTGTTACTGTGCCTGACCGTTATCCGCTCCCGCGGTTGCAAGACTTCACGGTCAACCTCCATGGCACTACCCTCTACACTAAAATCGATCTGATGAAAGCATATCACCAGATCCCCGTCGCCCCTGAAGACATCAAGAAAACCGCAATTACGACTCCGTTTGGGCTGTACGAGTTTCCGCGGATGCCGTTTGGTGTCCGCAACGCGGCCCAAACGTTTCAACGTTTTATAGACAGCGTAATCAGGGCGTCTCTCTTCTCCCTATAGACAGCGCAATCCCTTCGTCTTCGCATACATTGAGGACTTGCTTGTGGCCAGCTCGTCTCCAGAAGAGCACGAACATCATCTCCGCCTGCTCTTCTCACGCCTGGCCGCTCACGGCACTGTTGTCAATGTACAAAAATGCGAATTCGGCGTGTCATCCACAGAGTTCCTTGGGCACCACGTCTCGATGGAGGGCATAACACCGCTTCCCTCCAAGGTCGAGGCTATCTCCAACTTTCCCCAGCCCCAGTCCATCCGGCAACTTCGCCGCTTCTTCAGCCTCATCGATTTCTACCGGCACTTCATTCCGCACTGCACAGGAACCATCCGCCCCCTTGAAGCTCTTCTCACTCAGTCGAGCGGAGCTGCGAAGAAGTTACTGTGGAATTCTGACGCCGAATCGAGTTTCCTCAAGATGAAGGCCGATCTCGACGGATGCTCTCTGCTTTGCCATCCTCGGCACGGCGCGCCGACTACACTCATGGTTGACGCCTCTGGTATAGCCTTCGGCGCGGTGCTGCAGCAGCGGATTGGCACAGCATGGCGCAACATAGCCTTCTGCTCCAAAGCCCTCAAACCTATCGAGCAGCGCTACAGCACTTTTGGCTGAGAGTTGCTGGCCGCATGCCTCGGGGTCAGGCATTTTCGTTTATTTCTGGAAGGTCGCGCTTTCTCCATCCTAACCGACCACAAGCCCTTGACCTACGCTTTCTACTCTGCCAGCAGCCGGTATTCCCCAAGGGAGATCCGACAGCTCGCCTATCTTGCTGAAATGTGCATAGATATCAGGCATGTACCGGGGGAAGGAAATGCTCCAGCTGACGCCTTAAGTCGAGTTGCCGCTGTTTCTACCACCACGGAGCGCTTTTCGCACGAAGCACTCGCTTCTGCCCAACTCCACGATGCAGAGCTGAAGCGCTTGCGCACCGCTAACACCACCTCCCTCAAGCTGCAAGACCTTCTCATTCCCGGCACTTCCGTTACCATCTGTTGCCACACATCGACTCCCCAACCTAGGCCTTTCGTCCCTGTCACGTGTCGCCGGGCCGTCTTCTCTCCTCTCTATGACTTAGCGCACCCTGGCATACGGGCAACTCAGAAGGTTGTTTCGGACCGCTTCGTGTGGCCTTCCATCAACCGAGACATCCGCGCCTGGGTTCGCTCCTGTCACCGCTGCCACCGTGCGAAGGTCTACCACCACACCTCCGCCCCCCCTCGGGAAGTTCCAGCCTCCTGACGCGCGTTTAAACAACCTCCATCTTGATATAGTCGGCCCTCTCCCACCATCTGATGGCTGCCACTATATCCTAACCACTGTCGACCGCTTCACACGTTGGCCCGAGGCCACACCGATGGCAGACGCCACCGCCGAGACAGTCGCCAACACCTTCGTCGCTTCATGCGTCTCTCGGTTCGGCGTGCCGTCCCAGGTCACTACGGACCGGGGCCCACAGTTCTAGAGCCGTTTATTCAAGGGCCTCACCGACATCCTCGGGACAACTCGCGTTCGAACGACATCCTATCACCCTGCATCCAACGGCCTCGTAGAGTGCCTTCATCACCACTTGGAGGCCGCCCTCGTCGCCCACGAAGATAGGGCACACTGGGTACTCCACCTGCCTTTGGTGCTTCACGGCATCCGCGCAGCCGTCAAGACGGGTCAAATCGGTCAAATCGGGTGCAGTGCGGCTGACCTTGTGTATGGCTGTGCTCTGCGTCTTCCAGGCGATTTCATCGTGCTGCCCTCTCTCGACCCGTCCCCATCCCTCTACCTGGACCGCTTTCATCCTTTCATCAGTTTTTCAGCACACTCCGACCCATTGTCACCCACGCTTCCTCCACCCACCGTGCTCACGTCCCCCAAGACCTGCCATCCGCAACGCACGTCTTCCTGCGCATGAACGCCGACTGAGGAAGTCGCTCACGCCGCCCTATTCCGGTCCACATCCCGTCCTCGGGCGCCAGGGCAAGAACTTACGCATCTCTATCAACGGTTGCCGTCGACAGATTGAAGCAGGCCTACATGGATCTTGCGACGGCCGACTCCTACACCACTGATTCCTCAGCCTGGAACGGTTTCCCTCCAAAGCTTGGTGTCCCGGCATCAACCAAGCCTTCCCCTTTATGCCCGAAGCCCATCGTGAAACACGTCACGTGGGCCGACAGCTTCAAGCTGCCACTAGCGGGGGGGGGGGGGGGCATGTAGCAGCCGACGGAAATGGACGACGAGCGCCGCAATGGACGTTTCATCACGACGCGTATCTCCCGCATGATTTCTATCGAGCGTGCGTACCGAAATTTGAGCGACTTCTCTACAAAACCATGGCAAACAGTACGTTCGGTAAGTCGATACAAAATGTGAGACGTATGAAAAGGTGCGCTATAGCCTACGACAAAGAAAGCGCACTCCGAAAAGCTAGCTCTGTCGACAGTCAGCATTTTGTCATTCTGAGTGACAAGTGCATCTTGTACGAAATGAAACAGTGTCGCATTAAATGCACGCGCGGGCTTTGCCATTATAGACATATCCAAAGTCCGAATGTGCAGCTTCATCTATGAGTCGCTCTTTTCTCGCTTCACGTGTCCAGTGCAATTGGTCTATAGCGATACGGATAGCATAATTTTTTCTCTCACGTGTGAAAGCCTGGAAGAGCAGCTGATGAAGATTGAGAGTGAGTTAGATCTGTCTTCCTGTCTGCCGGACCACCCGCTTTTCAACGACAAGCACGCGAAATGCACAGCATTCCCTTGGCTGGGTCACACAAAGAGATCGCGAGAGCGAAAGGAGTTAAGAAAGACGTGGTGAGGAAACATTTATTGCACGAAGTGTAGCGAGATTCTCTGTTCGATGAACAGACAGTCTCTCAGAAGCAGTGCACCATCCAGAGTATAAAGCAAACCATGTACACCATTTCGAGACTCAAGAAGAGCTTGGTCCCCTACGACGACAAGCGCTATCTCGTGGATGCCGTACACTCCTTCCCTTACGGAAGCTGCGAATACGGTAAGCTTTCCTAGTGTTTTGACGCGTATAGGATTACGATAGTGCTCTCTCTCTTTGTGTAGCATCGGAAAGCCCAAGAGCGTCGTCGTCAGGCGTCGAGTGACCGTGGAACAAAGAGCAAGTCCTGCGTGCGCGCGCATACAATTGAGAATAAAAGTTCTAGTCGAGATATGCTTCTCTCTCTCTCTCTCTCTCGCAGACAGGAGAAGCGCGGGTCATCGTGGCAGTGTGGTAGCGGAATGGGTGTACGAAAAGAATGACCATTCCGCCATCGTGCTGGTACCGTGACCAGCGTAATGACGATGCTGCGGTGATGATTCCCCATACATTTTCTGACACGCCTAATCATCTCGTTCTGTCCGTTAGATCAGACAAGTTAGGGAGGGTGCAGGCATCTGTCGACCAACTCTTTTGTATGTATTCAATAAAGATGTTTCAGTGAAAGAAAACACAGAGTCTCGTCAAAGTTATGAGGACTGTTTACTGTGTCGCATGTCGATAACCAAGTGGTATTTCAATAAGTCGGTGACAAAGTTTGCGACGTAGACTGCTTGCAAATGTCGCTGCTTCCGCAGGACGTGCTTAATATGAGCAATGGCACGATCGAGAAGGTCCACGATGCCTGCAGCGATGTAGTTGAATTCTGCGTTGCCCAAGCTCACAAATTCGCTCATCAGTCCCTGGGGTCTGGCCGGAACCGTTATACAGACGTTCTTGTAACGGGCGTAGGTCCGATGCACCATCTCCTGCAGCGGTCCCGGCGAGATCTCTCCGATATTACGAAAGCCTACCATGATCACATAGCGAAAAGCAGTGATGACGAGCTCGTTGCGGGGACTTTCGCTGTTGAAACATTCCTTCTCCACTTCTTCCCAAGAAGCGTGCGTGCGGGAACAATTTTATAACGAGTGGTAGCTGAACATCTTCACGTATTGATGACGCGAGCGCGGTGCGCGCTGCCTTTATACAGATAAACGCGCGTAAAGAAAGGAGAGCGAAACCGAAACGAAGAAGGCACCCGTCGCCGCTAGGAGCGCGCGCGCGCAGCGGGAGGAGCCGAGAGCCGAAACCGAAACCACCCGCATGCGGCTGGCGCAGAGAGCGCTAGGAGCGCGCATGTGTAGCTGCTGCGGCGCGTCGCCCCAGTCAGTTACTTGCTGGCTGTCGCGGAGAGCAGACGTGCGCTTGGTTGCTCCGCAGTCCCCGTGCCCACTCAGTTTCTGGCTGCCTCTCGGATGGAGCAGTCGCACCTGTTGCAGAGGGGGAAAAGGTGAGTGGTTTGCCGCGTTGTTTTACCGCGCTCCTTTTCTCGCATGTTTGCCATGCCCCCGTGTTTGGACTTGTTTAGCGGTGACCAACAAGTGATTTGCAGATGTTTGACCGCGCTCGTGTTAAGCCTTTTCTCGCCGTACGCGCATGTTTAGACTTGTTTAGCAGTGAGCAAGCCTTTTGTTTGTGTTGACGCATGTTTAGCGATGTGTGCCTAGTGACATCACCCAGTCTGTAGCAATAGGAAAATGGTGTGTATTGTCCTTGATGGATTTATGATACGCACTGTTTTTGAATAAGAGGAGTGCGTGTGCTTAGAAATAGTTTGATGTTGGTTTTCTGCTTTGGTCAAGTGTTTCTCTTTGCTTTTTTCCTACTTGTTGTCTGACAAACATGCACTGACATGTCCTGACCTGTTCTGTCATTTTTTGCTTCAACATGAAGTTTTTTTTTCTTTTTGACTAGGAACATTCTTGACGATGTCGATAGTGCTGCCTTGCATGGGAGTAGTGCTATTCTTAATAATTTTGCGATTCATTTAGTTCCGAGAGTAACCACAAGGGGGACAGGTGCATGGCTTTATCCAGTTGAGAAACAAAGCGACATTATTCAGTTAGCTGCCTGGCTCTCGGAAGGGAGAGACATATCTCGATTAGCTCGTTGTATGTGGGAATTGAAGGTGTTAGGATATTTTGTTCTTTTGCAAGTCTAATTTAGTAGGACTTAGGGTATGAAATGCTTAATACAATCACCTCTCATGTATGGTGTTTTTCTGCAAAAGTTACCTATGGAATCATTGTAGTAGAGTAAAGGAAATAATCTTGGGATAGTGATTCAATAAATAACAGGTCCCCTGTCTAGAGCGTACATGTCCTTGAGCCATGCTGCTGCATGATGGCGTAATACCGCGACACTATTGTTTCAGGTGGACATTGTCCGGAGGAGCATTAGTGGAAAAAAACAGTGTAGCCCTGAGACAATAGGATAACGTCACGACCAATGAGCACGGCCTGCAGGGGGCGCAAGGATTCACTTCTTTCGTGGACACTGGCGGGTGTGGACACTTTAATTCTGCTCTTAGCAATTGCGTTGGCCGTCAGTGGAAGAGCGTAGCTTCGGTGGAGTTATGTCTGCCTCTGATGGGGTGCGGATGTGTGGTTCGTCGCAGGTGAATGGTGTGTACGATTGTGGTGGATTTTGTGACGAACGAATTTACAGTGAGGGAATGCGGTGAACGTGAAAAATGATGGTGTCTTTTTCACTTTGTTGAAGTGTCTCTGTGTTTGTTTTCCTCTGTTGCCCAGCTGTCGTATGATTTGTCCTGACGTGTCCTGACATGACCCGACATGCATGCTTCCCTTTGTTGAAGCTTTGTATTTTTTTTCTTTTTTGACAAGGAACATTCTTGTCTTGACGATGATGATAGTGCTGCCCTGAATGGGAACAGTGCTAGAACAATTCTTAATAATTTTGCGATTAAATTAGTTCAGAAATAAACCGCAAGAGGGACACATGCATGACCTTATAGAGGAGAAAATGCATTAAGATTGAGTTCCGTGCCTGGCTGTCAGATGGACTAGATGCATCGTTCTGTGCTCCTTGTTACCCATACTCTGTGTTGATTTGTGGGGTGCCTACTCCTCTTATTAGCCATTGATGAAGTTACGTGCTAGGATATTTTGTTCTTTTGCAAGTCTCATTTAGTAAGACTTTGGAATTTCCAATAGTTTGCTATGCAATCATTATAGGAGCATAAAGGAAATATTCTTGGGATAGTGATTCAATAAATAATATGTACCCTGTCTAGAGCATACGCGTCCTTAAGCCACGCAGGTGCATAATGACGTCATGCCATAGCTTCATTGCAGATTGACCTTGTCCAGTTGTGTCGACCGACCGTGTGAAAAAAAAACGGTGTAGCCTTGGGACAATGGGATGATGTCACGACCAATGAGCAACGCAAGAGGAGGGCGCAGGAATGCTCTACTCTCTTAGCCTTTCGCAGGTGGTCGCCGCATAGGGCGCTAAGAGCGCGCGCATGCGTAGCGGCCGCGGGGCGGCACCCCAGTCACATTGCAGACGTGTCCTCGGTCGCTCCGCAGTCCCCGCGCGGCTCAGTTTGTGTAAGGCTGTCGGATGGAGCAGTCGCATCGGTCTGCGCTCCTGTTCTTGTGAGCTGATTTCTTGTGCAACTAATGCTTTTGCCAACTTTGTCCCCGCTTTGTTTGCGATTTTCATGCCCGTGCACATCGGGCGCTGGTTGCTGTTGTCCGGGCATCCCCGCCATTTTCTATCTTCTTCTGCCTTGGGAATGAGAGTAGCGCAGGCGTGATTCTTAATAATTTTGTCGTGAGATTAGTTGAGGAAGTAACCGCTAGGGAGTGCAGCTGCGGGACTTTATACAGGAGAAAAAACATTACGAGTCAGTTCTCTGCCTGGCTGTCGGATGAAGCAGTCGCATCGTTCTGCGCTCCTGTTGTGGTGGGATGATTTGTTGTGTAACTAATTATTTTTGTTGATTGCTATTGATGGTTAGCATACTCTTGCTTTCCCAGCCTCTGTATTACGAGTGTTTTTCTCTTTGCATGTCCAGAGCTGTCCTAACCTGCTCAGACATGTCATGATGACGTCACAGCTGACGTCACAGGATGTCCGGAACTTGTGTTCATAGCTGCGATGCTTTGCAACCTGCCTTTGTGCTCCGTCGCCCGGCGATGGGCAGTGGCCGTTCGCGACCACTTTCTTCAAGATGGCGTCGTTGATCTTCAACTTAACTCATTCTCTCCACTCTATCTCTATCTTTTTTTTATGGACTCTCGTAGTGCACAACGCTCAGCTGGTCTGGACACGAGTTAGACACTCCCCAATTAGTGTGGTGACTCCCTGGAGGGTGCTGATTAATGTGCGGGGTCCAAATTAACTCTAATTGCTAATTAAATCGTGTTCAGGACAGATGAGCGTTGTGCACTATGAGAGTCCATCCCATACTACTGAACATTTCTGGCAACACAGCTGTGATCTTTTCTATGTTTTGTTTCCCTCATATTCTGTATCTCGGACACCTCTATAAGTACGACACGCTTCGGCTGCACCGTGGGTGTCCGACATACGAAGGATTCAGTGTATTTATGTCCCGTGTCATGTGACCAAAAACAATATGTGATTTTGCTCATGCTGCACAGCACAGGCGAAATGAGCTGAATGTGAGGATAACAACATGAAACATGAGGCCCGGAGGATAAGGCATGACTTTACGATCTCTGTGTGAGTTGTTTCATGTTGTAATTGTGTACCAGCTCACCTGTACCTGAGAATAGGTCTGATGCAATGTATACGCACCATAGACATGCACTGTGTGGTGTGTTGTGATAGTAATGCCACTGGCAATTGAAAAATAATGCTCCAGGTGGATTGTTTCGGTACAATCTTGAACTAAGCATAGCAAGGGGCAGGGCATCTGAGTGACAGTTTTACCTGGAAGTACGAATGTAAAGGTTAGTTGAAGTCATGGAATAATTAACATTATCAATATACTGCTGCAGATCATGCCAACAATAGTACGCAAGATGCTCCGATACGTTATGCAGAAATGTCTCTTTACTCACAATACTAGTACATCAGCTACAGAAAGGCATAAAACAAGTATTTACATACATGATACCACTTGAATGCAACATAAGCTTCCGCTGCAATGCCAGCACAGAACAGCGGACAGATTTATCTTACTTCACCTGAGAAAGAGAATGTACTGTTGCACACATGATGCTGTGTGAATGTAATCCTGAAACTTGTCGGAAAACATAATTTATGACCGAAACACATCCACTGGAAGATTTCGATTTACCTTACTCAAAACTGAAAAAAAGGTATGTGCAGTTGCAGACATGAAACTGCTTGAACTGCCCTTGAGGTATCTGGAAAAACACCTTATTTGTGACCAAAATACAACAGCTGAGCCAACATTTTAATTTATACCTTACTCAAAATACACAAGATGTGCTTCTGTGCATATGATACGGTGATACTGCTTAAATGTACTCTGAAAGCGTTGAAGTAAGAACACAAACACCTCAGGCATGACGCACCCTGAAAGTCGCTGGGAAGGCGTGTTAGCTTAGCTCAATTGGTAGAGCCCTAGACCGGTAATCCAGAATATGTGGGTTCGACTCCTACAGCTGGCAAACTTTCTCAGTGACTTCCATTTTTCACCTCAGGCATGGTTGCTCAAAGCAAGCGAGCAAGAGCAAGGGTATACGAACACAAGAAGTCGAGCACAAGTGATGCAATGCGCTTGATTCATCAGAAAATGAAATGTCTCAGTACCAGGTGTGACTGTTCCGTCAACAAAACACATGAAGTTTGAAGGGGCGTCTGGTTGGCACTGGTAACAGCCTTTAGCTTGAAACCCAGACTGTGATAGTTGAGACGTGGAGTACAAGCTTTTCGGTGGTGCCAGAATTCCTGCGAAATCGTTTAAGAAATAAGGCAATTCCAAATCTGTACCGAGAATACACCCGCTGGGGCCTAATCTCTAAAGGATGAAGCAGTAACTGACAGATAGCGTATTATGCTTTTCTCTGTGATGACATTTGCACAGCATGACTGACTTGTCTAACATTACGCGTCTTACCTTTATCTGATGCCTAGTCCTGCCCCTCCAACCTCCTGCTGCAGATAAGGTTGGCACAGCATCCCGGTCGAGACATCTTCGGCTTCGTGTGAAACAAGTTGTGCATTGCTTCTGTAACATTCGTATGAGCGAAATGAACAGATCAAATCGCTGCTTTTGAAGGTGGGACCCAGTCGGAGTTGTAACTGATTGTTGCAGTCAATAGCTTTTTCTTTCGCCTTTCGAAACGTTGTGGTCTGAAACATTGGAACTGCACGCTGATGTGTTCTTGCAGGCGGGAGCAAAACGCATTCTCGGCATGCCGCACAGAACACGAAACACACCAGGAAGTGTGTACACTGGCCTAGCAAATGCTTTGCAGTCGAAGGAAGCAAAACTCAATTTTCTCGTGGGTTCAGTGAAGTCCAGAAATATACTGGCTCCCTAGTAGCGAACTGTTTATCACTTCCCCAATGTCAATCTGCGCAGCAGACGGCTCGGCAGAAGAAACCGGTCGGCTTGCCGGAAGAAACCAAGCCAAATGTCATGCCAAGCCGGAACACGGACAGACCACGAATGTGTCGTCGACACAGGGTTTGCGGGCCACAAGATGGAATCTCAATGAAACTAAAAATTCACTTTTTCGGAGAACCGTGAGGTGTTTTGAATAAAAATTTTGCACACATAATCAGTGTCCCCTTATGGACACATCGTGTGAGTACCATTCCATTCTGTAACACTCGAAAATCGGCGTAGCTGAGCTTTAAGAAAGAGACGGCGGGTATACATCTTTCTTTCGGTGTTTTCTAAGATATATTCCTTGATTCCAAGACGTGCAAATTCTGCGGAGCAATTTTTCGTAAAACCTACATTGTTGTTCGTAGTTTCTCTGCGTGCAAAAATTCGACTAGTCGATTAATTTATTATCTGTTCATCACCTTTACGATAATTTATAGAATAGAAATAGAATAGATTCATCTGTCACGCCACTTTTGTGTAGCGACGTCTCTGCCAATTTTATCTTGTTTCTGGGTATGCTTGTTGTAAACGATAAGTTAATTGTGTGTGAGATAGCAATACTTCTCAGAGCTTTGACAGCCTTCGCCGGCCGTATGTTAATATCAACTGCTCAGGATGCACAGTCGTCTGTTCTGGATAGTATTACATCTATTACTACGCTTTGTTTACTTGAAGTTCAAAACAGACACTGTTTCCACACTGGGATATTAATGTATATTCACACGGTTCATCAGCATACACTAATAACTGGAAGCAATTGATGGCCAAAGCAGAGCGTCAGCAAAGTTTCCGAGTGAAATTCCACCTTCTCAAATACCAGCAATGCGCACATGTACTCACTTGCAGTGCTTGAGCACAGTGGGATCAGGAGCTACCTCAAGTTATTTGCAGAGCTTTTTGTCATCACTACAAAAATGTTTATGGAATATCCCATGTGGAATAATAGTGGAGCGCCCACGTTGAAAATAGACTGTTTTGCTTCAGCCCAGTAAAGAGATATGTTTCACATTCAGCCTAATACAGCCTCCGTTGCCGCCCAAAAATTACATACAGCCTCCGTTCTCTATAATGGGAATTGATGTTCTGAGGGTGGAACACATAGAAAGGACAAATACATACAAAACCTCACGGGCATGAGAAATTAATGACGAAGAAAGGAAGTCACTGAAAAGATTACCAGCTGTAGCAACCGAACCCACGTCTTCTGGATTACCGGTCCAGGGCTCTTACCGATTGAGCTAAGATAAAACTGCCCAGTGACTTCTAAGGGTGCGTCATTTGAAGGGACAAACACATGCACTCCCTCTCTCACAAACCCCCGTTTCACTCTTACATGTTTCTCACACACACACACATTCACACAACGGGGCGACGCAGGCGGCATTAGTTAAACATCCATTCTCTAATTCAGAGCCTTGGTGCACCCGGCGGAAGAGGAGTATATACGCTGGTGAAATCGACGTTCCAGGACGAGGAAGGCTCTGTGTACATCGGACCAACTAAAACAACATCCAGCAGGGACAGTCCTGCATATTATGATTGGGGGTGGAAAACGAACGGCGATTGGTAAGTACCAATGACATACAAGCCGTATTTAGTTGTCGCTGGGATAGTGCCAAAAATTAAATCAATGCACCATAAAGAACGCTTCACACAATATACTTTAGCTCTTTACGACGAGCTTTGTATTTTCTCCTCGGCGCGACACCCTAACGGCGGACGGAAGCGGGCTCTTTCACTCTGGTTCACTCGTTCAGAGGAGGGGATAGGATATAGTGACACCAATACGAACCACTTCGTGACCACATCCAAGCGGTACCGAAACAACCGTGGTGTGCTGTTACAAGCGCACTTGCCCATCCGTCTGAACGCATGAACTCGCCCGCTTCTTCCCGCCGCTAGAGATGTCGCACCGACAGGAACAGGGCTCGCGCGTTCCCCGAGCTTTTGCCCACCACTGTACAAGGATAACTCGCTGATAATTTTTCAGCAACTCCCATCCTTAAAATCTGAAAAGGGCTGCGACATACAGTACATCTAGTGGAAACGAAGCATCGACGCGAGGTACAAGGATAATTGTCACATTGCTCATCACTGTGTAGGACTACAAGAATTAGTGTGTCGACGGGATCAGGGGCGTCGAGGGACAAGGTCTGCTACGTGATTCATTGGTAGAGCAAAGATGATAAGTTACCCTTACTCTACCAATGAACCGCACATCATTCTGCCACGAATAAAGGTCTAGCAACGGGGTCCCGACGGCTTGCGAACACAGTGCCCACAGGAACGGATGAACCTGTCCCTTCTCGAAGGGATGAACCTTCGGCTCATCTTTGGAGAAGTTGGTGGCTTTGCCTCCTTGACATTCTTGTTTTCTTAATATTTGTCTTTGAGTCCTGTAAAATTTGAGCTGTGTTTGCGACTTTGTCCGAGTTTGTATGTTTGGCACTTCCCTATAGTCTCGGGGGTTTCAATGTCTAGCTACCACCAGTCACCAGCTCACTTGCGTTTTAGCCATTCTCTACTTAGTTTTTGTGGTTGCTATCTTGATTCCATGAGCACATAGCCAAAAATATATGGGTGAAAGCATATAACTAATACGGCAGCTGGGCTTTTATTTCTTTCGTTTTTTTTTTTCAAGCACGGCCTATCTCGTTCCCCTTAGCAACAAGCGATGGGCTGTGGTGCAATAGCACACTATCAGATCGCGACAGTACAGTGACAGTAATGAAATGAAAATGAATTGCAATGCAATTACTATTCTTAATGGAAGTACCGAAAGGTTTTTTAACACAGATGTTTGCCCATAATGTTCGCTTTCCCTCAAACAAGAGAATGTTGAATGTTTCTTTTTTTTGTATTGAAATCGGTACTGAGGTGCATTAAAATGGTGGTGTCTCGTCGCTATTGCTTCAAGCCGCAAGAGTTGTTTTAAATTTCCTTGATGGGGCAGTTTACTGGCGACAGATACAAGGCCGTGGTACGGAAGGTTTTGTAAAACCCAGCCGTGAGGCCACCTGGACCGGGCGACATTCCAGATTTTAAAGAAGCGATAGCACGGGCGACCTCTTCAGGAGTAATGTGTACATTAATGCCTTCGACAGACTCTTTGGACAGCCTTGGCATTTCACGAAGAAACTCGAAAACTGTTTCTTCAGGAGCCGGCGGTACGCTCCCAAAACACGGCCGAAAATGTCACGAAAAATAAGCGAAGAAAGCCCTCCTGATTTGATCGGGATCTGTAACCGTTACGCCTCCACAATCAAGTGCAACTACTTTCTTCTCCATTGCGTGCCGCGCTTCCGCACCCAAAATGTACTCGGAGGGTCGTTCACCTTCAAGAATCTTTTCCGAACGAGCCCGCATCGCAGCACCGGTGTACTTCGCGTCCATAACGGAGTGAATCTCGCGTCGCACTGCCTGAATGTCGTCAAGAAAAACCCCAGGCTGACGAGCCTAAAGGGCAGTCAGAGCACACAACTGCCGCTCGAGACATCTTAAATAACCGGACGACTTGAAGCCCAAGCAGACCCCAAGCCTAATGGCTTCATCTTTAAAGGCACACTTGGACTCTTCCCACCCAGCAACGAGGTTTGAGCAAGAGCGAGTGATCTCAACCTGGCGCACGACAAAATTAGCCAGGCCCTTGTCCGAAAACAAAGAGTTATTTCACTTCCAGCCGGAAAAATGAACTAGCTTGCGCATTCTTGGTCCACCGGGAACCACGAACGAGACTAAACAATGGTCGCAGAAGTGCAACGCCTCAACAGCATAATTCGTTATACCAGCTACTTGAAAGCTGACATAAATCACGAAGGAGATTGAGTGTGCGTATAAGCTATTGGGCAGAAGTGAGATATCTCCCCTACATCTGTATAGTTTTCTCTGTAGAGGATTTCCCGAAGTACTTCCACACCACAAGGTTCAAGGTTGGTTCCCGTATACTTTATGACCAAGTGTAGTTTTGGTTTCGGTTTGGAATCCCTGGGTTTTGAATGGTTGCCAGAACTGCCAGTTTCAAGCTTTTGACCGTCTGTAGGCGGCCCAGGACGCACCCAGCAAACCATATATGCCTCAGAAACGTCCACACGATATCCCACTTGGGATTTTGGGATATCCCAGGGACTAGGCTGAATAGCCCGTTGACGTCTCTGGGACAGACACAGGACCCGTATTTCTTCCACATTTGCTGATCCAGGGAAGGTTCCACGAATGTCTGTCAGGGATGTTTGGACATATAGAGGGCATATACAGGACGTATTATTATTATTGTATTTTGTAGCTTTTTTTGCAATTTTTACTTATTCTACGGAAAATACTACTCTGCAACAGAAAACATCGTATCAACGAACTCTTGTTTATTGAACACAAACCAAGTACAGTGATGTTACATGCACTGTAAGAAACGCTCTTTCTAATAGTACAAAATATGATATTACAACATAAATAGGCTAATGATTAACAAATTAGGGTGACACGGATAAGACGCATAATAAGACAATAATGGTCATAATAATAATAATCACGTGATTGCTACGCCACTTCGCAACCGTCATCCCTGAAAGATAACCAATAACATAGTTAATTCCATCTATTGGGATAGCAGCTCAAGCACTGCCATAAATAGGCGTAAAGAACAGACACTCTGCAAAAAGTGGGAACAAATGCAAGACAGTGACTTACCGCAGTTTCTCTTGCAGTATAGATGGTTACATGCGGAAGCAGCCTAATCACTGGCAGACTCAAGCGACGTCTTCCGGTTTATGCCTGGCTCTTCAGTGTTGTAGAGACACCAGTAACTTTACACATGTGTGAGGCTATCCATGGTTGTGTGTGGATACTGTAAAACAGTCATGTCTTATTAATCTAGAGTCACATCGCGTCCATGTGACATTTAAGAAAGATAAGCGGTCATGCAAAAAACAAGGAACTTTGAAAAACAGTGCAGTCAAACGTGAAAACATAACTGCTATCCTTTATATGAAAGACAACTGTAGCTGAGCCAAGCTTATCTACTAGCAGGCTGCGCATAGTTAATAGAATTTGCTTCACGATTGCTTTCATCATTCCCAATCAAATCCTGAATCAAAGAGATATGAAGAATTGGACTTGCACTTTGTACCTGTACACACACAATCTCACACAGTTCTGCCGTTCGCATGAGTTCGTCAGTGATACGCACCAGACTCCGCAGGTAAAGCAAACTACAGCTGTTTACTCAGATACAAAGCTGTCATTGCTCCACACCTCTACCACATGTGATTGTTGAAAAAACAACAACGCACAAATCTTAAGTGAGGCAAAAGGAAGAACGAACTCACCTTAACTGCAAAGTCGGAGAACAAAGGAACGCTAGCTCTCGCACACCACGGCAATCGTTGTTATGCACAACGTAGTTGTTCGACGTACTGGCCAGTACTGCCTCGATGCTCCCGAGGTTCCAGTACAAAATACGCATGATGCTGAGGTTCCAAAGACCCTTCCGTGTAACATGTCATATCCTGCCGAACGCACGAACGCACGAACGACGACGCACCTCGCCTGTTTGAAACGGCGGTTGGAGAATGTCGATGGCGATGAGGCAGACGTCGTTACGCTTCGGCTCGCGCTTGTTGGGAACTTCATTCTTGTTATATCCCTCAACATACGTGACTGATCATTATAGATCCCGTGGAAAAGGTAAAATATGTTTTTTCTCTCTCTCTCTCTTTTGTTTATTGACTATGGTGCGATACGTGATGAGTCGTTACAAATATGATTAGAGGGTATGGATATGAGGGTATAAAATCAATATTGTTATTATGAGGAAAGAGTGAGATAAGTACCACATCAAACAGGCCTTCCTCTACATGCGAACGACACATGAACAAATTGGGTGCGCAGTATGTTGAGTAAAGACGCAACGACTTTTCCGTTTGTGATAAAAGTTGCCAATATGTTGAAGGTACAATGTAGAACCCACTCAAATATTTGCTGCGTAAATCTTTAGTTGAGTGGCTCTTGGAAAATCAACTTTGTTCTTTATGTTCACAATCCACCATTGACCAGGTACAGTTGAAACAGCGTTGATTCAGCACTATCTATCTACATACAACATTGCTCAACATTAGTCAACATTAGACAACGTGCATCTTACGTTACACCAACAGTCGGTGTTGACTAGCAGCTTATTCTGTGAGACGTTTTTTATTTGTTCTGTTGTACATGTCTGAAGTGAGAAGTGATTTATTTAAGGATAGTTTATAACCTTTTTATGCAAAATATGAAATTGCGTGTCTGAGAATGCTGGAAATGGCTGTTATCGACACAATAAATCCTTGTAAGGTAAAGAAATGTCATTGTTGTGATATTCGTAGTATATCCACAGAATATTCACTGGGGGATATTTGTGACGTCTCATGGTGGATATACAGCGGACGTTGTGAGGATACGCGTGACATCTGTGACGTGTGAGACCAATTTGGGAGGTGTGTGGGATATTGATGGTTTGCTGGGCGCATTCCCCCAGGGCGTGAGTCGTGACGTTGCCCACATACGTGAGGCCGACAACGGCAAGCCCTATCACCACCACCACCACCACCGTCTGTAGTTTCGGTTTCGGTTTGAAAAATACATGGCGCGTGACAGCATGATTTTCCCCTTCCATTCCACTGTGATAAGTACACACAAATGATGTATAAGAAAACAGTATATATATATTCCTTTTTATTTTAGCACACTATTTTTCTACTCTTTTATTTAACTAACGATATATTACGTTACGTTACAAATTACCAGATTCTTGCTTGGCATCACCCTTGTACAAAAGCAATCCGCAAAACAAAGGAAAACGAAACATCCTGTGAATGCTTTTCTCAATCAGATCAAAGTCTAGGACGGCTAAGATCTTGATCAGGTGCTACGCAACAAAAACAAGCAGCATTATCAAACAATCTGTTAACGTTTCCACTTTCCGATATGTATTTCATATTGTGTCGTGCATTTGCGTTGGAGTACGACCTTTGGACATGCCACACGCTAAAGTAAATAACCCGCTGACAACAGTCTCAACAATCACTATAAAGTAGGAGGGGGGCGCTATGAACAAGTGCCAGGTGCATGCTGGGATTGGTCCATTGAACCCTATGTTTAAGTCTGGAATTGATGGGGTGGGGGTTCTGACCCCTGGGCCCCCCCCCCCTAGATCCGCGCCTGCATGCAACTACGTTTGATTATCATCAATATGGATTACTTAATTGATTGATTGATTGATTGATTATGTGTTTAATGGCACAAAGGCAACAAAGGCCATAGAGCGCCAAAACTATGCTGACTGTGTCGGAGACGATTATGGGAAAGATTATGTGAGAGAGAGTGTGGTAGTTAAAACCTATCTACAGGTATGAGCGATGAGCGATGATTGATTGACCAGGATAAGAGAGAGGGGGATGACGATAGCAAGCGAGCATAAGAGTTAAAAGCTATCTACAAGTGTGACAATGAGATATTTACATGAGGAGTTCGGTGATAATGGATAAAAGCGGAGCAACGCTTATCATCTACATCTGACTAAGAAACCCACACGTGGTCAAAAATTTGATTACGTTATCAAACGGCACAAGAGGGGTGTCACCCAGTAGAAGGGCTGGGTGGAGTGGGACATGGTATCTGTAGAATGCGGTGAAATACTGTTGGCGTTGGTGTTCGAAGTGAGGGCAGGATGCCAGTACGTGCAAGACAGTCAAGCTGTCACCGCAGTGCGCACAAGCTGGCGGATCCTGACCTCTGAGTAGGTGTTGATGCGTGAGCCATGTGTGTCCAATCCTCAATCTCGCGTAAAGAACTTCGGATGATCTGTTGATGTGTTCAGTCCGATGCGGGGGAGAAACGTGTGGCTGTGTGAGGTGTAGCTTGTTATTTTCTTCCATGTCCCACTCCTGCTGCCACTGTGTGCAGACAGCTCTCTTTAACACTGGCAGGATGTCTTGGTAGGGTAGTCCTAGAGCTGACTCCTCTTGTGCCAACGCTCGCCGAGCCTCACGGTCGGCTCGTTCATTCCCCGGGATCCCAGTGTGGCTGGGGACCCAGCAGGGACAGATTGAAAAGCCTCGGGAACAAAGTTGGGTCGCAAGCGCTCGTACTCGCTTGACGAGGTGATTCTTGCTGTCATAGCATGAAAGCAGCGCACGCACAGAGCTTAGCGAATCGGAATAAATCACTGAATTTTGAAGGTCGTTTTGTTGAATGTGCCGCAGAGCCAGGAGAATCGCGTAAAGCTCTGCGGTGAAAACTGTGGCGTTCGTGTTCAGGCGTGCCGTCATAATAGAATCACCTTCAAGGGCAACGGCCGCCACACCATTGCTTACTTTAGTCCCATCAGTGTAGATTGCATGGTGGTTCCCGAAGTTACGGTGAATCTCCAGGAATTCCTGGAGAATGACAGTGTGTGCAGTGGATTGTTTGTCAAACTGTGTCATTTTTAAATTGGATTGTATTAGATGTCTCTGCCAAGGCGCAGCATCGAGGACTGCCTGCTGCAAGGGAACGCCAGAGGGGCTGAATCCCACACGGGAACTCGCCGCATCCACACGAAGCGGGAACGAGGGTACAACAGAGGGCTTTGCAAGGAAGAGTCTCTCCAGAGCGGGGTTCACACTACAGTGTACAACTGGGTCATCGCCCTGGCATCTGTACCTTAGCGCAGCCTTCACATGTTCAAATTGTCTCCGTCTCTCGAGCGACCATTCATTGCCCTCAACATACAAACTCTTCACAGGGGACGTCCGGAAGGCACCGGTGGCGAGTCGGATGCCTTCGTGGTGGATGGGGTCCAACACCTTCAATGCCGAAGGCCGCGCCGAGCCATACACGACACTCCCGTACTCAATTACTGATCGCACAACCGAGTCATAGACCCGCAACAGTGTGACTTTGTCGGCTCCCCACGATCGATGGGATAAAACTTTGAGTATGTTGGAGGATTTCAGGCACTTCTGTTTTATATAGTTTATGTGTGGCACAAAAGACAGCTTCTTGTCAAACACCACCCCCAGAAATTTTTGCTCATCAGAAACTGGTAGTGTGTTGCCACCGAGGAGCAGCGAGGGCTCAGCAAATGTGCCTCGCTTCCTAGTAAAGACAACACACGCTGTCTTTTGCGCGGAAAACCTGAAGCCGTTTTCATCAGCCCACTTAGATAGACGGTTGATCGTGAGCTGCACCTGCCTCTCAGCTGTTGAAAGATTTGATGCCGAGTAGGAAACCTGGACATCGTCTACGTACAGGGAGTACTGGACGCCAGGTGGGATGGCTCTGGCTATCGAGTTCATTTTCACAACGAATAGCGTAACGCTCAGCACAGACCCCTGTGGAACCCCGTTCTCTTGTACAAAGACGTTAGATAAAGTTGAGCCCAGACTGACACGAAACTTTCTATCTCTGAGGAAATTATCGATGCACCTGTACATGCACCCTGTGATACCACAGGCGTGTAGATCTTGCAGTATCCCGAAGCGCCATGTGGTATCGTACGCCTTTTCGAGATCAAAAAACACGGATACGCAGAACTGCCCTCGAACAAAAGCCTCTCTGATTTGTGATTCTAGGTGGAGTAGGTTGTCCTGGGTGCTCCGGCCGGAACGAAAACCGCTTTGGTGTTTGTCAAAGATGCCTGCCTCTTCCAAAACATATACGAGCCTTGCATTTACCATGCGCTCGAAAGTCTTCCCAAGGCAGCTGGTTAATGCGATGGGGCGATAACTAATAGCAGCAGACGGGTCTTTCCCTGGCTTGAGAACCGGAACCACTTCGGCTAGCTTCCAGGACAACGGAAGAGTTCCTTCTCTCCACACACGGTTAAAAAAGTGGAGTAAGATTTGTTGCGACTGGGGTGTTAAATGCCGCAACATGTCATAGTGTATGCCGTCAGGGCCAGGTGCAGTGTTCTTTCTTGCCTGTAGGGCTCTCTGAAGTTCATGTGCGTTGAAGGGTACATTGTAAGGTGCTGTATCTTGTTTAGGTTGTTTAATGACGCGTTTTTCAGCAGCGGTTTTGTGTGACAGGAAACGCTGGCTGTAATGCGAGGAGCTAGACACGTGTTCAAAGTGTCCGCCAAGTACGTTAGCCTGTTCCTCCAAGGACGTACAGGGAACGCCATTCTGCGAAAGACAAGGCACTGTAAACCCTTTGTATTTCCCGGAGATCTTATTGATACGGTCCCACACAACCTTGGCTGGAGTTCGCGAGTTCAATGTACCCACAAACTCCTTCCACGAGTTGCGCTTGGCCTCCTCCCTTGTGCGTTTGGCTGCAGCACGCTTCCTTTTGTATTGGATCATGTTGTCAACTGTCGGGTATCGACGCAAACGAGCCCACGCCTTTTGTTGTTCCTTGCGCGTCCGTTTACAGTCGTCGTTCCACCAAGGCTTTGAACGCTTGGGCAGAGAGGACGACGTCTTGGATATGGATTGTGTAGCAGCATGTATTATCGTGTTTGTTATGAATTCGTTGGCCTCGTCGATACTTATGTTGTCAGTGTTGTGTAGGGTCAGGTCAGCCAGCACGCTGAACACCGCCCAGTTCGCATCCTGCAGCCTCCAGCGGGGTTTTCGCGTACAGAGCACAGCATCATCACACTGATACTCGACCCAAGTTGGAAAATGGTCACTGCCATAGGGGTTTTGGATCACGTGCCACTGCAGATCTTGTGCAATGGTCGCACTACAGATGGAAAGGTCCAATGCAGAGAATGTCCGTGTTGATGTGCTGCAGTATGTTGGTTGTGTTGTGTTCAGGAGTGTGATGGAGTGGCGGAGGAGTAAATCCTCAAGAAGTCTGCCCCTCGAGTCCAAATCTGAACATCCCCACAAACGGCTGTGTGCATTAAAATCCCCCATAATGAGGAATGGGGCTGCCAGCTGGTCCAAGAGATCTTCGATATCCTGTCGCTGCACATCTGCTGCAGGAGGAAGATATATTGAGCAGAGCGTAAGTGGTGTAGAGAGATTCAATCGAACAGCCACAGCTTCCAATGTTGTTGTCAACGGCACCTCAACTGCAGCAACAGACCGGGATGCTAGAATCGCCACTCCACCTGAGGATCGCGTAACCACCGGGCGATCCCTTCTAAACATTTGGTATTGTTGGAACGGATTTGTGTGTCCAGAGTTCAAATACGTCTCTTGGAGGCAGACGCCAATTGGCCTGTGCGCCTCCAGGAGGTCATGCACATCATCAACATTTGGAAGCACTCCCCTGCAGTTCCACTGCATGAAAATCTTTTGCGTATTCAGCATGCTTGGTGTACTTAGGGCGCTTGCACCCTGGCTGGAGGTGCCTTCGGTGACACCTTCTGCAAATGTCCTCTACCTCGACCCGGCTGTTTCCCCTTCTGTTGATCTGGGGAATTCTGAGGGGTTGGCGATGACTTCTGCGGCGTGCAGCAGTCATCGACATCCATCGACTGGGGTACGGTTTGGACCGAGCCCTCACCGCCCCCATTCCCTTCGGAAGAGGTATTGCCAGCCTGATTGGGGCTGGCGACCTCCTTGTGGCCAGCCCTTGGGCAGGCCACGTTTCCCTTGGGAGACACATGAGCTGTGTCCCCAACGTTTGTGTTGGGAGTGTTGTGTGGGGACTCAGTCTGAGTCTCCACAGATTTCCGAGGTGGCGCCACTCCCCTGCGCATAACCTCGGAGTACGAGCCCTTTCTAGAAAATGCCACCTGTGCCTTCGCTGCAGTATAAGAAAGATTCTGCTCAACTTTAACTTTCAGGATTTCCTTTTCGTCCTTCCACTGTGGGCAGGACCTGGAGTATGCTGGGTGGCTGCCACTACAGTTGATGCATTTCACGGCATTTTCACATGTTGGCGACTCATGGTCTTTTCCCGCACACTTTGCACATGTTGTTTGTCCACGGCATGTCTGTGAGCCATGCCCAAAGCGCTGGCATTTAAAACAGCGCCTTGGGTTTGGAACGTAGTGCCGTACATTACAGTTGAGGTAGCCAGCATGTATTGTAGATGGAAGAGTGTGAAGTTGGAATGATAGTACGACATGTTTTGTTGGTATTTCGTTGCCGTCTCTACGCATAATTATTCTCCGTGCACTGACCACTCCATGCTCTCTGAGACCCTCCTCAATTTCAGAGTCAGAGCACATCAGGAGCTCTTCCTCTGAAATGACGCCTTTTACGATGTTGAGTGTCTTGTGCGGAGTGACCGTGACAGGTATGTCGGCAATTGCCTTCAGGGATTGGAGGGATACGCTCTGTTCCTTTTCTTGGACCTCCACCTGGATGTCACCAGAGCGGAGCTTTCGAGCAGTGTAATTTTTGCCTATCGTCTGTTCCAGAACTTTAGCAGTTGCAAATGGAGACAGCTTTGACAGTGACTTGATCGATTCATCTGCGTGTATGACAAGGATTCTAGGGAACCATGCTGGCTGTTTCTGGTAGAAAAACTCGGTTGCTGGATTATCTTCGGTGCAGCGCCTCTTCAGGCGCCGATCATGGGGGTTTTTAAGGGGTTTGTTCGCCATATGTGTTGTGTGTGTGATTCAGTGCGGAGGCCGTGCCGCCCACCACCGAGCCCAACCAGGAGACCGTGCTCCGCACGGTGGCACGTGCCCTCACACTATACCCAGGCGCAGGCGCGTAGCTCTGCACGAGGTTGACCCTTGCCGCCGCAGCGACTAAGCTGGATAGCCCTGGCCGGGCCTTCCAGGACCACCCGACTATGGGAAGCTGGGGCCAAAGCGGTGTGTTGCTTTCCCGGAGGGGCCTTAAGGGTCCTAAACATCCTCCGGGGCCACTCAACCGCCAGGGTCCCCTTTTCCCCAGACACGGGAGAGCCACGCACAGCTAGGCGTGGGGGTCTCCCTCCCGCGGCGACCCAACCGTAAATGCGGGAGGGGGCTACTGCGGCTACTGCCGGGCGATGGGGGCGCCACTTTCCCGACGCCCGCTTAATTTTCTTGTGAGTGTCTGCATAGCTTGAAATGGGATAGTATCTATTCTTCACATGTATTGTCTAGAATGTCTTATAGAAATGGTTTGCCCACGTGTGAACATTGAGTCTATCCTCCAAGTCCCCTTGTTAATGTATGATTTCTATCGCTTCTTGCGTTAACTGTTTACAGTTATTGCTAAGATTAGTTGCAGGTGGACCTATCCCTGTCTCTCGGGAAAAAAATGGAGGTTACATATTTGAGTATCAGATGTCCCATAATAAAAAAATGAATTTGATTTGATTGTCATCGTATGGATTGAAAGCATCTTATTGAAACTAAAAGCCGTGTCCCTGATGTAACATAATTATCGCTAGCTTTGATTTCATTCTTCAGATAGAAACATAGTGGAGTTGGTTGTTTGTTTTCTTAGTCTGCTTGAGTCTCAGTCTTCTGCCTCTGTCGATTTATTGATGACTGCCTAATATGCTGTGATAGACTTGTTGTGGGTGGTCGGTTTCTATCACAAACAATAATTATTTATAGCATTGATTGTTTCTTTTTTTATATTAAAATACTTGTGGAATAGAAAATTAACTGATTGGTTTACTGGACCTCTGGGGATTGATTCCTCTGTCGCAAAATATTTACAGATAGCTCTGATTTTATTCCCTACATGTGATAAAAAGTGTGGTGTAGATAACAAGATATTTTACTCGTGCTCTACTTGTGCTTACCGGCATGTCATACGATGCCAAATAAAGTTTAACTTGATACATTCGAATTGGTAACTGAGTCTTAATAGCTAGCCTGGATGACCTGATACAACATCCAATCGACATTGTAAGGAATGGGAGTATGCAACATACATAACTCTTCGATTTGTATAATATCTATAGAATAAAATCAGAACTAACAACAATTGTTCCACATCAACCCTCCTAGCAATAGGCCATCCATCCAAACACTCACTTTTCTATGTCACAACTATTTTTAATATCTGAGAAGAAAAATCAATGCTAGCACCATGTATTCTTTATCATAGTAGCCGACCAGCTACAATCAATCTCTTGTACCATATTATTTCAGTCATCGACAAACCGACAAAGGTGAGACTCAAGCGGGCTATTAAATGAACTGCAACCGCCACTGTGTTACTATCTGAGGAATAAAATCACAGAACGGGATAATTATTCTATGTGAAAAGCATGGTTTTAATTCCGATAAGCGATTTACAATCAACATGCTGACAATTCGAACCGATCGACTGAAACAACACAACACAGGATGAATAAAACAGAATAAACAACAGGTTACATATTTTCATCGAGGTTAATTATTCGAAATTCAGCAACCAATTTGAATCTATCGACTGAAACTTCATGTGCACTCTAAGAAAACAGGCCGTGAAAAGCTGGCAAGCTCTATACTTAACACCTAGGTCAACGTAGCGTCTTATAAAAGGTGTAAAAGGGTGGTGAAAGCAATTATCATATATCCAAATTGCTACGACAAGGCGCACGCCCCCCCCCCCCCTTACTAGTTGAATCAAAAGCTGCAACCCTATCATTCATAGGTAGCAACTTTGCAACCTTTTAGGCACAACTTATGCGACCACTATTACCTCCTGAAAGATGGAACTACTCCACCCTTTCTTCTGAGATTGTGGGGTCGTATGAAATGTCGACAAGCTCAACCGTACAAGTAAAATATTTTCTTATGGACACAAGATTGCTATAGTATTTAAAGAATAAACTCAGGGACTAAAGCTGGGAGAGGATTGATATTCAAGCAATCTATAAAGAAAGCGACAGCTGCTATGTCAGTATATGACCAATGAAATCAAGGCTAGCGATAGCTATTCTACGTCATGGACACAACTTTTAGCTTCAATAAGACGTTCTCAATCAACACGATGACAGTCATTTATTATAATACGTTGCTCACATTATTCTAATCATTCAGCAGCACAACACAGGATGGATTAAATCAAGCCAAACGATACATTATATTATTTCGTCCAGGTTAACTATTTAGATTCAGTTACCAATTCGAATGTATCAAGTGAAACGTTATTTGGCATCGTATGACATGCATAAGTAAAGCAAAAGTAAAAATATCTTATTATCAACACCACACTTTTTACATAAGGACGGCGAACTTTGAGCATAAGTAAGCAGTGTGAATCTGTTAAGTGCGAAATGATCATCAAAACTTAAAAGAACTTATCCCATCAAGCAAAACATAATTTTTATTTGCTTTTCTTTCACTAGCATTTCTTTCATGACTAATTCTTTTTTACTTCATACCGTTGACTATGTAACAGAGGCACAAAAGTTTTACATGTATCACTTTGATAAATGGGCTTTGTTCATCATTTTTGTTTTGTTCAATCGTTAATTATGTGTACAAATTATTAAATGCAAACAGTCTCCACGATAGTGCTTCTATAATTTCGATAGTGAACATTGATTTCGAAAGCATGACATGGTGCTGGGAACACTGAAATACTCAGCCTCGGATGTGATAGGAATCCTCGCCGACGGATTGGCTATCATAAAGAAATCAGTAATAATGAATAACCATATCCAAGCAGTGTATATCGAATGAATCATTACATATTTTCTTGTCATTCCATCTGTATATTGATAGGGAAATATTTTTTTTAAGTCACGTCACATGATGTGCCAACACTATCAAATCCATGCAATTATTTGAGGCTCGCAGTTGCATCACAGTCTGGATCAACGATGATTCAAGAGCAGAAATTCATTTGTGATAGTTTCAGCATCTCATGTATCAACATCCATTGAAACTCGATGATCATATCAAGTGCGGTGAACCATTACACAATTTTCGATTTACACCATTTTGCTCTCTATACGAGAAACCACATGATATTGTGCAAGTTTGTGGCAGTCAAATACTTATTCCTAAAACACTATGGTACACCGCTAAGACATCTTACTTTACTGATGAATGCTGTATTCAATCGACTTATTATAAAGAACAACTATTTGGTACACTCTCAGTTCATCACTACTCAGGGCAAGGATGGCAAACGAAGGATTCGTAAGTTGGAAGATCACTTCAAGGAAAAAGTGTTCGATATCAAAATAAAGAAGTTATGGTTAACAGTGAGAGTCAAACTGGACACCTCCATCTAATTGGAAAGCATACCTTGCTGGAAATGACCTATCAAAATTAGCTTAACACCAGTCAGGAGTGGAATCATTTGAAGTTGAGACGTGCATTGCGCTCTTTGAAGTTTTAGCGAATAATGGTCGAAATCAAGTCATTTGGGAAACTCCAAAGGAAATGTATTCCGCGCTTCATATAGTCGTAATTAATCTCGATGATAATATATAACATGCTGTTTATGACAGTGAACAAATGGCTAGGAAGCTAGCGAGCTGGTGAACATGATGCATAATGTAGAACCCCGAGACTAGGGAACACGAAAAGACTTCGTGTTGTGTCTGTCCCTTCGTGTTCCACGAGTCTCGGGGTTTTACATTATGCAGCATGTTGTTTATGCTGGTTTATCCATCCTGTTTTGTGTTGTGCTTCGATAGTTTCGGATAATATTAGCAACATATTATAATAGCTAATTGCCAGAATGTTGAGTGAGGATCGCTTCTCGGAATTAAGGGTTGTGCTTTTCACATAAAATAATTGAACCTCTATGTGCAATAACTTGATTTGATTTGATTTGGGTTTTTCTGGCGCATTAGCTACTAAGGCCATAATGCGCCAAATACCAGTGTAAGTTTTATCTGTGTAAAATTTGTGTATTTACTAAAACAGTGTTGATTCTGGGTTAGTAATTAAAATCACAGATCCTTTAAAAACCCGGTATCTCTAAAAAACATATAGATCTTTTCAAAGGGTATGAAACTTTCATCGCCCAGCAAAAGCGCCGGGTGCAGTGGTAAGAAGTTTCTATAGAATAAAACGAAATGACGTTCAGGAAGATGCTGATACGCTGGGCATACAATGAGGATATGGAGGATTGAGAGTTGTTCCCCACAGTGATTGCACTCGGGAGGGTCTTCTTCCCGTAAGAGATATCCATGTGTTAAGTATGTGTGTCCCAAACGGAGCCGACAAGATAGCACCTCATACAGTCGATTTGATGCAGATGGGGAAGGGCCTATCTTGGGTTTGATAGCATGTAATTTGTTGCTTGTCTGTTGGTCCCAAAAGCTCTGCCAGTGTCTGTTAATGCTGCTTTTTAAACATAGCCTGAGATCTTTTGATGGAATGTCGAAAGCTGTAATGTCGTTTGTTAGGCCAGCAGCAGCTGCTCGATCGGCCTTTTCATTTCCAGGTATCCCAACATGGCTGGGTACCCAGCAGAACAGTAACCGATAAGCCCTGTTAGCTATAGTGCTTGCAATGCGCCTTGCACGATGGACAATGGGGTCTTTTGTGCAATGAATGCTACAGATAGTCTGTAAGGAACTCAAAGAATCTGTGTATATGACTGATGATTTGATACGATTTTGCAAGATATAATTCAGGGCTAAAATTATGGCATACACTTCCGCTGTGAAGACAGACATGGTGACCTTCAAACGATGTGACCTTGTAACTGTGTCAGTGACCATAGCGCACGATACCCCGGAAACGGTCTTTGAGCCATCAGTGTACAACTCTACATGGCTGCCAAAGCTATCCTTTAACACCTCAAATTCCTGCTGGAGTACACTGTTAGCAGTATCACGCTTGTTGTATCTGGAAAGGGATACGTTGCATTTTGGAGGGGGCTGCCATGGAGGGATTTTCTTAGTTGTCTCAAGAATCATAGAGTTGTATTCTTGAAAGCCATAGTGTTCGACTGCTTGTGACATTCTAACGCTAAAAGAAGGCACGGCTGAAGGCCTGTTCAAGAAGTGCTGTCTGAATTGTGTATCTTTCACACATTGATATGCTGGGTTCTCGAGGTGACCCCTGATTCTAAGTGCATATGAAGCAGCGAGGTAAAACCTACGTCTCTCTAAAGACCGCTGATTCGCTTCTATGTATAGACTTTGTATCGGAGAAGTTCTGAATGATCCGAGTACTAAACGCAGTCCTTGGTGGTGTATTGGATCGAGGATTTTGAGTGTAGATGGCCGTGCTGAACCATACACAGCACACCCATAATCCAATTTGGAAAGAACAGTGGAGACGTAGATCTTCTTGAGTGTATCACGATCTGCTCCCCAGGACCGGTGAGAAAGCACCTTCAGAAGATTTAGAGATTTAATGGCCTTTACCTTGAGGTGTTTGAGGTGAGGAAGAAAAGTCAATTTCCCGTCAAATATAAGTCCAAGGAATTTATGCTCAGGCTTTACGTTAATGTCGTGGCTGCCCATTTCAAGTGTTGGTTCGGGAAACACTCCCCGTACCCTAGAGAAAGAGACGCATACTCTCTTTTCCGGAGAAAACTTGAAACCATTTTCGTGCGACCATTTGACCAACTTGTTTATTGTGAGTTGGAGTTGACGTTCGCACCTAGCAACGCTAGAAGAGGAACAAAAAATCTGAACGTCATCTACATACAGTGAATACCTGACTGAAAGAGGAATGGCACTTGCTATAGAGTTCATCTTTACAATGAAAAGAGTCACACTTAGGACGGATCCTTGCGGTACACCGTTCTCTTGTATGAATGGGCGAGCAAGTGTCGATTCAAGCTGGACCCGAAATAACCGTCCTTGAAGGAAATTGGCAATGCTGCGAAACATGCGGCCGCTTATTCCCAGAGTGTGCAGGTCCTGCAGAATACCATACCGCCGATCATTCACCATGCGATCATTCACCATGCGCTCAAAAGTTTTCCCTAGACAACTTGTGAGCGCTATGGGTCGATAGCTGGAAGGGTTTGAGGGGTCTTTTCCAGGTTTTAGCAATGGAACAACGGTTGCCACCTTCCAGCCAGACGGAAGACAACCCTCTCGCCAGACAAGATTAAATAAATCAAGAAGGGATTCTAAAGATGTGGAAGATAAGTGCTGGATCATGGAGTAGGAAACACGATCAGGACCTGGTGCTGTAACTTTACTGGATGACAGAGCCCTTTGTAGCTCAGTTATTGTAAAGAGTGAATTGTATGCATACTTGTCGCCGCCCTCGCTTGGAATCGTCTGCTTCTCAGCAGATGATTTTATTTTCAAAAAATCACTGCTGTAGTGAGCTGAGCTAGATACATGTTGCATATGCTCCCCAAGGGCATTGGCCTGCTCTTCCAAACTCTGTCAAATTATGCCATTTACCTGCAGTAATGGGACAGAGAAACTTGTATAGTCTCCTTTGATTTTTCTTAGCCTGTCCCATATAAGTTTTGAGGGAGCGTTACAATTTAAAGAAGACACAAAATTTTTCCAAGATTCTTTTTTCGCCTGTCTTCGTGTCCAGCGTGCTTTTGCACGTGCTTTCCTGGATGCCACTAAGTTTGGAGTAGTGGGGTGCCTTCGAAAGACACCCCACGCCCGATTTTGTTCTTTGCGTGTAGTTTCACAGTCGCTCGTCCACCAAGGCTTGGAGCGCTTAGGGAGTCGACCGGATGTTTGTGGGATTGACTGTTGGGCGGCATTTATAATAGTGTCAGTAACAAGATTATTGGCATCTTCTATACTTAAACCTTGGAAAGATGTTAGGATATTGGCCTTCTCCTTGAAGAGAGTCCAATCGGCCTGTGACAGTTTCCACCGAGGTGGACGTGTACCTAAGGTATTTGTGGTATGATGCAGTTTCATGACAACCGGGAAGTGGTCGCTACCCCGAGGATTCTGCTCTACTGCCCAGTCAATGGTTTGAAACATTGATGGGCTGCACAAGGAGAGGTCGGTGGCAGAGGAAGATTGGTTAGCGCTGCTTACATACGTAGGACTTTCTTTGTTTAGAAGGCAGATAGACCTAGAGAGTAATACGTTTTCCAGCATTTTTCCTCGCCGGTCGACTCTCGAGCTGCCCCATAAACAGTTATGGGCATTAAAATCTCCCAGTAAGAGGAAAGGCGGCGGGAGTTCGTCAATTAAAGATTCGAGAGTGTTCTGAGCAACCACAGCTGATGGTGGCAGGTATACGGAACATACAGTTATGACCCCTTGTAGACATATTTGAACGGCAACTGCCTCGAGTGCTGTTTTTAGTGGAAGGTGCTTTGCAGGGAGGGTTTTTGATGTGAGGATAGCAACACCTCCAGATGTACGTGTTGCATCAACCCGATCGTTTCGGAACAAGTTCCATCTCCGTAGTGTATGTGTTCGATGTGGATTCAAATAAGTCTCTTGTAGTGCAAAACAGAGTGTGTCATACTTGTCCGAAAGATCATTGACATCATCAATATTAGTGAGAAGCCCTCGACAATTCCATTGAAGGATCGCCATAATATAGAAAATGAGAAACGTTTGCACAAGAGGCGTTTCCGTCATAGGGAAGATACTATGCTGTAAAGAAACTTTGATTATTTCTTCTTTGGGGGCATTATGGGCTGTCTCGGAGTTTTTTTCCGCGCAGCCGCGAGTTCTTTGGGCGATATATCGGGGAGTGAGCCACTGCCCGAAATACTGCTCTTAGGTTTTCTTTGAGATTGTGAGCTCACGCTCGCGAACGAGCCTTGCGAGCTCGTGTCATCATCGCATTCCATGGAGCTTGCCTCCACGGTTTGCGATGACGAAAGTGGCGCCTGTGAGAGTGACGCCACAGAAGAGGGTTGGGAAGCTGTGGTTACAGTTACAGGAGGTGGTGTTTCAGAGAGAGGTGTACATGTTTCTTCACTTTGTGTTGTATTCTCTGTCTGTGTTGCGCATGAGATCATCCTTGGTTTCTCTTTAACGACAGATGAAAAGGATTTCTGGAACTGGAACGGAGATGCCTTCTTCCTGGCTTCTGGATAACTTAGTTTCTGTGTGACTTTGATGTGCATCACCTCTTTCTCAAACTTCCACTTTGGACAAGACCTAGAGTATGAAGGGTGGTCACCTGCGCAGTTGACGCAGTGATCCGGCCCTCTGCACTCCTTAGAGTTGTGGTCCTGCTTGCTGCAGCGGGCACAGCATGCAGAACCTCCGCAAGTGTCGGAAGGATGGCCAAAGCGGTTACACTTGAAGCATCTGAGTGGATTAGGGATATATGGCCGCACCTCTGCAGTCAGATAACCTACCTTGAGCCTTTCTGGTAGAGTCGGGCAGTCAAATGTGAGGATTGTGGTGCGTGTCGTTATGTACTCATTGTTCTTCCTGATTTTGATTTTTCTTAAGTCGATCACCTTTTGGCTTTTCAGATTTTCAAGAATCTCTTCTGACGGAACATCAATGAGTTCAGCTAACGACACAACACCACGGGAGGTACTCAGAGTCCTTTGCAAGGTTTATGATATTTTGATTCCGAGCATCTGCTGTGTGTTCAGAATTCGCTCACAGTCGGCTTCCGAGGTACATTTAAGCAATAAGTCACCTGATCTGAGGCGCTTAATTTCAGTCACATTTTTTGAGAGCGATGCCACCGCCTTCTCAATGAAAAACGGTGACATTTTTCCAAGTGGAGTGTTCTGTTCATTATCAGTGCTTGCACTGCTAATGACAATGTATTTTGCTTGAAAGGCGTCGAACGCCTGTTTGAAGACTTCGGTCCGCGGGCGCTTGCCGCCCGCGATCGTGGAGGGAATAGAATTTTTAACCATATGAGGTTTAAGAAAATGAATGATCCCATTGGTCACCCACACCTCACACTCATACATGTGGGAAGGTCCCGGAGTTTTAAGGAAAACCCATCGGCCGGGGCTTGACCAAGACCCCGACCGCCACCGTTCAAGGTTACTGACCCTTCACCTTGCATCCCCTCGGCACGGTACGGTTAACACCTTGGGACTGGGGGCTGGGGTCCGTGGTGGCGCACACTCACCAAACACCAGCCGAAGCCGGTGCCCCCTGCGGGGCTATGTGCAATAACGGGATAAGTTAGATTATCCCCTTTTTAGTGTTTTTGTTGCAATGATATCTACATACCATCATCTGCCTGCTAAAGAAAATTTATGACAGTATTGCTATTTATTGACTCGCTACAGGTGGGTAAGAAACGGCAACTGCATGTGTGTCAATGGGATGGACATCCAGATCAGACCCCTTTTCTACAAAAGCGTAGAAATGGTGTAGCTTAAATTTTGCTCGGGTGCGGAAATCAACTTGGACTTCCGCTCGAAAAACATGTTCTTCCTACCTCACGTGACAGTGTCAGCTGTGCTACTGAGCGTTGTAACCAGAAAATGTGCGCACTACGCTAATAAATCATAGTTTGCTGGACATACGGAACATTATTTTTAAGATTATGCCCGTTTAGCAGCACGATAATCACGATCTAGGCTGCTCCACTGCACAAAGTAACTTCGGCCATCCTGCCGTCACGATGAAAGTCCGAATCATGAAAAGTGTTTTTCCTTCACGAAAGCCCTGTGCATGCTTTGTTATATTGAAAAAGGGAAAATTCATGCTCCTGGATTTTGTTCAATCTCTGCTTAATCACACACTCAGGAACGACGCTAACGGGACATTTATGTAGACACGCATATATGTTACACATTTTGCATTTGCGTTATTCGAGGGAACTTATCTGCAATTACTTTACCAAATATTTACTCGCAGCTCTCTCGGTTATGGGTTTTTCGACTTATCCACGTATTGCCTTCAGAGACTCAATTATCCCTTGCTGTGATTTCGATGAATTTTGATGAATGAAATCAGGCTAGTGATAATTATTTTACATCACGGACACTGCTTTTAGCTTCAATAAGAGTTTTGCAATCCATACGATGACAATCAAATCAAATTCATATTTTTTTTATTATAGGACATCTGATACTCAAATATGTAACCTCCATTCTTTTCTCAAGAGACGGGGATAGGTCCACCTGCAACCAATCTTAGCAATAATTGTAAACAGTTCACGCAAGAAACGATAGAAATCATACATTAACAGGGGGACGTGGTGGGTAGACTCAATGTTCACACGCGGGCAAACCATTTCTATAAGACATTCTAGACAGAACATGTAAAGAATAGATAGTATCTCATTTCAACCTATACAGACTCTGACAAGAGAATCAAGTATTCCATATTCATGATAATCAAACGTACTTACATGTTGCAATATGTGAACGATTCGCAAGCAGATATGTGTAAGGAATTAATTATTCTATGCTATTAGAAATCGATTAAGTGAACAGCACACCTCCAGAATGGATAAAGTACGCCAACCAATAACAACAACATTCAGATGAGGGGAGAACCTACTAAACCTCACCAACTAAAATGTAGACTTTCATATGCAGGGTGCCCCAGAAAACGTGTCATTGAATTATAATAAAAAAAACTACGTCACATCGAATCATGCAGTCAACAGCATTTGTTCTTATTAGGTTTTTGCCACCTCCTAATGTGAATGTCACGTACTCCAAGTTTAGTTGTGTAAATATTTGCGAACTGAACTCCGAAATTTACCAAGTAAAGGTCACTTTTTTATCCCACGAATATGAAGAGCGTGCCGAATTCACTCAAATTCATGATAATTCACAGTGATTCTCACGAGCTATCCCATCGGAAAAAATAGCCGAATATCATGCTTTTTGGAGCACCGGACCATAGCGCGCGATGACTTTTTGAGTGCAATCGCTCTCAGTGTGACGAAAGGAGGTTCCGAAGCCAGCCCACAGAGTGATAGTAGAAAAAGTAACAGTTCCTAAAATTGGGAGAGGGAAAGCATTATCCCAGCGAAAGTCGGACGTGATAAGCGGTGCCTGTTTTATCTCTTTCTGCGATGTCGGGGAGGGCTGGGTTTCCAACCTCCTTTCGTCGGACTGACAACGACTACGCTGAAAAATTCATCGTGCGCTACTCTGTGCGACCTCCGTAGAGCATGATGTTCGGCTATTTTTTCCGATGGGATAGCTTCTGAATATCATTGTCAATTATCATTAATTTGACTAAATTAGACACGCTCTTCACATTGGTGGGGTAAAAAAGTGACCTTTACGAGGCAAATTTCCGACTTAAGCTCGCAAAAATTTACATAATTAAACTTACGTTACACGACATTCACACGAGGATGTGGCAAAAACCCAGTAAGAACAAATGCAATTGACCGCATGACTCTAGGTGGTGTAGTTTTTTTATTGTAATTCAATGACACGTTTTCTGGGACACCCTGTATGTACAGATCGCGGTCTCTTTATATGTTTAACCATTTTTCCCTATTATACTCAGTATCACCAGTATGTCAGCCGCACACATATCGGGACGCTAACAGAGTTCTATTTGACACCTTCTGTTCATATCTGGTAGGATTTGCATAGTTTGCGTCAACGATGATTGAAGAGCAGAGATTCATTTGTGAGAGTTTCAGCATCTCATGTATCCACATTCATTGAAACTCGATGACCATATTAAGCGCCGTGAACCATCAGACAATTTTCGGCTGATACCATTTTGCTCTCCTTACGAGAAGCTACATGCACTCTAACGAAAAAGTGTTCGATATGAAAATGAAGAATGGTGGTTAATCGTGAGAGCCAAACTGGATACCTCCGTCTAATTAGAAAGCATACCTTGCTCTAGAGGACCTATCAAAATTACTTTAACAACAGTCAAGAGGACATATTTTGTGGAATCATTTCAAGTCGAGACGAATATTGTGTTGTTTGAAAGTTCTAGCGATTAGCAAATAATCGTCTAAATGAAGTCATCTGGGAAACTCCAAAGGAAATGTATTCCGCGCTTCATACAGTCGATTCTTTTTCTTTTTTTTCGTTTCAAAGTGCATCCTTCGTTTTACTAATCTAACGGTCACGTAAGAATGAGTGAAACCGTTTGAGTATTCCACTCACTTCGAGATTATGCAACTTGCTATAAAGCGACAGCGTCTTATTGACGTACACTATCAAGCACGGATTTCATTCAACGGTCACATATATATCTCTATTTACTTTGTGCAGCAGTCGAAAATACATCTTGCGAGGACGATAATGTTTTCGTGTGGTTGCTGCTCCTGCGAATGGAGAAGCGGTCCACGATGCATTCACGTGATCCCTCATCCCCTGAAATAAAACAAAAATCAAGGGTCTTATAAGCTAGCTGTCGAAGACTGGGTCGGGTGATTGTGAACGAACCTCCATGTACAACCCTCTTCTCTCTGTCCCGTTCCCAGTGGTAGTTCGTCGTGCAAGATGCGAGTATTACCCCTCGCCCCCATGCCATTTTGGTTATCTACGTTGTAGTGATTGCTGAGAGTGTTGACAGAGGGTAATTTACTTTAGCGTGTGGCATGTCCAAAGGCCGTACTCCAACGCAAATGCACTACACAGTATGAGGGACATATCGGAAAGTGGAAACGTACGTAAACAGATTCTTTGATAATGCTGCTTGTTGTTGTTGCGTGGCACCTGATCAAGATCTTAGCCGTCCCAGACTTTGTTCTGATTGAGAGAAGCATTCACAGGATGTTTAGTTTTCCTTTGTTTTGCACATTGCTTTTGTACAAGGATATGACGCTAAGCAAGAATCTGGTAATTTGTAACATATCTTTCGCTAGTTAAATAAAAGAGTAGCAAAATAATGTGCTAAAATAAAAAGGAATGTATTCACAGTTGTCTGGTTTCCGACATACATCATTATTTGGGTGTACTGTGTTACGTGGGGGGGGGGGGGAATCATGCTGTCATGCGCCATGCATTTTAAAGACCGAAACCGAAACTACAGACGGTCAAAACTGAAACTAGGGGGCCTCTGGCAACCATTGAACACCAGGGAATTCCAAACCGAAACCAAAACTACACATGGTCATAAACTATACGGGAACCAACCTTTCGGGCGCCGGGTCCTGACATCCATTTTGTTAGAACCGAAACCGAAACTACAGACGGCCAGCGCTTGAAAATTAGGGGGCGCTTGGTAGGAACTTCAAACCGAAACCAAAACTATACATGGTCAGAAACCAACCTAGCTGGCGCTCTAACACGGCAACCAACCTGGGTGGCGAGCCCCGACGTCAATTTCTTTTTTCAAACCGAAAACGAAACTACAGACGGTCAAAGCTTGAAAACTAGAGGGCGCTTGGTGAGAATTTCAAACCGAAACCAAACCTACCTGGCGCTCTTACGCGACAACCAACCTAGGTGTCGGACTGATCGTGATGTGAACCCGATCGGAAAATGCTATTAAATGTCATCGGATGTTATTGCGTGTTATTCCATGTTATTACATGCTATTTGCGTGTTCTTACATGTCATCGCGTGTTATTAAACGTCATTGCGTGTTATTAAATATCATTAAATGTGCATCCAGGCACCTATCAAACACTATCGACACGTGAGCTCCCCTGAGTTAACCGTTAGCTTATCCTGGCGGCGCATGTTATTAAAACCTGGGAACCCATTGTTCACACTATCGATACATGGTTTCCCATTGTTTTGTGAGATATCTTATCGTCCGTGTGCGTGTCGCATGTAACCTGAGCGCCCCATTGTTTGTGAGGACTTCTTTTAAAGTAAGAGCGACGTCAAGCGGGCGCGAAATCTAAATTTCGGCCGCAGGTAGCGCCATCTGTTGAACTGCAAAAGAGCCAATGCTGGGCGGGAAATTTATTATTTGACGGAAGTGGTGCCATCTCTTGAAGAACGAACTCAACTTCGTGAAGCTATCTGGGATAAAAATGAAATCAAACGACGTCTACCCCATAATTCTACCCCGATTAGCAACCCGTTGAAACATATAGAGCCCATGGCCCAGCGGTTTAAGTTGCCCGGCTGACAACCAAAATGACCTAAGTACGATTTCTAGTTTGTTTCACCATGACGTCATTATTGTTACTTCATCTTATCAATGGTATCATATCACTAAGATTAACCATGATCTGGTATCACTGACGTCACTGATATGAGGGCGGAGCGGTGCGGCTTTGGGTGACGTCATATGTCCTTGATGACGTCATTTCCTGGCTGGAGAGTTAATCTACTTACGGGGGATTATCTTAGCAACTTAGCTGAGACGTTAAAACAGCTTGACAACAGAATATTAGTTCAGTTTGATCACATAAGATAAACGATTTTTGAGCGAAGACTGTGGCAATCAACCAAAGAACGAACAACTTTCAATATCAAAACGAGATTATGGCCACGAGTCCAACTTTTTAAAGCAAATCATGATAGTCATAAAATCTAGTCAAGCCAACGTTCCTGAAATTTTCTCTCAATCATTTTTTTTTACCTGTGGCGTTGATCAAATTCCAACAAGTAGAGGCAAATTCTACATCAGGCAAAAGTGAATATTTTAGGTTTGAAGCAAACATCAGGAGATCGATAAATACTTGGTAATGCGCGCTGTGAGACCGAGCTTTTCAGGGGAGTCGATGTCATGCTATTGACATGTATACGGAAACATACTGAATAGTTTAAATGAACACCAAGATCGCGGACTACATTTACACATGGAATTACTCAACCATGTAGGATATACGCATAGTCAGTCCAAATAACCCTTTCCGCAAATGCGATTGTGAAAGTTGAGCTGTATTCAAGCTGAGTCAACTGTCCGAACACCATTTAGACCAGACATTACATGATCTTGAGTGAGGTGGTAATCACTTACGTGGGAACCTCACAGTGCAATTTTAAGTAATCGTCATACTGAAGAATAGAATAGTTCTTAACACCAATCGGGCAAGTATTTCACAAAAACATTAAAAAGCAGAGGACCAAGGTTTGATCCTTGTGGCACGCCTGAAGGCGTTTTGGAAGGGCCAGAATAGAACCCGCTTGTCCACACATAATTCTACCTTCCAGAAAGATAAGAAGCGAGCCAGTAACAGATCCCATCAAAGATATCATAACGCCATAGTTTTTTCAACAGCAATTGATAACTGGCTGAATCAAAGGCCTTCGAGAAATCAAAGTAAAATGAAATCGACCGGTGACCTTTCTGCTACGGGTTGCCCTATATAACGGAGGTACCTCTGTAGATAGATTCAACTGATCTGCCCGTTGTAAGCCCATGTTGGGTATTTGCCCAATTGAACTGATAAACGATGAGGGACGATTATCGTATTATCTTCATAAACGCCTTCGAAAAGCAAGGTTGAAGGGATATGGGCCTGTAGTTAGAGGCAGACGTTGGTGAGCCCGGCCTCTGCATTGGTACCACAATAGAGCTCCTCCATATTGATGGAAACACATATACTTTCAGAGGCTTATTAAACAAGACAGTTAAGATGAGAGTAAAATACATGAACAACCCTTGACAATAAAATTTGGAATGTTGCCGAGACCACAGGTTGAACTGTTCCATGTTCATGGAAACACACATGCGTTCAGAGACTTCTTTTGGACAAGACAGTTAAGATAGAAGCAAAAATACATGAACAGCCCTTGACAATAAAATTAAGAATGTTGCCAAAACCACAAGTTGTACTAGCTTTTGACTGATCAATACTATGATGGACATCGGCTTCAGTGACTGAGATGTGTGACAACGTTATAGATGAAGCAGGTTTTAACGATTGGGGGTGGCAGGAAGCTATAACAACAGTCGGTAAATCTAGAGTCAGAAAAATAGTCAGCAGGTATATTGGCAGCTTCGGGAGGGTTGCTGGTAACGTGATTGTCTTTCACCAAACTTATAGAAGTGGGATTAGGGAACGTCTTAACTTGGATGTGTTTCCAAAATAATTAACAATTTTTCTCCAGCGAGGGCAAGAGATCTTGGAATCCGGCCGGTCCGAAAGTAGTTCGCTCGCTTCCAGTTTACTGCGTCATGTCGTTCGCCCAAAAGTGAAGCGCGTCAGTATACACCAATCTGATGATCTGACACCACAACACAGCAGGATTTGCGAAGGTGCGCTCCGCGCACCCTTATAAACTTTATTTTCGCAGGAAATCTGGCTTCCGAAAAGGAACATTTTGTGTGACAAGTCCTCAACTTCATATCGCGCAGAAAAAAAAAAAAGAAGAAAAATAAAGAACTAAAGAGAGAGGAATATATTCGAAGTGCCTTCCATGCATCTTTAATCTAATGTGATCGCTGTTCACCTAAGACTTCCGAAAAAAAAAAAACAGCGGACAGTAAAGCTGAAACCACATGGTGGGTATTTCAGGGCGTAAAACCGCCATCGCGACGCTCTCAAATACGCCCCATACGGTTCCAGCTTGATACGCATGCCACGGTATGATTGCCACGTTGCCGTCGGCGTGAAATATCAAGAGGCTGCTGACGCTCTACCGGTTCTGCGTGCGAAATTTTATACCAAGGGTAATACGGCGCGCTTCCCCAGCTTGAGATACTCGCGTCGTGGTTGCAGCTTAAGACTGTTAATGTTCCCGAATCGTCCCCCATGATGTTTATTTTTCACTTTTTGATTAGAATACCGTATGACAACAACTGGAATGTGTCAGAGGTGGTGCAGGGGAGGAGGGGAGGGGGGTATATGTTCCCAAGCAGCACAATGCACTGAAAGTCGAGTGCAATAGGGGTGGACGGGTAGGTGGAAGGCCTTGGACAGACTCGTGAAACTAAAGACATTGATAAGACACATACCGTCCACCCCTATTGTACTCGACTTTCGGTACATTGTGCTGCTTGGGTTTATTCACACAAAAGGAGGGCAGGAGGATTTCCATCAACACTTCGAGAACAAAGTGTCTTGCATTTGATGGGGGGGGACGTTTGATCAAAAGATGATATAGTGCATGCTCTTGAACGTTGGAAAAAAACGAATGTGATGAAGGGCCCTAATATCTGTCACTCATGAAACTCTGTTTGGGTTGAAAAGCTTCTTTCTCCCTTCTTTCTTTTCCCGAGTGACTGATATATACGTGCACTTCCGATATTTGCCATTTTTAGTTCAAATGTCGTACAATAGCTTCTGAGGTATTGCGCATGATTATAAATTACGCGTTTCATCTATATTCTCACAGTATATGGCAAAACTGCCACTTCATTGGTTTACTCCGAGACCGGGAAATGCGATGTTGCACTGTTCCTAGGACAAAATGTCACCAACAAACCACGTAAGTAGTGCTCTTTCGTCTAAGAACCGATAACCATCGCTTGGTGCAGCGAATTACACCGAAAACTTAACTGCGTATAAACTATATTCCCGGTATGATGATGAGCGCGAAGAGTGAGTTTTGAGCTCTACTATTAACCGCTAAACAACGCAACACTTGTAGTTTCATAACTATTCGATTCTGGAGCGATATATTAACTAAATAACGACTAAAAAACATTTGTGGTTGGCGAATAATTAGTCAAACACTTACCCGAGCTTGACTGGACTGTATAGTTACCACAATATCAGTGTTACATTGATAAGGGAAATGTTTACAAAAACAGCTATACGGGTAGCATACATGTCATTTTTTCTAGTGGAGTTTGATTGCAGGCGCACACGGTTTTGGAGAAAGTATGCAGCTACAGGATCACTAATTACAGTACAGCTCATCAATTAATGCTTTTATTGGGGAATTTTCGGCAAAGGGGTATTGCAGAACGGGAAACAGTCCTCGTTGAAATCCATTCTATATTTCAAAAATCAAGAAAAGTATGAGTGACGTACACTATCCATCGCTGAATTTTGGTATGCAAATGAGCCGAAACAGAAAAAGCGCCGCCTCAGAAGCGCATCACCCTCGCCGACGGAAGCTTATCAGGCTCGGACAGCGGTTTATGTAGCCAGCTAAGCAGCACCTACTTCAATACTCTCCAGTGCTCCAAATGGCGTGACCCTCAGACGTGAAATGTGCGCTGTACTCGCTGCGTTCCCGGTCGATCCGACTTCGGTTTCGCCTCATTTTATATCAAAACTCGGGGATGGATATTTGAACGGACGTGTGTATTTCAGCACTTTTTAAACGTAGAATGGCGTTCATCGAAGATAGCCTCATCATCTGCTATCTTGCTCTTGCCCGAAATCCGCTAATTACAGAATTACTTAATAAATTTTAGTGAGTTAGTCACATTGTACTTGAATACTTTCTTTGAGAGGATGTCCGCCTGGCTGTGGAACTGCATTACCGCCGTCTCGTACCTTCAGTTATAGCGGCACCTACCTGTCTGTTTTCACGCGTTGGCTGCTATTTTTTAGTGTGATAATTTCACGTAGATACGTTCAACGCAATTTAATGCAATAATAAGGATAGTATATGTTCGAGATTTTGACGGCTCTCGTCCTGAGGCTGTTCCTATAACATTAAAATATAATGCAATTTTAACTTCGGTCGTGTCAATACAGGGTGTTTTTTTTTTTATCCGTTAGAGCTTTTTTGAAAGCTGTCAGATCAGCACTGATACCGTTTTTGCTGGCGGTTACATGCCCAGGCGAACGTCCTATGGGAAAGAGGATGTATCTGCTGGACGACTAATTACTAGGGATGTGCGAATAGTGGATTTCTGATTTCGAATCGAATACGAATAATTTTGGTCGAACATCGAATCGAATGTCGAATCATCGGCATACAGTATGTGCACATGCATGGAGCATAGTAGACAAAAGCAATTGTTATCAAGTAACGATAGTGTTTTTATTTCATGGACTGCGGAACTTTCAAATTTTCCATGCATTGTAAAAGAAACTAAATGAAGTGACTAGTAATTGTCAATTGACCATAGCCCTGTTTTGGGGCTCAAACTTCCAAGTTCAACACACACAACACAAAAGAAGTTGAAATTTCACAAGTTATTATGAAGAAAGACGAGCTGTTCCACGTGCTCAGACAACAGACGTTCCCTTCGTGCACACACCACAGCCCCGGCAGCAGAGAATGCCCTCTCACTTCGCACGGAGGTAGCTGGGATCGCCAAGTAACGGTAGCAAAGTTGTGCAAGGTGTGGGTAGCTGAATCGACCTGTCGTCTGCCACCACTGACAGGGACTCAAGTCCCTTTTCAACAGCACATCATTTGCATATCCTTCAATTTCTCTTTCTGGCTGAAACACTTCGTCTGAGTTTGCCAAGTTGTCAAATGCATTCCACACCTGCGATGAGGTGGCTGCAACATTGTTTGCACTTTGCTCGAAGTCGGTGAGCTCACCTTCTAGTTCAGACCATGTAGCATGGGCGTTTAGTTCGTCCAATATAAGTCCTTTCAACCATTTCAGCTTGTGTGCGTCCTTCTTGAAAATGGTTGACTTAAACCGTGGGTCTAGGAACATTGCGAGGCATGCCTCTTTATCTTCGTCATAGACTGGGAACCTTACCCTGATAGACTTTGCCAAATTTTTAGAAAACCCTGATGTATCACTGATATTGTCGAGATAGTGCAGGATGCCGAAAATCATTGGAATCTGAGACGATAGCGAAGGGTACTGTTCTGTGCTTGCTGTGACTGTGGCATCAAACAATGGTCTCAGAGCCTCCACAAGCTCAGAGGCATGTTTCCACTCAGTTGCCGTGAGTCCATCGATGGCACTGTCAGACGCTGCAAGTTCAACAGTAACTGCCTCCTTCAGTTCAAGCAGCCGAGACAGCATTAGGTACTGACTGTTCCACCTTGTCACGATATCTTGGACTAGCCTCAACACCGATTGACCTTTGCGCCGTTGATACTCGTCGAGCCGTTTTTGTGCTGATGAACTATGCTTGTAATGTCCTACGATGTGTCGTGCCCGCTTGCAAAGTTGGTCGACAGCCGGGGTGCATGCTCGTGCATCATTGATAGCAAGTTCCAAGGTGTGTGCAAAGCACGCCCTTTCGCTCCAAGGAAGCTGCCTCACCGCAGCACGGATGTTCCGCCCGTTGTCCGTAACAATGAACTTCACGCATCCGCCTGGGATCTCCCACTCTGAACACATTTCTTGCAATGCAGCTGCGATGTTGCCAGCACTATGAGCCCCGGACATGGGACGCGTATTTAGCGTGAAGCGTTTCATTTGAAAGTTTCGCGTCAGCAAATGGCAAGTGAAACCCACGTAACTCTCATTAGCGCGCGACGTCCACATGTCGCTAGTGAACGCAACGCTCACGTGGCCACCCTCTAAGGCTTTCTTCAGCTCCGACTTTACTTTGCTTCGGGTGTCATCATAGAGCCTCGGCACCATGTCTCTCGACAGCGTAGATCTGCACGGCAAGCGGTAACTTGGGACGGCCTCCGACATCAGTTCTCTGAATCCACGGTCCTCCACATTACTGTACGGCTGAAGGTCAAGGGCCACCATTGCTGTGAGCTTGCTGTTGAGAGCGCATCTCTTCTTCGCAGGCAGAGGCTCCGTACCACGTAGCAAGTCTTTGAGCGTAGGCTGATCTCTTTTGGATTACTTTGCGTTGGCCTTTTGTTGTAGGTCGTTATACTCCTTCAAAAGGGCAGGATGACGCTTAAGGTGGTTTACGAGAGGCGTCGTTGTGCCTGTCGGCGTTTGCAATACGAACTTGCATGCATCACACTCCGCCGATGAACGCGTAGCTCGGCGGAAGTACTTCCAGATGCTGCTGCGTTCCTTGAGCTTTGTAACAGAGGGTTCGACGTCATCCTCAGCGTCGGACGTGTCTCGCATGTCTTGAACTTGAAAGGTGGAAGAGGCGAAACAAACTGCGTTCACGCTTGACCAGTGAAGAGTTAAAACATGGAAGACAAGTCCGCCGCGAACACGAGAGTGGCAGCCATGTTGAAATGCCGATGACAATTCGGTTGAAACAAAAGCGAAACTATGCGAAAACCGAAACCGTGCTCCACGGAGTGCCGTGCTCTTGCGATGACTTCGAGCGTTATTTTTTTAATTTTTTTATCTCCGATACGCCCGAAAACAGTTTCGAATATTCGAAAATTTTCGAATACTTAGCCCTTGATTCGAATACGAATAATTCAGATTTAATATTCGATTCGTATTCGAAATTTCGAATATTCGCACACCCCTACTAATTACCAACGACTCATAAAACCTTTAACTAGATGCTTCCGCGAAAATGTGAGACAGTAGACTCGGAGCCGACGAATGTTTGAATGCACCTCCCCCCCCCCCCCCAAAAAAAAAAGAAAATTCTGAAGGGAGCCCGTATTGTTGGGACATGAATCACCAAACGGTGGTATGCAAATAAGGCGAAACCGGAACAACGCATTTCGCGAGCGAGAAAACGATATCGTTCTGCTTATATGGCCCGGAAAGGGGTCTATGTGGGCAACATACCAGTGTTCATTCCAATCACCTCTGTCGCTGCAAGACAGGACACCCTCCGAAGCGATCGCCCTTTCCGTCTTTTTGGGCTTCAGAAGGGTCATGCGTCCCTCATACCCTATCATTATTTTGCAGATGTTAAGTATGTATGTGTCAGATGCAGATGTTGAGTTATATGTGTCAGCTTTTGCAGAATGGTAGCAGAGGAAATGATTGCTGCGAACAGAAGTTCCAGGCGGAACTTCAACAGAAGAGTCCCAGCGATGTTAAGCAGGTCAACGAGAATTGCGGTGCGTACCCGATATAAAATTGTCATGAAACTATCCTGCACTGACTGGAACAAACAAATATCCTGCATTTCACAGCGTGTGTATAAGCGTTCTTTTGTTGCTTCTATAATTAGAAAGCTTCGCCACCTAGCCCACATAAAATCAGTGCCTGTACAGCATGCTATCACTGCTGTTTCAAGAGAGAGAGAGGGGTGCACACCTTTTTTTTTCTCTGACGTTTTCCCAGATGCATTAGGAAAATGTCAGATCAATCTGTTATGAGGTCGTGCTTAGGATCCCACCCCAGGGGTATGCCGCAATAGTAGCACAATTAATAAGGACACAAAACTGCCACCTTCGGCCATTTATATAACTGCAACACGTCACAATAGAGAACAACGCCATGCGGAATGATGGCCTGCTAAGAGTTCATTGAAACAGTTTGTGTGTGTGTGTTTCGCACGCGTGGAATAGCGTAGAGACAACAAACTTACTCCACACATTCCGATAAGAGTACAACACCTCATTACACAGTCAAGACAGATCCATGCATAGAACGTGTTCAGAAGAATTTTATTCAGAACGGTAGGCACCTTTGTTACACTTGCAGCACTCGAAATACTGTGCCCACTACCATCCAACCTTCCCAAAAGGTAAGGTACGTGGTTCAGCGAACTGCTTGATGAATCCCATGATTTTATACTATAAACGCAGCACTGCGCGATTAATTCTTGCTCGACACTGTGCAGTTTGCTGTAAACTGACCAACTACATTAAATTAAAAGCGCAAGCTGTTGGTCGTGTTGACTCCACGATACTGCTATCTAATCTCTTATGGTAAATTTGTAGGAACGTGAAGACGTCTTTTTTTAGTTTCGTGTTAGCGCCGCGAAGCAACTGTTAGCACCTAGCTATTAGCAGCGATACAGACATGTACATATGGAGAGAGGATAGCAGGAAACAGTGGGCGACAGGGGAGTTAGTATCCGTCCTGGGCCGACTTCATGGAGAACTGTGCCGACATTCGTCTGGAAAGTCAAGGGAAAGTGCAGGAAAACCTCAGACACTACAGCCAGTGGTAGGATTCGAACCCACCAGATACCATACTTCAGTACGACCTTGCCTATCACGAACGAGCGGGACGCCTTGACCCGCTTGGCCATGCCGTTTGTGTTACATCTTTGCACTGACGAAAGGGGGTCCCCGAAATCCACCATTTAGAATAAACGCTTAAGAATAAAGCATTCAAGAATAATCCGTTTAAAAAATACACGGTTAAAAATATATCTCCTAAAATAAACCGCTTACTGTCCCCGCTTAGAGATAACCGTTTAATAATCCACCAATAAATATAAACTGTTTCAAAATCCCCTCACCATCTATCACGGATGCGGACTGATTGCAATTTGCGCCAGGTTAGATCAGGTTATGTTAGGTTAGGTTAGTTTGGTTTCGGTTAGTTTGGGATAGTTTAGGATAGTTTGATCCTGTCAGGTTAGTTTAAGCTCCTTGCTTGCAGTTCACCTTGATTTGGGCCATACCACATGGCTCTAGCAACTGTAGGGTGGATTTGGGGGGATTCTGAAACGATTTATTTTTAACGATATATTCTTAACCGTGGATTCCTTAGCGTTTTTATTTAAACGGGGATATTTCGGTGATCTTTTTTGTGCGTTGATTTTTAAGCGATAGTCTGGGAGATATATTTTTAACAGTGGGTACTTACGCGTTTATTTTTTAAAGATTATTTTTAAGAGCTTCAAACGGGATACACCCCTGACGAATAAGTCCGAGTACTAAATACATATAGTACATGCGTGTAGTAATGACATCAGGAATAGTATTCCAATGAGGCAAACCTAAAGGAGACTTGGGGAAACATTCCAGTATTCCTAATAATAATATAGAATTCCGAATAATATAGGGTTCCAATATTCACACCCAAGGACGAGACTCAAAATATAAAGCAGGTTTATTTATAGGTATTCATATGTTCTGAGGGCTATTTCACCTATAACTGAAATATCACTTCACGTTCTCTGGGATATGTACATTAGCCTATACGCCGTGTGCACGGCTGTGGTTGGCCCCATCTACGCAATCTCTTGAACCACATGCAGGGGAAGCTTTGCGCATTGCCGGCCTTTTTCTACGTCGCTGTAGTCGTGCTGCACACACTCTAAACAGAGGTACTTTTTCGCTTTAAATGTACCCATTGATTAAAGACACGAAGCGAATCCGATGAAACAAGGAGATACGGCGCATGGGGTACAAGGAGAGTACGATGCGCCCTTGCCACGTAAAGGAGGAAGCTACACACTCTCAATCTAGATACCGTAATCTTGCCACTCGCAATAAAAAAAACGCGTATTTGAAGCATTTTTCTGGAAATATTAGGCGGCACAGGCCGTGTGCCACTTACATAGGAGCTACAAGCCCGGGTAATACACTTAAGGGCAGGGATGTTTCGCTCTTTCAGTCGGAAGTTGAGGCGCATTTCTGCCGCTCCGTCAGCACGCACGATTTGCATGTTTCCACCACAGTGGCATTCCGTCGTCCAAAGCAGACGAAAAATCAGGAGGCGTGGCCTTTCTGTGTCACCTAATTGGTCGCCAGTTGTCGTTCTCGGCAACTCTCGCCGATGTCGTGAAAGAAGGTCAGCATGACAGTTTTTTTTTGCTCGACGTCTCTCCTCTGCCGCCCGCTCACGTCGACGCCCACGGCTTCGCCAAGTTAGAACTGGCGTTTACGCCACTAAACTCTCTCGCCGAGCACGTAATGACTTGCAGAGACTGGAGAGGAGTTGGCCGATCGAAAGACAAAGGGTTCTCGGTTTTGTTGCGAAGTGAAACAATTTGTCGAACTTATGACCTCTGATGTCTTGGCTTGGAGATTCGTTTCTTTTGTTCCTTTCAGCAGAATAGGCCGCGCTCAGAGTTTACAGCTCTCCACCTAAAAGAGTACGTGTCATCAGTCCGTCGCCTCCGCGAGAGCCACGTGGACGCTGATCTTTCTACATGGTCAGTGAGGCGGTTCTATGTGTCCCTGCTGGGCTTACTTCCGGCACCCACGGGTGCACCAGAGCTATCTGTTCCGCGTCAGATCGCGTGGCGCTACGCTACGGCAGGATGGTTGGACCCTCGTCGTGCAAGTTTGCAGTGGAGACTTGCGCACGATGTCCTGCCGCTCAGGGATCGTTTGCATCGTGATGGTCTTACCTCGCCTAGATGTCCTTTCTGTTCTAGCCATGAAACTGCGCAGCAGCTTTTCATGAGTGTCTCGTTCCCGACGTTTTGTGGCACAGAGTTGAGGAGCTGTATGGGGTTCCACGGATTCGCTGGGGCACCATTCAAACGCTCCTTCAACCCCCCGTTCCAATCCGGGATAGACGGCAGTTCATTCTCTTAGCCGTAGAGATAAATTACCAAGTGTGGATTGTGCGCTGCGTAGCAGTACACGGCGGTGGCGCTCGGGGGCCGTCACACGTTCTAAGCCGCGTTCGAGCGGGTGTTCGCAGAGTTTTACAGAGGGAGAGAGCAGTCCTTGGTTCTATGGAGTTCGGAAGACGCTGGCTAACCTCGTCTGTGCCATTCGAAGAAACGCATGGAAGGTACGTTGTTCACTACTAAGCATTACTTTCCTTCTTGCCGTTATCCCGTACGCAACTCTTCGCAGTCTTGGTCTGTTGCATGGCGACGACAAGCACGAACAGCAATCCTTAACGTGACGTGATGTCACAAGCAGGAGTTGGCATTGCACTAGTTCTAGTTTTAGTCCTAGCTTGTTGAGATAGTTATATGGGAGCCAGTCCTTGTGACTGGTCTTCCGCCTCGATGCCAATACACGACAATTTGTTGATCGTTTGGCATGGTCGACTCGATACATCATCGTTGTGCATATCATGTACGTTGTGCGGATCCAACTATCCAAGATCCAGAGTGCAATGGGAGCTTGTCGGAGCCTTGCCAAGTGCTGCATAAGTTTACCGATCCACTGCCTAAAGGTAAGAAAGTTATCGTAATATAAATGCTCAAGTAATCTTAATAAATCGCATAGCTTCTAATTGTACTTGTGATGTCGCGTGATAATAGCGAGTTTTAGAATAGCGTTTGTTGGAAACGTATGTGTGAAACGTATACGCTATACCCGACGCAACGAGTATGTCCCCAAAGTGCTTGGAAAAGCAATTATCAAGAAATAGCGAGCCCAGGAAAAACGCAAAAGGTCAGTGTACGCTCCCGGCATGGTCCGTGGTGATGGCGGTATTTTTCACGCATGCAAAGCTGCTGGGTCACGTATTCTGAAACTCCCTATGTCAAAGTTTGTTCATACTGACGGACGTCAGGGTCGTATGCGGTCCTGGCGACTCTTTTAGAGTTTTACTGGAATGACAGCTGCGGCTCACTCACGCGGGGATGCTGTACGCTTTTTCGGCACTCTCCCACTATGCATGCGGCTTGTAAGCTGTGTCTCACCCTTGTGTTTTCGTGTATCTTTTCGTAGGAAATCCACCGCGAAGTCGTCACACTAAAGTGTGGTATGTTTTTATGCTTACGTTCATTTTGTGTTCATCATTGCCTTGCTGCAGATGCTATGTAGTAGGATGTTGTTCTGGATTCGTTATTTAGCTGGTCCTTTATCATACTGCTACAAAAGTCATGTGGATACATCAATAGGTATATACGTTTCATTAGAAATTTAGTAACGACTGATTTAAGAAATTTACGAACGTGCAACTTGTCACGGACGGGCCGGCATATGCGCAGTCGAACTGCGGCTCAATTCCTCAGTTCAGAAAGCCTGGATAAGTACGCAAATAAATATAATGACATTGTTGTTGTCTTCACTGCTCAAGCTCTTTAGGCGGCATCTAACAGTGCTACTCTCAGCAGACACGTCAACAGCATCTGAGGATGGCGCCATACGCAACTTCATGCGTGTAGCATCGCCTCGGAGGCTATTAACGAACTTGCTGCAGGGAGCACCCACTGGTGCATGCCGCCTACACATGTCTTACATGTGAACGCTAGCAAGAAGCATCACCCTGTAACGCCTATTCTATCGGTCAAAGGTGCCGCATGCTATAAGCGCCACATAATATCTCTTAGTCTAAGTGCTACGAAGTAACTATCTGTAATGGCGGCACGTGATGCATTTCATATGAGCAGCACAATATTGCAAAAAAAGTGCCGATTATTAAGGCGGTGCATTATAGCCGGCACTTCGTCGTCTACAGTCGAGGGATGGCGCAGCGAGCGAAATGGTTTGCGCAGTCACCGCTTCACAACATTTTGGCGCCTGCTTGGAAATGCAGTACCGCTGATGTAACGTCTTCTTTTTGTGTTATTTTTGTTTTCTCTTGGCGCGCGACGGGTCAAGCGAAATCTTGTGCAAGCATATGACCGCTCGTGCTCACCCATGCCAAGTCCAATACTGTAAACACGCATATCGCGCTCAGCCAGACGGAACAATGAGTGGCGCGGCTTTTGAATGCGCACAGGCTGTCCAGCTGTCTCCTGAACTTCTTCGTTGATCTGTTGCTGTTCCGTGCTGTGCTGTTGTCGGGCGAAGGGCTACTCACCAGTCGTTTCGTGTGATTTCTGCAATGCTTGGGCATATAATAAACGAAATCTCTCGGAACACAAAAAACCTAAGTTGGAGAGGACGCGGTTGAAACAAGTTTGTGTCGACATGTTATAGCCTACCGACATTACTCGGAAATTGCGAAACGAAACCGCAACCTCTTTTCTTTATTTCCTGTCACCCTGGGCTAACAAATTTCAGACCACGTTGTGGTGGTGCAAAGCGCTTCATTTACTTGCACAGTCAACGGTAATAAAATAAAACTGCAAAGGGGCTGCGTAGCATTTCCCATATCATTGGACATCAGTGGAGGAGGAGGAGAAAGGCAAAAGAGAAGAAGAAAAGCAGAGTAGAGGAGAAAAAATGTGTGTGCGCGGACCATACAGCTGCTTGGAATGTAAAGTGCGAATGGAGGTTTCCGGTTTGGTCGAGTATAATTCGAGTCTGTTGTGCTCACCCTGGTCGTCACTAACCACGGCCCCAGACTTCGCCCATGTACAGATCAGCAAGCGGTGAACTGGGTCTTTGATGTCCCATTCGGCTGCAGATGACTTTCAGCTCGTGGATCTCGGAGTGAGAGCATTTCATAACAAATTGTCATTGTGGTGGTGGTGGTGATGGTGAAAGGGCTTGCCGTTGTCGGCCTCACGTATGTGGGCAACGTCACGACTGACGCCCTGGGGAAATGTGCGTCCTGGGCCGACTTCTAGTGTCGACTTGTGCCGACAGGCCGTCTTGTGGGCCGACTTGTGAGTGTCACCTTGCCTATCCGCGCAGGAACTTCCAGAAATCCACTCTAGCTTTCTTTCTCGTCCTCGTCGAGGCTGCCGACATCACATGAGCTTGTCCCGATTAGCAAAAGGCACACAGTACACTGATTACAATTCTCCTGGCTTATCGTACTTCCTTCTGTAATCGGCAGCCCTAATTCGCATGCTTCGAGGATAGCGAGGGTCAACAGGCTCTGGCAGGAGGTAGTCGTTATAAATTCGCGCAAGGTACACTACCCTTTTCTCGTTCCGAAAGGTGTCGTCTAGTACCTACAACGAAGAGGCAGTACTACCGGTTGGTTATACGAGGAGTTGGCCGTGGATCTGGTACCAGTAGACATGCCTGCACTTCCACAGACCGCACTTCGTAGCGTAATGCAGTGATGGAAGTGCTGCGCCAATCACGGAGTGCTTTGCAGTCGCCTTCTCGACCAGGTAAGGTCGTGCGTCACGAGAAAACGCCTATCACATTGATGTACTTTCACCATGTGTCTTTCACAGCGACAGCTGTTATATCCTCGTTTCCCTGAGATCCTGGAAGCGTCCACTAGAGCCCTGCGCGGATAAGATTTTTAGCATCCGACCCGCATCCGCGCACACGTTATCCGATCCGCACCGCTGCATACACAACCGTTTACATCCGCATCTGATCCGCTGAGCAAAACGCAATATCGGCATCCGATCCGCACGTTACGAAGGACGCGTAATTACCGCCGGAAGAATGTTGGTATAATTTCGGATGCCTCTATGCTCTCACGGAAGGACTCACGACGACAAACAAAGGTAAACCTTTCAACAAACGCGATATGGAGAGACTTCTGGAACGCGTGGAACGCTACCTCGCCGGTTCTCGTGTGGACGCCAGAATGCCTTCTCTCCCGTCTCGGCTGTGCATGGTCAAAAACGTGAACCCAGGCATCCGCTCGCTGTCGGCGCGCAATACAAATAAATTGCTAGTAGTAAAATTACAGCATGCGGTAAATCCGCATCCGATCCGCTGCCCCGCAGCAAGCCGCATCCCATCCGCACACCGCAGAAAGTGATAAATTTTCATCCCAATCCGCAAGTATCTTGCGGATATCCGCTTCTATCCGCGGATGGTGCAGGGCTCTAGCGTCCACATCAGGTAATCACGCACAAACATATTTTCAGCTGCTGCTACAATTCGTGTTGTGTAGCTGTAACACTCCTCCAGTTCAACACTCCCCAGTCAAAACACAAAACGCCTGCTTGGCAGCAAAGTCAATCCAGTTTTAGACTGAGTTTTGTACCGTAGACTTCGTGTGTGGTTTACTGTGAATAAACGTTCATGCTGAGATCCATGTTGCTATCAATTATATCACATTTCTCCATGAATGCATGCCAGGACGGTAGCAGGACTAGTCATGGTCTAAAGTACGTCTAAGGGTGGCTAAAGTAAAGTACAGGAAATGTATAACCCTAGACCTGTCGCCTGAATGGAGGGATAAAATTGGTCTAGCTGTAGACTTCATGTCTAATACATGGTTAAGTGTCTGACCCTGTTCCAGACATCCAGGTCAAAATAATGTCTAAATCTCGGCTAGGTACATAGACATCGGATGTCTAGGCCTAGATGGCTAGGTGGCGTAACGTTAGACGTGTTATTTGACGTCTAGTGGACGAATACTTGACATTTGGTCTAGTTCCTAGACATTCTATAGACATTTCTCATCTCTTTTTTAGACATCATTTAGACATCTACTAGCCCACCATGTGCTCCCTGGTCGAGCTCATCCTGTGCACACTCACGGCGTCCTTAACGAGTGCGTCCTTTTTCAAAACGCTCTCCGTGTCCAACACCGTGAAATAGGGATAGGGATGCATGTACTGAATCTTGTTGAAGGAGACGCTCTCCTCCGCTTTTGGCATTTCGAGAATCACTTCGTTTATGTCTCGACACAGACGTTCGTGCTGCTGCAAGGCCTCTCTCGTCCCGTAACCGGACGTGCATATCTCGCAATAAATATAGTCACTTCGTCCCATGAAAGTGCTAAGTTTTCTGATTCCATAGAAATGCATAGAAATAGAAATTATGTGTGCAAAATAGTTATCCCGAACTCCTCGTGGTTCTTCGAAAAAGTGGATTTTTAGTTTCACTGACATTCCGTCTTGTGGCCCGCAAACCCTGTGTCGATGACACATTCGTGGTCTGCCCGTGCTCCGGCTTGGCATGACATTTGGCTTGGTTTCTTCCGCCAAGCTGGCCGGTTTCTTCTGCCGAGCCGCCTGCTGCCCAGATTGACATTGGGGAAGTGATAAACAGTTCGCTATTAGGGAGCCAGTATATTTCTCGACTTCACTAAACCCACGAGGAACGTGAGTTTTGCTTCATTCGACTGCAAAGGATTTGGTAGGCCAGTACAGACTTCCTCGTGTGTTTCGTGTTCTGTGCTGCGTGCCGAGAATGCATGAGCATTTTGCTCCCGTGTGCAAGAACACTTCAGCATGCAGTTCCAATGTTTCAAGGCGAAAGGCGAAAGAAAAAGCTATTGACTGCAATCGGTTACAACTCCGACTGGGTGCCACCTTCGAAAGCAGCGATTTGATCTGTTCATTTCGCTCATACGAATGTTACAGAAGCAATGCGCAACTTGTTGCACAAGAAGCCGAAGATGTTTCGTCCGGCCCAAGCAGCACAATGTACTGAAAGTCAAGCGCAATAGGGGTGGACGGGTAGGTGGAAGGCCTTGAACATACTCCTGAAACTAACGAACATTGATAAGACACATACCGTCCACCCCTATTGCACTCGACTTTCAGTACATTGTGCTGCTTGGTGGGATGCTGTTCCAATCTTGCAGCAGGAGATTGCAGGTGCAGGACTAGGCAGCAGATAAAGGTAAGACGTGTAATGTTAGACAAGTCAGTCATGCGGTGCAAATGTCATCACATAGAAAAGGAAAATACGCTATCTGACAGTTACTGCTTCATCTTTTACAGATTGGGCCCCAGCGGGTGTATTTTCAGTACAGATTTGGAATTGGCTTATTTCTTAAATGATTTCGCAGGCATTCTGGCACCATCGAAAAGTTTGCACTCCACGTCTGGACTATCACCGTCTGGGTTTCAAGCTGAAGGCTGTCACCAGTGCCAAGCAGACGCTCCTTCAAAATTCATCTGTTGTTGTTGACGGAACAGTGACACCTGGTACTGAGACATTTCATTTTCTGATGAATGAAGTGCATTTCATCACTTGTGCTCGACTTCTTGTGTTCGTATACCCTTGCTGTTGCTCGCTAGCTTAGAGCAACCATGCCTGAGGTGTTTGTGTTCTTACTCCAGCGCTTTCAGAGTACATTTAAGCAGTATCATCGTATATATGCACGGCAGAACATCTTGTGTATTTTGAGTAAGGTATAAATTAAAGCGTTGGCTCAGCTGGTCACAAATAAGGTTTTCTTCCAGAGCCCTCAAGCAGTGTGTACAACAGCACATACCTTTTCTCAGTTTTGAGTAAGGTAAAACGAAATCTTCCTGTTGATGTCTTTCGGTCATAAATTACGTTTTTCGAGACGTTTCAGGATTACATTCAAACAGCATCATGTGTGCAACAGTACATTATTTTTCTCAGGTTTAAGTAAGGTAAATCTGTCCGCTGTTGTGTTCTGGCAGTGCAACATAAGTTTGTGTTGCATTCAAGTTGTACCATGTATACAAAAACTTGTTTTATGCCTTTCTGTACCTGCTGTACTAATATTGGGAGTACAGAGACATTCCTGCAGAACATATCGAAGCATCTTGTATGCTATTGTTGGTATGATCTGCAGTAGTATATTGATAATGTTAATTATACAATTACTTCAGCTAACATTTACATTCTTACTTCCAGGTAAACCTGTCACGCAGATGCCGTACCCCTTGGTATGCTTAGCTCAAGATTGCGCCGCAACAATCCACCTGGAGCATTATTTTTCAATTGGCAGTGGCATTACTATCACAACACACCACACACTGCATGTCTAAGGAGCGTGTACAATGCATCAAACTTATTCACAGGTACAGGCGAGCTGGTACGCAATTACAACATGAAACATCTGACACAGATATCGTAAAGTCAAGCCTTTTCCTCCGCGCCTCGGGTTTCATGTTGTTATCCTCACATGCAGCTCATTTCGCCTGTGCTCTGCAGCATGAGCAAAAGCACATATCGTTTTTGGCCAAATGACACAGGACATAAATACAGTGGAACCTTCCTATGTTGGACACCCGCGGTGCAGCCGAAGCGTGTCCTACTTATAGAGGTGTCCGACTTACAGAATACGAGGGAAACACAAAATGGAAAAGATCACAGCTGTGTTGCCAGAAATGTCCCCCTTCCTCAATTCATGGTCCTTAGTGGTACCTGCTGGTGGTGCCTGGTGGTAGTGGTACCTCTACCCACCCTTCACTGATAATTATTACTGATTTTGGTAGATTCAATTCCGTTCAGATTCCACTCAATGGCATTACCTCTGGAGCTTTTCGAGCAGCGAGGACTTGTCTCTGAAGCGTCAGCCCGCTTTTCATTGCTTTGGTGCAGTGCGCATTCAAAGGCTCTAGACAAACCGAAGACAAGGGCTCACACAAAGAATTACAATGTAAACGGACAGCACTTGTTTTTGGACTCGAAAACCAAACAACGAAATGCTGAGACCAGTATAGGGGGAAAAAAGGGGGCGAAAGTCAAGGGCACTGGTCATTTGGGGTCTTTTTGGTGCAAAGATGGGCCGATATTGAGGTAATTTGGCCGCAGGGTTTTGTCCGACTTAGCAGGGAAAACCCTGTCCTACTTCCGGGGTAGGGAGGTGTCCGACATAGAGAATTTCGTCCCCATGGAGTTTCAGTGGAAGCCTGCCGGTGCAATGAAATCTTGTCCGACATGGGGAGTTGTCCGAGGTAGGGAGGCGTCCGACTTTGGAGGTTTTACTGTACTATACAGCATTCTATATCATGTAATCTAACGGTTGTTCACGTTTAGATATTTTAACCATGGAATTTACCCTGCATGCACCATACCATGTCCAAACACGAACAACTGCTAGACAGCAGCATGTACTGTTGCCGTATAGCACTTATGGCTTGCGTCCTGTGATCGGAAACAATGGTATCTTTTTCTGCTACAACCGGTAAACTACAGTAAAGATTTAGAAATACTGTGTCATACCACAAAGCACTATGGGAAATGGCAGTTTGAAAAACTGGAGACTTCCATTAGAACGGGGGACATGTTCTACGGTGAAATTTTTGACAATGTGTGCTGTACCACGTAATGCACTGCAGGCCCACCACAGTATGGTAACGCTCTGAATACTGATTTGCTCAAAAAAGGAACGTGTGCGTTTCTTGTACTAACATCCCCTTATGCAAAGTAGTAGAAAAATGTTTTCAGCCAATGGGAAGGGAGACGACAACATTCTGGAGTCTCGTTGACCTACAATGTGTCGTGTATGATGGTCATTTTGAAGAGTGTAGGTGGTACAAGACTGTGTTCCCACATTCTTGGCACTGTTGACTAATAACCATAATAAAGTAGAGAGTACATTTGTTGCTTCATACATTTGTGTCATAGCACAGTATGTAGAGATGCATCTGTCACAACACACAGGTGCAAAAACTGCTTTTTGTGCCTAAAATATGACAAATAGTTGTCTTTTCAACACCACTAATCATGTGCCGGCCTTCATGACATGTCTGTGACATTCCAAAGTGATTAACATGTCCCATAAATGTGTGCAATGCTGAATGTGATTGTGTACCTCCTTTGGATTCTCTTTCCAAGAAAAGTACTGTGTGATTTGCTAACAGCGCCTGGCTGTACCTTCACAATTCTACATAAAAATATGTAAAGTTTCGGGAAGGAAATATGATGAAGGTCCATAGCAAAAAACATGGTCATTGCTTTCTGACAAATGGTGACTTGGAATTTCAGGACAGTGCCTGCAGTGGTAGTATTCTTGTGTTCTCACCGTTGACGCCCATTGTGTGTCATCAGTCACCTGTAATCTGCTAACATGCACATAGCTAAAACAAAGTATATTTGTATTTCTTGGAATACAGTTGGTACAGCACATTGTTTTTTACATGTTCTTTGAAAAATATAAATAAAAAATTTATACTGTGCAAGTCTCCTGTCAGCTCTACAGAGCAGCTTCGAATTTCACTAGAAGCCACGTGTGAAACCTAGACCAAACTAGTGTTGAAGGTCCATATAGGTCCTCATCTATATGGGCCTCCTTTGTTCCTTTTAACTTCGAAATATTCGGTCTTCGGCATCACCAGTCTTAGTTGCTGAGAATGCAGTTATTTACGCTGAGCGCTGCAGTTTCATATTTGTTTCTCTGGACAAGCAAGCCCTGGCTTCCCCATTTTGATAAGGGTCTTTCAGCTTTGACAGGGCATTTGTGGACAAGGAAAACATTGGGACTCTGTGCATTTTGCTACGAAGTGCACTGTACAAGGCAGATGACAGCATCAACCATTTCCACCAAGGTTATTAAATTTGTGATAAAGTACATATACCTTTTGTCACTGACTAATTTGGTGGCAAAGCTGCGTGAGTGGAAGTTGTGCAATTTTAAGCACAAGTTCAAAAAAAATTAGGGTATGGGAAGTCATGATTAAAAGCGTTAAAACCCCAGTGCCGGGGAGCTAAAAAGACAGACACAGACACATGCACTGAACTTTAGCTCCCCGGCACTGGGGGTTTAACGCTTTTAGTCATGATCCCAGAAAACCAAACAGCCACATTTTAAACCCTTTTTGGTATGGGAAGTGCTGCCTGGTTGAACATGTGGAGTACACATGGTAATAATTTGGGGTTTACGTCGCGAGACAACTGAGTGTGGAATACACAGCACAGTGTAATGTTCCTTATTCTGGCAATGTTAGCATGGTTCAAGAAGTGGGAAATGTTGCACTACCCTTAATAACATCTGTTGGGCCCAGCAAACAGGATACATACACCCTGATTTGAAGACACTATGCCTAACTCAAAAGCAGTATGAGATCGACCCGTACGTGTTTATTTGAGAAACTATTATTAATGTGTGGTATAGTATATATATTATAATGCGTGGTATTATGAATACCTGTGTGGTATAGAACAATGCGCACACTCAAGTAAACATGCTAAAAATACGTATAAGGTATCTCAACCTACATGCCGCGATGCGCTCTACGAGATAAACAACACACTACAAAACTACATCCAACACACTTTCTGTGCGGGGCAACTCTAATGACCACTTTCATATAACCGACGAATGGTTGAACAAATGCAGTTCGAATGGTCACGATACATTCCTACGTCGTTCATTGCGGTCACGCTATGATGCTGCACAATATATGTATCTCGTGAAACAAGCCTGGCAATCACACGATGTGCATGGGGGGAAATACGGTCTCCTTTCTTTGAAGACCAGTCCTCTGCAGGTATATGCTCAAACGACCACCGAGTCTCACGCTGTTGCTCAATCGCTCCCATTCCTGCACTTGTAGTAAAAGCAGCAAACGGGTCGACGTGAATGGCAGCTGAACGGTTGAACTGCGAAGTTCTCGAGCACATAATGACAATTTCACGTCGAAAATGTTGTTGAGGTGACTTCGCAGTTATTGTTTCCATCGTTCAATAGTTCTCGGGATTACCTCGGATGAAACGCTCTTCGTAGCCCTCATAGCCGGCCGCCATAACTGGATTTCCTCGCAAACGGGAGAAGCCGCCAGGGAAGTCGGAGAAAGCCTCGGCTTTCATCCAATCAGAAGCACGATTCCTTATCTACGTAGATGGAGCAGGTTTCTCCCATCTACGTCACAAAAATGGCTGCACCCATGGCTTGTTTTGGTTTCTTTAATTAATTTTTGTAATAGGACGACAAAATTGAGAAACGAAGGTGCGTTTCGGGGGTAGTTGAATGTGCTCGTTCTGAGTATCACAACCGTTTTAACACATCGGGAAATCGGCGTAGCTGACCTTTAATTCAACACATTGGACGTCGTTGGACGTGAAACCAGACCCTTCTCTCGTATAGTTTTCTACGTATTGCGAGGATTCTGCGATGGCAGCATTTGTCGCGCCTTCGATTTCTTGGTGGTTATGAACCACTCTCAAGTACGAGTTCACGTGAAGGAGATGAGAAGTCAACCCGTCGGCTCCGTCCTTAAGCATGAGCACCTTCGACACAGACAAAATTTGAAAGGCATGGGATATACTTCCAGGACGCGCGTGATTACTGGATCCAGTAATCGTAGAATTGAGAGAACACGTCGTAGAGAATCATCTCTCCGTCACGGAGACAAGATTCCTTCCTTTCTTTGTCACAGATGAGGCATTCGACAGAACGGCGACTAGATACACACTTCTCTGTTCCCCCCACGACGACAACGCCGACGATTTGCGACTCTATCTACCGAGCATAGCTCGAGCTATGCTCGGTAGATAGCAGATTGTAGGTAGAGATAGGTATAGGCAGATAGGTAGAGATTCTCTATTCTATCTTCGTGGTCTCTTTCTACGGCTACGAGCATGGCATCGACGGGGTCGTACTGACATACGAGACAGCTTGGCACTGCGGTAAAATAAAATCAGTACGAGATTCCCCCTCACGAAACAATGCTCACTTTTCCCTTCAGTTGAGGAACGCTTGAGATTGATGATAACAGCAGTTGGGATGAGTCCCTGTGTGTTTAGTGGCATGCGGTGACAGCGGCTATTGGTTCCTGAAAAACAATGAATTACACTTAATACACTCACACAGTAGAGCCGGTCAACTTACATTTTGCTCCACGACGTGGATGGGTGCCCCTCATGGGCTTTCCATCAATCGTCATAGAACCAGAGCACCTTTTATAGTCGCTACATCGATCTCCTCCTCTTCGCATTGCGATGGTGTCGTCTGTACTTTGCCCACCTCGCCTTCCGTCTTTCGCGCCTTTTTTTCTTTGCCATGTCGCATATGACAATGATACCATCGACGTTGAATAAAACATTACACTAATATCTAGCTAAGACTCTGGTGCGTTCTGGGCCGACTTCTATATGACGACAAGAAGGCCCAGAGTGGGATTCAAACCCAGGAACCTCCTACACTGAACGCGATACACTAATCACTAGTCTAATTTGTGCTGCGTGACGTTTTTTGTATCGCCGGGTTCGTGTCTGAACACGTCGCAACATGTTCAAACACGTCGAAACAGGTCCAAACACGTTCAAGGACGTCATAGAGAGTGAGAGAAAAAGCTTTACCATACATGTCGAACCGATCGTTTGGTTGTCATTCTCGCCATGATGCTTAGCTTGGTAGATCCTTGTAAGTAATACCCATGACGTCATCATCATCGAAATGTTTGAAGAGTTTCGTTTACAGTTTAGAACACTTTTTGCTGTGCGTGAAGTCGTTTTTTTCCCGCCTCACATATTTCGGGAGACTGGCAGCGCCCGCTTCTTCTGCACCAACTGCCGTGGATTGTGGTCTAAAGGTACGCTTCCTCATTATTTTTAATACGTTCTATAACCGGTCACATTTTTAGAGCAAAATCATTGAACGGACCGATTGTAACGCCCGTTTCTCGGCTGTCGGACGGTACCGTTCGACGTACGTTGCGAAGGACTTCGACTATTGAAGGAAGATGGACCATCCCCAAAGAACACACATGGTCCTCAGGATGTCCCCACAGTGTCATCGTGTCCTCGTCCTTTGAGGAGTATCCCCAGAACGTCCTGATGATAACACTCGCGGACTGTCCGTGAAGAGTCATTCAGGTACGTCCTGTGCCCGTCCCTGTGGGTAGCTATGAGGACGAGCAATATTATTTTGTTTAGTTTACCTGCTCAGACTTCCTAATCACATGTGTTTCGTTTTTCGGCCGATCTTGGGACCTGACTGACATTTTTCTTAATGGCCCAGCGTAAAATTCCCTGCCACCAAAAAGAATGACTGTCTATGATGCATGAAAGATTTCTCGTGGAAAGAACAGAAACGCGCGATTCTGTCGCACTGCTTTTGACTTTCAAAGGTCCTACTTGAATGTCTCAAACCAAAGGGAGTAAGAAACATAGACTTTGGAATGAAGCAGAGCTAACACTTCAATCGATTCCTCGCTTTGAGTATTTTTTCTTTGCGTAATCGAAAGAAACATGTACAGCTCACCCTTCGTTTTGCGTAGCAGGCGAGCAGGACTCTCGAATTAACGGAGGGTCGCGTTATAAAGCAACAAAATGGTATCTGTTTTGGCTTCGGAAGAGAATTCTAGTCAAATCAAGAAAAAAAAAAAGAGAGAATTCTAGTACCTTTCGGAGTGGGTTTCGGACTGGGCAAGCCTAAGCTAATCCCACCGTACAGTTGGCAATACGAGGATTTCTCAGACTTTGTGTCCTTGACAAGATTCTGTTTCTCATTGGAACATTAAAAATGCTGCCATAACTTTGGTATTATTGATATTTGATGAAACTTCTGTAAGCACTTGGCGGATGTGCGTGCCAGAAATAGCAAAATAAAACAAATCAAAGCAGGGAATTGAGGGAAAGCAATGTCCTCCATGTGTACTTAAACTGTCCTAAATTGGTCCCTGAGGATGGGCGAAGGACAGCCTCGGGGACGTCATCTCATATGCCAAAGTGGCAGTATTATGACATTCTGAGGATCAGATTTTGACATCCTGGGGATGCCATACCTATCCCCATCTGACAACCTTAGGATAGCCCTGGGATGACAGTGTGTTCTTGGGGTCAGTGTCACTCTGTGACTGAAGAATATTGTACGTGTGTGTGTGTGTGTGTGATTAAAATAAAAACACATCTGTCTCACGCTCCTTTCGTGCAGATTACGAATGGCTACTGACGGGAGATCTACCCCTGGTCCTAACCTTCAAGACTCCTCCGAAGACCTTCTTTTTGAGGATCGGCGATCAGCTGAGCACCTGTCGTTGCGGTGGACTCTGGTCGAGAATCCCCAGCCATTGGCTAGACTCGAGCCTTCGTCGGTATTTGGGCAGTCTTCCCGGCTACGAAACCAAAGCTGGAGGCTAACTCATGTATAACCTCTCACGATCAATAAAAAATAAAAAAAAAGGTTGTGTACACTCTCATTCCGTCTCAGTCATGACGCTGGAGCAAAGGTTTGCAACCTTTGTGCAAACGCGAATGTATCGGGACTTGCTGCGATTACGCGATTATATTCACGGCGATGGCTGCGAGGGTGACTTTCGCTCGATTCTCAAGACGATACCCTTATGTCTGTTCAGGGCCAGCGGGAAGATTACAAAGAAAATGAAGCGCTTCTTAGATTACAAGCTCGAGCTGCTGGCAAGTCCGATAAGAAGTGTAGCACAATACAAAATGCAACATTGAAGCTTCCTTAGTTTAATATATACAAGCTTTCGCGTGGGGGACCGCGCTTCATCAGGTATAAGGTGTGAAGTTCGCGTATACAAGTATATAAATTATAGAAGTTCAAAAAACGACGCGGAAACAGATTTTAGGGAAGTTACAAACACTAGTTTATTACATAGGGAGACCTTAAAAGTAAAATGGGCAAGGGGTCGACGTTTCGACAGTGGCACTGTCTTCGCATCTCTCGCGTCTCTGCATTTTACTTTTTAACCTCTCCCTATGTAATAAACTAGTGTTTGTAACTTCCCTAAAATCTGTTTCCGCGTCTTTTTTTGAACTTCTGTAAAACTTCGTGGCCGTTTGATAATCCTTTTACCATACCCTATATATAATTATATATAAAGAGAGAGAGAAAGTTTACATTAAGTACACACTGAAAGAAGAAAAAAACAGATACAACTGGAAAGCTACGAATTTATCACTACATGAATGTTGGGGGTCAACGCGTATCGGAGGGGAGGAAAGCGGAACCTCTCATAAAGGACACCAAGGTCATGGTGACGCATCTTCGCGGAAGTCAACCTCCAAAAGTGTGAGAAATCTGTGGGACTGTCTGGATGGAAGGGTAGACTCCATGTGTTTTAAGGGGGGGGGGAAATCTACAATTCAGATATGTTTTGAGAAGCTAAAGGACGGTGTACGCATCAATAATTAAATTAGTTGATACAAGGATCCAGGGCTGAGATTTAGACTATGGGGTTGAATGGATTTGAATTTGGATATTAGATATGATTCCTGATTTTTACGTTTAATATCGATGCTAAATCGAGATTCTAAAATAATAATTTTTAGGTCACTTTCAAAGTTGTGGTCAGGAAGGTTGAAATGAATGGATACTGGAGATTAGCGGTTGTTACTAATATCAAGTTTATGGCCGTGGAATCTCTCCCATGGTTTTAGAGGTATCCCCAATGTATTGGACATTGCATTTGTGACAGAATATTAAATAAGATACACTGGATGAGTTACAATGGTGGGATTGGTGTATTTTGCAAATAAAATCGGAAACTGTGCTTCGTGCTATAGCGCATGGTAGGATAAATTTACAAGTTTGGCAGCGCGTGCCACCGCATGGATAACAACCAGGCTTGTTCTGAGTCATACAAGAAGAAGTGAGGATATTACGTAAGGTACTGGATCTGCGAAAATCAACCTTTGGAGGGGATGGGAATATTTCTTTCAACTTATCGTCACCATGAAGAATATTAAGATGTCGTTTGAGAATGGAATTAGTATTAACGAGTGCCTTATGGTATCTCGTGGCGAGAATTACTTCATTTTTTGTCATTTTGGGGTTTAGGAGTGAATAAAGACGCCTTGTCTACTGTGGAATATTTAGCGAAAGAGGCATGGACGAGTTGAACGGGCTAATTTCTTTGAAAGTCGGAGGACTTTTCGCGTGTTTAATAAAATCATCATTTTCTGAGCAGATTCGCTTAAGGCGTAGAAACTGGCCATAACGTATATTTATTTTTTGGTTGTTGCGGTGGTAGCTGCCATAGTGAAGATATTGTCGCTTATCAGAAGGTTTCTTGTAGAAGTTAGTGGTAAGCTGACCAGACTTGAAAGAGACTGTCACATCAAGTAAGTTGATGGATGTTGCAGAATAATTACATGTTAATTTGATCTTGTCATGGATAGAATTGAAATGATCAAAAAAACGATTGCAAAGTTGATTCACTACCAGACCAGAGAATAAAGATGTCATCAATGAATCGGAGAAAAAGCATCGGTTTCAAGGGGAATGAATCCATCGCTAAAGTTTCAAATTGGCCCATAAACAAATTGGCCTAGTTAGGGGAAACGCGAGACCCCATGGCAGCGCCATGAATCTGGATGAAGTGTTGGTTGTTAAAGACAAAGTTATTGCAAGTAAGAACTAACTCTAAAAGAGGAATGATGGCAGAGACTGGAAGGATTTCAGAGGGGTGAGTATCAAGAAAAGAACGAACTGCTGAAAGGCCTTCGTCATGGGGGATGTTTGCGTATAACGAAACCACATCCATGGTGGCTAAGAAGAAGTTACTGTGATTAGGAAATTTATCATGAATGGCGTTTATTTTGGAAAGGAAATCATTTGTATCTTTGACATATGATGGAAGGAGTGGTGGAATATGTTTCAAGCACTGGTCAACAACTAAGGATAGTTTCTCCGCAGGAGTGTTGCTCCCGGAAATAATGGGTCTCCCGGGATTGTTTTCTTTGTGCACTTTAATAAGAAGATAGAAATTGCCCGGTCTAACATTCTTGGGACGCAGAAATTTAGAAATGTGGAGAGGGATAACCTTGGTGTTCGGTAGCTCGTTAATTTTGTTGTTAATGAGAACACAGAACGAGGAAGTGGGATCATGGTCAATGGCCCTGTAGAACGTTGAGTCATTCAGTTGTCTTTCTGCCTCTGCGATGTAATCCGATGTGTTCAGTACTACTATACCCCCGCCCTTATCTGCTGGTCTGATGATAATGTCTTCGCATGTTTTTAGACACCGTAAGGCACTTTTCTCAGAATTTGTCAAGTTATTTCGGTTTATGTTATTAGATATGGAGAGGTTGCTATGGATGTCCTTATATACCGCCTTAACGTAACTATCAATGAGAGGACTAGTTTTCGAGGAGTCTGGGGTTCAGCAAGATGGGAGGAGAAGCAGTCGACACGTGTCTCGTTAACGCGGGTTTCAACCGACCCATCGTCCGTCACTACTGGCTTCTCCACACATTCCTCGACGTCACGGTGATCGGTGACGAGCGTCGGGTCAGCACGTTGGAAGCTCGTCTCGCAACGTCTTGTGGCGAAAACGGCGATTGAATACACTTGTCACTACACTCGTCCACTAGTAAAGTCCTTCGAAGGTTTGCTTCGATGGGGGGAAGTCCGTAACTGTCGAAAAACACGGCAGTCCCGTCGTAGGTTTTCAAGTAGAGCACCCAGCGCTGGCCGTGCTTTCTTCGCTCTTCCGTATTGATGATTAAATAGCCGGGTTTGCGTAAAACGAAGACTTCGTTGGAAGCGCAAATGCCTCTCAGCTTCGAGGAAGCGAGGGGGTTCAGGGACACTAGTTCCAAGATGTCGCTCTCGTACATTTTCTATGGGAAGGTGACCGTACGGTCGTTGTCGACGCACGTGAGCTTGGGACACTCGGAAATCAGGAGGACGGTGACCGCGTGTGACAGGGCTTTAGCGAAGCGTAATTGCAGGCGAACGTTTCCTTTTCGCCACTCGTTCAAATGCGAAGGAGAAGAACACTTGTCCACGTCCAAGTTGAAGTAGAGAAGGAACCCGTTCGTTTTAAATCGGTCGTAGCTGTACTTGAAATATTTTTCAGCCAATTCTTGCAAGAAGTTAAAGTAGGGGAATTCTTACAAGGCCGTTCCTAAAGTCGTACTCGGCTCGCACTTGCTGGCCGTCCACGGAGAGCATCGAATGAGAAAGATCGTAATGGCAGAATTTGTTGGGGTTCGATTGGATGTCGCCGAGGAAGTCGGATGTGGGTTGCAGGGCGACGCATAACTTGGTAGGCACCCTTTCGGGGTAAACGTTTTCAAAGTGAGCGTCCAAGCTCCCGGCGCTCAAACTGCGCACTTTGGTTTCCAATCCGCGTAACACGTAGATGGCTGGCGTGGTCTGAAGCCGCCGCCCGTATTCCAAAAACAGGGAAGGTGCAAGCGTCACCTTTGTTCAAGTGTAACGTCATTTCTTTAATGTTCACCTCGTAATTGTACGTTTTCTTCGCGTTGGGGGCCGATATGAGTTTAAATTCGTCGTTGTTTAACAGGAAAACGACGCGAAATCCGACGGCAGGTACCATCATGCGCGGATGCTGAAACAGGTCGGTATTGACAGGTCGGTTGAAACAGGTCGGCGATTGTCCGACAAGGTTAAATATTTTCCACGCTTCGTCGCTTCGTAACGTTGCTTCGGACCTCGAGACGAGACGTCGTAATCGTTTTTTAAATGTTCGTCGTCCTCGACAATGAGTCCAGCCGCATGCTCGGTCTCTTGAGCCATGGGCGTGGAATGAAGCACGACGTCTAAAACACTCCTGTAGGCGTTCAACTCGTTGGAACTGACGAGCTTGTTGTTCGCATAAACAGTGACCGCCTTAAACATGCCACTCAACACATGGTTTATTGGGAAAACGACATCATTCTCGTCCATTTCTTCCCCGTCGTCGCGAACAATGCGCGCGGTCAAGGACACAAAGCTGCCGTAGAGATCCAAGTGTGCCATTTGCAAATTTTGAATAGAAAATTCGATCACTGTATTACTTACCCCGTTGACCGGATAAAAGAGTTGGTAAGAAGTATCTTCCACACCGTATTGAATGGAAGGGGGTTCGAACATCATCACGTCAGTCGTCAGACAGAGCGGTGACCGTTGCGACAGTTTGTTGTATTTCAATGACGTCATGATGTACGGAGCGCGCAGCGGATATGTGTCCCTCACGGCGAACCAAAGATATCTGCAGGTGCGTCGTGTGTCGGGCGCATTTTGCTGTCTTTTGTGACGTTTTTTTTTTCATTGTTGTTGTTGTTTCCAGAGCCCTCCATAGAATCCAGCACGTCTCTCCCCGTTGCTATAGCCGTCTTTTTTCCTGCGCCCGATATTCCTTCGCCGTCGGCCAAATTCCGCGCTAAGCGCTTAAACGTTTTCTTTGCGATCGGTTTTATTTGTTGCTACATGGGAACGATAAACTTGCATATGTTGCTCAACACACCGCCCCTCGTTGGAAAAGGGGTCCTGCGTACACGGGAATTATTTTGGGGGAATTACGGTACATATTTGAAATGCAACGTTAAATTGGTTCCACCTTTGGACCCCAACGGCAAACGTGTTGCCGTTTCGTCCGCGAGAACGATCGTCACTGAGGGAATTTCGAATTGAGACAGGTTAATATACTGGATGTTATCTAGCGTGTAGGCGACGACGCGCTTGTCTTTATCGTAATGAAATAAAATTATTTTGAATATCGTTTTGTTTCCCGCTCCTCACGTACGTGGGTTCCACAATATCCGTGTAGAGGATTATGTTGTGAAACGGGAGTTCCAGGAGCACTTCGACGGAGTTCATGGCAGCCTCCTCTGCGAACGGAGAACGCGATTCGAAGCCCAAAAACATGACTAGGTACTCGGAAAGTCTTAAGGAGGTGGTGCCCTCGCAAAGCCGAATTTTACATTTCTCTGCGGTTCCGTTGATGCTGAAGCGCGCGTGTTCGCCTACACGCTGGTTAATCGCAACCAGAAGTGCTTGCGGCGTTGCATAATAGCCGGGAGGCAGATGTACTTGCAGAGATCGAGGGATTTTCGTCTTGATCGTGAAAGAAAATTGGCGCGCTACGGGAAAAGAGACGCGCAGCGTTTCTCTGTGTCCCTCGACGGGTGTGAGTTGTAGCAGCTTTACAAAGGGTTCCGGTACGAGCAATTCTTTCGGCGTTTTCAGAGAGTAGACGTTATCCGCGAATTCTACCGAGGCGTCCAGCTTGTGCGTCTGGAATACTTGTTGAGTGTGTTACGTAGGGACGTGGTTTCCGAATTCAAACTGACGTCGACGAAAGCGACGGGTGCTGCGTGCTCCAATAAGATGGACGTGGCTTCGCGTTCGCTCAATTTGGGAAGCTTCACCGCACGACCTGCTTCGCGCGATGCTAGCGTGGTGTCGAGCGCCTGTGCGACCTGAGGGTCCAATTCCACGGCTTTCACGTCTACGGGTAAGACGAAGTCGTATCGCGATTTATTGTACGCGAAAGAAAGGTTAAATTCCGAAAGGGTTTTCCCAAATCCTTCTCGAGATCCGAGGTGACACGAAAAGTTATCCCGGCTTCGACCGTGTCCTCGAAAGAGACCTCGATTTTCGCATCTTGCCTTTTGTATCAGATATTTAACTTATCGTTGCTCGTGCTGTGATCCATCAGGAGACTATATAGCATTTCGAGAGCTGAAGCGGACTATCGAAAGCTATCGTGAAGGCGTTGAGTTTATTCGAGGGAAACTTATTCATGCTGGCGTTCGAGAGGAGGTGGACGTAGATGTCAGACGTCATTTCCCAATCTTAACCACGTCGCTGCTCGGAACCCAACTGTCGTGTTCTTTGTCGTAACCGAACCAACTAACCAAGGAGAAGCTCTGACCCCTTCGCTTTCTTCTTTATGAGCACTTTCGTTACTGACCAAGGCTGATTGGCATCTCGGGTTACGACGAGTACCTACTCCGGGTAGCAAGATCCGTCCACTTCCTTACCCCGATAATCTTCCAGGTGCACGACGGGAGGGAAGGTGTCTCTCAGGCGGGAGACGGTGAAAATCTAAGGCGACGAACTCCCTTCCGAGCTCTTTTGAAAACCATTTCTCTGTAGGACCCTCACTTTATCCCCCACTTTGAGCTTCTTTTTCGCGGAGGGTACGACGGGCTTCCCATTTATCTTATTGAACAGCTCCAGTTCGTTTTCGGGTGACGCCCAACGTCCTGTGTTTGGTGATGTTGTTGTCGCGCACGATCTTGGGAAGCACAGAAACGAAGTGGTATTTTCCGGTTACTCTAAAATAGCGGAATATTCTGTCGCGTAAAGTGCGTATAACCCGTCCTGCCTGCGATGCCTTCATTACGGGAGAGAAGGTGGAATACATGAGGACCTTCTTTTGTGCCAGGTAGTCCTTGTTGTAGAATTCCCCTCCTCTGTCGCAAAAGATGTGTGTAGGAGCGTTACCTCCCCGAAAAAGTCTTATCATGGTCCTTTTCATTTCGGCGGGGCGTTTCGTCTTTAGCGGCAGGGTGCGCAGGATGCGGGAGAGGGAATCGATCGCCACCAGAATGTGGCGGTAACCACCGTTGAACATCTTGTATTTTGAAAAGTTGGCCGGATCCATTTGCCACACATCGTTGATCTTGAGCGCGATGATGCGTCTCCTATTAAACCTTCTTCTTACCGGATGGTGTAGGGTGTAGGCGGCGAGCGTTCTGAGGATGTTGATCCTCGACGACCATGATGACCATGAAGGAAAGACGGGTCTCCGAAGATGCGCAATAAACAAAATAAAGAAAAAAATGGTGTTCCTTCAAGAATTTTTGGCAGACGATATGCCGAACGGATTTTTGTTCTAAAAACGGCTACGATATCAGGCCACCGAAGGGAACAGATGTTCTCATTGGAACACCTTCGTAGCTTTTTTAATTAAAAAGTTAATGAACGGTTTTTAGGTAATTAGGGATTTCACGGTCGAGCAACATATGGCCAAGAACGTCCGCCGGCCCAGAGATGATTGCAGTGAAAACAGCATGTCTATAGCCCTTATAGTTTTTTATGAAAAATCTGTATGACATATACAAGAATATATAAGGAAAAAAACTGCCGGAGCTCTTTGGCTGCACGTGTAGTGTATGTTTGTAACTGCTCAGACGTCGCCATGCGAGTACTGGACAGCAGTTCAGCCTTATTGGGCCATCATCAGCAGTACGTAGGCAGGCAACATTTAAGCGGATGCCGTTTGAAGGTCACGTGGCACGTGATTCCTCCTGTGAGAATGTGACACTCACCACTGAGAGCCCAGTTTAAGTAGTTACCTATTCTCTGCAAGATAATGTTGACCCGACATATAACCCACACACAAAAAGGGTATCTATGCTGCCCTGATATTTTTTTTAAACCGGGAAAGTATCTGAAACGCTGACCGTGACGTACCCTTGACTGAAACGGCATGCATTCTGGGTCACGGCTCAATACGACCAATTTGTAATGACGGTCAAAAGTCTCATTAAGACCAACAATCGTTGAACCCCGAAGGTGTCATTACGGTCGAGATCACGGATGGGTTAAAGGATCTCACTGGTATACATGGATGCGTCAGTAGTGCACATAGGAAGGCACTATATGGGTTACCCCTACGCAAGAGTATCTTATTCGACTGTTGTGCTTAGGATGCATCATGGCTGGTGGTTTACAGTGACAACGTTACTTGTCAGGTCTACAGTCACTCGATGTCAAACTGCTTTCGTTACTTGTTTGAATAACATCCTCTGGAAGCATGGTTTCCGCAGAAAGAAGGCTTGCAGTAGGGGCAGGTTTCCAGATTTGGCTGCTTTCCAACTTTGTCTATTTTCATGTTGTCATGGCGCCGAAATTTAGGCCATGACAAGGTTGCTATTTGCTGGCTACTTTTGTGGATACCTTTCCGCATTACATGCGACACTCTTGTGTACCTAAATCGGGATAATTCTCCTCGCGGCACCTTATATCGTCGAGGTAGGTCACCCCGCGTCCATTCCTTCTGTCCATGATAACCCGCCTTTTTTGTGGTTGAGATGATTTCCTCCGGGATGTTTTTGTTTTGTTTTTTTTTTATGTTAGGGTTCTAGCACTCGTTGAAGAGTAAGTGGTGGGAACTGGTAGTTGCAATTAATGGACTCGCGATGGCACTCACGATCACAGCTCTCTTGCGACGTAACTGGGGGAATTATACAAATTATAAGATTTCACGTTGTTCTTTTTTTTTTGTTGTTGCCATGACATTTTACGCTGTTGGATTTCCCTTGGGATCGAAAGCCATATCGACAAGTCCACAACCCCGGTCACCTGACTCTCTCATGGTACCATTTACCGCCCATTGGTATCCCCCGGGCGGCACGCTGTGGATGCTGGGTACGTCTTCACAACCTTACTAACCAAGAGATAAATTTGTGAAGTGGACGTCGTGATAACGCTCTCGTGAATTCTTGGTGGATCTGTTTAGTACTTATTTAGTTTCTACGTATCGGTTACATACTAAATGAAATATGTATATTATCGCGGTCTTCCTCTCTCTCGTTTAGCACCATTCTGGCATCATTGGTCTATATGAGACAATATGAAGCTGCTCGGGATTATATAATTGTGTCTTGCGAAGCGATGTGCAAGCGCTAACGCCAGACTGCACATCGTAGGAATGTTTCATTTTTCAAAAACTTGCATGAAAGGTATACTTCGATCTGCACATTACGTATCAGAAAGAATCATCACGCGGGGATTACCACCCTGTGGTATGCCGAGAACTGTATAACTTGCGGTTGGTAATACATATTCAATAAGCGATTGACAACATATTTTAGAGGAGTATCACAAAGGGGGAAGCTAGTCTTTCATCATTTAAAGTTTTAGCCTTTACATGATTTTTATTTTAAAAAAACTATGAGAACAGCATAGATTTCGTTTTCCCAGCTCAGTTCTACGGCAAGGTGTACATCCTCTGGAAGGAAGTATGTAACTACCCCATGACTAATTAATCTCTTAATAAGGAGTTTCGCTCAAAAGCTATATAGAAGAGTGAGAGAGTATCCTCGTTGAATGCCATTCCACGTTTTAAAAATCCTGACACAAGCGTGTACGTTAAAATACCCATCCCCGAAATTTGATATGCAAATGAGCTGAAACCGAAAAACCGCCCCAGAGGAGCTCAGCACCCGAGCCGACGGAGGCTTATCTGCGCCGAAAAGCTGTTTATCTGGCCAGCTGAGCAGCGCCTACTCCCGTCACCTTTACCGTTCCAAAGCACGCGACCCTCTCACGTGAAATGAGCTGTGTACTCACCGCGTGCCTCTCGCCGCGGTTTCTCTTTCGGCTCATTTGCATATGAAAATTCGGGGTTGAATATTTTAACGCACGTGCGTGTTTCGGCATTTTTTAAACATGAAGTTGCGAAGGGCTCTCAATCTTTCATGTTGCTTTTGCCAGTAATCCCCTAATTAAAAAGTTAATTAATGAATTTTAGGTATTAGTCATATTGTAGTCGCACACTTTTTTTCCGGAGGACGCCCGCCTGGCCGCAGCACTGAACAGGAAAAACGACATCTGTGCTGCTCTCATAGTTTTTTTATAAAACTTATGTAGAGGCTAAAAATAAACACCTTATATATGATATATGACGGTAGTAGACATCTAGTCAAACGAGCACACATCTTCATAAAAAAGGATAGTATAAATAGAGCTATGATAATATATGGTTAAGTATACGGCTACATTACGGAACACTGTACTGTATATATGGATTATATGGTTATGTATGTGGATTGTGGCTAACCTGCGGTCGGTCGAATGTGGTTCTAGTGCAGAATGCTGCCTGCTTTTATACCTCAGTGACTGCAGCTGTTGACCTTTCCTGTTTCCTGGTATTTGTAGGGAACTGTTCAGTTTCTTGTGTCTGGCTATTAACCTTTCAGTTTCCTCTGAGTAGCTACCGATACAGATAACAGTGGTTTAAAGTACCTGACTTACAGCTGCAAATACCCCGTGGGGGGAAATACGCTGATACACTTACAGATACTGCAGAAGATGTTCTCAGTACTTTGAGAGCTGCTTTAGTCATTAAATTGAGTAGATTAATTTAGCGAAATACTATGAGCTGCATTAACTGCATTAACAAAACAGTTCACCTCGGCTGAAATGATGTGATAAGGCATAATCTGTTTATTTTTATTTTCTTTCTGGTGGACAGAGAAATATTAATTACTTTTGTTCTAAAAATAGACTAAACACTCACCAGGCAGCACATTAACAATAACAAGAACGGCTCAGCTTCAAGGCCTGTAGCCTCCGCGTCTGCTTGGAAGGCCCCCAGACAACAGAGATGTACCCCATCCTAGCAGATGGTCCAGGACAGGCTGTCAACATTCAGCGAGATGGAAATACTCTTTGTATTTATGCAGGCTAGCTTGCATTGCTCCCCATGCCCAAGAATTCGGGCAAAACATGAAGCAGGCCTCACCTGTTGATGTCCCCATAGAACCCATGTATTAGGAGTATAAAGAAACGCGTGCAACACATTACTCTGAGAGCGCTCTCCACGCCTATGTGCCACAACTAAAATGGCCGTCGCCGGATTGCCTTGCTACCTCCAGTGCTTCAAGAGCAGGGCACGGCAAGGCGAAGAAACCAGAAAGAAAATTACGAGAGTCTGTGCGACACATGAAAGACAAGTTAAGGTGTCCGGAAAAGCATTTAAAGTCTGATGACCTCAATCACAATAGAAAATATTTTAACACGATGTAATGCTATGGGTGGTCGCTGTTGTTTATGCCTTGAGTTGCACTCTGTGGAAACCTCAGCACCTGAGATAACCCCGGGGCCTCAAGCTCTGAGGTAACCTCAGGACCTCAAGCTCTGAGGAAATTCCAGGACCTCAGGCTCCGAGGCAGCCTCAAGGCCTCAAGCTCTGTGGCAACCTCAAAGCCTCAGATGTTCCATAATACCTCAAGACCACAGACTCTGAGGTAACCTCCGGAATTATTTTCAATAGGGGGTATTATCCTATGCTCATTGACTACGATTTTGCGTTTGAATAACCATAATATCACAGGTTTCACTGTATAGATATATAGATAGATATAAATATATCATATTGAGGGTCTGACATGTCCGGGTTGTATGGTTAAACCCGATTCCGCCCGAATGTTCCCTCTCGGATCATTGTCGTACTCATTATGGTTAAACCGGATCTCTCCTCGAATTCTAATCATGTATGACATCGCATCACGTATCAGGTACACGACATAGTGGCCCTCTGTGCACACGTCTGGTCAGAATAACATACGAGGGCAACAATAACCTATGCGAAGCACATATAACGTTACAGCTCACACAACCAATAACCCCCCGTGGACATCCGACAAGGGTCCGAACATCCGCAGCCTGATGTGAACATCCATCGAACGGCTCCGGGATACATTAGTTGGGATGCTCCCAGAGCAGACGTCCGCTATGCATAACCAATTGTACGCTGTGTGGACTCCATCACCATTGCGTACGGAGAAGGGCGTTTGAAGAGCCCTTTACACCGTCGAGCCTCCACTCTCCGCATTCCTCTTCTCTCCCCCTCTGTCTTCTGACCCCGCGTCGTTGCGAAAGGAAATTTTTTTCACAGAAGGCTTTTTTTCACATAATCATAATTGGTGGTTTACGTCGCGAGACAACTGAGTCTTTCTTTTTTCACCAGGCGCAGAAGAAAGTCACGTGATGCCATAGCTCGTTGGAGTGGATAGTTTCAGATGCCGCTTGAGAGACTGGAGTTGACAGTCATGACGGCGTCTTCGATGTCGTGGAGTAATGCAGTAATTTTCAAACCAAACAGCAGCAGCACAGCTTGGAGTTTGTGAAGCTTTAAGTGAGATGCCTCGTAGGTAACGGATATACCTCAGGTAGTCACCGTCTGTGACCGTGATACAGGTAACGGCCAACATGCCTTTTTTATTAATTCATTGGATTCAGTGGCTATTGTTCTTCTAGTCGCTTCAGCCCATTCAGTTAATAAAAGAAAAGAAATGCGGTCCTGCCTGTGCTTGTAATATGGGCATATTAGCGTGTGTGCTACTTTTAATTTCTTGTGAACTCACTGTGGTTTTCTTCTTTCAGGCCTCAATGGATCTCCCTCTTAACGTCTCTCGGAAAGTGCCAGATGTTTTCTCTCTGCGTTAGAGGAAAGAACGATAGGTGAAGGGGAATTATTGTCAACCGCTGATACCCGTGTTTGCCATAGACAGAGTTCGACGATGCCTGTATAATGTCTGTGTCGTTTTTCTCAGTGCGCCTCGGCGGAAGAACTTGGACTTGGCCGGTGAGTTCCAGAGACTAGAAAACACACAAAGAAACAATATAAATAAATCGGTAGCGGTTCGTAAAACGAGAAGGGACCTGATGCTACTGTTGCGGCGATTTCATGCAGGACATGAAGTGATTATACGGTGAGAAACATCGATAATCTTCTTATCGTGATCGCGATCTGAACGGATGCTGTACGGTTGGAACTGTAAATGGCCTCCAAATACATACATCACCTTGTGTTTATAGGTTTTCTGACGCCCTACCCAGTCGAAAAAAAAAAAAACACCAGGCTAGTCTGGTGTTTCGTTGTGTGTCTTGGGGTGCTAGACTCGTCGTATCGTGAAACACGAAGAAAGTTCAAGAAATGGGAGGGAGGGCAACCACTGGATGCTTTCTGTGGCCCACGTGAGCGCTCCTGACTGTCAATCAAGCCTCAGGTCAAGGCTACCGAGACGCGCGCACTTTGAAATATTTACGTGACGTCAAAATGACGTTTTGGCTGCCCAGGGGGATGGTGTCTTTGCAGATTTCATCAATGAAAACAATTCAGGAGATATGAGGAAGGACAGCCGTTCGACAGTTTCCCTGGCCCGCGTGACGGCTCGTGTTGTCAATCAAACTAAAGTTCAAGGAAAGGGAAAATACAGCTTTTGGCAGAAGTCGGTGACGTCAAAATGACGTTGCGCAACATTTTTTTCCACCGAGAAAAGTTCAAGGAAAGATAGAGTAGAACTTCGAAGTTTGTTAGAAAGAGTTGCGGCCGCTTTTACTCCCGTGCCTTTAATACTGCGCCTCTGACTCCACACTTATCATGAGTATCGTTTGAAATGCCAAACGAGGATTTTTGCCAGTTTTACCGACTGTCGAAGAACGCTGTTCGTTCGCTGTGTGACCATTTGCGCGGAGCCTACACTCTCAGAACAGAACTTCACAGCATAGCATGTTGTGCGCCGACTACAGAGACGAATGACATGCGTATCGCTTCCGATTTGAAGAGAGAGAAGGACATAGGCATTTTTATAGCAATTAGCATATATCCAAAATGCTATACGCCCCCTCGCTCTTCGAATCACAAGGGGTAAACCCAGGGATGGGCAGTAATACCCATATTTTGTATTATAATACTAATACATAATACTTCCTAGAAATCGGTATTATAATACTAATACGTAATACTTTGATTCTGAGGTATTATAATACATAATACTAATACTTCAGTGTATTACACGAGTAATACTAGTAATACATTGACACGTAATTTGGGGAGAAAGAAAGGAATAGAAAATCAGAAATCTATATAATTTGCGCATTACTTATCGAGCCAGTCATTCTCCAATGACGTGTTATTTCAGATGCTTACATGTTTAGCATATTCTCAGAGGGTAGTCCTCTATAGGGCATGCCTTTTCCGAATATGATGAGAAAGCGCTGGTCAATTCGATCACAGTGAACAGCTTGCTCTCAGTGTGGAAGAGTCTTCATTTCGTCCACCCTGGACGATAAAATGTGGGCCGTTCAAAAGTGTGTAACCGTCCATAGTGCAACCCCGTACAGGGGTGCCAGGACTGGACGCACTCTTTCATACCACAAAGGGCTTGCAATGCGATGACTCACCTTTACGGACGCTGAAATGGAAGGAATGCGAGGAGCCCCCAGTAATCTCTGGCACTGAGGTCACTCCCTTTGGGATAGTTTGAAGCAAAGGAATAGTAGGGACCTTGTTGGTGTCCAGATGTTTGTGGGACACGAAAAATTACTCATAAAGTGCACTGGTGACACCTAGGAGGTCTTACATATGACCTCTGGGAAGGTATTACACCTTCAAAAGTATTATAATAAATGTAATACTTCGATTTTGTGTATTATAATACAGATACAAATACATTTCAAAAATGAGTATTATAATACATAATACAAATACTCAAAAGTATTACAGTAATAGTATTATAATACAAAGTATTACTATTACTGCCCGCCCCTGATTACCTATCATCCGTGTCAATCGTTTGCGGATAACGTGCTATGCGGTGAAGCTCCGTTCTGAATTTGTAGGATTAACGCAAGACGCACCTCTCATCACGGATATTGATATCACTGCGCACAACATCGTTGTGTTCTCCACGTATGACAGTGTACCTCCCATGGCCGCAGGTTCCGTAATGTTATCTTGTTTTCACGTGGTTTTCTTGCTGTACAAAAATGAGATTTTCCATTGAGACTGATTTGAGAGATGCATCCTAAATACAAAATGCACAGAGATATGGACACTACATGTGCAGGGCGTTGGAAAGCGTCGGTGCTCTTCTATGCTGCGGAGCAGCACCTCGAAATGAGCGCTTGCAAGCGCACGGACCCAGGGTTTTTGGGACACGCGACTTTTCCGTCCCTTGTCCTATGACGTGGTTGTGTCGTCGCAGTGCGGGCACTAGTCTGTTTATATGTGCTCACATTTACACAGGGTCATTTTGAAAAAGAAGCCAGCAGCTACATAGAAAAAGGAAATAGGAAACAAATAGTTTTCAAACGAAGCGTTGTTGTGTTCACTGATCCCGAATACACGTATAGCACACATGCCGATACAGCGGGTGTGTCATGTAATGTGTCACAAAACCGAGGCTTAAAATTCTACTTCGGCGTGTCACTGGCGCTTGTCATCGACAAACTTTTGATGTGACTTGCGCGCACTTGTTCGATTTTCAGTCGCGAGAAATGTTTTGAATAGATCTCTGAAATGTGCCAAGTCAGCGTAACTTTTTTTTCGTTTGTTTGTTGCTGCCTTTCTTTGTGTATTTTCTTGTCTGAAACAGAAAGGGCATTTCGTTTTCTCAACCACTTTCAACACAAAACACATTACCTCACTACAATAAAAATAGCTGGGAAAAATGTTCTTTGCGCAAAATCTCGACCACGTTAATTACTCCGTCACGTAACGTAGAATACTGTGGAAAGAAACTATGAGTCTCCCCTTCAGTTCCCTCTTTCATGCTTCTGCTGATAGCGGCAGCAAGGTTGAAACGACGCAGCTATCTGAAGCAACAGTGAGGAGGTTACAATAAAAGCCGTGTCACCGGGTGCTTCGTCTTTTCGACTTTTTTTTTTCTTTTTGCGTTTGCATAACTTAACGGACGACTGCACTGCCGCCAATTTCCGTGAATCATACAACAGTTTTCCGTTTCCTTATTGCCATTACCTAATAGTGCGGGTGTTTTGTGAGGCCATGGGATCGAGCCTCGAGTCATGCTGTTCCTGTATGTATTCAGTTGGAATAAATATTGATTCGATTCAAAATTGAATACATAATTTCCCAGACAACACAAAACATTTTTCGGATGTCCCAAAAAAGTCCCAACGTCCCACGTCCTAAGAGCGCTCTTCCGAAGATATTGCCGGGACGTACCTCACAAAAAAGCGCACGTCTCTTTCTCTTCTTGTTCTCTTTCATGTGCGCCCTTCCCCAAGTTTGCGGAGATGAGGGAGGAGAGAGAGGTGAAGCGAGAGTCGCACGACGGTACTGCCACTGGTGGTTGAAAATCCCCCTTCACAACTGCATTTTGCCTGGTTTTAGAACGGCATAGAAATAAATAGCGTGTGTGGGTTTTACTTTTCTTTAGATATTTATATCACTAACTTTATCCCTTTTGTAAGCTAGTGTGAATTGCTTAAGGTACGGTACTGTGGCTGTAGCGTGGCGTGGCGGGAAAAACGACCTCCTTTGTTTGCTTGTCCTCCATTTTGACGGCGCGCTATTCTTCAAATACTAAGTGATGTGATGCGACGAACGGGAGCAATGGGCGGTGAAGCAGGTACGTATTTCACCTTTATTAACATCAAATGTTTCAAGCATTGGTTTAACTTGGGTAATAATTAGAAAGTGTGAATAGCTAGTCAAGTGCGAATGTTTTGGAGTGTGCGACGCATTGTCGAAGCACTCCATGGAGAAATCCAAAGCAACCTTTCACCGCCGTGTAAGGCAAGCAGTTGTGGAGAGCTTGAACCTAATTCAGTCAGCAGCAAGCAGTCATTCTCCTAGTGTGGTTTTTACGGAAACCCAATGTACAGACTTGAGTGTAAGCGAAGAGCCGTTTCCTGGATCGTCATGGTCTGCTCATCGATTCGAACATGAAGAGCACTCTCAAGATACTGAGGTTGCAGGGCAATTTGGCCAGCTCTCGCCTGCCAGAAGCACTGCAGCAAGCGGCACTGAAACTACTGAAACATCAGGGGATGCACCATTGCAGGATCAGCTTAGAGCTTGGGCGGTTGAATGTGTAGTGCCGCATACCACTGTGACGAAGCTTCTACGAGTTTTGAGGTCTCAACCATCGTTAAGTGAACTTCCGTCATCCGCGAGAACTTTGTTGGAAACACCACGTGAAGCCGGAGGCGTCAAAGAGATGGGTGAAGGCAAATACTGCCATTTTGGGCTTGCCGTCGGCCTGCAGTATTCACTCGGGGCACAGCGTATCTTCCCCCATGAAGTGTTAATAAACGTGAATATTGACGGTCTACCACTGGCTAAAAGCGCAAAAAATCAGTTCTGGCCTATCCAATGTAAAGTCAAGAATTACAGTAAGTGTGAGCCGTTCCTTATCGGGGTGTACTATGGAAACTCGAAGCCCGTCTGTGCCAACACCTTCCTTCAGCCATTTGTGTCAGAGCTGAACGACCTTCTGATGAGCGGATTGCGCATAGGTGACAGTACTGTGAGAGTTAAGCTTGCGGCTATTGTTTGCGATGCACCAGCGAAGGCTTATGTTCTGGGCATCAAAGGTCACAACGCTTACTTCAGCTGCACAAAATGTATGACTGAGGGAAGCTATAAGCATGGTCGTGTTTGCTTTCCTGACCTCGACGCGCCACTAATGACGGACGAATGTTTCCGTAATCTTGGAAATGAGGAGCACCACGTAAACGAGACAGTTCTGAAGGATTTGCCAATTGACCTGGTGAAAACTGTCCCCTTGGACTATATGCATCTGGTATGTCTTGGCGTTGTTCATAAGCTTCTCGTGCTCTTGTTTAAAGGCAACAAAGCCTACCGTCTCGGAAGTGGTGTGAAGGACCAAATATCCCTAGAGTTACTAAAGGTTGAGCCGTATGTGTGCTCAGATTTTGGAAGAAAGCCTCGCACACTGACAGAATTAGACCGCTGGAAGGCTACAGAGTTTAGAATGCTTGTACTGTACACCGGACCAATAGTTCTGCAGTCAAAAGTTCCAGGGCCCCATTTTTCTAACTTCATGGTGTTGCACACAGCGATCACAATTTTGTGCAGTCCTGTTTTTTGTGAGCAGTATATTGCTTACGCGGAGAGGCTGCTACGGCATTTCGTTGAAGTCTTCATCACCCTGTACAGAGAGCATAATGTGTCGCACAACGTTCATAACATGATCCACCTGGCAAATGACGTCCGTGAACATGGCCCTCTAGATACATGGAGCGCCTTTCCATTTGAGAACGCAATGCAGAGTCTCAAGGGGATTTTAAGGAAGCCAGACCGCCCTTTGGAACAATTGTACAACCGCGTCATGGAGGAACGAAAGCTTGCTCACGTCACCACCTGCTCTTCACGGAACAGTACGCAGTATGGCATGACCCACAGTGCCGGACCTCTACCAGTGGGCTGCAGGGGACCGGAGTACAAAAAAGTGACAGTCTCTGAAAAATTCACATTGCAAACAAACAAACGTGATCGCACCTGTGTGATGACCGACGGGTCAATTGTGCATATCGAAAACTTTGCCTTTAGTTCCACTACTGGACAGCTGGTTGTCATTGGGAGGAAATTTTTGAACATTTCCGACCTATACGATCACCCATGCAAGTCATCATTATTTGGGATTAGGCTAGTGCACAGTCTTTCAGCGCTGACTGCTTGGCCACTGAGAGATGTCTCTCAAAAGTGTTTGAGACTACCTTTCAAGAAGAAGTTCGCCATTTTCCCACTGCTTCATTCCCAATAATGGGTCTAATGGACAGACAACCAATGAGGTGTCACAGTTGTTTCCCAACGTAAAGCTATATGTTATTTTTAATTTTATTTTGTGTTAATGCCGTGAAGCATCAGTGACTATGGCTGGACAGGCGAAGAGAGGACAGCAGGAAGGAGTGGGGGACAGTGATGGGTTAATATGAATCCTAGACTGATATTCGTCTTGAAAGTCTTCGGAATATCTCATACAACACAGCCTGTGACAGGATTCGAACCCGTGTCACTTCCCAGTCTCGTCGCAAAAATCATCCTAACCACTGTGCCATGGGAGCTGGATCGGATGCCATTAATGATAATGACTTATGCAGCAATTAGTTATAAATGTTTCTGAATTTCGCTTTTTTTGTATGCATAGTTCACATTTTAGCTTTTCGTTAGGGAACAAGAAATTTCTTGTTGTGAAGTTTCCTGATGAAGAAGAAAGCATCGCCACAGTCCACATTAATTGGATGGCAGAGGGAAAATGTCTTTGGCCAAACGAGAAAGATCCGTCAAGGCTGCGTCAGATGGTAATAAATGGCGCAACACCACAACAGAGCTGGGCTAAGCACAACTGTATTGTGCTTTCGTCATTCGGTAAGTTGTAATATTTACAGCACAGGTACAAGTATGCATGTAACATTATAATGCTTGGTGCGTTTTGTTTATGTTATAGATACATATGGAGAAGCACAGCAGAAACTAAACAAGGCTCAAGAAACATCTGACCTTTCAAGCGATATAGAGCTGGGTCGTGGCAAAAGAAGAAAGCGGAGGACTGCCAAAAGTATCAATGAGGCTTACGGGGAGATGCCTTATGATGAGGACAGGGAAACAGATTCAGAGTGCAACAGCTATGTACCTCCAAGACCACCTACACCCCCAACGTACATGGATTTGTCTGGCTCTGGAACCACAAGTGAGTGCGCACTATAGAGTAGTTTTTGTTCTCGGTGCTCTTCACAATAATGTGACAGATGTCCATAGTCCCTTGAATTATATGCATGAGTTGACTTGCAATTTAGCTTCTTTCTTGAGTTGTAGAATTTGTGATTCTACCTTGCCCTTTGTCTGTGCTCCACTTAGACCTCGGAACAATACCAGTTGACGCAGGGCCACCCACCGCTGTACAGGCATCACAAGTGACAAGAAGTCACGTCGAGCACGGTAAGAAATGGTATTCTGGCTTGTGACAGAAGTATGTATTCCATAAATCAGTGTTTAGGATGGTAGGTCCATTCCAGCCGAGACCAGCCAGAGCATTAGCTCAACCCTCTTACATTTCGCTGCAAAAAAATTGTGTGCATTCCCTTAGGGACATGTATTTTAAACATAAAATATTTTCTAAAGTTTTCGCTTTCGTTTCGCTTGCGGAGATTCGTTTCGCGGGAAAATTGGAAGCTCACCTGTCCTCATTGCTTAGCTAAGCAATTGAAAATATTGACCATTCGTAAAAAAATCACACTTTTGTGGTAATATAACGTAACGACGTAACAGTGTTTAGACTTTTTCTTTATGATCTCGCGCGCACTTTTCCCGCAACAGAAAGTAAAAAAAAGCTAAAGGTAATGCTGTACAAGAACTAGCTTTGTTTTACTGAGAGTCTGAAGCCTTTCTTTTTTTCTCTTTTTTCTCATTTCTCTTTCCTTTTTTTTTCAGCTCTAAGTGAAGCTAGGCAGAGAGCCCGCAGCTGGAGAGAGCCCCCACGTAGCTACACTAATACAGCCATGCGGGGGGCAGGCGCCGCATCTTGTATGTTATATTCTGCATTTTACGTCCAAACGTCACCTGCCTATAAAGCAGTGGATGCATTTTAGTTCTCGGGAGGGTGGTACTTTGTGGAAAAGAGGCATGTGCAAAAATATGCAATTAGAAATGAGATATATCATTGTCAACCGATATTTAATAGAGATGAAGTATACCATGCATATATTCCTTTTTTCAGGGGATACCTTTCCTGTGTACAGTGAAGGGAACTTTGGTAAGTTTTTGTTTCGCACTTAGACGAGTACATGATAAGCACAAGTAGAAGTTGTAGTAGCAGCATAGCTGCGTCACTTCATTGTGTGTATCTGTGCAGAAATGGAGATATGTATCTATAAGCATCTATTTTTGATATGTGCGCATCCGTTACGGGGCTCAGTCGTGTGTGATGTTGTGGGCCTATACACTCATTCACTCTGCTAAGGAATGAGGATTGCAAATTATCTCGAGTTCTATTTCATATCCTTTAAGGCTACCCTCAGTCGCTGCATCCTGATTCTGAAATAACACAGCCAACTTGCAGCACAGCAAGCTTCACTGGGAGAATGCACCAACACCTGCAACGTATGCTTCTTATTAGTAATTAATCTGTGTGTTATTGTGCCTTAAGTTTAAATGAAACTAATTTTGTGGACGTAATATCGACTGCTGTTATTCATTGCAGACACCAGCACTAGCCCAATGCCTACAAATACCTGTACGTCGGCACACCATACACAGGGAGACAGTTATATTCCACCCCAGCAGAACAGAGGCAAGTAGTCTTTAAATGAACCAACAGTTAAATGGAGCTGTAAGAAAACAACATATTTCAGGTGACACAAGAATTACAGAAGGTCTACTGAACGCACCTTTTCCGTCGCAGAACAGGCGTGACGTCGGTAAGGAAAAATAAACTCAGAGATCCTATGGAGCATAAACTGTTCATACCTCTAGAAAGATATATATATGTATACATGTGTCTGTGTTTGTGTGTGTGTGTATTTTAGCGTTCGAGAAAGAGGTGCTGAAGGTCCTGCACATGCTTAAGGTGACACAACAAGCTCAAAGTGAGCAGCTCTCTGCAATACTCCACAGCTTAAGCTCTGCAGCTGAAGAAGCAGAATCACAAAGGGCTCTGCCCATGCCATTCAGAAGGCTCTCAGATTTTTTGCAGTTTGAGGAGGACCTGGCAGACAGCGACACAAAGCGAAGCCAGTTGGTACGTATAAACCTTTCAGTCATCAATCTAGCACTTGGTGGTCATTCTTGCTTATGTAGGTAGTCATTTACATAAAAAGGGTGGTTGGCATGCACCATATGCAGTACAAGCAGCATCCTCTCTAGTGCACTTCAATAATTATTTTTCATTTTGCGATTATGAATCATATCAGAATTTTTTCGCTAACACAAAACAGGTACATGATGCTTTCATACAAATGCAAACAAATACTTTTAATTTCGCTACTACATGAATAAATTTTCTGCTAATTCAGAGAAAGTTCATCCGATCTGTTGGAGGTGGCAACCCACGAGAGCTGACATTCCGGTTCCTATCACGCCTCTTGGGATACAGTGTTGGGAAAGAGTACAGCTTGTTCGGAAATAAAGGAAAGAGGAAGTTCAGCAATCTTACCACATGGACTATCATGCTCAGTAAGTATCTCCGTGGAAGATACTGTCTTGGTACCGAGAGTCATATCAGGTTTGCAAAATTGGTACTCTAAAGTACACGATGACAATTGATGTCCTGAAGCTAGAACACATAAAAAGGACAAATACATACTTACAAAGCCTCAAGGACCTAAGAAATTGATGATGAAAGAAGGAGTCACTGAAAGGGTGTAGTCATTCCAGCTTAAACGTCCCAACTGTGTTGCTCGACCAATGTCGATTTCCGAGAGATTTCTTGAGCAAATATCGGCAAATTCGAATTTACCACCGAGGTACTCGCCATTATCACTGCTACCAATACTCTAAGTGTCTCCGGTGTGTTTGTTGTTTATTATGCTTGATGAATTTTTAAAGTTGTCATACTAGGACAAATATGAAATAGCGAGGAGCAATTGCTTTTAGACGTTTCTTTTTTTTTTTTTTTCATGTCGAGAGAATGAAAGCACCAAACACAGGCTTTCACTTGTAGCAGGCAACACTTGCAGAAAACTAGTCCTGTAGTTTTGCATGTAGTTTTGCATTTGTAGTTTTAAGTGCGTTGGTCGGTTGAGTATGGCAGCTGTCAGAGACGACACTATCCTTCCTTAAAACGACCTAATTCGAATTTTTTTAGTTATTTACAGCCATATTCCCTCCACAAGCGCCAAAGCACGCCCTGGTTTTTTGCCCGTAGCAGACATTCGATCCCGCTTACGGCCTTTCTAACTGCGATAAAAAAAATCTGTTGCACGTTTACGCATGCCCCAACATCATAGATTTCTTTCTCGGAAATCGGCGTTGGTTGAGCAGCACCACTATGACTCAGCCAACCTACAAAACCTCAAGTGTCTACGAAATTGAAGATGAAAGAAGGAAGTCACTGAAAAAGTTACCCAGCAAGGTTAGCTTCGCTAATTCATAAGGGAACCTAGAAAATGTGGGTTCAGGTCCTACAGCTGACTAGCCTTTTCAGTGACTTCCTTCTTCCATCGGAAGGACACGTTATGATACATTTCCAAATACCTTCGTTAAATAATTATATATTGTTAGCATGTTCATTTGCATTGGTTGCATGGCCTGCTGGCTCTGATTGCCCTGTTTCGTCTTATCCTCCATACGTCCGTCCTCCTTTGTTTCCTTTTTTCTTGGGGGGGGGGGCTATAGTCGTGAAGACGCCCACTTCTTTGTGGCCAACAACGGCGAGCCGATCCTGCCATTCCCTCCCGTTTCGTAATACATACGTTTGTATGCCTTCTGTAGTGGTTTATACATTTTCTTGTGTGATTGTTCCTAGACTATATGACAGAAACTAAGGGAGCTACAGTGAAAGAGGTCGAGCAAGCTACGATGTCCTGGCTCCGACATGCGCTGGAGGCTTGTCACCGTGAAGAGCAGAAGGCTGCAATGGAACAGGACTGACTCACCGTGCTATGCAGAAGTACACCATAAGTAAGCAGGCAAGAACGACATGACATGTCTGGGACATGATCATTTACAGAGTTCACAGGAACTGCTCAGTGTATTTTTAAGACTACTGTCATTACTCAGCTTCTCTTTTCTCCAAAATTTTTGCTAAACATTTAAAGCACAACTCCCCTCCTCACCGTTGATTTTTGTAAAAATGAATTAAACTTTTGTGAAATTTTGATACTAACAACATGGCAGGACCCGAGGACGTAGACATGTGGAATGTCTTCACAACACCAAGTACCACTGTCTGTATTTCATTTGGAGAGACACACCACTGGCTACTTTACACGAGGATGAATTTATTTACTTCCTCTCTCAGGTAGGAGGGTCATTCGAAGTCAAACGTCAGAGAGGTGATGCTCGATCATCTTGGATTTAATAATAATAATAAAAATAAACATGTGTGATTAGTGGCACTTTGGAACTCCACGCAAAAAATTCATTTCTTTAGTAATTTCAATTTGAAGCCTTCTAAACGATGCGTGACCACTTTAGTAAGAATTGAGTGGTGCTGTCGACGCCGGAGTAAAACTGAATGTATTTTTGAACTACAATGAAGAAACAGTTATTTATTTCAAAAACCCATGTGCACCAACACAGCAGCAGGAACACTTTGTGGATCATCATTTCAAATAGCACAAGACAAGAGCCATGTCGTCCTTTTTCATGTTCTCTGAAGCTCGGGGGTTTTGCCATGCTATCTTAGCTACGTATCACGATTCTCGAGGAAGGTCACATGTTTGTCTATATTTTTAACTCATTCCAGTTACCAGGTAATTAGATTACTCGTCAATGTGTGAAAAATGAGGCTTTTACAGGTCTTACATATCAGCGAGGAAAAAGTACTTTTGATGCACTGTTGCTGTACGTTATGTGTGAAAAAAAAAGCTAATCTAGTAAGGTTGTTTGTTTTGTAGACACACTTTCTCTGAAAAATTGGACACCATTGGTACACTTGGTATAGATAACGATTTCTTCTTCAATGCGGTGCAAAAATATATGTGGTTTTACCTTTGCGTCGACGGTACCACTCAATTCTTACCAGTGTGGTCACGTGTCATTTAGCAGATTTCAAATATAAGTTACTAAGGAAATGAATCTTTATCAAGACTTAATTTTTCCTGTAGGTTCCTGTGCCGCTTAAGATGTCTAATGTCTTAAAATGCAATCAAGGGTGGTCAAGTGTCACTTCTAGGGCGTTCGGCATGGAACGACCCAGGTGTGTACTGTTTCTGTGCTCATCCACAGCCATGCAAATAGTGTGTAGGGTGCGTGTCTACGTGAACTGTTGTCTCTGTGCTCAATGTTGTCCAGACCTTTTCTATATATCTACATAACTAGGCACGTAACTAGGGTTTTTTGGACATTTTACATGGATTCTTGGCTTAACTTCGACATCCTGGTGTATTCAGCTTGCCAATAGCTTATAATGATGTGTAAAGTACTGATAACTCATACGCACATTCCGAAAAATTGTTTCGACTTGAGGACTTGTTCGTCTTGTGCAAGTCGCAATACTGATGGTGCGCTGTGCATTCAAATGTGTTTAAGCTCTGCACAAATTTTATCTGAACCAGTGACCGATAAAGCAAAGCCCTCTGTATAACAGTTCGTGTGAACTCCTGTAGACATCCCTGAAGAGCTGACTTCGGTATAACGTAACCTCATCCATATTAGGTGCTCTATGTTTCGTCTGCGTATATTCCAATCTTGCCAATCTTTTGTAGTTTTATGATAGTGCAGGTCAGTGAAATATGACATGGTATTTTTATATATGAATGTAAATTGCAGCAACATTGCAACATTGTTGCAAGTGCAACACAGCGTACGTTCATTTTTTAAGGGCAGCACAAGAAATGTGCTTTCATGCTACAATACCGTGTCTGACTGCAGTGCCAGGTGCATTTTGTTGTCCACCTTTTTTCCTGCTGCTTTTTTGCTACAAGTCACTGTAGAACTGTTAGCAGCAAAGTTTGTATATTGTTGGGAATAGGTCCCATTTTCTGCACAGGGGCCTGTATGTACAACAGTGCAATACGAGGTGCGCTATTTGAAACATGGTGAATAATTTAACATTGTGCCAGGTCATTCATTCTAGTCATGCTATAAATATTGGGTGTGTCTCAGTTTTAAGACTTCTTTCTTGGTCACATTTTTGTTCTTCCTATATACGCAGGGTGCCCACAGTATAGGAGGAATTTTTAAGATGTAAAAAGGCTTCTCAGTCAGAGGCTACCATTGAAGGCAGCAAGGACCCTTCACGATACTAAGCTGCTATTCCTTATATTTCAAATTCATTTTATTGTTACCATAGATGCCCTTTGTGCTTTGTATTGCTCTTATGGAAACATGGACAACCCTTGTGCTTTATAGTGTTCTTATATGACTTCTTTCCGTGTAACACGTAAGCCAGATTTTAGACAGTATTTTAAGGCTTATTCAGGGGTTACATATAATATGTATCTGAATGCACAACTGTCCACTCCACTTCTTTTTTCTTTCCCTACAGTCATTGTGCACCTTTTAAAGCTTTCCACGCATACTGCAAAATTGTTTTTTAAGTCATGCAGTATATTTGAGTGTTCAATTTTTTTCGTCTGTGAGTACAACAGAGAGCAACTTTTTACTTGTGTCCAATGGCTCCATTCATATTTTGTCACATCTGGTTTCGGTCTGTGTTATCTATTCAAGTGTTTTGTTCAGTCATCATAACGTGCAATATACAAACTACTGTGATATATTAGCTATTGACATGTATGAGATTTGATTTTTTTTGTGCGTGTCTAAGATGACACTAATTCAGCTGTGATATTCTGGGATCTATATACCTATATACAGGTATGATGCAGATGTTAAAGTATTTTTGTAACTGAATAAAAGACCACCGTATTTGTCATTTGAGCAAGTGAGCCTTCTTTATTGGACGATACCAGCGCAACGTACTTCAGTGAGGAAAATTTAATCAATTAGCAAATGTTACCATATGCAGACCTTGACCACCTCTACCCTACTGTACACCAGAGAAAGGGTAGCATCTCTGCAGAGCTGAGATGATCTGCAGGGAAGCCGGCTTCCAGCTAATACATAACATCCCAATAACGACTCTCATAAGTCCAGTAAAGATCACAATGGACGTCCCTGAAACATATCTGCGACATCCATCGGAGTTTCATAAAGACGTGTTTTGCACTTTTATTGGACCAAACTTGCACATCGCTCGGACGTCCACAACATCCGCGAAGGGACGTCCGAGAGACGTTCCTCGGATCATTTTGTGTTATCTGGGTTCGTATTCGATTCAGAACAGTTATGCGCCTCGAGATCTGAACTATTCTAATGTTCGCACAGCCCAAACATATTTGACAATGTATGATTTGATATTAAGTCCTTCAAGAATGTATTGCTCTGCATTTCACTCTTCACCAGAGCGGACAGAAGCGGTTGCGCTTTCTCGTTCTTCATTCTATCACGCTCGTGCCAGTGGGTGGGTCGCGCACACACTGATATGGATCAGGCACTGACGTAGACCCGACTTCAGATGCGGGGAAAGGGAAACATTAGTAGTATAGAGATAGACGGTATAATAATCGTTACGTACAACGACATCCTTTTTCTAATCCAAGATGGCCGATTCTAATCTAATTCTAAGCCAAAATCCGGTTCTAAGCCAACACAATCCAGTCCTAAGCCAACACAATCCACTTGTAATCCAACACAAGCCAAATCCAAAGCCATCTGATTGGCAGCCATTAGCCCCGCCCACTTCACGTTGATTGGCCACCACGCCACTGATTGGCTGACCGTAGCTCCGCTCCTTTATGCTAATTAGTTGGCTGGGCTCCGCCCAGTTCACGTTGAATGGCCCATGCTAAGCCCACTGATCATTGATTGGTTGACTGTAGCTCCGCCCCTTTATGCTAATTACTCGGTTCTTCACGCTGATTGGTGCACGCGTATGGCTGAGCACGCCCCCGTTATGCAAGTTAAACGGATCTGCTGATTGGTCCATTGTAGGCCTACTGATCACTCTCCCACATTTTCTAAGCCCTCTGATTGGCCGCCGCCACCGATTGGCCCGTTCTAAGCGCGCTGATTGGCCCGCTGAACATAGCCTTCGTTAGCGCCCGCCAGACGGCAGCGACCCCGCCGCGGCTTTATCTCAGATGTTCAAACTCACCTATCTCTTCATGCCCACGCTAAGCCACACCATAATGGCTGGCGGGTGGCCTACTGAACACACCGGCGCCCGCCAGATGGTGCGCGGATCGCTCGCCGGCGGCTTCAGATGGTCCTAACCCAATGTCTCTATCTCATACATCCAAACTTACCTCGTGCCACCAGATGGCGCGACTCAGGTGCATCAACTCCGCGCGGTTCCGCTTCGAGGCGTCACACGAGCGAGAGAACTTCGTCGAGATGTGCTGCCACATATTGCGCTCCCGTATCACCGCAAACAAGTTGCGGGAAATCATACGCGAAATCTTGGACGAGTACCTGTCGGCTTACAGGGAGCAATCACTGCACGAGCTTCAGGAACTATGTCAGGAAGAAATAAGAGTCCTGGAGACGATCATCAATCGCTCTAGGAGCTATGGATGAAAATAAAGATGCATCACACCTCGCTACACAGTCTGCTCAAGTTATTCCACGATGCGCATGCAGTTCCAGCACCCCGCTCGAATTCTCATCTCCGGCGCGTCCTAGTGTGGCAAGACGGTGCTCACGCAGAATATAATGAGACACCCCGAATTATTTAGCATTCCACCGCAGAAGATACTCTACGTACGAAAGTATGCAGCCAGCTGGGAAAAGGATTTCAACGGTGTGGAGTTTATGGACCGGATACCCGCAGATTGGGATGAGCGATATCCCACTCTCATAGTTATTGACGATCAAATCACAGAAAAGGGGGTTCTATCGGAGGTAGAGTCGTTGTTTGTACGTGGTAGCCACCATAAGAACGCGTCAGTGATCATGATCACACAAGCCTTGTTCTATCATAACGCCGCTTTTCGAACGATATCGCTGAACGCCAGTTATATCATATTGTTCCGGAATGCGCGGTCCGTACAACAGATCGAAACCTTCGGACGTCAGGTATTCGGGAAACAGGGGCTCTCCTATTTTCTCGATGCATATAACCAGGCGACGGAGAAGGCGCACGGTTATTTAGTTGTGGATCTGCACGCGCAAACACCTCCCTCTCGTAGCCTGCGAACGGGTATTTTACCGCACGACCGGCAGTTCCTGTTTACGCCCGCGAAATGACGGCCGATCTTAGAAGACATCTCACGCTCCTCAAAGTATTGGCCGCCAGCAAACCGACGCACCGCGCAGAGTTACTTAAAGAGCTCAGCTGCGACGACATTCGAATCCTTTCGGAAATCTGTCTGAACATTCTACGTGGAAATATCCCGCTTTCGACGGAACTTCATAAAAACCTGAAGAAACACAAAAAAGTCCTCCGCTTCCTCGCCTACAAGTCACTTCATAAGTGCCCGCGGCAGTTGAAGAAATATATTAGGGGACAACGGGGTGGTCTCATTCCCATACTTCCACTGCTCCTCTCAGGGCTATCAAGTCTCGTGGCGGGAGTCGCCGGGCGAGCGATATCCAAAGCCATCGGTCATGGCTCATAGAATAGAAATAGGTGAAGTTCTGAAATCGAACGATTCGGACGATGTAAAAGTGGGCAAAATACTGGAAGCCCTCTATTACTTGCTGAAGCGTGCTAACTATCATCCTCCTCCTCCTCCTCCTCTGGAACCTGTCCATTCGGAGCCCGAACCGGAACCCAATCAATTCGATTTTAATCTTCTACCCTCTGGCGTTGATAAAGCACGCGCGAAATCTGTGCTAAAAGAATTGAAGAAAGTTTTCACCTGGCAGGCGGATAATGTGCTAGTATATAGAGGGAAGCGAATCAATCGCTCAAACATTGTGGCTCTCGTGAGCTACTTAGCACGTCGTAGCGCGCTCATCAAGAAACCCAGCTGGTACAAAAAAGTATCGAAAATTATAAGCGCGCTGAAAATACACCGCATTGCTCGCTGGAGCAAATATGGGGCCCTATAGAAAGATCAAGGAGAAAGGGTTAGGTGGAGTTGATCGGTACCGACGTTATCACAAGCTCACGCACGCAGAAGCTGTGGAACAGCTTAAAAAAGAAGATGCTTACACCCTTCACAAGCCAGCGAACAAAAAATTTAAGCGACGCTCCATCATCGCAACTCACGTGCGGGATTTATATCAGGCAGACCTTCTCGTTATGCGTAAATATCAGAAATTTAACAAGGGCTTCAGGTACATCCTAACGGTCATAGAGACGCTATCGAGGTACCTGTACATGGTCCCCATTCGCACAAAGCGCCCGCAAGACGTAAAGAAAGCCTTCCAACGAGTTTTCCGTCACGGAATTCCGAAGAATTTGCTCACGGATCGCGGGAGCGAATTTTGGGGTTCCCCCTTCGTCAGTACTTTCAGTCGCTACTAAATCACTATAGCACGCAAAGCGGAATGAAAGCGGCCTCCTGTGAACGCGTGCAGAGAACAATTAGAGAAAGAATAGCCAGGCATTTCACTAGTACGGGGAAGTTTAATTATATCAACGCGCTGCCGAAGATAGTGGCCGACTATAACGACTCGGTACACTCCGTCACGGGCGAAAGGCCGAAAAACGTGAACGCCGGAAATGAAGTAGCTCTGTTCAACAGATTGAATCGTAAGACGACCTCGCGCGAGAGCAAGTATAAATCAGGGGACCAGGTGAGGCTCGCGTTAGATCGCGGTGTGTTCGCCAAAGGCTATGATCAAAGGTGGACGGCCGAAGTGTTCGAGGTGTCGCGAACGAGAAAGACCGATCCGCCCGTAGTGTACGTGAAAGATTCGACGGGAAAAGAAATACTGGGATCATTCTACGAGCAGGAGCTGCAGCCCGTCCACCATCTTTCCTCGTACGATAAGCGACTCATATCCGCGGTGATTAGAAAGAAGAAAATTAACGGAGTATTGCACTACTTGGTTCGTTGGTTTGGATACGCCAAAGATCACGATTCTTGGGTGCCCGCCAGCGATGTCAGAAAATGAATTTTACGTGTATCTGCTCTCGAACGCCAGCATGGACCTGTACCCGTCCAACACGCTGAATGACTTCACGATCGCGTTAGATAAGCCGCTACACCTGGATGATTCGTACGTCGTCGGTCTAGAGGGATTTTCCATTCCCAACAGCTTCCTGAACGTGAACCAAGCGCCTGATAACCTAATAACGCTATCAACGGAGAAGTGGCAAACAAAACAGCTCACGTTCGAAGACACGGACACGCTATTGAATAAAATATTCCCCGAATATGGGATAGAGTGGACTTACGAGGAAGATCACTACGTGTTTAAGCTACCGTCGCGCGTGCGCTCGGTGAAATTAATCGACAGACCGCTGCATCTCGCCTTTGGAATCGTCGACATCGATGGAGATCACCCGGAGGGCGGTAGAGTACGCGCCGTCCCAAACGTGTTACCGCTCGCGGAGGAAAGAGCCGTTATGATGCGAGTTCGCCGGGTGATAATGATCAATGACGATCTAATTTTAGAACCCCGAACGATACAGAATCACGGGTGGAATACAAAGACAAGACTTACTCGCTTTCTCTCCCGGTGAATTTCAACTTGTCGACCGAGTTCCTGGACCTCATTCAGGTGAAGCACATCCATGTTGAAGGATCCCGAAAGCGCATCACGTGTAATCCCATAGTGAAGACGTACCGCGTCCACATAAACACTCAAGAGACGGAAAGTCGGCGCATTTCACTTCCACCGAATTACTACGAAACACCCGAAGCTCTCGTGAGCGCCATCCATGAGCGTCTGCAGCCGGAGGCTTCCCTCACGTACGATGCGTGGGCGAGGAAGTGTTCGTTGAGCTTGCGGGAAAACGTGTCACTTACATTATCCGATTACTTTGCGTGCCTACTGGGTTTCGGCGCAAAAACCGTCTTTAACGAAAACGATACGGGCGTCGACGAAGTGACCATAGATCTTCCCATTAACTGTATTATGATATACACGTATCTCGTCGCGCCCTCCGTAGTGGGAAACGGGCGACATCCGATACTGAAATTAATTCCATTCTTATACGATAGAAGGAAAGAACAACTGAGTTTCAGCTTTCTACCCGTTCAGTATTTTAAGTTAGTGCGGCGCGAAATTTCCTCAAGCTACCGGGTCGCAAGCTACCGCTACAAAATCGCGGTAGATCGACGCTGACGCTGCACTTTAAGCATGTACACTAAAGCGGTACCAATCTACGGATTTGGCGTTCCAACGGTATACAGGTCGCACCTGTACCAGAGGGGAGGCAATTTCTTTTCTCAGCTCGGGCGTTTCGCTATTCCACTCTTTAAACGCGTATCGCCCTACTTAAAAAAGACGGCTGTTGCGGCCGCTAAGCGCGTGGCCAAAAATCTGTCGGAGCGAGACTCTTTCCGAAGTGCGCTTAAGAGATCGGCGAAAGATACGGGCCGTGAAATTCTCCGCGACCTCGGAGGGGCGGGCGTGCGAAGAAAGAGGAGAAAACTGGACGTCTTCGACGGCATAAATCACGCCGGTTGCGCGGCCACAATTTAGTTGCGAGATGGACACGATTAACGTCGTACATCCCGACACTCCTCTGTTGGATAAGTCGGAAACACAGTTATTTTCCGTGCCGGGAACGCAGTGGCATATACTGAAGGGGCAATATGAGGTATTCTACCCGGTCGCTGACATATCCTCCGTCATAGAGTTCCAGCTTTCGAATTTGGGGCACCACTATCTCGATTTGAACTCTGCGTACATGAAAGTCCGCATCGTACGTGACGATGGTTCGCTACCGGAAACACAGGCTGGCGATCGGACGACCTACGACGAGGTCTACCCCGTCAACGCGTTCGCCAGCTCGCTTTTCAAGAACGTAGCCGTCTTCTTGAATCAGACCATGATTACGAATAATGATTTGTATAGCTATAGAAGCTACTTGGATATTTTGCTTCACGCCAGCACCACGGAGCAAAATACCGTGCATAAAGCGGGTCTGTACACGCAAGAAGAAGCGCGTCAATCGGAAAACAACATTCGCGCTCATGGACCGACCGAACGATACAACCTCACGCGTGGCGGCAAGACCATCGACCTGGTTTCCAAGATCAACTCGGACATTTTCCTGCAGCCTAAGCTACTCATATCTGGAGTGGAAATTAGGCTTGTTTTTTATCAAGGCTCCGACGCGTTCCGCATTATGAAGACCGATCAGGAGCAGCACACGCATAAAGTGGAAATCATGAGTGCCACTTTGTACATAAAGAAAATCACCGTGTCTCCCAGCCTATTCCTCGGACACGAAACGGAATTGCAGAAGCGCAAGGCTCTCTACACACTGGCCGGAAGTGAATCGCGTATTCGTTCGCTACCAGTTGGCAACCTGGATGCATGCCTGGAAGATTTATTTCCAGAGAAGATACCGTCTAAGGTGGTGGTCGCATTCGTGCCCACCCTAGCCTACCAGGGAGCATTCAATCGGGACCCGTATCGATTTGTGAACTGCGACATTGAGTCGGCGACGCTCACCGTGAACGGGACGCAGCGAATAGACACGTTCGACTTCAACAATAACCTGAACCACCGAAGCTACTTCAACCTCCTGGAGCAGCTGTGTGAGAAGCACGTCTCCTACGAATACGACCACTACGTTGGAAACAAGTTCCTACTGTACTACGACCTGGATCCTGATCAATCCTCCGTCCACCTGTCACCGATCAGGCGTGGAAACGTTCGTCTGCAACTCAAGTTCCGACGTGCCTTGGCCGAACCCACGACTGTATTGATACTGTCCGAGAGTGTGCGAATTATGTCCATCGATAAGAACAGGAACGTCACACTGGATTAGCGATGTTCGAGCAAGATATCGAGAGACTCCTGAAGTACAACGATTACACTTCGCCACACTTCCGCGGTGTATACGCTCGAGACGATCGTCTGCCCGCGCTGGATAGTCCGGGTATAATCGTGGTGAACACCGATCGGCGACGGCAAGCGGGGGAGCACTGGATTCTGTACGCGAAAGTGAAGGATGACCTCATCTACTTTGATTCCTTCGGATTGCCACCCATCGAACCCGAGCTGAAACGCCTCGTCGTCGACGAATATAATGATGTCTGTATCCAAAGCCTGTATTCTCCAATGTGTGGTGTGTACTGTTGTATCGTGGCGACATTGTTGGCGAAAGGGAAATCACTGAAGAGCGTTGTATCCCTGTTTTCCGATAATCTCGCCGCTAATGACCTAAAATCAATAAAGCTGCTAGAAAAGTTGTTTGTCCCTTAAAAACGCCTGGTGTCCTTTATTCTCTATAGCTCCCCCACAAACTATACTTGCTTAGTCAATGAATACACGCTATAGCTCCCTATCATATCATTCTATCAATAGAGCTTCCCATCATATCAGCCTATCTTCCTAATCCATCACAACAACACAACATTTAAAATCAGAAATACATGTATTTTTATTTTACTGCTGACTACATATGGGACGCGGACTTTCGCTCGTCTCGCGGTCACTTCTTCTTCGCGTGAGTAAAGATGATGTCGGGCGATGCGACTCTTTTACCATCCCTGAATCTCTCCTTCTTCTCTAGTTTCAGATCTGGTAATTCTCGCATTTCTTGCAAATCTTCATCTGTGAGTCGCTTAAAACGACTGGGTAGGTACACATTTACGCGTTTATCGTTGTCCATCAGGAGTTCCACGTACACGGACTCCCCATAGATAGTGTCCACTTTGCGCAAGTCCAACACGTCGAGCTTTTCGTTGTTCGGAACAGTGCTCATTTTCTGAATGTCCCCATCACCGGGTTTCTTTACTTTATCCAGCTTCTCGAAAATAGATGACGTATCTCTCAGTGCAAGTTTCTACGCACGCCAAATGAACTGAAAATGAGGACAACTATTACCTAACTTTCCTCATTTTGAAGACAACAGTGAAACATACCTTCCTCGTTGTGCGCTTCACCGGGAGTCGACCGACGGCTTCACAGACCTCAAAGGAGTTGTATATATCGCAACTTTTATATAAAGCACCCCTGGAGGAGCGCAAGGGTGGTGCGATTCTGTTTACACAATCACTCAGGAACAGCATGTGATATATGATGCGCGCGCGCGCGAAGGACATTTGGAAACTGCATAAGCGAACCCTTTGTTTTTGGTGCTAGTTTCGGCAATGAGCGGGTGGGCTCATAGGAATATTTTCCTTCGGATAGACTTGTCTCATCAAGCACAACAGTTTACTTTTGGTTTCAATACGCGTGGCCTCGGAAAACATGATTTACGTGGTGACCCAGTTTCTCGCCTATTTACATCACCTTGATGCAACATTTTTTTTCGCTAGGGCCAGCCACGATGGGTGGAAGTGCGTTTTTGATATTAAACAGATGGCACCGTCGTGTTGGGGCTTGTCTCAAGGTGACCCAATTTCTCGTTACATTACCTTGACGCAACTTCCCCGAGAATAAAACAAAGCTCGCCGTTCTATAGTATAAACTGATTTCGGCCATGAAGCGCATTTTGATATAAAACACGCGGCCCCAACGTGTTGGAACATGCAACCGACTCAAGGTGACCCAATTTCTCGGAGAAGACCTATTTACATTACCTTGACGCAACATTTTCTTCGACGGTGAAAGCTCACCATTGCGGCTGCGCGCGTTCTGATATTAAACAGATGGCCCCAACGTGGCCTCATCCTCGAGGTGCCACATGATTTACGACCGCGTGGAAACAAGCGAGCCCCGACGACGTGTTGGCGCATGTAGCGTGGATGCCGGTTTATAAGCCGCGCGATCGCCTCAGGGGGGGAACAGTCTGCTTTCACTCGCTTCACAAGTAAGTTATTCCCCCCTTTACTTGTTGCACGTTTCTTACGGATGCGCGTTTATTTTCAGTGCCTCGGTGTGTGTTCTGCTTTTTTGATCCTCGCGATATCGAGGATGAATCGGACGACGACGATTCTCGGGACGGTGCACCTCCTACACTGTCTGCTCACGTGATGCGATCACACCCCGACGTGGATACATCCTTCCTGCCCTTCTTCCAGACTGACACCGCATTTAGAGGTATCGTCAAAAGATTCACGCTATTGGCGTCTGTTCACGATCAGGGAGTAGAGGATTTGCGACAATATTTAATGAGTCACTTTCACGATATGCTCGCCATATTGAGAGCGCAACGAATACCCTTTAGGTTTTGCATTTGTTCCGATGTTTTAATGGTGAAGGAAATTCGGGGGGAGATAACCGCGCACATTGCCCACTTTATGGCGTTTGCTCGCGAAGTCCACAGCGACGGAGCCATCGCGGATACCCTGATGGACGCGATTCAGGAGTCCACGGGACGCGTCGAAAATTATCAGCGGGAAGGGAGTGGGTTCGTGTCCGACGACGTCCAAAACGTTCAAATATGCATTTCCGCGGTGAAAACTAAAAAATTCGGATGCAGTGGGACACTTCCCGATCATTTGGCTAAGCGCAGGAACGTGCTGACGAATATTCATTTACCGGCACGTAAGGAGGGTGAGTGTTTTAAATACAATACGCTCGCCCTCCTGCACCCGCAGGAAAGGAATTCATGGAAAAAATGTGAAAAACACGCAGCGGAGTACTGGTGGCCTAGTCGCTTCCCCGTTTCCTACTCTGATCTGGACGAATTCGAAGAGAAAAAACAGATATCCGTGTACGTATACGAGTACGTCGATCAGGGAGTGCACGTGTCGCGACCCCCAAAACTCGAGTATCAAAAGAAAATTCACTTATTGGCTATAGATGAACATTTTTTCAGAATCAAGTCCCTCGAACGCTTGTTGACAACCAGAAGTAACCATTTCGTATGCGAGCGTTGCACGCGCTCTTTCGTGAAGGAAGAGAGCATGGCGAAACATCGTCGCCTGTGCGCGGACGTAAACGAAATCATATTGGAATTTTGCGAACCGGGCAAAAACTTTGTAGAATTTACTAACATACAGTACAGGCGTCAGTACAACTACGTCGTCGCGTTGGACACGGAGAGCGTACTCGCGCCCAGTGGTGTTGGCATGCAGCGTCACGTTACCTCGAGCTTCTGTGCCGTGCTCGTGCGCACTCACGAGTCGAAGGTGATGCGCATCAGGACGCACCACGGTGAAGATTCCGCGAGGCAGTGCGTCAGAGCTTTGATGGAAATGCGGGACGAGATGATCACCCTGAACGCCTGCCCCGCGCAAATGGTGCTGAATGACGAGCAACGAGCGCGGCACGAAGCTGCTGCCCACTGCGCGTACTGCGGGCGGGAGTTCGCGCAAGACCTACCCGTGTCCGGCACCACGACCATTCCAAGCGTTGTACTGCCGGCGAGACAAATTACATCGCGACGCTGTGCAACCACTGTAACTTGGCGTGCACGACGCGGGAAAAACTGCCCATCGTGGGGCACAATCTGGCCTACGATTTGGCCGGACTGTTGCGGGAATTTCACCTTCTCGGGTGGAAGCGAGCTCCCTTCATCGTGGCTGGTTCCATGGAAAAAATCCGATCGTTCGAAATTGGCACCTTCCTATTCAGAGATACCATGCAGTACCTAAATTCGTCGCTGGGAGAGCTCGTGGAAACCGTCAAATCCATGGGGGGCACAGAGGCGTTCCAATGCCTGAAGCAGGTATTTGGAGACGACTACGAAATTTTGCTTCGTAAAGGTGTATTCCCGTACAGCCACGTTAGGTCGTTCGCGGTCTACGACGAATTGGCTCTGCCGGCAAAATCCGCGTTCCGAAACGATCTGATGGGGGAGGATATAAGCGACGAAGACTATCAGTACGCGCTGCAAGTATTTGAACGTTTTGGATGCTCGAATCTGAGGGATTATAATGTGAGGGAGAAGAATGAGGCCTGGCCGACGTAAGAGGAGACGGGTTTTATTTCGGGATCAGCGCGACCGGCTGGTCTGGACTGTGCGCTCAACGGAACTGATTGCCGAGCGTGGCGCGCGGTTGCGATGATGATGAGGCTGGCCGCGTTGCGTCGGCATCGTCGTCACGACAAATGCATTGTACCTGAAAACGGATGCCCTGTTACATGCTGACGTAATGCAGCACTTCCGACGCCTGTGCTACGACGCGCGCGGTTTGGAATTGCTTCATTGCGTTTCTCTGGCATCCTATTCGTGGCAATGCGCTCTAAATTACACGCGGGCAAAATTGGAGCTGATCATCGACGAGGACATGTACCGGACCATCGAATCGGGTGTTAGAGGCGGACTCTGTCAGGCGAGCAGGCGTCATTTACGGGCTAACAACCCGCTGTGCAGTGGCTACGATCCCGATAAAGAGGAGGTGTACATATCGTACATAGATTGCAACAATCTATACGGATTCAGTATGATAAAGCACCTCCCAGTCGGCGATTTCGAATGGGTCGAGGATTTTAGCTCCATGGATTTTATGCGTCATCCCACAGATTCGGACGTGGGATACGTGTACGTGTGCGATTTGGAGTATCCAAAATCTATCCACGCGCTGACGCGGTACTTCCCCCTGGCTCCCGAGAAGGCTGTCGTTCCGAAGGAATGGCTCTCACCATTCCAGCGAGGGCTCCTCGAAGAGTTAATGTATCAGCCGGCGAACAGCAAAAGGCTGCTGCTCACGTGCAAGGACAAGGTCGAGTACGTTGTTCATTACGCGCTGCTCGCGCTCTATTGTAGACTGGGCATGCGGGTGACAAAAATTCACCGTATTCTAAAATTTCGTCAGGCACCATTCCTGCGTCCCTCCATTGAGGGCAATGTTGCCAGACGCGTCGCATCGAGCACGACGTTCGAGAAAAATTTCTATAAAATCTGAAATAATGCGGTCTTCGGGCGTACGTTGTTAAATAAATTTAATATGCGAGACATTCGAGTAGCCTTCGATGAGGAGACGGCGAGTCGCCTCGGGAGTCAGGTGGAATGCGTGCGAATGGAAATTTTATCCCCCGATTGTGTCATGTACGAAATGCGCAAGAGAAAAGTGCGATGCGATTTCCCTCTGCAGATTGGCTTCACGATTTTAGAACTGAGTAAGTTAACCATGTACTCGTTCTACTATGAAACCCTGCTGAGTAAGCTCACTTGTCCGGTGATTACCTGCTACTTTGACACGGACTCTCTGATCCTCGGCCTATTCTGCAAGGACTACGAAGATCAGTTACGCGCGATCGCTGATGACCATTTAGACTTGTCTTCCTTCGATCGTGATCATCCACTGTACAGCGAGAGGAATCGCGGTAGTCTTGGCGCGTTCAAAAGTGAAACGGGTTGCGTACCCATTGAGGAAGTAATATGCTTGAAAGCTAAAATGTATTCCATCAAATTAGCCGTGGGAAAACAGATTGCAAGAGCTAAAGGGGTCAAAAAGAACATTGTGTGCAAACACCTCCTCCATGATACGTACCGCGATACCCTATTCAAGCACGCTAGCGTATCGCACGAACAGGTGTCAATAGTGGGAAAGAAACAGTGCATGTACACCATCACAAATGTGAAAAGAAGTCTGATGGCGTACGACGACAAACGATACCTCTACAATGACGTAGACTCCTACCCGTACGGAAGCTGCGAATGTGGTAAGCTCGAGTGGATGACGTAGATAGTGAGATTTCACCTGGCGTTCTTTCCCCCACCGCCGCACTGATAATGCAGTGGATGAGTAGGAGTAGCATCATTTGACCTGCGTCACTGGAAGGATGTGGCACCTCGTTCTCTTCTCGCTCGTCTCGTGCGCGCTGGCACTGGACGCCGGCAACTGTACGGCGAGCATCAAGCTCGAGAAGGATAAGCACACGTACGCGCACGAATGCCCCGGCGACATCTTGGCCATCAGAGAGTGGCACGTGGTACCTATGCGGTCCGGCATTAACCTGGACAGGAACGCTACTGGATCGTTGCGTACGTGCCTTCACTCGCTGGACGTGAGCGACAGCTACGAAGATATCCAGTGCACGCGGAAGTGCCAACTCACGGAGGACGAAATTTTTCTCAGCCGCTGTCCCGGAGACGTCTACATGATCCGTCACTTCCTTGGAACCACGCCCAGCATCAAAGGAATCAACCTCTCCAAGACTGCCATGCTTTTCCTCAAACATGTACTCAATAAACGTTGAAAGGTATTTTTTTCCCTGTCCGTTCGATCTCATAGAGCTATCTGAGATAGGTTAGGACCATCTGAAGCCGCCGGCGAGCGATCCGCGCACCATCTGGCGGGCGCTGGTGTGTTCAGTAGGCCACCCGCCAGCCATTATGGTGTGGCTTAGCGTGGGCATGAAGAGATAGGTGAGTTTGAACATCTGAGATAAAGCCGCGGCGGGGTCGCTGCCGTCTGGCGGGCGCTAACGAACGCTATGTTCAGCGGGCCAATCAGCGCACTTAGAACGGGCCAATCGGTGGTGGCGGCCAATCAGAGGGCTTAGAAAATGTGGGAGAGTGATCAGTAGGCCTACAATGGACCAATCAGCGGAGCCGGTTAATTAGCATAACGGGGGCGTGCTCAGCCATACGCGTGCACCAATCAGCGTGAAGAGCCGAGTAATTAGCATAAAGGGGCAGAGCTACAGTCAACCAATCAATGATCAGTGGGCTTAGCATGGGCCATTCAACGTGAACTGGGCGGAGCCCAGCCAACTAATTAGCATAAAGGAGCGGAGCTACGGTCAGCCAATCAGTGGCGTGGTGGCCAATCAACGTGAAGTGGGCGGGGCTAATGGCTGCCAATCAGATGGCTTTGGATTTGGCTTGTGTTGGATTACAAGTGGATTGTGTTGGCTTAGGACTGGATCGTGTTGGCTTAGAACCGGATTTTGGCTTAGAATTAGATTAGAATCGGCCATCTTGGATTAGAAAAAGGATGTCGTTGTACGTAACGATTATTATACCGTCTATCTCTATACTACTAACATTTTACTTGAACTTCGGAAGTTCAAAACTCCTCCCCGCTCGACGTCATCTTTTGAACTTAATTCTGCTCTGACGAGTCTAGCACCCCTGTACCGTTTCGTTTAATTTATAGAAATATTTGTTTCTCTGGGTAGTAATACATGGAGTGCTATGGGGAGAACGCAAAAAGGCCCACCAAAGTGTTTGCGTGGCGAATGCCCAGGTTGAAAATGATGTAAAGGCGCGTAGCTCTTTCTTGGGAATCTAATTCAAGGAATTATTTTAGTGTCCCCAGCAGGCTATTGCGATAACCTTGATAAAATGATTCAATTTGTCGTCTGCTAGCAAGTACTGCACAGTGCTGCCACTGCAACCAGTTTCCGCTTGGGGCGAGGATGGCTGGGGGAGGAGGCGAGCAAGGGAGGCGGTGGTGTACTTTGGCCTCCTTCGTCGTGCCCCCTGTGTTCTTTTCTGCGAATAAATCTTCGGTTGAGAGTTTGCAGACTTTGTGTTCTGTCCCCCTCTGTGTTTGTTCCTAGTCTTATTTGCTGCGCCATGTTTACACAGTCTAATCCTGCCCATTCAACTCAAGCTCTTGTTGACTGTTTTGCCGTGGTGAACTATTTGGGAACTTCCAGCGCCCTGTTACGAGAAGGGCTCGTTGGCAGTTTGTTGTGGAACAGTAATATTAGGGGACAGTGATTTTAGCTTCACGCTTCATGTTCACAAACTCAGACATTTGATGCTTTACTCTTCCTTTTCTTTCTTCTTTCAAAGAAGTGTTTGGGTTTAATATGTTACTGTTACCTCCAGAAGTTACTTTCGATTGCCTTGATTACCTTGATTTCACCATTACAAGACGAATACTCGTTTAACAAGTTCCGTGAAATATGTCTACTGGGTAGTTTCATTTTAAATCGAACAACGGGTGAAAGTCGTATTTTTTAATTCGGCCAGAAAAAAATACATGTTAGAGGACAGCTCAAACGAAGCAAATCGCACCACGGGCGACGCTTGTGCGTGGAGTAGTTTCCGCGTGGGAGAGGAGGAAAGTCTGAGGCTGCTTGAGCGCGCTTTCTTCTGAACCGACTTTGACGGGATCTATCACCGCTGATTTTATGCCTAGGAACTGGAGGTTTTTTGTGATTATAGGCTACACCATAGACACTGTCGACAGCCACCCACAGAACTCTGAGGGCCACAGATTTTCTGTTAAAAAATGCCAAACTTGGCGTAAACGTTCAAAAAGGCCAAACTTTGTTACCAATTTGCTTCATGACAGAACGTCTGAGGACATCGAGCTTAGTGCCATTCGATAGGACATTGAAAGAACTTTCGTGCTGTATAGAGTTCATTTTTCTCAGCCCAGTGGTTTCTGTGTTATTATCTTGAGAATCGCACATGATAGACGAAAACTGCAATGTTGCATCTCAATTTTCTTTAAATTGCCATCTTCGATTTCCTTGATTATTTTTGAAAAGGTGGCGTCATGTCCCTACTTTAGACGTCAAGTGACACAATGTTTTATTTTTACCTGAGAGACGCGCAGCGATTTTTTTTGTCAGGCACGGTCCACAAGGCTGCGGCCTTGCGCGCCCCATCCACGATTACACGACCTTCAACCTCTTCTTTGCTACAGGTCTCCCGCTGACGGAGAAATCAATGACGACACTGCGTGCGCTTGTTGTAGTTAACGATGAAAGATGAAAGTCACTGAAACGGTTAGCCAGCTGTAGGACTCGAACCCACAGTGTCCCCAGAGCATCACTTTACGGTTACCAAATGGTCTCCCAGTTCCGTCAGGCTCACTCAAACCGTGGGAGAGTACATGAGTTGCCTGTGCGCCCTTGACGAGAAGCCCCAGTCCAACGAACATACTGACAAAGCAGTGAGAAGAAACGAATCGCTTCGTAAAGATCTTTATCCAGTGGTAACATCGTAGCTTTTGTTTCAGGTTGCCGCCAGTCCCCCAGGCAATGTGAAAGTCACATCCTTTTCATTGGTAAAAGAACGTTGTAGAAGTTTCGAAAAACGTAAAATGTGCTCATTGCGAGACCCCTTCAGGTGATGGATGCCACCTTTGGATTAGCGTCATCCGATAGCTTTAGACATGACCTTTCACATGATATGAACTGACTGGGTTCAAGCGCATGGATGCCAAAAGGATTACGGAAGACCAGGCCGAGGGTTCAAGGCACCTACGGCTACCGGAAATGAGGGATTTTAGTTGTGCGTTGTTCTGTCGGAAATTTTGATTCCCACGGTGGCACTGACACAGCTCGTGGAGGGCGAACGTGTTATACTTGAGAGCAGCAACATACTGTCATCACAGCGGTTTTAGGGGCTTTGTAGTACTCGCCGTGGTTCCGAAATAACGAGGGCATAAAACTAACTGAAGATAGCATACACAGTTTCGGAACTATCAATTATTGCGCCCAAGCTAAGAGACGGCTGCAGCCACGCGGCCACAAAGTTGTATTCTTAGGTGTTGTAACTTTCTGTCCCCTGTGGCCGTAGTTCTGCCTTCCTAATATTAACTCGCACGACAGCCTCATAGCGTGCGTATGTGCATTGCCTCAAGCACATGTGCGGGAGACTAGTGAATATGCGCATGTGCGTACGCACACGTCGTGCGTGCGACTCCCATGAAAGTGCGCAATAGCAAGTTCAAGGCGCCCACGAAAGTATTGTCCTGCGTCTCCAAAGGAAAAAATAAACATATGTACCATAAGTGCAAAATAAGTACACAATGCAACATCTGGGCAATAAATTACAAAGCAAAGACTACGAAGCAAAACGCGCTCGTAAACATACGAGGAGCGCCTTTGTGTGGAAAAATCGCTCTACGGAAAGGTAGTCCTGCGTCTCAATCAAAAAGAGAAAATGTACCTTACCAGCAGCGCAAAGTACAGGCATAATTCTGCCCCTGTGGAATAAATCGTGAAAATATTGTGGCGTTTTAGAAATAATTAAATCGACATGCAAAATTTTCGCGTACCACTCGTGGTTTTGCGATACTAGGCGGACAAAAAATGCGCTTGAACCCAGTCACTTTATATCATGTGAAAGGTCATGTAAAGCTACCGGATGATGCTAATCCAATGGTGGCAGCCATCATCTGCAGGGGTCTCGCAATGTGCACATTTTACGTTTTTCGAGACCTCCACAACGTTCTTGTACCATTGAAAGGGTGTGACTTTCACACTGTCTGGGGGACTGGAGGCAACCTGAAACAAAAGCTACAATGTTACCAGTGGATCAAGATCTTTACGAAGCTCTTCGTTTCTTCTCACTGCTTTGTCGGTATGTTCGTCTGACTGGGGCTCCTCGTCAAGCGCGTACAGGCAACTCATGTACTCTACCAGGGTTTGAATGAGCCTGACGGAACTGGGAGACCATTGGGTAAACGTAAAGCGATGCTCTGGGGACGCTACAAGAAGCTCACGCAGTGTGGTGATTAATTTATCTGTCAGCGGGAGACCTATAGCAAAGAAGAGGTTGAAAATCGCGTGCTCGTGGATGGGGCGCGCCTGGTGGACCCTGCCTAACAACAAAAATCGGTGCGCGTCTCTCAGGTAAAAATAAAAGATTGTGTCGCTTGGCGTCTAAAGTAGGAACATGACGCCACCTTTTCAAAAATAATCAAGGAAATCGAAGATGGCATTTTTGAGAAAATTGAGATGCAACATTGACAATTTTCACCTACCATGTGCGATTCTCAAGCTAATAATACAGAAACCACTGGGCTGAGAGAAATGAACTCTATACAGCACGAAATTTCTTTCAACTTCCTATCGAATGGCACTAAGCTCGACGTCCTCAGACGTTCCGTCATGAAGCAAATTGGACACAAAGTTTGGCCTTTTTGAACGTTTATGCCAAGTTTGGCATTTTTTAACAGAAAATCTGTGGCCCTCAGAGTTCTGTGGGTGGCTGTCGACAGTGTCTGTGGTGCTGCCTATAATCACAAAAAACCTCCAGTTCCTAGGCAAAAAATCTGCGGTGCTAGATCCCGTCAAAATCGGTCCAGAAGAAAGCGAACTCAAGCAGCCTCATATTTTTCTCCTCTCCCACGCAGAAACTACTCCACGCACGAGCGCGTCGCACGTGGCGCGATTTGCGTCGTTTGAGCTGTCCTCTAACATATATTTTTTCTGTGCGAATTACAAAATACGACTTTCACACGTTGTTCGATTTAAAATGAAACCACCCTACTGTCACTTGTAAAGTGGTCATCCTGCTCACAGGGAAATGTTGTGCAGGCGTTCAGTCGGATTTCGGCGAGGGAGCGAGCTTCTGAAGAGGCTTCAGTGACCGCGGCAGGGTATACGGACATATCGGTACAAGACATTTGAGACACAGCAGATTTTCTGGTGTCATTCCACACAGAACTTCTCTACTTGGAGTAACTGTTCCACGAAACGGTCCTCAGCGAGTAGAGGTTGGTATACTCACCCTGAAGTGAGCTACGCGCAGGTGGCTATGTGTAACCGGACACCGTGTTCAGAGACAGATACGAACGGATATAACTCTCGGTTTTACTTCAAAGGGTCCCTCTTTCCCCTATTTCCTGTATTTATTTTTTTTATTTACATACCCCAAAGGCCCTCACAGGGCATTACATGGGGGGTGGCACATAGAGGCTGGTAGGTGCAATACAACGTTAATCGTGAATATACGGCTAAACAGGCACAAATAAATTATTAGATACAGCGGTGCAAAATTGATGAGGGTTAGTAAGTTCGACTATGTGGTGAGGGAGGCTATTCCACGAAATGGCCGTTTGCAGAAAATATGAGTTCATGAAATGAGACGTACGGCACTGTTGTTGTTCTCCTTTGGGAGGATGGTCAATGTGTTGAAAACTGTTCGCGCTGGTGTTATGTAATGTTTACAAAGATAAGGATTGTGATAGAACCTGTGCAATAAGCATAGTCTCGCAATGAACCTACGTTGTTGCAGAGATGGAGTACCTAATGATGATTTCATACGTGACACTTGATGAATATGAATAATTAGAAAGAATGAAGCGGACCACAGCGTTCTGGATGGACTCGATACAGTGTGTAAGGTAGTGTTGCGGGGGATCCCATATTGCTGAAGCATATTCCAGTTTCGGACGAACAGAAGTAGTGTATGCGATATGGCGAACTTCAGGGGAAGTATAGCTTCAAATTACGGCGAAGAAAACCACTGGCACGAGAAGCACTGCTGATAACAGAGGAAACATGAGCATTCCATGTGAGGTCAGAAGAAATAATGACTCCAAGATATTTGTACTGATTATAAACAAGAATCGCGGAGCCGCATAGGGTGTAGGAATGGTTGGTGGTTGCCGTATTGCGAGAAAAAGGGACGTAGCAGCATTTAGATATGTTGAACGAAAGAAGACACTTCTCACACAAAGTTTCCAGAGCCTGTAGGTCACGTTGCAGAAGATGTTTATCTTGTGATGAGCGGATTGATCTGTAGATGACACAATCGTCAGCGAATAGGCGTATACTCGTTGAGACACAATCAGGGAGGTCGTTGATGTAGACAGAGAAGAGGGGGGACCTAAGACCGTACCCTGGGGGACACCAGATGATACGTGACAAAGGGACGAGGAATGGTTGTTCACGAAAGTGGACTGGAGGCGGTCAGTTAAGAACATATGAATCCAGGACAGAACATTACATAGTTTTACCATTAATCTAGCGTGCGGTACAAAACCAAAGGCTTTAGCAAAGTCCAGGAACACGGCATCTGTTTTGAGTGGAACTGTCTATATTTGAATGAAGGTCGTGGATAAAACCAGCTAGTTGTGTTTCACGCGAGAAATTTTTACGGAAGCCATGCTAGCAGGGGGGAAAGTAAGCATTTGACTCTAGGAAGTTGATTACCTTCGAATATATAATGTGTTCCATGATTTTGCAGGGGACGCTGGTAATGGAGACTGGTCTATAGTTTAACGGTGAATGAGTGTCACCACTTTTATGCACTGGTATTATCATTCCCCGACGCCAGTCTTCTGACAGAACTGAACTATTAAGTGATTGTTGGAATATTGCAGCAAGAAACCTGCTCGAGTGAGCCTTTGTGTTTTTAAGAATTTTGCTGTTTATTCCATCGAAACCAGCAGAGGAGGAAACCTTGATGGAAGAGATAATCTTTTCAATGCCAGCAGGAGATATCGCTAACGGTGACATGCTACTGAAGATGGATGTGGGAGGCGCGGCAGGGCGGGTTGTGTCTTCGTTGGTGAACACGCTTGCAAATGAAGATAAGAGAACATTGGTTATCTCTAACAAAATTACCCTCACGATCTTTCAGTTGGATGTTTTCCGATGGAGATTTGGGGTTGTAGAATGCTTTGGGGTTGTGCTTCAAGAGGTTAAGGGTCAAGAGTTAACGAGGCCCTCGCTATGGAACATGCGTTTTGAAGAAGTCACCAATGATTTGTATTTCTGTGCGCACTCTTGATATTTTAGCAGTGATGATGCAGTCTTAGAGCGCTTAGCAAGCCTGTACAGACGTTTCTTTTTACGGGGAGCAGTTTGATTTCATGGTTGTATCATGGGGCATGACAACGTGTCTTGATGAGAATTTGGGGTATATAGGCTTCAATAAGTGCATTAATCTTGGATTTGTAGAAATACCAGTTTTCCTCTACTGTCCGTACTTCAAAATTAGCGAGAAAGTTAACCAAGTAATTGGATAATTCAGAATGTATCTCGTCGTAGTTACCCTTATCATATAATATTATGCGTTTGCATGAGGAACGACGGGGCATGCCGTGGACAGATATTGTGAAGTGTAGTACTTTGTGGTCACTCAAGGTGCATGGAGAAAATACATAACCTACTATATCTGGGTCGTTGGTGAGGATTAGGTCTAGGATGTTTGATGAGGTGGGAGTTACATGGGAGGGTTCATGAACCGCCTCATGGAGGTCAAACACATGACACAAATCAATGAAAGAACGTTCTTCACTGCCAGAGGCTGAGGTGAAGCTCCAATTAATTGAGGGATAGTTGAAATCACCAAGAAGAATAACCTTTGAATTTGGGAATTATGGGAAAATATGATGTAGTGATATGTATAATTCTGGGATTAATGCATTGCTTGAGGGAGGTCGATAGCATACACCAACTACTAATCTACACGTGACGGAGTCAATACATACCCACGTTACTTCGATAGGAAGTGTACAATGAACAGCATATGATTTAAAAGTTTTTAACGGCGAGTAAAACACCACCCCCTCGTCTATTTACACGATCACAGCGATAGAAGGTAAAGCCAGGGCACTCTGGTAACAGCTCACTGTCTGTTACATCTGGCGATAACCAAGTTTTGTAAGTGCAACAAGGTCACCTTCACAATGCAACAAACTACACAAATCATTACGCTTTGGAATCAAACTGCGGACGTTACAAAAAAACAACAGATAAAGCATGTGCGATAGTACACTGGTGGGAAACAGAACAGATCAGCTGTGGTGTACGTTCAACAACCTGTTTTAAACCACGGTCGTATACATAATGTTTGTCATTGATGATCAACTTGTCGTGATTGAGTTTAAAGCGACAACCTTGGGATTTAGCAAAGTGAAGAAGGTGTTTGCGAGCAGTGCGTACAGTAAGTGGGTAATCACCGCTGATGGCATAAGACGAACCTTTAAGTTTATGCGCATTGGATACAATATTTTCCTTCGTTTTGTAAGACAACAATTTGACAATGATAGGTCTTGTCTTTCCTATACAGAATTTACCTAGACTGTGAGCCCGTTCGAGTTGAGTCTCAGTGAGAGATACACCCAAGGAAGTGTTACAAATATTAGTTACCTTCGATTCAGACTCCGACCATGTTTCGGATGCAGAATCTCGTATGCCATAAAACACTAGGTTACTTCTTCGCGACCAGGTCGTCGATACGTTCAGTAAGAGTACTAATAGTGGCGGAAACACTAGGAGACGCTGACCAGATGTTACCAACGTCGGACACCAAGGATGGTATACTCAAGACATCTTTTTCGATGGCGTCAATACGATTTGTGAGGGTTAGGATGACTTCATCAGTATACCTCTGATTTTCCTGAATTTTTTGCAGCTCTTTTAGTATCTGGGCCTGCGATTCCTGTAGGCTTTTCAGGATTGCAAGGGTTGATGACAAGTTAATATCAGTTACTGACTGTTTTGTACCATCCTTTTGCGTTCTGAGTGCAGGGAGACCGGGAATAACTTCGACGTCTCCACATAAGAGTAACAGGACTCTGATGACCTCAAGACAATCATACATGATGATAACGTACACATGTGGGCCCCGTAACACTAGCAGACACAGATTATTTCATTTTTTTGTGTACAAGGAAGTATTTCTTCTTACCGGAAGAGAGATGATCAACACATGAGTCAAGTTCATGGCTCTAGTGCCACCAAGCCCAATGTCGTAGAAGCAGTGTCTTACAAATAAATAGCAGGAGAGGGCGCTGAGCTTGCAGGAAGTGTCAATGCTGTTAATGCAGTTCCGGGCGATAAGTAAGCTGGTAAGGCGACAGGCATATCCGATAATACTACAACGCATGTAGTACGGGATGCGTTGTCCAGGCTTGTTTGGTAGGCTTGTGTTGCACAAAGGTCAGGGCTACCAACGTGAAGGACTTGACTAGGGTCAGTAGCCAGCTGTAGTAACTGAAGAGAGATGAACAACACATAAGTTAAGTTCATGGCGCTAGTGCCACCAAACCCAATCCGAGTGCATGTTACCAAGCCCAATGTATGCATGTCATCAGTCAACCCTCAATTTATGAATGGCACGCGTTCCTCGGAAAATCGTTCATAACACGAGGGTTCATGAAAGTTCACAGGGAGTCTGGACCTGAAAGTCTCAGATTGACAGACACAATTAGCAGCATTCAGTATTTATTCCCAAAAATAGTTTGAAATGACGCTCTGTGTGACAAAAAGATAGCAGGGAAAGCGCCGTTGATCACATCACACGCTGCTTCTTATCGAGCTTTTTTAATATAATTTTCTTTTCAGAATATTTTATTAGCAGTTACACTCCAAAATAAGATATTCACGGAATTGCACGTTCCTTGACCAATTATTTTTTTTTTACATGATGAGTGCAGCACCCTTTGTCCCTAGTGTACAGGGCAGCCAACATGTGACAGCCCCACGCTTTCTCATCCAGCAATACGCGTATTACGATTTATGTAGGTATTCATATGTGGAAGACAAGAGAATGAACCGAGGAAAACACTTAATGGGAGAACACACAGCGGAGGGAAGATGGCCTCACCTCCTTAGTTGTGGGAGGGGAGAGGGATACCGTTTGGGAAATGTGCCGCTAGCCTTCTCTGAGTTGAGCAAATTAGAATGGCACAAGCAAGCAAGCTGGTGTGCTGTAGAAAGAGGTACAATTTCCTTGAGTTTGAGGAACACACAGTACGAAGAGGACAACACAACACAGGGAGAAAAAGGAGAGAAAAAATCGTTCATACTGTCACCATACTGTCCAATGCAGTCAGAAAGTCACAGAAATTTTTTCTTTCCCTTTCGTTCTTGTTGTTCATGTTCAGTATGTTTCAGGAGAGCCTCGGATATTTGCACTGGTTGTTTTTGCGAATACGTATCAACCAACAACTTCACCCAATAAATTTCCTCCCACCTCTGGGCTCCCGAACGCAGTGTAACACGACACTGGTACTACGTGTATGGGACACAGACTTGCTAACAGTCAGAAGCTTAGCAACATAGCCAAGGAAGGGGAAAGGGACGGGACGAAAGAAAGAGGGGCGAGGGGTGACGCAACTTCCAATCTCTCCTGGAGAGAAACATCACGTGACACTCTGCTCGCAATGCTACCCATCGGGAGGAGCTGACATAACAGGAGCGATTGATTCCGCCTTAATTGATAGTCATCTAAGGAATAGTTCAATTATAGTTTCTATGGAAAGTATAATTTTAAGGCTCCTAAAATTATGATTGAGCTTATTAAGAGAAGTACCAGCTTTTAGTGGTAGTGTTTCTCAACTGCAACGAAGAAACATTAATATAGTAGGAATGCAATGACATCATATATCTGTTCCCGTAACGGCGTTCTGTCTTGTCGTCTGTCGTGCAGCAATGGAACTTTGCCCCCAGGCTTTCGTGTGTTTGCGCTCGCTTGTGAGTATATGAACATAGAGAAGTTTGTGCACCATGTATTACATAAGCCTGGTGATGACGTTGAGTGTTCCTGGGTATCAATTATTATATTAAAGAGCAGTGGTAATTTACTGCTGTTGTGATACTAATGATTGAAAGTACCAAGGGTGTTTTCTGAAAAGCCTTTGGGGTGAAAATCGCTACTATCAGATGTCATGCATGGTGCTTTTTTGTAGTTGAATTCTAATGTAAGAGTGAATATCCTTAAAAATAGAGCAAAGGAAATAACCTTGCGATTCACGAAATAATAGGAGGGTTTGTTTTCGCCACTGTGTAGAACCACTATCCACCTCTTGAGACAGGGTGTGATGACGTCATGCAGTGGCGTATGTTTCAGGTATCTGTAGCAATCCATTGATCGTTACTGTAGAAAAATATATCATCAGAAAATGGGAAGTTGGTCGATTGTGTGCATTGCCCTGGGCGGATTTATGATGAGCACTGTTTTTGAATAAGAAGAATGTGTGTGTGTGTGTTAGAATTAGTTTGATGAAGGACAGTGTGTTGTCCACTTTGTTCAACTGTTTCTCTGTGCCTGCTTTTCTTGCTACGTTTCCGTTGTCTAGCAAACATGCGATTTTTCCTGGCGTGACAATGAGCCGTGACAATGAGACAATCCCTCATTGAGCAATGTCCTGACATGCCCAGACCTGTTCTGTCTTATGATGCATGCCTTCCTGCTGCATGTAGTTCGGTACTTTTCCTTTTTGACAAGAAACATTCTAGTTGAAGCACTGTCTTGACAATGTCGATAGTGCTGGCATACCCTTGATCTAAACAGAAGTAGTGCTAGAATGATTCTTAATAATTTGACATTTCAATTAGTTCAGAGAGTAATCGCAAGAGGGCAAGGGCGACAGGTATAGGCTTTATTGAGGAGGAATAAGGCGTCATTATTCAGTTATCTGCCTGGCTCTCGGACGGAACAGGAATGCCTCACTGAGGTCCTCGTATTTCGCCATTGATGGCATTATGTGTTCAGATATTTTGTTCCTTCCTGATTTTCGTGAGTCTCATTTGTTAAGTTTTTGGTATCGAAATGCTTGATTCCTACAATCAGCTTTCATACATGGTCTTTTCTGATTTTCTGCAAGACTTTATCTGTTTCCCATGCAATCATTATAGTATTATAAAAGAAATTATCTTGAGATAGTGATTCAATAAATAACAGGTACCCTGTCTCGAGCGTAGCCGTACGTGTCATTGAACCATGCAGCTGCATGCTGGGTGATGATGTCATGCTGTGGCTTTATTGTTTCAGGAGAACCTTGTTCAGAGCAGTTGGCTTTGACATTAGTGGAAAAAAACAGTGTTGCCTTGAAACAATAGGATGATACCACGACCAATGAGCAGGGGCCACAGAGGGTGCAAGGGTCACTTCTCTCTTGGCCTCTGGCAAATATGGATGTCTTACTGCTGGATGGCGCATGTTGATTATGTTCCTAGCAGTTGCACTGGCTGTTAGTGGAAAAGTGTAGCCTCGGTGGAATTCAGATTGCCTCTGATGGGACACAGATGTGTGGTGCATCACTGAGAAATGGTGTGCGATGATTCTGGTGGATTTTGTGTGGAGCAGATTTACAATAAGCGAATACAATGTACGTGAAAATACTCCGATGATGGTGAGTGTCGGTGATGTGCATGTCGGGCGCTGGCTGTTGTTATTGTTCGGGCATCCCTGTCATTTTCTATCTTCCACAAAAGCTGCCTTGGCCTTGGGAACAAAAGTAGTGCTGGCATGATTCTTAAGAATTTTGTGATAAAATTATTTCAAAAAGTAACCGGTAGGAGATGCAGATGTGTGACTTTATAGAGGAGAAACAAGCAATCCGACTTAGTTCTTTGCCTGGCTGTTGGGCTTTTGCCGGACACATCGTTCTGAGCTCCCCGTGACTGCGGTTGTGGTAGACAGTGGGCTGATTTGTTGTGTAACTAATTCTTTTGTTGTTAGCTATTGATGGTGTCCGTTGTTAGCATATTTACTCTTGCTTTCACAGTAGTTTGCATTCTTCTTTGTCAATTATGAGTGTTTTTCTCCTTGCATGTCCAGAGCTCTCCTAACCTTCCCAGATATGACATAATGAAGTCACGATGTCACGATGAAGTCCTAGGATGTTGACAACTGGTGGCCTCAAGAAGGACGGTGGTGCTATGCCTGGTGGGATGCTTTGCAACTAGATAGTCACCTGCCTCTTTGCTCCATCGCCCAGCAATGGTCAGTGGCCGTTCCGGATCGCTTTCCTCAAGATGATGACGTTGATCTCCAACAAAACTTCTTCTCTCCACTCTATTTCAATCTATTTTTCTTTTTTATAGACACTGGTTGCCCACCACACACAAGGTGGTCTGGACACGAGTTACATGCTCCCCAATACTGTTATGACTGACTGGATGACGCTGATTACTGAGGGTGTCCTAACTAGCTGTAATTGCTAATTAAACGTGTCCAGACCTCTTGTAGTGTTTTGGGCAGCCAGTGTTCATCCCTTACTACTATTGGTAACATTTTATTTCATTTCAATTGAAGGAAAGCTAATTTCTTGAATTGAACTCCGAAACTTCCCAATGCCACCTTACGTTTTCTTTGCAGAAATGGGTTCCCCGTGGTCAATTTACTCAGTATAGCACATAATCCCACTCGTAATGCAATGACAATTGCCAAAATAAATTCGTCGAAAATCCGTGAAAATGATCCCTTGGATCCGTTTCTTTGCTGACGGCCAGTAGTTTGAGCGCAAAGCTACAAAGAAAGGAGGTTACGTTGACAGGCCACACGACGGAGGAAAGGGTTACAAGCCATACCTAAGGAACAAACAGGCACGGTGAGTGCGAGAATCAGAGTTATCTGATGAAAAATGAGGTCACCCGAAGGCTTGTAACCCTTTGCCTCCTCGTGTGGCGTGTCAATGTAACCTCTTCTCTTCGTAGCTTTGCGCTCAAAGCCGTCAAAAAAGAAACCGAGCCAAGGGATCATTTCCATGAATTTTTGGCAAAGTTATTTCGGCAATTGCCATTGCATTACGAGTGGGATCCTGTACTATACTGTGTAAAATGACCAGGAGGAACCCGTTTCCGCAAAGGAAACGTTTGGTTGCCTTGGGAACTTTCACAGTTCAATTCAAGGAATTAACATTTCATCAATTGAAAGGAAATAACAATGTTACCAATATGTGGCAAAAGTTATTGGGAGAAAAATCCCCTGACTGCATGTCTCTCCGGGGCCTACGTTTTTACTATGAATTTCTATGATGGTTGGTGGACCACTCCTGTATATGGAGTATTGTGTTCCGTAATGTAGCCCTATACTTAACCATATATAATCATAGTTCTCTTTGTATTATCCTTTTTATGAAGATGTGTGCTGGTTTGGCTGGATGTCAAATGCCATCATATACAGGGTGTTTCTTTTTAGCCTTTACATATTTTTTTATAAAAAAACTATGTGAGTGGCATAGATGTCATTTTTCTGTTTAGTGCTACGGCCAGGCTGACATCGTCTGGAAGAAAGTGTGCAACTACAATATGACTAATACCTCAAATTCATTAATAAACTTTTTAATTAGGGAATTATGGGCAAAAGCAAGATAGAAAATTGAGAGCCTAACCTCATTGAACGCCACCCCACGTTTAATAAATCGCGAAACACGAACGTGCGTTAAAATATCCATCCCCGAATTTTTATACGCAAATGAGCCGAAAAAGAAACTGCGGCGACAGGAACGCGGAGACTACACCACTCATTTCACGTGAGGGGGCCACGTTCTTTGGAGCGATTGAGGGGATTGGAGTATGCGTTGTTCAGCTGGCCTGATAAACAGCTTTCTGGCCCAGATAAGCCTCCGACGGTGCGGGTGATGAACTCCTCTGCCACGCTTTTCCGGTTTTGGCTCATTTGCATATCAAAATTCGCGGATGGATATTTTAACGCACGCGCGTGTTTCAGCATTTTTAAAATGTGGAATGGCGTTCAACAAAGACAGTCTCTCCATCTGCTATCTAGCTTTTGTCCGAAATTCCCTAATTAAAATCATGTGGTAGCTGCCTAATACCTTCCAGAGGATGTCAGCTTTGCCGTAGAACTCAACTAGGAAAATGATATCTATGCTGTTCTCATATCCTTTGTTTATAAAAACTATGTAAAGGCTAACACTAAACACCATTTATCTAAATGTCATACATGTATTGAGGTTAATATGGTGAAAGGTGAACTTCCCCTCTTTGTGATACTGTTCTGAAATATGTTGCCATTAGCTTAAACCGCCAAGTTAAACACTTATTGGCATACCAGACAGTGATAACCCTGCATGATGATTCTTTCTAAAAAAAAATTGTGAAATATACGTAATGCACAGATCGAAGTATGACTTTTATCTACGTTTATGAAAAATGAAACGTTCCTGCGATTTGCAGCCTGGCGCAAGTGCATGCACGTCACTTCGCAAGAAAGAACTGTATCATCCTGAGAAGCTTCATGATATCTCATCTGGACTCATGATGCGACAATGACGCTAATCAAGAGAGAGGGAGACCATGATCATTTCATTTATTATGCAAGTGATACGTAGAAACCAAATGAGTATGAAACAGATTCACTAAGAACTCCTAACGGCATTATCACGACGTCCGCTTCACATATGTCACTCTTGGTTAGTAATGTTCTAGGGACGTACCCAGCATCCACAGCATGCCGTCCGAGGGATGCCAATGGGCGGTAAATGGTGCCTTGAGAGATTGAGATGATCAGGGTTGTGGACTTCTCGATGTGTTGTCGATCCCAACCCTAGTGAAAGAACCCCTCAGGTCTAATGTGTTATGGGACTGAGAGGGCCTCTCAGGCTAGTGGACCACTCAGGCTGACCTCTCAGGTTGACAGGACCTCTCAAAAGCTAATGCCCAAATCTGACACCAGAACATCAATGTTCAATTTCGCCGTCTACGCTGCACCTGTCGTCGGAGTGGTACAATCATACAGTGCTATGATACACCAGAGGTAGATACAGACAAGTACATGTCACAAAACTCCACATATATTGAGTTCCTTCGATTGTACAGATACACTCAAGGCATGCACACTGCTATCAGATTATCTAACAGTTATTTCAAATGTCTTGCAGAATTGTGAATATCTAATATTTGTTGAAGGATCGCTCGCAAGAAACTACACGAAATGGTAAATAGCAGCATACAGAAACTAGATTTAGCACTTAAGGCGGGGTCCCATAGCCTCGATTTGAGCAGAAGCAGCAGAGCAACAGCAGCGGAGCAGCAGAGCTGCAGCGACACGAGCGGTCCCATAGCTCTGGGCGAGAGCAGCAGCGCTGCCGAGCTGCAGAAATTCCCTGCTGCTCCCGTATCCGAATTTTTGGTTGCTCTGCTGCCCTGTTGCTCTGCAGCCTGAGCAGCCGGTCTCGCAGGCCAATCAGGAGGTTGGTTGGTATTGTTTTCGTTCGACGGCGTTTAGGGTTAGCAGGGCGGAGAGTGACGGCAGAAGGTTTGTGTCTAGTTTTTCTGTGATTTGTTTCTGAAGACCTGGACACGCTTGTGATTGCCAGTAGTTTGGAGCGAGTGTTCAATCATCGGGACTGCGTGAAGTGCACTTTCAGGACATAATTCAGTTCATAAAGTTCAATTAAGTGTTCGACCGAACCTACGTGATACATATGTTGTGTACCAGAGTTGTAGCTAATGTTCGCTTGTTTTCTGGAAAGTACTTTAAAACCAGTGACCTGGTAACGTACAAGCAAATTACGTTCACGTCCATGTTGTGTGAAAACCATATCGACCACATTTCTTGTGAGGGTCGACGACTTGCGAGCTAGGTTGTTGTAAATGAAACTGACTCTTGAAAAGGGTTCGATAGGAGATAAACAATATTCAGGCTACAGAAAGGTTCGGTAGAGATAGACAATGAACTCGTTACCTTATGAAAAGAGGCAGAAACTAGTGATGACTAGCAGAAGAGGTCTTCGTTTTCGTTAGACAGCTTTATTTCACTATCAGCAACGTACGCATTTGACAGTCACAATAAATCAAAATATCGAATCCTAGTAACGAGGCGATATTAATACGACTCATGTAGAAGAGTCTCCAACCTCAGCAGGTGCTGCACAGCAGTGCGAAAGGACGAACCTACGTTGAATGTCACGAGAGTTCTACACATCAACGAAGAGTCAATTAGGTAATATGAAGCTCAGACCACCACCACAATCATTTCACAGTCCACTTGTGAGCTACAGATCCATAATGTGTCCCACTCATATCAGCCTTTCACCTAGAATGGCATTCCTACGTGTGTGTACTAAAATGCTTAGCTACTGCGTACGCCTTCGGAATGTTCGAAACGTAAACAATGCCGTAGTTGCCAACACGTTTTGGACCTCCTACGCAGCTGCTGCCGCTAATTCAAAAGGAAGCTATCCCAGTCGAAAAAAACGACAGAAAAATACGACAAACAACAAGGCTGTCGTATATTGGGACCTTGTCGTCTGTCGTAGATTCCTGTCGTGTGTAGTTTTGTCGTAGATGTCTGTCGTGTGTCGTTCTGTTGTAGATTCCTGTCGTGTGTAGTTTTGTCGAAGATGTCTGCCGTGTGTCGTTCTGTTGTAGATTCCTGTCGTGTGTCGTTCTGTTGTAGATTCCTGTCGTGTGCGGCTCTGTCGTCTGTTGTAGATGCCTCTCGTGTGTTGTTCTGTCGTCTGGTGTACTTTGTTGTGTCGTATGAATCTTGTCGTGTTGTATCATTCACATCCAGCATCGGCAGTAACAAGTGTCGACTATGCATAATTGCATGCAAGCGTGCAAGATGAGGGAGAACCTGTGTATGAAGAAGAGTACATCTATTTATTGTCTGTACACTTACAAAACTCATACATGCACTGTTCACTGTAGCAGGATGTATGGGGCCTCTTGTAGCCTGTACGAAAGAAAAAAAGACTATATCAGTGTCATAATATGACAGTATTTGTTAAGCGTCATATTCGTATATCTTGCATATGCGATTCTATGCATGCAAACTAGGAAAAAGGCTAGACCTTGACAGTACACAAAATTATAAAAATGTGAGGACATTCCAATCATCTGGTACCGTTTTTGTCATGGCTGCTAGAGAGACTGAGAGTGGAGAGGTGCTCAAACAGGTCTTATCGGAATCTGTCAAAGTAGTTTCTAGTTAATAGAAAGCATAATTGGACTTGTAGTTACAGTACATGGCACTTTAGCCCCCGGCGAACTACTTGTAAGAAACTTTTTTGTCGATTTCATATTTCTGAAACTCTGCACACATGCGCTCTAAATTATTACTGTTCAAAGCATAAGGAGCTCACAAGCATTTACTATACTTTTAAAAAGTGTGATATGGAGCCTACTGCACAAGCTTTTTGTTTTTACTATCAGATGTTTGTAACCATGTAATTCTTATCTCTGACATTTATTACTAAAAGTTGCGACAAATTTTTGTCCTGTCAAATTTAGCAGAAATGACACTTCAACACATTGGCACAAGTAATCGAGCATCTTTCTCATTTATGGCTTCAGTATTTATTGCTAGTAAGAAAACGAAAAAGAAAAAAAAGGTCGCAGTCGTAAAAACACAGTCATATCTGGTCAACAGCACCCGTTACAGCGGAGCAACAGTGTGAAGTAGTGCATGTATGTACCTCTAGAGCATGTACACTTAGCTTTAAACGTTATCTCTATGTTCTCTGACAGACAAAGAACGCTAATCATATATATATTCACAAAATTTGCCCAAAAGTATTCACCCACCAGTAAGTGCAGGAAGACATCAAAACTGCATCATAAAAATCACTTGTGAATAAAGACCACATGCACATTCATAAATAAACTTGAAAACAAACAAGTTGGCGCAGCTAGCATACATACGAAAAGTTCTGCTTACCACTTTGAAAAACTTTTGAAGCGATGGCCTTTTGCAGCATACGATTAATTTGCGCCAGCGTTGCCACTTTTGTCTGCAAACGTCCCATGTCTTCGAACTCTCGTTGTCTTTGTTCACTGATTTTCGCGGAATCCAGGGGCAGAAACAGTGTCTTCTTCTGCATGCCTTCGTGCAGTGCTTGTTTGCCCTGCCTTGCCTAAAAGCCGCAAAGACGACATGTTTCGATCAGCGAATACTGGCGTACACCGTGCGACGAGCGAAATCTGTGACCTGTATTCACTTCTAATCAGCCATTAGAACAGCAGAATAAATCATTTCGGGGCGCAATACAAGTGCCGGTTCTTACCTTTTTTTCTTCTGCAAGTGGTTCGTGACCCACTTTACACCTGCTTCAGCGCCGCTCATTCATCCTGCCTAGTTTCTGGAATGTTTTTACGACAAAGAAGTAAGAAAACTCATTGAAAATGATCTGTGGAAACCACCTTACCTGTCGTGTAACATGTGTCGTCTCGTCGCATTCCAAAATGCCCCGAAAAAGTTTCGTTTGTCGTAGTATTCTATTGCGTGGAAGTTCACAATGATATTGTGCTCGACGACGTGCTTTTCCGGTTCGTTCTCCCATTGAATAAACAGGAACATAACTGCAAACTTGCCAACGAAGGGAACCGCACCGAGCGACACAAATAATAATGGCGCCGTCATGTTCAGAAACTGCCAGAAACAGAATCAGGATCAGGCCTACTACGCGCACAGGTGGCGCGCTATGTTAGCCGTCATCGGAAGCCACACGGTAGAGGTGTGCGCCGTGGGCATTTTTTTCGGCGGCGGCGAAGAGCAGGTTGAAGGCCAGGCGGCGGCGGCGTCAGCGGCGTCACGCCGATGCTATCATATCGGCGTGCGCCCCGTGGGCTGTCAATATGTTCTCTTCTCCAACGGGGACGCACGAACACCTCAGAGCGTGGGTATTTTCTCCATTATAGACACTGCGACGGTGGCAGTATTTACTGTACCTTGCACCAAACAAGTGCGTCAGCACTGGATAGTATTATGAAAGAAAACGGAACACACAAAGCCTTTGTGTGTTCCTAAAGGAACATTAGGAGAAGTAAAGCACTTCAAGAAGGTGCTTCGACTGGGCGCGTTAAGTGCGCGTTAAGCGCTGGAGAAAACAACATAGCTAGACAATCAGAACGACGAGCCATCCCTTTAATGGCAACTACACGTAACAGTTATAGCGAGTGCCAAACGTTCACAGGACGGCGACGCGTGAAAGCTCTGTCCACTGATCCAGTGGCTCTTTTTGGGAAACCATATAAATATGCGAACGTTAGCAAACGATATGACATAAGGCGCACCCACCACGTCATTGAACAGTATTTTTGCAGAGGCTGTAGTTATCATGAATAAATACTGTAAAATCATTTAATTTCGTAGCTCTAAATTTTCGCGAATCGAGTACGGATATATTCGCAACAACTAAATTTCGATGAAAGATGAAAGTCACTGAAAAGGTTAGCCAGCTGTAGGGATCGAACCCACATCTTCTGTATTACCGGTCCAGGGCTCTACCTCGAGTTCCTCGAATTTACTCGATTCGCGAAAATTTAGGTCTCGCGAAATTAAAGGGTGTTACAGTATAAACTTGTCCAGAACGAGTGGGTTGAGTCTGCCATGCTTCGCGCGCATTATAAGCCCCGCAATTCCGCGATTGAAAACACCCTCTCTGACTGGGTGCTTTTCGCCGGCACACACAACATGCACTATTTGGTACGCACTTTTCGAGCGCAGAAAGATCGACGGGCAATCCACGTGAGAGGACCAAGTGCTTTGGAGCGATCGAGCTGATTGGTGTAGGCGCTAATCTGTTGGCCAGATAGATCGCTTTCCAACCCAGATAAGGCGAAGCTCGCGTCATTTCTGCGCTCGGAAATTGCGTACTTCTTGTTTCGGCTCATTTGCATAGGGACATTCAGCGTTGGATATTCCAACACACGTGCGCGTTTAAGAATTTCTTAAACATGGAATGGCTTTCAACAATGAATATCTTCCGTTCTGCTGTCTCGTTTTTACGCGAAATCCCTTAATTAAAGAATTAATGTATTTGAGGTAATTAATGATCTTATAGTTACATACTTTCTTCGAGATAATATTCGCCTGACCAACTCAAAAGCGGCATCTATTTCGTTCCGCTATTTTTTAAACAAAAATTCTGTGACGAATAAAAAACACAACACCCTGTATATGGATAATGAGCAGTGCTATGGTGTTGATGGATGACCGGCAAACAACCTGCAAGAATTGAATGACAAGTTTTCCTGGAGTTGTGCCTCCAGGGTCGGCTATGAAACGAAACTCTAAAGCATAAACAGAGATGAAATTGTTACTGCTAAAAACACCACAAATGAAGCCTGGAACCTAAGATGAAAGAAAAACAAACAAAATATTAGATATGGGAGATATTCGTTTATAGAAAGTGGATCAAAATGGGCACATTACATAACCGCGCCGATTTTTCAACATCGGCGGCGGCGGCGGCGGCGCGCCGACAGTTTTGGTACGGCGGCGACGGCGAGGTCCCGACCTCCGGCGGCGGCGCTTCGGCGCGGCGGCGCACACCTCTAACACGGAGAGGAAATATCCGTTACGAATTAATGTGCGCGTGAGGCGTAAAAAGGACCAGTACATTAAAATAATAAGAAGTAAATTCCTACAAACTTTCCTAGCACATAACTAATCGAATTTTGGAAAATTTCTTACGTCCATCGAGTTATTTTCAGGAAAACCACGTGTCAAGTTTTCCTTGTTTCGTTGTACTTAAAAAGTAACTCTTCAGTAAAGGAACGTTTCTTGCTCATATTTCGTTGTCTTTTTTCTGTAAATTTCTTGGTTGACTGTCTTGCAACATGACCAGAGTAACGCGCACGAAATGCGATTTCAAGTGTATCGTCGTATCGGCGACGCTGTTTTTTGTGCCGGAACTTGCTGTCTTTCTCATTTTCTCTTTCTTCTTTTTGTGGTGTCGTCAAGCATAGATGTAGTGAACGTCATTTTGTGAGAGAGGATGCTAGTGAGCCCGCGCGCCCTCAAACCATTGTCGGCAACTCAGCTGTTACCGGCACCCAGAGCCGTGCACCGGCAAACAAATGTGACGACTCACCAAGCTACCAATAAGAACAGCAATTATAACAACATCAATAATGATATAATAACAGCAATAATGACAACACAACGGCTGTCACTTCGTTTTTTTTTCGTTTCTTGTTTTTTACTAGGTGCCGCTTTCCCATGCTGTTTATCGCACGACAAGTACCTGTCGCCACAGGGAGATCGACTATCTGCGGGGACGGGAAATATGTCTGTCGTACGACAAAGCTGCTTGCTGTACAGCATCCATTCCTGTCGTTACTACAGACTCTCTTGTAGTTACAACAAGACCGCCTGTTGTAACGACAGAACAGTCTGTCGTGACGACAAACGTGTACGTCACACGACAAAAGTGCTTGTCGTAACGACAGGTTCCCCTGTCGTAACTACAAAACAAGTCTGTAGTTCAAGTCTGTAGTAGTAAAGTTCTGTCATGACGACAGAAGTGTCTGTCGTAACTACAAAAAATCCGGTTGTCACGACAGAAATTTCTGTCGTGGTTTTCGATCGGGATGGGACGTCTCTAGCAGCAGAGCAGCCGCAGCAGAAAACTGCTCTGCTGCCATGTTGCCGTGTTGCTGCTGCCGAACCGCTGCTGCTTTGTTGCTGCAGCTCCCATAAAGCTATGGGACCCGGCCCTTACATTTCTACGAAAGCGCAGAGTCATCATCAACACATACTGTCGTATTCCACAAAGCGTGAGCTCATGAGACACATATTCATAATGTCTGTAGAACGGTGATGAAAAATATTATTGGGAAACTCTGCTTCTCGGTGATCAAGTTCGTCTGCTTTACGTATACTTGAGGACTCGCGATCCACCATCTAGTTTTCCTTGCTTGCGTGAGACGCCAACTAGCTGGCGAGATTGGGTTCTCACCACCTGTCGCTTCGTACGAGATTCATCTGTAAGAAATACAATTTCAAAATGTCAGTGTAAGACAGTGTGTAGGCATCGAAATATATCACATACCGTTTGTCACAAAGCGCCGTTGGTAACCTAACGTGATTGGTAATCTTCCTATCGGCGCTGATAATGCGTATCTGCGAACAGTGGTAAAAGCGTAAAGTGAACAGGAATGCCTGTCAGTCACAAAAGCATATTTGACACATCGTCTACATACCTCAAAAACAGTTAGGATCCCGAACACAAAACGCAAATTACTTGAGATACGCGGCCGAGGTGCTCACGCTTCAACGTTTCAAAACAGATTGATTGAACCGCCGGCGACTGGCCGAAACGCTTCCACTTACGTGCAGTGCAATACTGCACGGATTGCAAGGGCAATAGCTTCAAGGGGGAATGGCAATACAAGGTTATCACAGCACGTGTTCCTTGGAGGAATAATGCACAAACATGTGAAATCTTGTGAACTATTTTCCAAAGCGGACGAGGTAGCATGTCTCGTGGCGCGAAAAACATGTAGCAACTTGCTCTGGAAGGTGTTGCACGACGCACTGTCGCAAAGCTGTCGCAAAGGTCCCCCAAACCCCTCAGGGCTACAAGAATGGTTCTACAAAGTCTCCAGATTTTCTCTAAAAGGTCTTCTCAGACCCCTATGTGCTGCCTGAAAGGTCCTACGAGACCTTTCAAGATTTCTTGAAAGGTCCTCTCAGACCCTACAGAAGTGCTAAAGGGTCCCACCAGACCTTTTAAGATTTCTTGAAAGGTCCTCTCAGACCTCTCAGGAAATTTTGAGAGGTCTCTTTGACACATTTTCGATAGCGTAAGACAAACCTAAGAACATAAAATGTCATGAGAACAAAAAAACGTGAAATGTTATAATTTGTATAGTTCACCCAGTTACAGCTGGAGAGAGCTGTGGTCGCGAGTGACATCGCGAGATGGATCGGTCGATTCATTGCAACTACCAGTTCCCACCACTTACTCTCCAACGAGAAGCTAGAACCCTAACATACAAAAGCCAACAAAAACATCCCGAACGAAACCATATCAACTAAGAAAACGCCGATTATCATGGGTTGGAAGAATGGACGCGGCGTACGCATCTCGACGATACGCGGTGCCGCGAGTAAAATTATCCTGATTAGGCACACTAGAGAGTCGAATGTAACGAGAAAAAGTATCCACAACAGTAGCCAGAAAATGGCAAACTCGCCATCACCTACATTTTGGCACCATGACAGCCAGAAAATAGACATTTTGGGGCAAAGTAGTCAAATTTGGCAACCTGCCCCTACTGCAAGTCTACTGGGTGTCCTCCGAACGAGGAAATGAAGGGCCAAGTTGCGACCACTGCAGAACAAAACTGACGACTCAGATTCACGGAGGACCGACACACCTGCTCCATTTGCGGGGAAACGGATGAAACAATTGAACATATCGTGTTGCAGTGCTCAAAGTTGTCACCGGAAGCGGATACAGAATCTTTGCTAGACGCTTTGGGATTTTGCGGAGAAACGGCCGCAGTGAAAACCGCAAAGAAAAGATTGGCGCTATGGTGTGAAAAAAGTGGACAGAAATTTTACTAGAGAACAGTAATATTTGTGGTTAGTTGGGTTTTTCTTTCGGATTTTAGGCTAGGAAGCGCTATTTAGCGTTGTCTGCCCGCTACAAAGGGTACACCCACTAGATCATCATCATCTTCTGTGTGAAACTGTGCTACCAGAGGATGTTATTCAAACAGGTAATGAAAGCCATTTCAAATCGGGTGACTGCGGGCCAATCACATAACGTTCTCACTGTAAACCACCAGCCATGATGCATCCTAAGCACAACAGTCGAATAAGATACTCTGCCATTGGGGTAATCCATATATTACCTTTTTATATGCACTCCTGATGTATCGATGTATACCAGTGAGATCTTTTGACCCATCCGTAATCTCGACCATAACGAGACCTTCGGGGTTCAACAATTGTTGGTCGTAGTGAGACTTTTGACCTTCATTACAAACTGGTCGTATTGAGACGTGATCCAGATAGCATGCCGTTTCGGTCAAGGGTTCGTCACGGTCAGCGTTTTAGATACGTTCCAGGTTTTAAAAAGCTATCAGGGTAGCATAGGTACCCTTTCTGCGTCTGGGTTATATCTCGGTCCAACACTCTCTCGAAGAGAATATGTAACTGCTTAAACATGCTAATTTTTCCTACATACTTCACTGGCTTTGCACTGGGCTCTCAGTGATGGGTAGCCCACCCTAACGGGACGAATCACGTGCCACGTGACCTTCTGACGCAACCCGCTCAAACTTTGCCTGCATTCGTACTGCTGATTGTGGCCGAATAAGTCCGAACAGCTGTCCAGTACTGGCATAACGACGCTAGAGCACTTACAAGTATACACTATACGTGCAGCCAAAGGGCTCAGGTTTATCTTTTCCCTACATACTTCACTGGCTTTGTACTGGGCTCTCAGTGATTAGTAGCACACCTTGGCGGGAGAAATCACGTGCCATGAGACCTTCGGACGCACCCCACCCAAACGTTGCCTGCCTGCGCACTGCTGACGATGGCCCAATAAGGCCAAACAGCTGTCCAGTACTGGCATGGCGACGTTTGAGCACTTACAAACATACATTATACGTGCAGCCGAAGAGATCAGGCTAATTTTTCCCTACATGCTTCAGTGGCTTTGCATTGGGCTCTCAGTTGTGAATAGCACACCTTCGCGGGCGAAATCACGTGACACGTGACCATCTGAGGCAACCCGCTGAAACATTGCTTGCGTACTGCTGACCATGGCCCAATAAGGCCAAACAGCTGTCCAGTACTGGTATAGCGACGTTTGAGCACTTACAAACATACATTACATGTGCAGCCGAAGAGCTCAGGCTAATGTTTTCCCTACATGCTTCACTGGCTTTGCATTCGGCTCTCAGTTGTGAATGGCACACCTTCGCGGGAGAAATCACGTGTCACGTGACCATCTGAGGCAACCCCCTGAAACATTGCCTGTCTGCGTACTGCTGACGATGGCCCAATAAGGCTGAACAGCTGTCCACTACTGGTATGGAAACGTGTCAGCACTTACAGTTATGCACTATACATGCAGCCAAAGAGTTCACGCTAGTCGTTCCCCTACATACTTCACTGGCTTTACACTGCGCTCTCAGTGATGACTACGACACCCTGACGGGAGAAGTCAAGTGCTATGTGGCCTTCTGTGGCCTTCATTGTGTCTTGGTTCCTGATAAGGTAATAAATATAAAAATAAGGTTTTTGATGTTCGATTCAGTTCGTTGCTTTGCTGCTTGGTCCTCTGCACCTGGAACGGACAGCTGACGCCCCGACGTTGTGGAAACACAAGTTTTTATATGCTCTTCAACCATGTTTGGGTACAAGGCACACTACCGTCTGCATAAGAAATTGCTACTATAATCCCCCTCCTGAAACCATGAAAGGAAGCCTCTCGTTCTGCCAGTTTCCGTCCTATCGGTCAGACAAGCTGCATATATAAAACTTTCGAGCGAATGTTGAACAACCGACTGGTTCACCTTCTTCAAGGAAATAGGTGCCTGTCTGAATTTCAATGAGGCTTTTGGACGAGGTGTTCCACAATGGATCACCTCGTTCGTCTAGAAATAACTATTCATGAACCTTTTGTCAAGAGACAACACTGCTTCTCAGTTCTCTTTGACTTTGAAAAAGCATGGCGGCACGGTATCCTACGAGATCTCCATTCCTTTGGTATAAGGGGTTGTCTTGTTAAGTGCATTGCTGATTTCCTTCAGCACAGGACATTAACAGTTTAACCGGGAGGTTCCTGTTCATTCATTCATTCATGCAGGAGAATGGTGTCCCGCAGGGATCTGTTCTCAGCATAACACTATTTGCTATCAAAATCAATTGTTTTGCCAGTGTCATTCCACCTTCCATGTCATACTGCGTGTGTGCATGAATGACATCCAAATATCTTGTTGTTCTGAGAGCTTACTAAGATGTGAAAAACAGATGTAGCCCTGTATAAACAAAATGGCAAAAATGGTCCTCACATAACAGGTTTAGATTCTCTAGTATGTCCCCATTTCTCAAGAATCAGACGAGTGGTTCCATCTCCTACGTTCCAACCTAATGAACAAGACGTCCATCTAAAATCAGAGAAAAAAATTCTGGGCATCACGTTCAACTCGAAGATCACTTTTAAGCTCCATATCCGAAACTTGAAGGCGAAATGTGTTAACGCATTGAATTAACTGAAAATTATCTTTCATATATCTTGAGGTGCAGACCAGGAGACAGTTCGCCGTGAGTATACTGCCAGCATTCGCTCAAAGATGGGTCCATCGTCTACTGCTCAGCCTGTTCATCTGTATTGCAAGCTTTGGACCCTGTTGATCATCAGGGGCTCTAGTATGTGCTCATTGCATTCCGAACCTCTCCAATGCAGAGTTTGCATGTGGAATCACATGAATATTCGTTGAATGGAAGACGATTTGATCGCGCGGTTTCATATGTACTAGAATAGTAGTAAGCACTGACCACGACTATCTGGAAACTCACAGGGAATGTGGACATGATTAAATTAGCAATTAGAGCTAATTGGGTCCCACACAGTAATCAGCACCCTCGAGGGAGTCATCACACTAATTTGGGGAGCATTTAACTCATGTCCAAACCACCCTGCATGTTTGCAGGTGTTCGTGCTCATAAAAAAAGAAAAAGAGAGACAGAAATACTGTGGAGAGAAACAATTTCTTCGAAAATCAACAATGCCATGTCGAAGAAACCACTCCGGAACGCCCGCGTGACCAGCGAACGCCATGTCGCTTGTTGACAGCCGGTAGTTGCAGAGATCGACGGCGTGTGGCTACCTAGTTGCAAGACATCACGCTATATGGCACCACCGTCATAGCTCTATGCGAGAAAGACAGAGAACAACAAAATACTACTGGCGAGAAAAAATGCAATACTGCTAAAAAAGTCTAAACATGCGAGAATGTGTACAAAACACAGCAAAAAAGGCCTAACCACTACGGCAAGTGCTAAACGTGCGACAGCACGGAGAAAAGACTCAAGAGGATCAATTAGGCATAACCACACAACAGGTAACACAAGATGACATCCACAAAATGTGAGGCACACACCGCTAAACATGCGACAGCACAGACAAAAGGTTTAGGACGCTATGAATCACAACGGCATGGAAGCCACTGCTGAACAAGTCTAAACATCCACTTACAAAAAACAGGGAATAAGGTCTAACCGCTACGGCAAATGCAAAACGTTGAAGAAAAGGCTTAACACGAGAGCGGTAAAAAGAACGCAACCATCGGGAAAAACTACTACGAAAAATCACTTGCCTTTCCCCCCGCGATGACGGAGCGTCCGCTCCCAAAGACAGCTAAGCCTCAACTGATGCGGCACGACAACGGCAGAGCAACCGACCACACATCCTCACTCCACGTCCTCGTTTTCGTGCTTCTGCGGAAGTTTGACATTTGTGAGAGTCTTTGTTTTTCTTTTCAACATTTCGGGGCCCAATCCGCTTCTGTTTTTTGTGCATTAGTTTTAAGTCGACACATTCGATGTCGTTGCAGGTGAAACCAGACCCTTCTCATGCATAGTTTTCTGTTGTGAGGACTCTGCAATGGCAGCATTTATTGCGCCTTCGATTTCTTGGTGGTTATGAACCACTCTCATGTGAAGGTTCATGTGAAGGACATGAGACGTCAACCCGTCGGCTCCGTTCTTAACCATGAGCGCCTTCGAGCACTGACAAAATTTGAAAAGCATGGTATGCACTTCCAGGACGCGCACGATTACTGGAGCTATGCTCGGTAGATAGAGTCGCAAATCGTCGACGTTGTCATCGTGCGGAGTGCTGAGAAGCGTGTACTTAGTAGCCGTTCAGTCGAATGCCTCGTCTGTGACAAAAAAGGGAGGAAGTGTCTATCTGTGATGGAGGAATGACTCTCAACAAGGTATTCTCGTAATTCAATGATTGTACGAGCGTAAACAGGGTCCTCTTCCCATCGAAGTTCTGGGTTGGCATCTGGTGATTCATCTTTAGCCCTAATGGACAGAGGAATGAAATCTGCAATCGACTGATCCCCTTCCAACATGAGCAGTTCCTCTGCACTGTCGTGCACATATAGGGGTTCGTTGTCGTCTGTTTCGGGTATTATGAAAGGTGAACTACTGACTCTGGTGTCGTCGTCGGAAAGGATGACTAGACTGTTACTGAGATTCTCTGTTCTAGCTTCGTGCTCTCTTTCTACTGCCATGAGCATGGCATCGACGGGGTCGTACTGACATATGAGACACAGTGGCAATGCGGTCAAACAAAATCAGCATGAGATTGCCCCTCACGAAACAATGCTCACTTTTCCTTGCAGTTAAGATACGCTTGAGGTTTACGATGAGAGAGGTTACTCATTAAGATGAGTCCCTGTGTATTTAGTGACATGCGGTGACAGCGGCTATCGTTTTCTGAAAAACAATATCATATATAGAATACACTCACACAGCAGAGCTGGCCAACTTACATTTTCTCCGCGAAACGGCTGACGTCGTGGATGGATTGATGTCCCTCATGGTCTTTCGGTCAATCGTCATAGAACAAGAGCACCTTTTATAGTCACCACCGCCCTCCTCCTCCTCACATTCCCAAGCAGCACGCCAATATTGGTGCAATATTGGCCCTATATGGGCTGCCAAGATTGCCAATATTGGTGCAATATGGGCTACTAATATTGAACCAATATGGGGAGTGCAACCAGGTTCCATATTGGACCAATATGGGCAGCCCATATTGGCAAGCCTATTTTGCGCCAATATTGCCAACACAATTGTGATAACGCCAATGGGGAGCCCATGTAATAATAAAGCAATATCCGGTTGAATATCCACCACTGATATTACTTCCCTCTTCTTTTTGCTTTTTCATTTCTGCAGATCTCATTGACCCACGTTGCATACAATGACAAAAAACACTGCATTGCCCCAAAAACAAACACCGAGTGCTACGCCCATCTTGCTGAAGGACACAGGCAGTCCCACGGAACTGTCAATGCCAAACATCCCTCAGAAGCCGTCATTGGGATCTCACTAGCCTATGAATCAACCCGTATCAATCAATATGTACCCGTTCCGAGAGTACAAAGGAGCGATTCGTGACGGTGACGGACATACACCATGGAAACTCACACTGCTTGGAGCAACTTGAAAACACCTAACTTTACAAAAGAGCCATCACTTCCTATCAAACATTGTGTTTTTGCTTGTCCTGCAGCAATTCCATTACCATTACAGGAACCAGCCACATTTTAGCCCGTATGAAACGTACGATCCGACTGTCGCGCATGGGCATTAGTTGTAGGACGCGTGATTTCGCTCAAGCGACCACGCTCACTCTGCGTCGGTTCGACCGATTGGCATTGACATCGCCAAGCAAGATTGCAGCTGCTTCCAAAAAGTGGAAAGTTGAGTTGTCAAGTTCTAGTGAACATTACAATGGGATTGCAACGTATGTTGACTGTTTCGAACAATGTGTATCATCTGCGGCAAGTTGTTCGATGTAACGACGTATTGAATTGGGCATTTCACACGCTTCAACGTCCAATCTTGCAGTGCTACTTGGGCGTTAGGGACACACGGATACGTACAATTTTCTGTATTTTCAGTCAATATCGATCGTACATGGGCAATATGGGCCCATATTGCCTAGTTTCAGCCAATATGGGAGAAATCTTGGTGAAACAGGACCCATATTCGACCCGTATCGCTAGTGACCAGCCAATATGGGCCCAAAATTGTATGTTACTTTGCTTGCAACTGTGTCGTCTGGACTTTGCCCACCCCACCTTCCGTCTTTCTGTCCTTTTTTCGTTGCGATGTTGTATATGACAATGATCCGATCAGTCTCCGGCGTGCCCACGTAAGAACAAAAGTTTTGCTGGCGTGACTGCTGGACTATTCGAAGCTCGAGGGCATTCAAGTTTGGTAAACTCCACATCACACGGCATGTACCACAAAGCTTTCGGCCATTGCGGTTTCGCCACAGACCGAGACGCGGATGAGAAAGGCGAGACTAGCCATAGCCGACACGAGCCAACCCAGTGTTGTTTCTTACATACTACTCAGCCTTCCGTTCTAATGTAAATCTTTCAAATTTGATTGATTACTTAAAGAAAAAAAAAGATTCGAAAAGAAACCTTTCGTAACTGAGATGTACACTTCCTAGCCTTGCATCAAATCATTAGGTAACCCTGGGTTGCAATTCACAGTTCCTTCAACTCGGTCACAATGTGCAAGTAGGCATAGTCAGCATCATTCACAGCTTAGCCTGATTATAGAGCAAGTATGTTTTCTGCTACAAGGCTTCTCTGGAGTGAACAGAGGACAGAAATAATGTGTTGTTTAGCAAATTTGTTGTGCAGAGCTTCTTCTTAAGTGCGTGTTGTAAAACACTCATCAAGTGACATAGCATTTCCAAATACGGCAATCAAGTGCCTTATACCGCCCATTTAGCTCTCTGCAAACCCCCTTAACAGTTTGGTCGTTTAACCAAGGAGTGCATGAACAAGACGGGAACTATACCACAAGTTTCACTGCGTAAGTCACATCATTTTTGTGATGCCGCAATGAAAACTAAATTTACTGGAACCGTGGAGGTGAACACGGGGGCGCATGCACCCACTTTGTTAAAGGAGGTGGTTCAGACAATGGTTCGCAATGGTTCAGACAACGTCACAGAAGACAGTGTTACTTTAGCAGTACTGTTTAACATTGATGTGCACGTCTCCCTTGTTGATGTACCTCTTGGTTAAAGGACGGCTATGTGACCTCCAAAAATGACTCTGAGAGTACGTGGAAGTCGCCAGGGAAAGAAAAGATACAGCTGTGTTACTGATGCTACCTGTGGTGCTGACGCTGTGATATTAATCTCTGAGATGTGATCTGATTCAAGCACTTTTTACACTTAGCAAGATATACAAAGTATGTTTTTTTCATCTCTGCGATTGCAAATTTGCATCGTGTTGACCTCTCCATATAGCCACACTCATAACTGCAGTTCTAATTTATGGTTAAAACCGTATTTGTAGCATTACCATTCGTATACTATACAGCTGAATATAGAAATTGTACCCTACTTCTATACTGCAGTTATTCTGACATATGCTCCTACAAATGTAGATCCTTTCGTAGAGTCATTGTTCATGTTCATTGGTGCAGAATTGCCAAACGTACATCTGCACAGTATTTAGGTTTTTATTTGAGATCTACGTGGATGTTTATACTGCAAATTCGGGTGTTCTTGGTACATTTGTCCCCCGTGATAACAGCAATCTCAGTGTCTATGCATATGTAGTTCAGTTTGTTTATTGATCATAACTACTGCATTATTCATGGATGAACAATTGCAAAGCCATCAAATAACGGTTGGTAATTTGAGTTTTCTATTGCTTCATGCCATTCATATTTTCCTCAACGCACATGCAAACACATAATGCGCATGAAACATGTATATGGAGCACAAAACATTCATTCCATATGAAACACGCTTCAAAATCGTCCCAGACATCAGGCTAGCCTCGTAGGTACGTCCCTAACGTATACAAAAATTCGTCCGCAAGATGTCCTGTCAACGTACACTCTGACATCTTCTGGACCTCGTTGGGCGATCGTACGATGCGTGCACGGTACGAGCAGGGCGTATTGATTTAATGTTGCATATGTATGTATGCATGGTGCAAACCAGGATCCCTGCATGGAGTTTTCTGATGCCCGACTGTTGAACATTATGCTGTTGCACGCATTCGATCCCGTGGGGTGCTTGCCTCCTCAGTACCTCACGAGGCTCGAAAAGCTGTGCTTGGTTGAGAACACTCAGAAAAACGAACTGTGTTCGCGCTGAGTTTGTGCCGTGCTTGCGCTGTCCTGCGATTTCTCTCTCTCTCTCTGACGTTCTCCACTATGTACAGCTTTCAGTCTCGTGAGGGTGCTGAGGACCCAAGCACATCACAGGATCGAATGCATGACGCATCATAATGTTAAGCAGCGGAGCTTCAGAAAACACTAGGGATCCTGGGGCGCAACACAAGAGTGCACACATTAGGGATCCTGGTGTGGAATATCAGAGGAAAAGCACTAGAAGCACTGGATAATTCTGATTTAAACATAAGAGAAGAAAACACCAAGAATGTCCCAAATTATAGCCACTAAAAATATTGGAATGATTCTGGTGCTTTTTTTCAACAGGGTACAGCCAACCTAGAGTAGGCAGCATCGGAGTCTGTTTTGATGATGGAGGTGCTCTTGACAATGCATGAGATTGTGGGGTGTGTGAAGTTACAAGTGGTTTATGAAAGGATTTTCACTTGAAATCACTTTGAACCACTTTATACGCAAGTGGTTGCAAGTGGAAGTCGTCTTATAAACCACTTGGGATCGCACACATTTTTCACCTGGCTATGGTTGTTTTGGCCCGTAACTGCCGTGCACATCTGACACACCAACGGGAAATATGTAGACGACGCACCAATGTTGTAAGCGGCAGACACGCCACGGCCTAAGTGTCTTCGGACGCAAAGCGTCTTGCTACTGCATCGGACAGAGAGTTTCCCTACAGGTCTGTGGTGCCAGGGACGCATTAGAACGTGGTGTTGCGATCGCTGGCTAACAGCTGAGTGCATTTCTGAATTGCGTGCAAATCGCTTATTATGCTCGGACCAGACGACGTCAATATATCTAATGACGCCTTGCTCTCGGTAAGGATGACCCACGTTTCCACACTAATCCGACAATATGATCTGATGCGGCCAGGGTGTAGAACAATTCCGCTTCCGTAGAGAACGCTGTATAGAGGAGTTTGAAAGCTTGCTCCAGCTGTTAATTTCGAATGCAGAAAGCTGTGCCGGATACGCCAGGCATCCGGAAACTGTGCTCTTGGTGTATATTTGGCGATTTTGCGGTGAGCTGATGATGCTCCAGTGAACTTGATGGGCCACAACTGTACAGACGGCGTTCTTTTGTAGAAGTCTACATATTTTAGAGCAGAATGGGGCCTTCCACGTATTCATATCGCCGGCACATCATACGGCATAGGACTTGAGCAAGGAATTCTTCATTTCAGGCTCGTAATGGCACTGCCGAAAGCAGACGCAGGGCAGTTCTCATCAGTGCGACGAAGATATTGGAGTGGGTCCTGTGCAAGTTATTTGTGAAGGTTATTTCCGTCTCGCTTAGTGTAAATAGCCTGCTCTGGCGCCTCTGCTAGGACGGAGCACGTCTCAGCTATCCTCGGACCTCCCTAACAGATGCGGAGGGTACTGGCCTGGATGCTGTGCAGTCCCCATTATTGGGTTCGATTTTCGCGTGTTTGGGTTCGATGAATTTAACTTTCAGATTATTGAGCTCGTTGTTGAGCTGTACCGTAATGTCCCCGCAGCATTGCCTGGTGCACATCATGGTGGTCAGAGTGCGACTGCACCCAGGATGCACTGGCAACACGCTTGAGTACGTTGACGTAACGGTTTATCTTGGCAGTGAGCATCTCTACATGCTGGAACGACGTCAGGCCGCTGTCAACTCTAATGCCCATGTAAGGTCATGACGTGACCAGGGGTGGGTAACCTATGAAAACGGGTAATTACGAAATGTTCTTATGTCAAAAATGCGATGTATACAGCCTTGATAGGTGAGACACCCAAGCCATGGTGTCCAACGACCCTTGCGTCGCCGTTGGATTGTGTCACGACAAATGGCTGCGGTCCGGAATATGCAGATGCCATCCGCATATAGTGTGATGTGAATGTAATATTCAGTATGAGGGCCCTGAGAACGCTTCCTTAAGCAACAGCATGATCCACGCGAACTGTGGCAGTATATGCCATACGAAAATGGGCTTTCAGTTTCTATGAATATCTTTTGAGTTCTTTTTGTTGTCAAGAGAAATTCAATATGAATATGAATATGAATTGAGTTAGCTCAAAAATAACTCAAGAGAAATTGTATCAGACTATGCTTCGTAGAGACGCTACTGAAGAGTTGCTTTATATTGCGTTTCTGTTGGCCTTTAACAATGAGTGGACCACAAAAAAAACTCAATATAATTTTTATTGTATCAATCTCAGTACACACTCTATTGCAGCGTTACTGTTGGCTTATTGTTGACCTTTACAGTGTTGACCCTAATGAAAATTGTTATGAAATATTGTGATCGCCACGAACCAATAATTTTTGTGTTAAAAAACCGCATAATTCATATTGCCGGAGCTATATTTTCTCCGACAGGGTATTTGCAGCTGCAGTTCAGATACCTGTAAAATATATTATCTCAAACTGTTACACAGACAGTTTTCGAAAGTAACTTTAACAACCCCAGTAGCTACACCGTTGAGACGAAAACATTAATAGCTAGACACAGGAAACCGAAAAGTTAACAACTGCAAAGAGGAAACTGAAAGGTTAATTATAATAGACGGCATAATCTCACCTCTTGTATGTGTGTGAATTTTCTTATTACCTTAACTATTTTGTGCAGTGTTTGTGCTGTTTCATGTACTAATGTTGCATATATTGTACGTATCCCCCTCTTGTATCGCCCTGAGGGCTCTTTGAGGTATTTACATAAATAAATAAATAAAGAGACACAGGAAACCGAAAGCTTAATAACTGCAGACAGAAACTGAAAGGTTAATTACAGCAGACAGAAAACTGGGAAGCTCATTCGAGCAGGGGGGAAAGTCTAAGCTTACTTACAGCAGACAGGAAACTGAAAGGTTAGTCATAACAGACAGGGGCATGAGAGGTTAATTATAATAGACAGGAAACGGATTACTTAGATATTTTTCGAAAGTAACTTTAACAACCCCGGTAGCTACACCGGTGACACGGAAAAATTAATAGCTAGACACAGGAAAACCGAAAGTTAACAACTGCAGACAGGAAACTAGGAAGTTCATTAGAACAGAGGGGAAACTCAAAGCTTAGCTACAACAAACAGGAAACTGAAAGGTTAATTACATCAGACAGGAAACTGAAAGGTTAATAATAGCAGACAGGAACCTGAGAGGTTAATTATAATAGACAGGAACATGGTTAATTACAGGAAACAGGAAAGCTCATTAGAACAGACGGGAAGCTCAAAGGTTAATTCCAGCAGACAGGAAACTGAAAGGTTAGTCAGAACAGACAGGAACCTGAGATGTTAATTATAACAGACGGGAAATGGGTTACTCACATATTTTTCGTAAGTAACTTTAACAACCCCGGTGGCTACACAATGTGAGACGGAAACATTAATAGCTAGACACAGGAAACCAAAAGGCTAATAACTGCAGACAGGAAACTGAAAGGTTAATTACACCAGACAGAAAACTGGACAGTCATAACGGACAGGAACCTGAGAGGTTAATTATAACAGACAGGAAATGGGTTACTCACATATTTTTCGTAAGTAACTTTAACAACCCCGGTAGCTACACTATGTGGCATGGAAACATTAACAGCTAGACACAGGAAACCGAAAAGTTAATAAATGCAGACAGGAAACTGAAAGGTTAATTACAGCACACAGGAAACTGGAAAGTTAATTAGAACAGACAGGAAACTCAAAGGTTAATTACAACAGACAGGAAACTGAAAGGTTAGTCATAACAGACAGGAACCTGAGAGGTTAATTATAATAAAGAGGAAACGGGTTACTCAGACATTTTTTTTCGAAAGTAACTTTAACAACCCCGGTAGCTACACAGGTGAGACGGAAACATTAATAGCTAGACACAGGAAACCGAAAGGTTAATAACTGCAGACAGGAAACTGGAGAGTTCATTAGAACAGATGGGAAACTCAAAGGTTAATTACAACAGACCAGAAACTGAAAGGTTAGTCATAACAGACAGCAACCTAAGAGGTTAATTATAATAGACAGGAACAGGGTTAATTACAGGAAACTGGAAAGTTCATTAGAACAGACGGGAAGCTCAAGGGCTAATTACAACAGACCAGAAACTGAAAGGTTAGTCATAACAGACAGCAACCTAAGAGGTTAATTATAATAGACAGGAACAAGGTTAATTACAGGAAAGTGGAAAGTTCATTAGAACAGACCGGAAGCTCAAGGGCTAATTACAACAGACAGGAAACTGAAAGGTTAGTCATAATAGACAGGAACCTGACAGGTTATTTTAATAGACAGGAAATGGGTTACTCAGACATTTTTCGAAAGTAACTTTAACACCCCGGTAGCTACACAGGTGAGACGGAAACAGATTAGCTAGACATAGGAAACTGAAAGGCTAATTACAGCAGACAGGAAACTGAAAGGTTAGTCATAACAGACAGGAACCTGAGAGGTTAATTATAATAGACAGGAAACGGGTTACTCAGACATTTTTCGAAAGTAACTTTAACAACCCCGGTAGCTACACAAGTGAGACGGAAAACATTGATAGCTAGACACAGGAAACTGAAAGTTAACAACTGCAGACAGGAAACTGAAAGGTTCATTACAGCAGACAGAAAACTGGGAAGCTCATTCGAACAGAGGGGAAAGTCTAAGCTTAATTACAGCAGACAGGAAACTGAAAGGTTAGTCATAACAGACAGGAACATGAGAGGTTAATTATAATAGACAGGAAACGGATTACTTAGATATTTTTCGAAAGTAACTTTAACAACCCTGGTAGCTACACAATGTGAGACGGAAACATTAACAGCTAGACACAGGAAACCGAAAAGTTAATAACTGCAGACAGGAAACTTAAAGGTTAATTACAGCACACAGGAAGCTGGAAAGTTCATTAAAACAGACGGGAAACTCAAAGGTTAATTACAACAGACAGGAAACTGAAAGGTTAGTCATAACAGACAGGAACCTGAGAGGTTAATTATAATAGACAGGAACAGGGTTACTCAGACATTTTTCGAAAGTAACTTTAACAACCCCGGTAGCTACACTGGTGAGAAGGAAACATTAATAGCTGGACACAGGAAACATAAACTTAATAACTGCAGACAGGAAACTGTAAAGTTCATTAGAACAGACGGGAAGCTCAAAGGTTAATTACAACAGACAGGAAACTGAAAGGTTAGTCATAACAGACAGGAACCTGAGAGGTTAATTATAATAGACAGGAAACGGATAATTCAGACATTTTTCGAAAGTAACTTTAACAACCCCGGTAGCTACACAGGTGAGACGGAAACAGATTACCTAGACATAGGAAACTGAAAGGCTAATTACAGTAGACAGGAAACTGTAAAGTTCATTAGAACAGGCAGGAAACTCAAAGGTTAATTACAACAGACAAGAAAGGTTAGTCATAACAGACAGCAACCTAAGAGGTTAATTGTAATAGACAGGGACAGGGTTAATTACAGGAAACTGGAAAGTTCATTAGAACAGACGGGAAGCTCAAGGGCTAATTACAACAGACAAGAAAGGTTAGTCATAATAGACAGGAACCTGACAGGTTAATTTAATAGACAGGAAACAGGTTACTCAGACATTTTTCGAAAGTAACTTTAACAACCCCGGTAGCTACACAGGTGAGACGGAAACAGATTACCTAGACATAGGAAACTGAAAGGCTAATTACAGTAGACAGGAAACTGTAAAGTTCATTAGAACAGACGGGAAACTCAAAGGTTAATAACAACAGACAGGAAACTGTAAGGTTAGTCATAACAGACAGGAACATGAGAGGTTAATTATAATAGACAGGAACAGGGTTACTAAGACATTTTTCGAAAGTAACTTTAACAACCGCGGTGGCTACACAAGTGAGACGGGAGCATTAATAGCTAGACACAGGAAACTGAAAGTTAACAACTGCAGACAGGAAACTGAAAGGTTAATTACAGCAGACAGAAAACTGGGAAGCTCATTCGAACAGAGGAAAAAGTCTAAGCTTAACTACAGCAGACAGGTAACTGAAAGGTTAGTCATAACAGACAGGAACATGAGAGGTTAATTATAATAGACAGGAAACGGATTACTCAGACATTTTTCGAAAGTAACTTTAACAACCCCGGTAGCTACACTGGTGAGAAGGAAACATTAATAGCTATACACAGGAAACGGAAAGTTAACAACTGCAGACAGGAAACTGAAAGGTTAATTACAGCAGACAGAAAACTGGTAAGCTCATTCGAACAGAGGGGAAAGCCTAAGCTTAATTACAGCAGACAGGAAACTGTAAGGTTAGCCATAACAGACAGGAACCTGAGAGGTTAATTATAATAAACAGGAAATGGATTATTCAGACATTTTTCGAAAGTAACTTTAACAACCCCCATAGCTACACAGGTGAGACGGAAACATTAGTAGCTAGACACAGAAAACCTAAAGGTTAATAACTGCAGACAGGAAACTGGAGAGTTCATTAGAACAGACGGGGAAACTCAAAGGTTAATTACAACAGACAGGAAACAGACAGCAATCATACCATTGGACCAAATATTGTTGGTTGCAATGAGAGTCTTGGCCGTCATTAAAAATTGGCGTCATGAGACGTGAACCAGATAGCATGCCGTTTTGGTCAAGGCTTGGTCACCGGTGAGCGTTTTAGATGCCTTCCTGGTTTAAAAAAAACTATCAGAGCAGCATGGGTACCCTTTCTGCGTGTGGGTTATTTAGATGCCTGCCAACATTCGTTCGAAAATAATATGTAACTACTACATCACTATTTACCTTAAACTTATTAATAAGCACTAATCTATGGGCTTTCGGACAAATGTCAGGGAGCAGAATGGGAACCATGTTCATAAAAATTATGCGATGTTTATAAAATCCTGCTTATTCCACTATTTTGAAAAGCATAGTGGCCTTAAACTAGGATTGTCTCCCATTCTGAAGTCTCACTTTTTTTCGAAACCCCCAAGTAAGAATATACTTAACGCATTTATTTAATTATTCATTTAGTAGTTCCTTAATCTCTTCGAAAGGATCCCCCCCTAGCCGTGTAACACAACTGCAAAAGCGGCATCTATGCTGTTCTCTGGAAATAATTTGGTGCAGAAAAAGACGGTGCAAAGAAAAGAAGAGGGAGAAATGGCAATGAGAAACATAGAACTGAAGGAGGAACGAGAAACAACATCAACAGAATGCAGGAGTTAAAGAAGGCGTTTGAAAGCAAGTTGAATGGAAACGGACGTGATACTCATACAATGACCCACATTGGAAACTGACAAGTGTCCACAAGGCGTTTTCATGTGTCAGGTTCACAAGCTTTAGCCTAACAGATGTTTCTGTCCGAAATGGTCGGACAGAAACTGCTGCAACACACTTTTCGTGGGCAGGCAATTTGTTATGCATATTCTTTGTGCGATGACCTACCTTTTGATTTAGGCACTGCGATGTTTGACATATGCAGACACAACTGCAGGCATAATGAACTAAACATGGATTATTTTTGTACACAAATGATATAAATAAGAACGTACGACCAATTATGCAATCATATTCAGTAGCCCAAGAAGGAGGTAGAACTGTAGGACCATATAGGATATACGTTTGTAAGACGCAAGCCACCAGGCGATAATCAATGAAATAGTAAATCGGTACGTGGATAAGACTCAACATGCAGGCTACCTGGTTAAACATTACGAAAAGTAACCTGGAGACACATGTCGTGGTGTCTGTATCCAGCTCATTTGACAACTAAGGGGTCCCCTGCCGCCAAACTAACTTTGTTTCTTATTTCTTAAGAACGCACCGAACTTACTTGCATATACACTATGGTAATTTCGAATTGTTCCGCAGTCTCCCTTGAGTTGAACATGCTTTACTTTATATACTTTATATACGATACTTTATATACAGGGGGCTAAATGTAAGAACGTGCGTTTTATTCTATAATCAGAATCAGACTTTCAAAAACGGGGTAAGACGGTCTAGATAAAAACCACTTCTAAGACGCCAGATACCAGTTGACAGACAAAAAAAATAACCAGTCTGGAGTTGATTATCCCGTTGATTGGGTGAATCAACGGGATAATCAACTCCAGACTGGTTAAAACGTTTTCGTCTGCCAACTGGTGTCTCGCGTCTTAGAAGTGGATTTTTATCCAGACCGTCTTACCAGACCGTCTCCAGACCGTTTTTCGAAGTCCGGTTTGAGGGAGCATAAGGACATTCCGACAGCGTCATGTAATTTTCTATATCCTTTTAATATCGTGATGAGTATCTGATGAGATTACTTATTTTCATTTCGCACGAAGTGATGTACGAACCCATTACCGTAACACGGTAAAAAGAGCTTTACCAATTAGAGCAGCCTCTATAAATACTGACACTACCAGGTTCTCTGTTCATCGACCGGCAAGAACGCTCAAGATGCTTCAACTGGTAGTTTTCCTCACTGGCTGCTGTTTCCTGGCAACTGTACGTGCTAAGGAGTGCGAAACCGGCCCTTTCAGCGCCACGGAGGTAAGTCTACGAGCTATGTAGTGCGGCTGAGATCATATTGTTTTTGAGCAAAAAAAAAAAAAGACATTCAACTCTAAAATGACTTCGATCATTTGCATGCTGATCTTCCGACCTAAGGTTCTCTTTGCAATTTTGACGCGCCTTCTTCACTCACACACCAGTAATGTGTCAGTGTGTCTTGTTAACAACAGCAACAACCGCGATTGCGTGAAGGTTAAATGCAACGCTGCGTTTATGTCACCGTTCGAAACGATGCACGAATATCGTGGCACCCTGCCCCTTGTTTCCGCGTGCCCGTGAAATTCTACCAATACCAGTCACACATAGGTCATGTCATATACGATGGGGATACACTTTGATTAAACTGGTATCAAGTCCATGCGCGTCTTTGCTGGTGGAACATGCCTGTCGATGGCTGACAAATTGCTGGTACTCATTACCACAAGCTTTACGAATTTTTATCAACAGTAATCGTGCACATGTGAAAAGACGTCGCCTACATCGTAATCATATTTTTATATCTGCTTATTCAGTAAACAAGCTGCACTCACATATATCGCATCACTTAAAATGCAAATGTGCTTCACACACGCAATTATTACTTAAAGGTTGTAATGAACAAGTTATGAGATATAACTTTCAGATTTTCTAATCAGTAAAAAGGCGTCAAAAAGTATCAGATCAACAGGATCAACAATGGAGACCGACAAATTACACCCAGTCTTAGGCGCAGTCATCCTTGTAATTTACATCACTGACCTGCATAACCGTTTTATCACCCGTCGGGCCATATGTCAACGATTGCATAATACATTCGCGGGACCCACAATTTACCAGAATGTATCTCCCACCAGAAAGTATTCGATAACCTACACATAACCTGCTCAGGCACATGGCGTTCCCACTGACGAATAAAATCAACATGAGAAAGGTATCAAAGGAAGTATCAAAATCAATGTCGCATCAAAATGAATGTAGTATCAAAAAGTACAAAATATAAGAATTTCCTTTGGAAGAGGGTCTCTCTCTTCTAGGCATCTGTAATAATACAACCTATCTTGGAAAGATCACATAAATTGCTTAACTCTCAAATCTTTAGGATTTATACCGCGCTGCCTTCACCTTTTTTCACGTGACGTCAAACACCTTGCCTACTACCCGCTTGTCCTACCTCAATGAGAATACCCTAGCGTAGCATCTGGAATCCACAGCAGCAGCACTTATATGATCAACCATAGATTATGTACGGGGTAAGTCTGCACGCTTCATGAAACAGGATTTTGGAATTGGAAGGAATTTGGAAACATAATTTTGGATTCATGAAACAGGAAACTCCCCTGATTCTCGCACCCCTCAAATAAAAATGGACTTAGCCCCTCTAACATTAAAGATAGAAGGAAAGTTGCCAACGTAATAATTCTCCAAAGGTTAACGCACTCATAACTATCCCGGCAATCACTATTGTCCTACACTCACCCCGGGTAACTTTACGCTACAAACATTCATGTAATGTGTGTGCCCCATTTCTCCGTGGCAACAGATAACTCGACTCACCTCATCAGTTGATGATCACCCTGTGGAAGAGTGCAGAATGCGAAATCACTTGTGCTCAGGACATAGGAGAATAAATAAATACGTGCAATACATATTCCACATGCAAGTGGAATTGAAAATATGTTTTTGCTTTATGTATGTGTTTATATGTGTGTATGTAACGATACATTTTCTAAACCCTCCCCCGTATGCAGCGCCCCAACAAAGGGGCCCATACGATTTAAATAAATGAAATTGAATGGAATTATACTGTTGCTTCATAACAACGATTCCGTCGTAACGAATTCTACTGTAGTCCGATGGACAAACATATTTTTTTGCAAAACCAATGACAGTTAATACAGCACAACCTTAATATAGGCGCCCCACCAACAGAACCCACGATTTCTTATTTATTTTAAGACAGGCTCTCTTGGGAGAAAGAGCTCAGGGCACGCCGTGCCTGACGAGGACAAGCCACCCTAAGAAACGCACAATGGCAGAGGCAAACGGATACATGTAAAATTATCATGACCTCCAAATTAAAATTGGTAACAGGTTGAGGAATCTATGTTCATAACAATACCCACGCATCTTACAAACATGGCAGGCGAATATATACGACAACATACCATATTCTACTATAACCCTACACTTAAATATACACATTGGAAAAAAAGAGAAAAATATAAGAACAAGAAGATAATCGAATATATATATATATATAGGTCAACCGGTTCGTGGTCAACCGCATTCGTTTATTTCAACTTATATATATATATATATACTCATTGAACGATGCGACAGCACCAGAGGACACGTGTTTCGCCGTGTTTGCGGCTCGTCGGCCCTGGGTAGCTGCGCATCGTTCGGGGTTGGCAAACCAGGGGTCACTCAGCGAGCGATATACACCTGGGAGGGTGACCGAGCACTCCTCAATGCCACAGTGCAAGCCAGTGAATTATAAAGAGGGGGGGAAAGCCATTAAAAAAATAGGTAAATGATGCTAGACGTGTTTGAAATTTCAAACACGTCTAGCATCATTTACCTATTTTTTTAATGGCTTTTCCCCCCTCTTTATATATATATATATATATATATATATATCTTGAAAAGTTGGAGTTGGATAGGACGGCTACGTAATTATAGTTGAAATAAATGGGAGACAGAAGAGGAAAGTAGAGGAAGTAACAAAAAAGGGGTTTATTAAAACATAAAAATTATAAAAGTTAGGGAGGAAGTCTACGTTACGGCGGAAGCTCCGCCTTCTTCGGGACAAAAGAGCCAAATGTGGCCACGAGGCTGATAAGGGGCTTGAGAATGACGTCGTCGGTTGGGGGGAAATTCCCGCCACCTGGCGGTTGTCAATTGGGGAAATTCCAGAGCGCTTTTGTGTCACGTCCAGGAGTGGGGTCATCGTCCTTGTGGTGGGGATTTTGATCTGGCTGAAACGAGAAAAGGCAACAGGGTCTTATCTAGGTTGTTAAACTTCTTATTGTAGACAGCATGCCAGGGCCCTCGTTAATGGCCGATCGGAATTTGTAAATTAGGTAAGATTCCCGTTGTTCCCGGGAGCGGTCAGAGATAAAGTTTGACTGTAGAATAAAAACTGAGGCTTCGTTGATTGAATGTTCTGGTTGTTTGAAATGGCGTGAGACTGGAAGATTAGGTTTCTTGGTAACATCCGATCGGTGATTGTTGAATCTAATTCGGAAAGAAGTTTTTGTCTGACCCACGTATTGGGCCCGGCATGTGTTGCATTGGATTACATAGATAACGTTGCATGAGTTACAGTCTACGTCTGCGTTGATCTTGACGGTAAAGTTGGAATTCGTACTTCTGACCGTTTGTGCGGTCTGCATTAACTTGCAAATCTGGCATCTCCTGCCATTACATGGATGACAGCCCGCCAGAGTGCTAGTGGGTTCGCCTACTTTAGAGCGGACCAAGCTATCTTGTAAGTTTGCACTTCCCTACGCCAGGCTGACGAGTCCCAAGTAGGACGAAACAGCTGTACTTGGCTGGGAGTGCACGATCAAATTGTAAACATATGCTCAACGTGCAGCTACAGAGCTTCGGTTATTTACCCTTTGTATATGTACTTGCTAGCTTGCAATGCGGCCTCCACAGGTGGCGCCGTCACCGTGGAACATTGACGTCTCGCCGAGACCCACTGTTAGCGCCGACCCAAGATATTGTCACCTTCCTACGCCAGGCTGACGAGTCCCAAGTAGGACGAAACAGGTGTACTTGGCTGGGAGTGCACGATCAAATTGTATATATATATATATATATATATATATATATATATAAGCAGGAAAAATCTGAAGACGACAAACAGCTTACAGGAAAACACAAAGGGGAGTTTATTAACACATATAAGGATAGGGGTCGACGTTTCGGCAGTCAGCGCTGCCTTCGACGGGACTGGGGTTTGGTGACAAGAACAAGCTTTATATATGGGAGAGGGTGATGTAAAGGGAAGAGAGCCGCGCATGCGCTGTTGTTATGACTAACACAGGTTGGTGACTAAGTGAAAGGGGAATGACCAGGTCTGTGCAGCAGGACCTTGATTAAATACCCGCGAGCCTGAAAAAGAGACAAGAGAGCGCATGTATTCTGCTGGATTATCGTATGTACTATGTTGGCGGTTGAGTATCCGGCTAATGTTAGGAACGCTGCCATTGAATGTAACAATGAGATTTACTTCAGATTTTCCATTGGCTCGAGGAGATCTGTGGAGCAATTGTTGGCGATCTGTGGATCTTGCTCTGGCTATAGCGTCTTTAACAAGTTTGTCCGGGTATTCACGATCAATGAAGGTTTGTTCTAGTCGTTGGAGATGGTTGTTAGTTCGGCATCGTTAGTGCATATTCTGCGGTAGCGCAATGCCTGACTATTAGGTATGGCTAACTTAGTATGACTTGGATGGCAACTGCGGAACGATAAGTACTGCTGAGCATCTGTAGGCTTCCGGTATAAGTTGGTTGAGATACCGCCGTTTTGTAACTTGACTTCCACATCCAAGAAGGTAACAGTGGGGGCGGAGTTGTGGGAGGTAAATTGAATGTTAGGGTGAATTTGGTTGAAGCGGTTGATGGACGTGAGAAGGTCGCTTTCAGAATGAGGCCACATGATAAAAATATCATCTAAAAATCTCTTGTACACAAGTGGTTTCAATACGGAACATTCGAGAAATGTTTCCTCCAGGGATGCCATAAAGATATTTTCATAGTTGGGGGCCATTCTGGTGCCCATAGCTGTCCCGTTAACTTGCAGATAATGCTTGTTATCAAATTCAAAGTTATTGGAGGTCAAAATAAGTGTTAGCAGTTCGGTGAGGACAGTCGTATCATACGGCTCGTCAGGTTGATTTTTGTATGCTGAAACGGCCGCTGCTATACCATCTGCGTGGGGAATATTAGTGTAAAGGGGCGTGACGTGTAACGTTGCCAAGAGGTAGCTTGAGGGAACGGTTACTTGCGATACAGTTTGAAGGAAATGGTTGGTATCTTTGACGTAGGAAGGTAATTTAGGGGGGATAGATTTAAGAACGTGATCGACGAAGGACGATATATTTTATGTAGCGGTACCGTTACTGGACACAATTGGTCTTCCGGGATTGCCTGGTTTATGTATCTTAGGAAGCATGTAAAATCAGCCTGGCTTAGGGTCTTTAGGAAGTAAGTATTCGTACAGCGCATCGCCAATTTTCTTAGTGGCCTTTAACCGTTTTAGTGTTTTACATATATCTGCAGCAATTTCATTTGTGGGGCCGGATTCGAGAGGTTTGTAAAAGTCTGCACAATTAAGTTGACGGGGTCCTTCCGCCACATAAGCTTGCTTATCCATTACGACTATGGCACCTCCTTTATCAGCCTGTTTGATGATGATACCTTCGTTGCTTTCTAGCGCGGACAAGCTTTGCTGTTCTGCTTTCGTAAGTTGTGCCGGAATTTCCGATTGGTTGAGTTTGCATAAGTACTGAGAATATCTTTCTGAACAGCTTTGATATACATATCAAGACTTTTATCTCGGTTCGGGTTGGGAGTAAAATCGGATTTTATACAAAAAGGATTTAGATTTGATTGCGGTTTGTCGTAGAAGTATTCCGTAAGGCGTAGTCGCCACGCAAAGTTGTCAAGATCCAGATGCAGCTGATATTCATCGAGTTTACTGTTATTGGGACAAAACGATAATCCCTTCTCCAGGAGAGAGATTTCCGCGGGTGTAAGGTCACGAGAAGAAAGGTTCACTACGCTACATTTGGTTAGTGTGGGGATGTCGGGGGCAAAGTGGCTGTTGCTGTCTAACGGGGTATCTGGACGTAGTTGTGCAGTATTGCTACGGGCTTCGGGATTAGGGGTGCCGAATCTGTGGAAGTATTATGAGTTGGAGGGCACTCGATTTTGTCTCTAATTTCTTTTGCTTTCGGAGCTTCAGGTGGATGTTTTTCGTTTGGAGTAATTTGTCTAACTCTGATCTATGAGAATGTGACAACGGGATTGTGCTGTTAATGGCGTCGACGTCTTTGGAGAGAGACTGGATAGTATATTGGCAGTGAGAAATTAAAATTTTATGCATTCATTCTCGTGGTCAACCGCCATCCTAAGCTTCTAATATATATATATATATAGATACTCATGGAACGATGCGGCAGCACCAGAGGACACGTGTTTCGCCGTGTTTGCGGCTCGTCGGCCCTGGGTAGCTGCGCATCGTTCCGAATTGGCAAACCAGGGGTCACTCAGCGAGCGATATACACCTGGGAGGGTGACTGAGCACTCGTCAATGCCACAGTGCAAGCCAGTGAATTGTAATGCAGGAAAAAAAAGCCATTAAAGAAACAAATAAATGATACTAGACGTGTTTGAAATTCAAACTTACAGATTAACATGGCTTCTATGGCTGCACGCAGAAAAACAGATACTCATGGAACGATGCGGCAGCACCAGAGGACACGTGTTTCGCCGTGTTTGCGGCTCGTCGGCCCTGGGTAGCTGCGCATCGTTCGGGATTGGCAAACCAGGGGTCACTCAGCGAGCGATATACACCTGGGAGGGTGACTGAGCACTCCTCAATGCCACAGTGCAAGCCAGTGAATTATAAAGAGAGGGAAAAGCCATTAAAAAATAAGAAAAATGACGCTAGATGTGTTTCAAATTCAAACTTACAGATTAAGATGGCTTCTATGGCTGCACGTAGAAAAACAGATACTCATGGAACGATGCGACAGCACCAGAGGACACGTGTTTCGCCGTGTTTGCGGCTCGTCGGCCCTGGGTAGCTGCGCATCGTTCGGGATTGGCAAACCAGGGGTCACTCAGCGAGCGATATACACCTGGGAGGGTGACTGAGCACTCCTCAATGCCACAGTGCAAGCCAGTGAATTATAAAGAGAGGGAAAAGCCATTAAAAAATAAGAAAAATGCGCTAGATGTGTTTGAAATTCAAACTTACAGATTAAGATGGCTTCTATGGCTGCACGTAGAAAAACAGATACTCATGGAACGATGCGACAGCACCAGAGGACACGTGTTTCGCCGTGTTTGCGGCTCGTCGGCCCTGGGTAGCTGCGCATCGTTCGGGATTGGCAAACCAGGGGTCACTCAGCGAGCGATATACACCTGGGAGGGTGACTGAGCACTCCTCAATGCCACAGTGCAAGCCAGTGAATTATAAAGAGAGGGAAAAGCCATTAAAAAATAAGAAAAATGACGCTAGATGTGTTTGAAATTCAAACTTACAGATTAAGATGGCTTCTATGGCTGCACGTAGAAAAACAGATACTCATGGAACGATGCGACAGCACCAGAGGACACGTGTTTCGCCGTGTTTGCGGCTCGTCGGCCCTGGGTAGCTGCGCATCGTTCGGGATTGGCAAACCAGGGGTCACTCAGCGAGCGATATACACCTGGGAGGGTGACTGAGCACTCCTCAATGCCACAGTGCAAGCCAGTGAATTATAAAGAGAGGGAAAAGCCATTAAAAAATAAGAAAAATGACGCTAGATGTGTTTGAAATTCAAACTTACAGATTAAGATGGCTTCTATGGCTGCACGTAGAAAAACAGATACTCATGGAACGATGCGACAGCACCAGAGGACACGTGTTTCGCCGTGTTTGCGGCTCGTCGGCCCTGGGTAGCTGCGCATCGTTCGGGATTGGCAAACCAGGGGTCACTCAGCGAGCGATATGCGCAGCTACCGAACGATGCGCAGCTACCCAGGGCCGACGAGCCGCAAACACGGCGAAACACGTGTCCTCTGGTGCTGTCGCATCGTTCCATGAGTATCTGTTTTTCTACGTGCAGCCATAGAAGCCATCTTAATCTGTAAGTTTGAATTTCAAACACATCTAGCGTCATTTTTCTTATTTTTTAATGGCTTTTCCCTCTCTTTATAATTCACTGGCTTGCACTGTGGCATTGAGGAGTGCTCAGTCACCCTCCCAGGTGTATATCGCTCGCTGAGTGACCCCTGGTTTGCCAATCCCGAACGATGCGCAGCTACCCAGGGCCGACGAGCCGCAAACACGGCGAAACACGTGTCCTCTGGTGCTGTCGCATCGTTCCATGAGTATCTGTTTTTCTACGTGCAGCCATAGAAGCCATCTTAATCTGTAAGTTTGAATTTCAAACACATCTAGCGTCATTTTTCTTATTTTTTAATGGCTTTTCCCTCTCTTTATAATTCACTGGCTTGCACTGTGGCATTGAGGAGTGCTCAGTCACCCTCCCAGGTGTATATCGCTCGCTGAGTGACCCCTGGTTTGCCAATCCCGAACGATGCGCAGCTACCCAGGGCCGACGAGCCGCAAACACGGCGAAACACGTGTCCTCTGGTGCTGTCGCATCGTTCCATGAGTATCTGTTTTTCTACGTGCAGCCATAGAAGCCATCTTAATCTGTAAGTTTGAATTTCAAACACATCTAGCGTCATTTTTCTTATTTTTTAATGGCTTTTCCCTCTCTTTATAATTCACTGGCTTGCACTGTGGCATTGAGGAGTGCTCAGTCACCCTCCCAGGTGTATATCGCTCGCTGAGTGACCCCTGGTTTGCCAATCCCGAACGATGCGCAGCTACCCAGGGCCGACGAGCCGCAAACACGGCGAAACACGTGTCCTCTGGTGCTGTCGCATCGTTCCATGAGTATCTGTTTTTCTACGTGCAGCCATAGAAGCCATCTTAATCTGTAAGTTTGAATTTCAAACACATCTAGCGTCATTTTTCTTATTTTTTAATGGCTTTTCCCTCTCTTTATAATTCACTGGCTTGCACTGTGGCATTGAGGAGTGCTCAGTCACCCTCCCAGGTGTATATCGCTCGCTGTGTGACCCCTGGTTTGCCAATCCCGAACGATGCGCAGCTACCCAGGGCCGACGAGCCGCAAACACGGCGAAACACGTGTCCTCTGGTGCTGTCGCATCGTTCCATGAGTATCTGTTTTTCTACGTGCAGCCATAGAAGCCATCTTAATCTGTAAGTTTGAATTTCAAACACATCTAGCGTCATTTTTCTTATTTTTTAATGGATTTTCCCTCTCTTTATAATTCACTGGCTTGCACTGTGGCATTGAAGAGTGCTCAGTCACCCTCCCAGGTGTATATCGCTCGCTGAGTGACCCCTGGTTTGCCAATCCCGAACGATGCGCAGCTACCCAGGGCCGACGAGCCGCAAACACGGCGAAACACGTGTCCTCTGGTGCTGTCGCATCGTTCCATGAGTATCTGTTTTTCTACGTGCAGCCATAGAAGCCATCTTAATCTGTAAGTTTGAATTTCAAACACATCTAGCGTCATTTTTCTTATTTTTTAATGGCTTTTCCCTCTCTTTATAATTCACTGGCTTGCACTGTGGCATTGAAGAGTGCTCAGTCACCCTCCCAGGTGTATATCGCTCGCTGAGTGACCCCTGGTTTGCCAATCCCGAACGATGCGCAGCTACCCAGGGCCGACGAGCCGCAAACACGGCGAAACACGTGTCCTCTGGTGCTGTCGCATCGTTCCATGAGTATCTGTTTTTCTACGTGCAGCCATAGAAGCCATCTTAATCTGTAAGTTTGAATTTCAAACACATCTAGCGTCATTTTTCTTATTTTTTAATGGCTTTTCCCTCTCTTTATAGATATATATATATATATATATAAGCAGGAAAAATCTGAAGACGACAAAGAGCTTCCGGGAAAACACAAAGGGGAGTCTATTAACACATATAAGGATGGGGGTCGACGTTTCGGCAGTCAGCGCTGCCTTCGACGGGACTGGGGATTGGTGGCAAGAACAAACTATATATATGAGAGAGGGTTACGCACAGGGGAAAGAGAGCAGCGCATGCGCTTTTGTCATGACTAACACAGGTTGGTGACTAAGTGAAAGGGGAATGACCGCGTGTGTGCAGCTGGACCTTGAGGAAATACCCGTGAGCCTGAAAAAGAAACAAAAGAGCGTATGTATTGTGCTGGATTAAGAATGCAAGTTGCGAATAGTAGAAAGGATTCCTGGATCTTCGTTTATTTGACACTGAAATTTATGAATGAGATAAGATTCGCTCTGTTCCCTGAGCCGCTGCGAAGGAAAGCCTGACTGCAGGTTGAAAATATATATATTGGCGATTCAGTGTCTTGGTTTACTGAAATGGCGCGACACTGGCAGATTAGGTTTCTTCGCGACGTCAGATTTGTGTTTATTGAATCGTGTTCTAAATGACGTAGCTGTCTGTCCGATATATTGGGCGTTGCATTCGTTGCAATACATAATGCGAGGTGCCGTAAATACCAAGCTCCCACGATAGAGGATATACTATGCCAAATCAGGAACACCAGGGGCTAGTGACTCGAAAAGTGGCTGCTACATGCGTCGCCTACGAGGGCAAAGACTGTGGCGGGTAGAAGCTGGCCCAGAATCGAAATCCTGGTCTGGATCCTCGAGAGGAGGCTGAAATTACCGCCTGCACTCTACTCATGGTGATAGTGAGTTCTGTCTGTCTCGTCCTTGCAAGAGCAACTGACAGGTGTTGCAAGTGTTCCTGAAAATTTGTGGAAAACACTACGACATCATTCATGTACGCCATTACGAAATTATACTTCGCATATCCCGATACGGTATACATTAGCCGTTGTAAACTGGTGGGAGAGTTAGACAGACCGAAAGGCATCCGTACAAACTCGAACACATCCCTATGGCAGGTAAAGGCTGTTTTCGTGGCATCCTCGTGGGCAACTTGAATTTCAGAAAACCCCTACTACAATCAAGCGTTGAAAACACAGTAGCATTGACTAGGGAATATGGGACCCTTGAACTGCACCGGTTTGGAGAATTTTGTCTAGAGGAGCATCTAACAAAGCACGCTTGTGCACACCCAATGGTCTCGGATTACAACGCCAGGGCCTAGCGTTACCCATGTCTATGCTATGCTGTAACATAGATGTCTACCAGGCTTCTCCATGAAAGTAGTCCCCGATAAGCGAGGGCATAGCCCCCGCGTAGACAAGGGCGATATAATCTCTACCCAAAATTCCAACGGCGATGTTTGGTTCCCTGTCCTCGATGTTATCTCGGACGGAAAAAGCAAAAGGAGCTAAAGCGTCTCCGATTATCTTGCCGCTTGCAAAGCCAGCTTCCAAATTATCAGGGTCACGGATTGTAGCCGTTCGTTCGCTCTTTCGGCAAACAGCCGATGACAGTAACCGAGCATTCTGGACTGAGTGAAAATGTAAATGTCCCTGCGTCGTCCTGTCGCGCAGCTTATAAAGTCGCCGCTAAGTGAGTCCCGATCGCGTGTAGCGCTCGTGTTCAAGGTCCTGCAGGCATCTCACTGAATCTGGCGCTGGTCCAGGCCCCGCGGGCACCGAGTTACTTCCAGCTGGCTTCTCGTCAGACCAAGGCCGCGGATCTGCCAGATCCCAGGGCTTCCTACGTGTAGCTTACCCGCGTAGCGGCGTAGAGTCCATAGGGTGGCTCTCTCCCTGGCTCAAGTGCAGAGTGGACGGATGCAACTTCTGCAATTAACGAGACGAGACAACGCAAAACACATACAATGCCAGAATAGGGGATAAGACGAAAAGACAAAAAAACACGGTGCCCATCAGGCTAATGCTACCCGAAGCAATACCAGCGCCAGAGCCGTGCATCATGCAACCCGCCGGGAGAACGAGCGGCCCCACGTTGGGCTCCACTTGTGGGACTCTCATTCCCACTCTTGGGGTGTCCGCCCGTCCGCTCCTGGCGAGGAAAGCAGCACAACAAAATGCAGTTACAAACAAAGAACGAAGGTTAATTTCATATCAGACATGTATCCGTCACCGTATCTCACCCCACCGCCGACAGAGAAGATCCCCCCATTTCCCCGATAAGTCTAGTTTTTAGGGATCTGCACTATGGCCCTTCGATAGCACCGAGTGCAAAATCGTTATCGTGCGCTTGCGATAACATGTGCCTGCGGGCACCCTCCACGTGCCTAAAACAGTTCGGAGCCACATCACTCCACAGGTTATAAAGTTTAGTGAGCTTAAGAGATACTGTTTTTCTTCGGTTTTACGTTCGTGCAAGATGCTTGGTGACTCGATATTGGGATATCTTTTTTCCCCTTTTGCAAGACTGATGTAACAGCTATGTCTTTAGAACGACATATCATTGGTCTCTACCCCCAGTGTAGAACAAATTTCAGTTTTCAGCGCCTCCGACATCAACTATAAGAAATATTGAATGAAAGTATACAAAGAAACATAAATATCAATTTATTCTTATCTTATTTATTTTACTTTTTATTTTTTCAGAATGCTGGAGCATCCATTTTTGACATGTTATTCGCTACTTGCCATATGGATACATTGTTTTGTATCCTGTGGATAGGGGCTGAGGCCTTGTCTGCCTCTTGCCTCCCCCACACCTCTTGTGGAAATAAATTCAATTCGATTATTTATTCTTTCGTGACGTTGCTGCCCAGAGATGCTAAAATAACTGGATATTCGTTGAGTACATTTGAGAATTTCCAACTCCGACGTTGGAAACCGTGATGTGTACGGAACGCGGATTGTTGTCGAAAGCCTTATGCATTTAGTCTGCAGTGTTATTTTCTAGAAACACATACTTGTTAAATAATTATAATTGTTATAAATAAAATTGGCAAATATACAAGCGTATAATTTCCAACCGTAGCATTGAGGTGACCCCAAAGTATGTTTTTTTCGTTTTTCCTTTCTTTTTTTTTTTTTTTTGCTTCTGCGTGTTCTGCAAAGAATAAAATGCGTTCTTGGGAAATAACGATGAGCGCAGGTGATCTGCAGAGTCCGCGCTAGGCCTCTGTTCCGCCCACCTTTAAAAATTATCTCCTCGTAATCTCCAGGTGAAAAGAACGCATCACAGAGTGAGAGGACGTCGCGACGTGATATGGTCTCGGGGATGTGATCCGTGACGTACAGAGGCACAGCTCAAACATGTATAAGCGGTGCGTGAGCTCTGAAGAAAAAAAGAAAAAAAATGACTCGCGGCCGTCACGCCAGTATCGTGTATCGGTCGTACGCGGATACTTTCTACGACTGTTTTTGTAAATACTGCTGCACACCTATAAGACATCCCAGAGCGTAAATATGTTGCATGGGGACTCATGGTAGATAGCATTGCAAATGAGGCAAGATTTGGAACCAGTTAGATGTCGCCTCATTGCTCTTTTAAGTATGCCGTATGTTGCATGAATCGGTGAGCAGGTTTCAGACACCCTGGTATTACACATTGCGCGTGCTGCTCGTTTCTGGAAGGCTAGACGACTTTCAATGTTTATTTGTGTTGTACTGGACCAAACTAGGACGCAATACGGACGGGAGCGGACGAATGAGTATAATGAACCCGAAGAACGACCTGTGCTGGAGATAACTTCTAAGTCTATCCATCGCGCCAACTGATTGCTAAATTTCGGTTTGAAGTTGTTCAATATCGGGAGACCAGGATAGGTTTTTGTGGAAAATAATTCCCAAGAAACGGATTATTGATGCATGTTCATGCATTGATTGCGTTGATCCCTGTCGTATGAATGTGTGTATGCGTGTGGAAAAATGTAAGAGTGAAAGGAGGATGAGTGAGAGAGATTGACTGGTTTGTTCCTTCAGATGACTCACCCTGGAAGTCGCGGACAAGGCGTGTTAGCTTAGCTCAATTGGTAGAAACATGGACCGGTAATCCAGAGGGTGTGTGTTTGAGTCCTACAGCTGGTTAACCTTTTCAGTGACTTTCATCTTTCAACATTTATATTGTCTGCGTAGATAACTATATTATCAAGCATCCTCTCACATATATGTTCCTGTGGTACATCAGATAAAGGTATTTAATTCATCACCATTTATCACTGTGTGCGTTTCGCGCTACCGGTTAATTAACTTTTCATGAGATATGCCATGCATGCCGTCGGATACAATATCAGGGGGGTCTCTTTTAAAGCAGATGGTGCTGTACGAAGTCGAAGGCCTTTCCTAAATTTATCTAATTAATTATTGTTGATGTTACATCAAAGGTCCAAGCTGCCATTACATGAGTTTACATTAGCTGAAAAAAAAAGCAAAACAGAAGAAAAAGCAACGACAGCAGAAGAAACATTATATGTACATAGAACACATGACATACAAATTGCATGATTCAGGGGAAAAGAAAATAATACAAGAGAGCGCGAAAAAATGATTTGATCGCAGATGAGAACGAGGGCATTGGGGAGACCATTCCAGTCTCTGCCGCTTAGTGAAGATGATTCGGAATAATATCAACTATGAGTAGTGGAACTGCTAACATTGATGGGATGGTCAAGACCTAATGAAACATGTGGTGCAGACAGGATGTAAGTGCCGCACAAGGAGGACATGACAACGAACGTATGGAAGCGGAACAAGCGCAAGAATTTGCATCGTAAAGTAAGAGGGGGGACGTTATGTGAAGATTAAGGAACACACGGAGGGTATACGTCTTTCTTTCTGTGTTTTCTAAGATATGTTCCTTGATTCCAAAAAGTAAATATTCTGTGGACCAAATTTTCGTAACACCTACGCTGTGGTTCAGCTAGTAGAGTAGCAGAGTCGTATTTTTATTGTCTTTTGATTACCTTTCCTATAATTGACAGAATGGAAATTGTCCGGTAATTGTTAAAGTTTCATTTCGTTTGAGGCGTGCCTGTGGTAAATGATAAGTTAATTTTATGTAAGACTGGAATGCTTCTCGGAGTGTTGACGGTTTTCACAGGCCTTGTGTTAATATCAGCAGCACCGCGTGCACAGCCGGCTGTTCAGGATAGTATAACACCTATTATTACGCTTTGATTAGTTGGAGTTAAAAACAGAGTGTTTGCAGATTTTAACTTTAATGCATATTCGCATGCTTCATCAGCTATTTTGCTTAGAGGAGTACCCACATTGAGGAAGTGACAGTTTTGTTTCAGCTCGGGAAGCGATATGTTTCACGTTCATGCACTAAATGCAGCCTCCGTTCTCTAATTTAGAGCCTTGGTGGACCCGGCGGAAGTGGAGTATATACGCTGGTGAAATCGACGTTCGCAGGCGAGGAACAGTGTGTGTATATCGGACCACCAAAATCAATACCAAGCAAGGATAATCCTGCAACTTATGAGTGGGGCTGGAAAAAGAACGGCAAGTGGTAAGTACCAAAGGCGCACAAGGAATTATTAGTTGTCACTGGGGTAGTCACAGAAAAAAAATCAATGCACTATAAAGAACTCTTGGCACAATGTACTTTAGCTTCTTGTACAGCGCTGAACAAAAATTTAGGGGACGTGCGAGCGGTGTATTTTCTCCTCGGCGCCACACCCTAGCGGAGGACGGAAGTGGGCTCGTTCACTCTCGTTCACTCGTGCAGAGCAGGGGAGAGGAGGGCGCCGGTAGCTACACCAATCAAAACCATTTCCTGACTACATTCAAGGACACGGAAACCACCGCGGTGTGTCGCAACGAGCGCACTTGCCCAACCCTCCACCAGGCCTTCCGCCCACCCCTAGAGGTGTCGCACAGAAAGAAACGGGACTCGCGTGTTCCGTAAACTTTTCTCCAGCACCGTACACGCATAGTCGCTGGAAAATTTCCCAGCACCTCCCATCCTTAAAATCTCAACAGAGCTGCGATATACCATACACCTGGTGGAAACAAAGCATCGACGTACAGGGATAATTGTGACATTGCTTATTAATTTGTAAGAGTGGAAGAATTCGTCCGTCGACGGGGTCAGGGGCGTCGAGGGACCAGGTCTGCTACGTGATTCATTGGTAGGATAAATATGATATATTACCCTTACTCTACCAATGAACCGCACATCATTCCGCCATGACCTAGACACTCAGACCTAGCAACACGGACGTCACCGACGGCTGACGAACACAGTGCCCGCAGGAACGAATGAATCTGTCTCTTTTCGAAGGGATGAACCTTCGGCTCATCTTTGGAAACTTGATGGCTTTGCCTCCTCGACCCTGTTGTTGTCTTTATATTTGTCTGTAAGTCCTTAATATTTCTGCTGTGTTTGTGACTTTGTCCGTGTGTGTCTGTTTGGTACTTTTCTAGACACGGGGGTTTTATTATTATGAGTTCTAATCACCATCTCGCTTGCTTTTTAGCCATTCACTGCTTAGTTTTTGTGCTCTTTATCTTGATTTCAGGAGCACATACCCAAAAATACCTTACTTTTTTTTCAACCACGGGCTTCGTGTTCCCCTCAGCAGCCAGCGGTGGGCCGTGGTTCAACAGCACAGTATAAGATCGCGGCAGTACGCGTACACTAAGAAAATGCAAACAAACACGACATCGAGGCGATTGCGATGCAATTTATATTCTCAATGGAAGTTCAGATGGGGTTTTTAACACTGATGTTTGCTCCTAATGCTGACGTCCTCTCATAAAAGGGAAGTTCGAATACATTTTTCGAGTATTGATATCGATGCTAAATGGGATCCATTAAAAATGGTACTGTCTTCCAGAGTTCGAGGTAACTCGTTACTGTAATTAGGTTCTTTTTTTTTGTAATTTGTAAACGAACTCGGTACTTTTGCGCCGTGGTAACTTTCAGAGGAACTCGTTCCTTTTTCAGGTAACTTTGCCAAAGTAACTTAAGTTCAGTTCAAAGTTACATTTAACTCGCGTTTCAGAGCTCTACCAGAGAAACGCCATCATGACATTGGTAGACAGACTGAAACCGAAACGAATCGGAAGGAGAGGACTGGGTTCCACGAACACGCACATGTTCGCTGCCTCCCACAGAAAGAAAAGCAGGACCGAGGGTCGCGTCCCTATAAGGGGCCATATATCGTAATCCCCTCAATATCGTGGCCTTCGTGAGCGACCTTGTTCACCTCTAGCTTCGAGTGTAGTTCAATTCTACCAAATTTGTGGCCTTGTCGAACACTATGACGTCATTGGTTTACAAACAGGGAGAGGTCTATTGTTGGACATAAACGAAAACGATCCAAGCGTATTGCATTCCTCTGCAGGCAACTCAAAGTCTAACTCAACTGCTCACGCGCGCTGTACCTCCGTAATGCTATTTTATGTCCGAAGTAACTTGGGCGTAACTCGTTCTTTTTTTAAGTGACTCAGTAACTGTGAGTTACATTTCAGACTGAAGAACTTCGTTACATTTTGCACATGGTAACTTAACTTGTAACGAGTTCTTTTTGACGGGTAACTTCTCAATCTATGCTGTCTGGTCGCGGTTGCTTTGTGCGGGGCAATTCGCTGCCTACAGAAACTAGGAAAAGAACAAAGCAAGTTGTTGGGAAACGACGACGATGAAGTTGAATCGAGGATCACGCGCATCTCTCATTCGATCCACGTCGGGCACAACGTGTGTGAGCAGTTCTCCGATTGCTTACACTAGTATTACTCGGTCGTTGTCGTTTTCTTCTGTAACATTGCGAGTGTCATTCCTTAGAGTACCCACAAGAAATGTGGACTCCCTGGAAAGAGACATTTAATGTAAATCGACCAGCAGCCTCTGGAGGGTACTGACACTGCGCTTTTTGCTTTGCAGGGTAAAAAGAGAGGGGACGGTGTATCCTGAGGGTGCAAACATAATGGACAATGATGACGGTAAGTGCTCCACACACATTGCAGTAGGTCGCAGTTTAAAAAAAATCGCCATCCGGTAGTGCTACGTAGCGAAAGTATATGACCTCCTGACTCTAAAGGGAAGTGTTCCTCTGCCGCAGTGAGGAAAAAAAACGGGGGGGGGGGGGCAATGAGGTCGCCGAAGACGTAAGAAGGTTATATGCAGGGGTGAAAAAGAAACGTAAGAAATAGGTGCGTACACCAATTTGTCGCTGGTAGGTAAGTAACTCGAGAAAGTGATATAGTGTACCAAAAGATGATTGGAAAGTTGCAAAGCAGATCCTCCTGTTTCAAAGGAACTATTACTTCCACGTAGACTGAAATATCTTGCTTGACACACGGGTACCTCGATATTTTTGAAAGATGACCCCATGTCTTTCGATGGCTTAGGAACTGCCCGCTAATTCAAGGTGGACTAGAGCGTGATGGGAAGTACTTTAATCAGAGCATCAAACCGAACCTGTACCGAAAGCAGGAAATACCCAACATGAAAGAAATAATGTTCTGAGGCTGGAACAGCATAGAAGGGAGAAATACATACAAAGCCGCAATTTGCCTAAGGAATTTACGATGAAAGATTGATAATTGATTGATTGATAACGATGAAACGAGAAAGAGGATAACGATTTCTTGGGTAAATTGAAGCTTTGTATGTATTTGTCCCCTCTGTGTTGTTCCAGCCTCAGAACATCAGTTCTTTCACGTTCAACAGTTGCCGCCTGCGTCGATCCCGTCGTATGAATGTGTGTATGAGTGAGCAAAAATGTAAGAGTGAAAGGAGGATGGGTGAGAGAGAGCTGCTGGTTTGTCCCTTCAGATGACGCACCCTGGAAGTCGCTGAGAAGGCGTGTCAGCTTAGCCCAATTGGTAGTGCCCTGGACCGGCTACCCAGAAAATGTGGGTTCGAGTCCTACAGCTGGCTAATCTTTTCATTGGAAATACCCGTTATTTTTTGCTGGAACCTAACCGAGAAGGTCGCCTGTATCCTGTAGCTGAACCGAAACCGAACCGATTTACAAAATTTCGGTTACCGTTTCAAAACCGGTTTCAAAGCATCGAGAGTTCGAGGCTCACGGTTTTTCATCTTACCTGTCTTAGGTGCCCCCAACCAGTCGCAAAAGTGACCGGTTTACGCGCCATTTTTTTTTTTTTTTTGCAATCTGTGTCTCAAATAAAAGCGGACATGTAGCGCTACCATCAAGGACAAGCGTTATTGCTACTGTTTGCGGCCAGCTAGGATATGCGAACAGAAATAAAGCTTTCGGAACTTTCCTACAGTTTATTTTAGGGCATTTGCCCTATGCAATGAAAACCGATATGTGTCTCTTCCTGGAGCTGTATCGGAACAGAACCATTATATCTGAACTCGAACCTGAACCGAACCGGAAAGATCGGTTTGATGCTCTGACTTTAAGTACATGTCTGAGCACTTGTACTTTACTTTCAGTACATTTCAAATCGTGTGCTTTCCACAGTACTTAAAGCACTTTTTCCCAGTGCTTTCCTAGCAGGTACTCAAGTACTCAAAGTTCGACTGCAGACAAAAAAAAAATCACAAACAGTATCAAAAATGCACACAACAAAAAGCGCCAAAAATGCCAACACGAGAGGGAAAACACACAGATAGTGCTATGTGTATGTTTTCGTCGAGCTTCACGAAGGCAAACACTACACATTGTTCACAAGTACGGAATGCGCCATCGACTCGACGAGTGAACCCAAAGCCTACGTTTTTTGCGTCTATGATGTCCATTTCCAAAAAAAGTTCAGACGTGAGAATGAGAGTGTTCGCTACAGTTAATCCGGTCCGGTCCGACGGCGCCTCAGAAACTTTCGCTTTTAACGAGACATCCCTGTGGAGCGACGCGAGCGGACGCGGTATCCATTCGCGCGGCCAGCCGTAGGCGGTTCCCGCGCTTCTCTACCACTTGTGGGTACGTGCCTTGACAGATATTGGTGCAGTTCCTGTGAAGTATGCTGTACGTAAAGTGCTGTTTAAGCTTTAAAAAATGAGGTTGAGGGTACGCATTTTTATGTGTTCATCAACCCTGACGAAAGACTTCAACAATTTTCTTTGTTTCGGGATATCTCTCTGCCACACCTGCCGCTGTGGGCATGTGGTGGTCGAAATATTCAGGCCTGAAACATCGAAAGGCGCTGTCGTAAAATATGCCGTTGCATAGCAGAGTGAGTTGCGAGAGGAATGGCGCTCCACACAGCAAGAGACGACACAGTAAATGGAAACAGAACAAAGCAGCCAGACGAAACCTCCCTTAAAGGAGCAAGGAAGGGCTTCATTATATATATATATGTGTGTGTGTGCGTGTCAGGAGGAATAGAAACTGGCATGCGATTGCATTTTTATTCATAGTGCTCATGAACAACCATGGTTTGAGAAATGTGTACCGCGCTAGTCGAAGAAAACAAAGAATAACATAACAAAGCATTACACGAAGCACGACAATGATACTGCTATAATCCAATTGAGATATGAGAAAACTGTGATGTGCAAAAATGTCGAAGTCATCTTGAGGACGAAGATCATTGAAATCAATCATGACACGTGTTAAAAGACTCCAATAGCGACACATTGCAAGATAAATACATGGATTATCTCAGCACTGGGATATTAAACAAACTTGACCAGAGAAGATGAGATAAGTTAGATTAGAGATGAGAAAGTTAGAAGTAGATTGACGAGATAAAATAAAACAAATTGATCAGAGAAGATCGGGACAATCAACCAAAGAGTGAACAATGTCAAATAACAAAAGGAGGTTGTGGTGTAAGCGACGAGAAGACAACGAACTAAGTCAACTTTTTAAAGTCATTATAGTCATAATATGTAGTGAAGCCAATGTGACTGTGGTAAGGCGATCTAAAAACGACGCCCCAGCACGCATTTCTTCAATCATATTTTTGTACCTGTGGCGTTGATCTAATTCCAACAGGTAGACGCAAATTCTTGATGAGGTAGAACTAAATATATAACGAGCGAAGCAAACATGAGGGGATCGAAAAGTGCTTAGTAATACGGGCAATGAGACAGTACTTTTCACGGCATTGGATGTTATGCTATTGACATGTATGCTGAAAGACAGCGCATAGTTCACATGAACACCAAGGTCGCGGACTACATTTACACGTTGAATTATTCAACCTCAAAGGATATGGTGAAAGGGTATTCAAGCTGAGTGAATTGTCGGAACAGTATTTGAGGGCAGACATTACATCATCTTGAATGAGACGGCAATTACTTATACGGTAAGCTTCACAGTACAATTTTAAGTCATCGGCGTAATGAAGAACACAATAGTTTTAACACAATCGGGAAACTCTTTCACAAAAATATTAAAAAGCAGAACTATGAAAGATCGCTGCCGCTGCGCGCACGCTTGTGAACTAATTTTCCCGCGAAATATGGCTTCCAAAAAGCAGCACTTTGGTGGCAGGTCCACAAGATACTAAGTTCATATCACGCAGTAAAAAAAGAAATAATAAAAAAGGACAGAGAGAGAGAGAGATATGTTCGAAGTGCCTTCCATGCGCCTTGAATCTCAACTGATTGCTGTTATCCTATGAGTTTCAGAAAACAAAAGGGAGCAGACAGTGAGACGGGTAATGTTCGCAAATCAGCCCCCACGATGTTTATGTTTCACTTTTTGATCAGGATACGGTGTGGCAACAACTAAAGACTGTCAGGGCTAGCGCAGGGCAGGAAGGTTTCCACCCACACTTCGAAGACAAACTGTCCTGCACTTGATGGTGATTTTTGATAGGAAGATGTAGTGCTGTTGAATGTTTGCAAAATACGAATATGATGTAGTGGCCTAACATCTCTCGCTCATCAAACTCAGCTCTGTTCAAAAACCTTTTCTGACGAGTAATTGGATATATGCGTCTACTTCAGATACATGACATCCTTTAGTTAAAATGTCGTGCACTAGCGTTTGAGGTATTGTGCATAAGTATTAAGTACACGTTTTCTATATATTCACACAGTATATGGCATCACAACCACCACATTGCTTTACTCCGAGACCGGGAAATGCGATGTTACACTTTTCCAGGGAGTAAATGTCACGGACGGACCACGTAAGTAATTTTCCTGTTCTTTCGTCTATGAACCGATCCACACGGCATTTTCATTTACCGGTCAATTATGACATGGAAGAGGTACCGTCTGATATATTCGTTACTAAATCAAATAAGCATCCAATGAGCATGACACGAATCGCTTAGTGTACCGAAATACATGTAACACTTAGCTGCGTAGAAACTATACTCCCGGTGTGACGTTGAGCGTGAAAAGCGGTTTTTGAGCTTCACTATTAACCGCTCAACAACGCAACACTTGGAATGTCATACCTATTTGATTCTGGTGCGATATATTGAGTAAATAGCGACTTGGTCTGACGAGACCACATTGCTGGTTGGTTGTCGAATAATTCTCAAAACATTTAACCGAACTTGACTGGCCTGTAAGACACCTTACGGTGTAGTTAGCAACACCGCTGTATTTCATTGATGAAGCGATCACAACAGGCTGTGGTGCATACTGTTGCATACTGATGTATGCTGTTTTTTATCATTTAGAAAATTTTTAAACTAAAGCTACCAGAACAGCATATATGTTGTTTTTTGCGATTAAGTTCTACGGCCACGCGTACATCCTCTCGCAGAAAGTATGCAAGTACAGGATAACTAATTACCTAAAAGTCAATAATTAACGCTTTAATTAGAGAATTTCGGGCAAAGGCGAGCAAGAAAGAACAAGAAATATATCCTCGTTGAAATCCATTCTATCTTTTAAAAACGAAGAAACAGACGCGTGCCATGAACTACCCATCACTCAACCTCCATCGCTGAATTTCGGTATGCAAATGAGCTGAAACGAAAAAAAGCGCATCACCCTCGCCGACGGAGGCGTATCTGGACAGGAGAGCGGCAGCTACTCCAGACCATTCCATAGCCTCAAGGTACTTGACCCTCTGACGTGAAATGAGAGCTGAGCTCTTTGCGTTGACAGTGGGCTCGGTTTGGTTTCAGCTCATTTGTATATCCAAATTCGCAGATGGGTATTTTAACGGACGTGCATGTTTCATGATTTTTTAAGCGTTGAATGGCGTTCATCGAGGAGAGTCTCTCAATGTTCCATCTTGCTTTTGCCAGAAATCCCCTAATTAAAGAGTTCATTAATGCATTTTAGGTAATTAGTCATTTTGTAGTTGCATACTTTCTTCGAGAAGATGTCCGCATGGCCGTAGAACTCAACTGCATTATCCCCGTCCCGTACCTTATGTGATAGCGGCGTCTATCTGTCTGTCCGTTTTCATGTTCTTTGTTATTATTTAGTGTGTTTATTTGATGTAGGTACGTTCAATGCAGTTTAATGCAATGCGGGTGGGTCACGTGTCCAGGCAGACGTCCTGTGCGAAACAGGATGTATCTACTAGACGACTAATCACTTAAAATTCATAAAGCTTTTAATTAGATGTTTTCTCGAAAATGCGAAACAGCGGACTTGGAGGCGACCCTTTCTTGAATCCACCATCTTTCTAAAAAGTCCTGAAACGAGTACGCATTTTTGAGACATAAATAGCCCAACTTTGGAATGCAAATGAGGCGAAACCGGAACTACGCACTTTGGGAGCGTAGAACGATGTCTCTTCGGCTAATCTGTCCCGGAAAGGGGTCTATCTGGCTAACAGACCAGCGTTCATTCCAATCAGCTCTATTACAAGACACGACACCCTCCGACGCCCTTGCCCTCTTTTTGCGCTTCAGAAGTGGCATGCGTCCCTGATATCCTATCAATATTTTGCAGATGTTGAACTGTGGCGGCACAGTGAGAATGGCGGCACCGGAAATGATTGCTGCGAACAGAAGTTTCAGGTGGAACTTCAACGTACACCTTCCAGCGCTGTTAACCAGTTCAACCAGAATTGCGAATACCAGACCAGAATAAAATAACCAGAATAAAATTGTCATGCAACCGTCCTGCGCCGACAGGCACAAATAAAGATCCTGCATTTCAAAGCGTGTGTATCAGCGTTCTTGTGTTAATTCTAAAATCACATTCGCCACATAGCCCACGTAAAGCCAAAGACTGTACAGCATTCTATTACTGCTGTTTCGAGAGAGAGAGAGGTGTACACCCTATTTTCTCTGACGGTTCCCCGGGTGCTTTAAGGAAAATGTCAGATCAGTTCCCTATGAGGTCTGCCCCGCAGTTAGAATCCCACCCGAGCAGCATGCCAATATGAGGCAGGCAATAACACCGCAATTAATAGGGACACAAAACTGCCACCTTGGGCCATTTACATGACTGCAAAATGTCACAAAAGAGAACAATGTCATGCGGAAAGATGGCCTACTAAGAGTCTGCTGATAGTGTTCATTGTATGTGTGTGCCTGCGTGCGCGAACGTGCGTGTGCGTGGAATAGCGTAGAAACAGCAAACTTAGTCCGCACATTCCGATAAGAGAATGCGCCGCATTACACAGTCACGACAATCACTGCATAGAATGTCTTCAGAAGCGTTTTATTAAGAACGGTAGATGCCTTTGTCACACCTGATACAAGAGCATGGCATTTGATCTACTGTGGCCAATAACACTCAACCTTCCCAGGAATCTCCGACAAAAGGTAAGGCACGTGGTTCACCTAACTGCAAGATAAAGCCCACCATTTTATACCATAAGCGCAGCACTGCGCGTGTAATTTGTGTCCGGCACTGTGGAGTTTGCTGCAAAATGACCAACTTCACTAAATTAAAAGCGCAAATTGTCGGTCGTGTTGACTCCACGAGACTGCTATCTAATGTCTTTTGGCAAATTTGTAGGAACGTGAAGACGTCTTTTTTTTTAGTTTCGTGTTAGCGCCGCGAAGCATCTGTGTCTCTGAGCGGCGATGACAGAATGAGACGGGACAGCACGTTCGAGTGTGTGTGTGTGTGTGTGTGTGTGTGTGTGTGGGTAATATGCACCGTATGCCGATATCCGTGGAACTCTGCTGACATTCATCTGGAAAGTCTAAAAAAACCCAGGCTAAACTTCAGACAACACAGCTGGTGGTAGGATTCGAACCCACCAGCTCCCAGACTTCAGCACGATCTTGCCTACACTCTAAAAAATAAGGGAGTCAGGGTGACTCCCTTTGGAGGAGTCAAACCCTGCCACATATCCCCCTCTCCTGGAGTCACTATGACTCCATCAAGGTAGGGGGTCATTTGATGCTATCAAGGGGAGTCATTTGACTCCCACTTCCACGGATCTGTTTTGACTCATACGGGCATCAAGTGACCCCATAGGGGGAGTCACTTGATGCCCCCGGGAGTGGGGGGGACCTTCCACCCTCACACAAAAAATGCGCCAAAACAAAGCACTGTTGCAATAAATTCTGTTTCCCTGCAGTACTCGCTAACTGCACCAGTTTCTGGCCAGAACGTACAAATATAAATTTAGTTTGGTCACTTACACCAAGGTGTACTGGTCGAACACACAGCAGAAATACATAATTTGTTGCAAATAGTATTCTACATTTTTAACAAGCTACTGAATGGTTCCAGAGTATAGGCTTAATATCAGTGATTTTTATTGCTTTGACAATTAGCACTCCTTTGAGACAAGATAGCAGCAACAGGCTAACTGATTAAGTTACACATGCTTTGCTCTTTAAATTGAAACACCTGAACCATCTGCTAACTTTGACGTTGTTCACAGCCCTGCACAAATCTGATGATCCACATCGATTAAGAACTGGCACTTGCTGAGTGTAGTGGCTATTGACTGTCCTATACTTCTTGAAACCAGTTTCATCCAGTTAGAGTGAACAGCTGAATTGTTAAATTTTTGACCAGGATGAATGTTTTCGTTCTTGTTTTTTTTTTTCATTTGCGGTGAGACCTACACGGCGGTGCCTTCAAAAACCCACCAGCCTAATATTTTCTGTACTGCAGATACGGAAATGGTACCTGTTGATTTCCGAACTGAGAGAGAACGAGCTCTCATTACCTGCGAGAACAATTTGGATGTGATTCAATCTGAAAAGTTGCATAAAAATGGGCAAAATAGAATGAAAAAAGATATCTGGCAGCCGCACGAACATCTTACAGATGTGCAGATTGGTGATGCTGCCACAGAATTCAAGTAACACTTGCATACTTTCCGTTGATGCTGCCATTGTTACTGCATAAGAAGTCTGTTAGTAACACTTGAGAGCTGTCTTCAAAATCTTTTCGCATCCTCTTTCACACATTCCAGGAACATTTCTGCTGCTATTCCTGATTAATTCTCAGTTTACCCCCTGATAACAAGAACATGTGCTGTGCCCTTGCAATCTCACAGGCGTTTGTCACTCAGCTGTAGCACGCAAAAACTGAATAAGGGTGGGCTTTCCAAGTCAACCCCCTCTACAAAGTAGGGTTACATGGAAATCAATAAAGCACAGCAATGAGTTATGGCAACTAGTAGTACTTAATTGATGTATATATGAAATTTGTGCACAGCGTCAATCTGTATATGCTCCAAACAGTGATCCCACGTTAACGTAACAGAACAACAACTTTATTTCTGGCTTTGGAGAGTGGGGAGGTTCATCGCCACACGCGATACTCTACCCCATTGGCGGTGGGATTGTGGGGAATAAAATAACGAGCCCCTTCATAATAACGATCGAAGTTCGATGGTGCCCAGAAATGTCAGAAGAGCTTTGAGCGCAGAGCGTTGCTGGGCTGAATTAGGCCAGGGACCAAGCAATTTCGATAGGGGGAAGGGGCGAGAATCCGACGAAGAGACTCGGAGAGTGTGGTTCGGGAAGGTTGGTAGTGGGGGCAATGAAGAAGAATATGCTCCAGATCCTCAAGAACACCACAGTGGCAGCAGGTGGGAGAGTCAAGTTGCCTCAAGCGGTAACGCCACTGAGCTGTAAAGGCCACATCGATGTGCATTCGGTGGATTAATGCAGCATCTTGACGAGAGGTGTTTCGTGGCATGTGGAAAGCGAGCGTTGGATCAACTCTGCTCAACATAGAGGGGGAAAAATGTCAGTTGTCCATTGGCGGGAAGCCAGGGGTGTCACTAGGCGTCGCAGAATTGAACGGCGGTCTCCTCTCAGCAGAACAATACTGGAGTATTTCCGATACGAGAGTGCTGCTTCTGCGGCGCTGTCGGCCTGCTCGTTCATCACGACACCACAATGGGCTGGGACCCACTGGAGAACTAGCCTGTGGGCTGCTGCGTAGATGGTGTGATAAGCCATTAACACATCTGTGACTAGGGGTGCGGATGAGCCTCGTATGCCGGAATTTTCAATTGCTTGAAGGGCAGATTTGGAGTCTGTGAAGACTGCCCATTCCCGCGGTGTAAAATCAGCGATGTGTTGTAGAAAGAAAATGATGGCATAGAGTTCCGCATGTGTGGAGGAGGTTGGATGTGAAAGGCGTCTTCCGTGCAGTACGCCTTTGGATGGTATGACGAATGCTGAGGGATGCGCCATCGGTATACGCTGCCGTAAACGTGGAAAACTTCTCGTCTAGCAGAGCATGAAAATGGGCTCGGAGGACTTGAGGGGGGACCTGATCTCGTCTTTCCAGAAGGTTTGGAAGGCGTACAAAAATAGGCGGTACTGGTCGAGACCAGGGGGCTTCCGGCGGTATAGTGTCTTTAGTTATGAAGCCAGTGAGAGTCTGGCGTGTGCTCTGCGCTACTCGATAGAAGTCGCTTTCAGGGCGGTATCGAATTTTCCTGAGGAGCGGGTGGCGGGGAATGTGAGCACGCAAACGGAGGAAGTGCCGAGCCGTTTCACGTTCACGGAGAACCTCAATCGGGAGCTCACCAGCTTCAACCATACTTGCCTTATTTTAGCCATTCTTGGAACTCCGAGGCATCGACGAAGGCTTCGAGCAAACAGGGTCCGAAGTGTATTTAATGAAGTTGTTGATATCCTGTGCAGAATTGGAAGGCTGTAAAGCACAGTCGCCCTCACCAATGCCGCGTGAACCGCGAGCAGGGAACGCTGATTACACCCCATCCTGAGCAAGAAAGATGTTGAATTGCGGGGAGCCATCGCTGCACTTTAGTTTCAAGGTGCTTAGTGTGCCGAGCCCAGCGCAAGTCCGAGTCGATTACCACGCCAAGGAAGCGGTGAAAGCGTAGCGGCTCAAGCTTCTTTGTACCAAGCCAAAGAGGGAAATTTGCCATAGCTTTGCGCGTGAAAGGGAGCTCGACACACTTTTCGGGTGAAAGTTCCATCCCAAGGTGCGTGAGGTACGTATAGATATTATTTACAGTGAGCTGCAGGCGGCGCTGTAGGGCTGGGCGTGATTTTCCTACTGTCCAAAGGGCGACGTCATCTGCGTACACGGAAAACAACACTTTACGAGGAATTACTGATTGTAGGCCGGCCATCACCCAGTTAAAGAGTATCGGGCTGAGTATGCTTCCTTGGGGGACTCCTTGTGGAACATGATGCTGAGGGCTTTGGCCTTGGGACGTACGGACAGCGACAGTTCGGTCCGTAAGGAAGTCTTGGAACCAGATGAAGAGCCGACCGGATACTCCAAACGAGCGCAAGGCGTGCAGCACACAAATGTGCGAGACGGTATCATATGCGCGCTTGATGTCGAGGAAAACCGATAGGACGATCCGTCGATTGGCACGAGCATGTTGAACTGTAGAGACTAGGTCGAGAACTGGATCCGTGGAGTTGGATCCACTGGCGACGAAATCCAGCCATTTCGTGAGGGAACGCACGTTGTTTTTCGAGCCACCAGTCGAGCGATGCAAAACCATTCTCTCCATCAGTTTCCCCATACAGCTTGTCAGGCTCACAGGGCGAAAGGAGGATAGGCATTTGGGGGCTTGCCTGGTTTTAGGATGGGAACAACCAATGCTTCCTTCCATGTATGTGGTAAAAGTCCTTGTTGCCAAGACGTGTTATAATATGAAGCAGAGCTTGGAGAGACCGCCCGTCAATGTTTCGCAGGGCGGCACAGGTTATTTTATCGGGTTCAGGGATCGAGCCGGCGTTCACAAACTTCAACGCTGCCTTTAGCTTGATTAGTGTGAAGTCGCAGTCCATAACTTCCGGGGGACGGGACCAGTCTTGGTGAAGTCAAACTGCGGACAACACTGTGGTGTAGTGGCGTGGTAGAGGTAGGCGTCGGAGTCGTTAGTACCATACAGAAGTCCGTCGCTAGCGTGTTTTCGTCTACACCCTTAACGATACCCAAGGCCGCGAGAGGATTCTTTTGAGGAGCGATTCCTTCAGAGATCGGTTTGCCCGCCAGATCTGCGTGGCCGGATCAAACGGTGAAAGGTGGTGGCAAAACTTACGCCAACGCTTCCTGTCCTCTTTTGTAAGTTCTTGTGTTACTTTAGCTTTCATCCGGCGTAACAGTTAACACCTTTCATCAACGTAACATTTAATTAGTTAAACTCAAGTATTGTACACAACGTCAACGGTAAAGTAGGTAGCATGCTGGATGCCCGACCATGAACCCTTCGGTCAAAACAGAGAATGATGCAGAAGCTTGAGTAGTATTGACTGGACTCTCAAAGTGCACAACGCTCAACTGGCCTGAACACGATTTAATTAGCAATTAGAGCTAATTGGGCCCCCACATTAATCAGCATCCTCCAGGGAGCCCCCACACTAATCGGGGAGCGTCTATCTCGTGTCCAGACCAGCTGAGCGTTGTGCACTACTCCATAAAAAACAAAAAAATAAGTAGAAAATAAAATAAATAAGTAGAAATAGAGTGGAGAGAAACAATTTACTCGAAAATCAACGATGTCGTCCCGAAGAAACCGCTTCGGAAGACCCGAGTGACCAGCGCCCGACATGTTGGTAGTTGGCACCCAGCAGTTGCAGAGATCGACGACAGGTGGCCAAGTAGTTGCAAGGCATCACACCAGATGGCGCCACCATCATAGCTCTATGCGAGAAAGACAGAACAAGATACTAGCGGCAGGTAGAAACATGCCAACACTGCTAAACAAGTCTAGGCATGCGAGAGAAAAGGTTTAACCGCTACTGCTAAACAGCACGGAGAAAACAGTACACATCGGCGAAAAGGCAATCGACTAGGCCTAACCACAGCGTCACAACACTATGCAGCTAACACAAGGCGGGAACCGCTAAACGTGCGTCAACACAGAGAAAAGGCTTGGTCACTGCTGAACAAGTCTAAACATGCGTGTACAGACTATGGCTACGGCTATAGCTATGAGCGGCGTACAGACGTGAACAGATGGAGAGAGGACAGCAGGAAGGAGTGGGGAACAGGGGGGTTAGTATGCGTCCTGGGCCGACTTCAGCGAGAACTGTGCCGACATTCATCTGGAAAGTCTTCTTCGGAAAACCCAGGGAAAACCTCAGACAGCACAGCCAGTGACAGGATTCGAACCCGTGTCACCTCCCAGTCTCGACGTGGAAAGCGATCATCCTATGCCACGGGAGCTGGTGAATGTTGTTGTCCACAAGTGAACTTGTTATCGTGTGCTTTGCCCTGTCACTGGCTGCACTGGACATATATACAATGCCACCCATCGACACACCCAGGCTCGGCCGGCCTTAGCATGTTTTTTTTTTCTATTATGTGTTATTACCACAAAGCAACTGTAGTTATTAGTGGCATACAGATGTGGACACATGGAGAGAGGATAGCAGGAAGGAGTCAATGTCAGGAGGAGGGTCAAAGAACTGGACTAGTGTTGAATCACCTTTGGTACTGCCTGTTTCATGGCCCTTACTCAACGAATCAGAGCATCACCAGTGCATACAACTGCGTGTCCGTTCTATGTGTTCTAGCCAGTCTTTGTCTGCTGCTGCTCCTCAGTAGCAAGAAAGTCTCCACACAGTGAAATGGCATTGGGAGAGTGCATGTCTGTCGTTTGAAAACAGAAAGTAGTCATGGGAGAGAGTTTTTTTTCTTGTTTTCTGTTGCCCATAAAACACTGATGATTTACGTATCAATCCCATTTTACTACGAAGGCAGAAAAATAGGCTATGTCAAGTTGCCAGTGATGAGTAGATCAAAGAGTAATATCAAACAGTACGAGCAACTTATGTATTTACACATGGTAACAAGACTTTCGTGCACGAGGCTGCACTTCTTCAGGTTAGAAAAAATATGAACATGGTACAGGAACATATATATATATATATATATATACATACATACATATACATACATACATATATATATATATATATATATATCTTTATATGTCCCAAACGTCGCCACAGCAGCATTGGACAGCTGTTTCGGCCTTATTGGGCCTTCATCAGCAATGCGTAGGTGGACGACGTTTGAGCGAGTGGCGTCGGAAGGTCACGTGGAACGTGATGTCCTCCCGTCAGGGTGAGTGACACACCTCTGAAAGCCAAGTGCGAAGCCAGTAAAGTATTAAATGAAGAAAAATAGCATACGCTCTTTGGCTGCACATTGAACATATGTTTGTAAGTCCCAAATGTCGCCACACCAGCATTGGACAGCTGTTTCGGCCTTATTGGGCCTTCATCAGCAATGCGTGGGTGGGCGACGTTTGAGCGAGTGGCGTCGGAAGGTCACGTGGAACGTGATGTCCTCCCGTCAGGGTGAGTGACACACCTCTGAAAGCCAAGTGCGAAGCCAGTAAAGTATTAAATGAAGAAAAATAACATACGCTCTTTGGCTGCACGTTGAACATATGTTTATAAGTCCCAAACGTCGCCACACCGGCATTGGACAGCTGTTTCGGCCTTATTGGGCCTTCATCAGCAATGCGTAGGTGGGCGACGTTTGAGCGAGTGGCGTCGGAAGACCGAAACAGCTGTCCAATGATCCCGCGATCTGTGGATCTTGCTTCTATATAGCGTCTTTAACAAGTTTGTCCGGGTATTCACGATCAATGAAGGTTTGTTCTAGTCGTTGGAGATGGTTGTCTAGTTCGGCATCGTTAGTGCATATTCTGCGGTAGCGCAATGCCTGACTATAAGGTATGACTAACTTAGTATGCCTTGGATGGCAACTGCGGAACGATAAGTACTGCTGAGCATCTGTAGGTTTCCGGTGTAAGTTGGTTGAGATGCCGCCGTTTCGTAACTTGACTTCCACATCCAAAAAGGTAACAGTGGAGGCGGAGTAGTGGGAGGTAAATTGAATGTTAGGGTGAATTTGGTTGAACCGGTTGATGAACGTGAGAAGGTCGCTTTCAGAATGAGGCCATATGATAAAAATATCACCTAAAAATCTCTTGTACACAAGTGGTTTCAATACGGAACATTCGAGAAATGTTTCCTCCAGGGATGCCATGAAGATATTTGCATAGTTGGGGGCCATTCTCGTGCCCATAGCTGTCCCGTTAACTTGCAGATAGTGCTTGCTATCAAATTCAAAGTTATTGGAGGTCAAAATAAGTGTTAGCAGTTCGGTGAGGACAGTAGGATCATACGGCTGGTCAGGTAGATTTTTGTATGCTGAAACGGCCGCTGCTATACCATCTGCGTGGGGAATATTAGTGTAAAGGGACGTGACGTCTAACGTTTCCAAGAGACAGCTTGAGGGAACGGTTACTTGCGATACAGTTTGAAGGAAATGGTTGGTATCTTTGACGTAGGAAGGTAATTTAGGGGGGACAGACTTGAGAACGTGATCGACGAAGGACGATATATTTTCTGTAGCGGTACCGTTACTGGACACAATTGGTCTTCCGGGATTGCCTGGTTTATGTATCTTAGGGAGCATGTAAAATCGGCCTGGTTTAGGGTCTTTAGGAAGTAAGTATTCGTAGAGCGCATCGCCAATTTTCTTAGTGGTCTTTAACCGTTTTAGTGTTTTACATATATCTGCGGCAATTTCATTGGTGGGGTCGGATTCGAGAGGTTTGTAAAAGTCTGCACAATTAAGTTGACGGAGTCCTTCCACCACATAAGCTTGCTTACCCATTACGACTATGGCACCTCCTTTATCAGCCTGTTTGATGATGATACCTTTGTTGCTTTCTAGCGCGGACAAGCTTTGCTGTTCTGCTTTCGTAAGATTGTGCCGGAATTTCCGATTGTTTGACTTTGCATAAGTACTGAGAATATCTTTCAGAACCGCTTTGATATACATATCAAGACTTTTATCTCGGTTCGGGTTGGGAGTAAAATCGAATTTTATACGGAAAGGATTTAGATTTGATTGCGGTTTGTCGTAGAAGTATTCCGTAAGGCGTAGTCGCCGCGCAAAGTTGTCAAGATCCAGATGTAGCTGATATTCATCGATTTTACTGTTATTGGGACAAAACGATAATCCCTTCTCCAGGAGAGAGATTTTAGCGGGTGTAAGGTCACGAGAAGAAAGGTTCACTACGCTACATTTGGTTATTGTGGGGATGTCGGGGGCAAACTGGCGGTTGCTGTTTAACGAGGTATCTGGACGTAGTTGAGAAGTATTGCTACGGGCTTCGGAATTAGGGGGTGCCGAATCTGTGGAAGTATTATGAGTTGGAGGGCAATCGATTTTGTCTCTAAATAATTTCTTTTGCTTTCGGAGCTTCAGGTGGATGTTTTTCTTTTGGAGGAATTTGTCTAACGCTGATCTATGAGAATGTGACAACGGGGTAATGCTGTTAATGGCGTCGGCGTCTTCGGATAGAGACTGGATAGTATCTTGGCAGTGAGAAATTAGAATTTTAGTTAGGTCTAAAGATGGCTTTGTTAAGAATGGACAGCCATTGCACATTGCGTTCATGGTTCAGGGGGAAGGTTGGTGTTTTGTGGATTTCTAGTCCACGCGGAATCCTGTCGTTTTCATGATAAGTAGCCAAAGTATCACGATGGGAGGTGTAGCGTGCAACTTTATCCACGATGTTTCTGAGTTTAAAGAACGCCTCAGTGCTACGGCTGACAATTTGTGGAGAGTGAATTGGTACTGACTCACCGGCTGGTCAATCCTGCTGCTTGGATCGTGACGATTTCTCGGCACGTGTGCTTCTTTGTGTCCCTGCTGCAGCCTCCTGGAGTGTCGGCCATACCGGGTCCGGCGTTGCAGTACTTGCTGTACGTGTGGATAGGCGACGGAGCAGCGGGGTACCAGGGACCGCAGTCGGTGGGCGATCTGGGTGACTCCATCGAAACTGGGGTGGAGGCCGTCAGCTGCAAGGACTCTGGTTGGGGGCTGTCGGTGGAAACCATGGTCCAGGAAATACACGTCACGGGCACTTCGGCACAGGGTCATCAGTCGTTGGTTGAACGCAAACGCCCGGGGATTGCACTGGAATTCGCGTCGCCTGTCAAGATAAGGACGACGGCGGTTGTAGGATCTGGGTAAGATGAGGGTACATACCACAAGTTCGATGTTTCCCCGAGAGCGAATGTGGTCGATGAGTTGCACATAGCGACGGATGGCCATGTCGGGATCGGTGTCCGGCATGTCATTCGTCCCACAGTGCAACACCACGACACGAACACTTGCGGGCAGCTGGTCCACCTCTTCTTTGAAGTCTGCGATGCGGCCTCCGCTCTTGGACACGAACATTGTCGGGGCAGTACGGGATCTGGGGTCAAAGTGGAAACGGAGATATTTAGTTTGTGAGTCACCAAGTACAGCTATAACAGGAGCATAAAAAGGATACTTCCTGATGGGCATCTTCGGTCCTCCTCTGTCGGTGGTCATCGTAGAAATAGAATAGAAGCTTGGGAGGGCGGTTGATCACGAGAATGAAATAAGCAGGAAAAATCAGAAGACGACAAAGAGCTTACAGGAAAACACAAAGGGGAGTTTATTAACACATATAGAGATAGGGGTCCACGTTTCGGCAGTCAGCGCTGCCTTCGACGGGACTGGGGTTTGGTGACAAGAACAAGGTTTATATATGGGAGAGGGTTATGTACAAGGGAAAGAGAGCAGCGCATGCGCTTTTGTCATGACTAACATAGGTTTGTGACTAAGTGAAAAGGGAATGACCGGGTCTGCGCAGCAGGACCTTGAGGAAATACCCGTGAGCCTGAAAATCTGACGTCGCGAAAAAACCTAATCTGCCAGTGTCGCGCCATTTCAGTAAACCAGGACACTCAATCACCAATATATCTATTTTCATCCTGTAGTCAGGCTTTCTTTCCCAGCGGCTCAGGGAACAGCGCGAGTCTTATCTCATTCATAAATTCCAGTGTCAGATAAACGAAGATTCAGGAATCCTTTCTACTATTCGCAACCTGCATTCCTAATCCAGCACAATACATACGCTCTTTTGTTTCTTTTTCAGGCTCACGGGTATTTCCTCAAGGTCCTGCTGCACACACGCGGTCATTCCCTTTTCACTTAGTCACCAACCTATGTTAGTCATGACAAAAGCGCATGCGCTGCTCTCTTTCCGTTGTACATAACCCTGTCCCATATATAAAGTTTGTTCTTGTCACCAAACCCCAGTCCCGTCGAAGGCAGCGCTGACTGCCGAAACGTCGACCCCTACCCCTATATGTGTTAATAAACTCCCCTTTGTGTTTTCCTGTAAGCTGTTAGGGAGGATGTAACATAAAAGTTAGGGAGGATGTCTACGTTACGGCGGAAGCTCCGCCTTCTTCGGGACAAAAGAGCTAAATGTGGCCACGAGGCTGATAAGGGGCTTGAGAATGACGTGGTCGGTTGGGGGAAATTCCCGCCACCTGGCGGTTGTCAATTGGGGAAATTCCAGAGCGTTTTCGTATCAGGTCCAGGAGTGGGGTCATCGTCCTTGTGGGTCAGTGGGGATTTTGATCTGGCTGAAACGAGAAAAGGCAACAGGGTCTTATCTAGGTTGTTAGACTTCTTATTGTTGACAGCATGCCAGGGTCCTCGTTAATGGCCGATCGGAATTTGTAAATTAGGTAAGATTCCCGTTGTTCCCGGGAGCGGTCGGAGGTAAAGTTCGACTGGAGAATAAAAACTGAGGCTTCGTTGATTGAATGTTCTGGTTGTTTGAAATGGCGTGAGACTGGAAGATTAGGTTTCTTGGTAACATCCGATCGGTGATTGTTGAATCTAATTCGGAAAGAAGTTTTTGTCTGACCCACGTATTGGGCCTGGCATGTGTTGCATTGGATTAGATAGATAACGTTGCATGAGTTACAGTCTACGTCTGCGTTGATCTTGACGGTAAAGTTGGAATTCGTACTTCTGACCGTTTGTGCGGTCTGCATTAACTTACAAATCTGGCATCTCCTGCCATTGCATGGATGACAGCCCGCCGGATGGCTAGTGGGTTCGCCTACTTTAGAGCGGACCAAGCTATCTTGTAAGTTACGTGTACGTCTGTAAGCGACACGTGGTGGATTAGGAAATATGTTTTTCGTGCGTTCGGACTGGAGAAGGATACTGTGGTGGCGGCTAAGTATGTTGTTAATGTTTGGGATATTTCCGGCGAATGTTACAGTTAAGTTCACGGCATTACTTTCTGATTTGTTTTGTCTTTTCTCCAGTAAGCTTAGACGGTTTGCCTTGCGAGCTCTGTTGAGAGCATCTTGAACTAGATCGGGTGGATACTGACGACCGACAAAGGTTTGTTGCAGCTGTTCTAAATTTCTGTCCAGATCGTCGTCATTCGAGCAGATTCTCCTATACCGAAGGGCTTGACTATAGGGAATGGCCAGTTTCGTGTGGCGAGGATGACAACTATGGAATGACAAGTACTGCTGAGAGTCTGTGGGTTTACGGAACAGATCAGACGTTAAAACTCCATTGGTTAGCTTAATTTGAACATCAAGAAAGCTAACAGTGACGGCAGAGTAGGTGTGAGTGAAGTTAATAGAGTATGGAACTCATTGAAATCGCGTATAAATTCCAATAGGGTGTCTTCCGAATGTGGCCAGATCATAAATATGTCATCAAGATAGCGCTTGTATAAAGTGGGTCTGTCCTCACGCGTGCTCAAGAATGCTTCTTCTAGTGAACCCATGAATAGATTTGCATAGTTTGGTGCCATTTTAGTGCCCATAGCGGTGCCGTTGACTTGTAAATAGTGGCCATCGTTAAATTCAAAGTTGTTGTTCTTTAGGATCAGTTCTAGTAGAGTAGATACGACAGATGGATCACAAGAAGAATCAGAGTACTTTGAAAAAGCCGCCTCGGCTGCAGCTATGCCATCATCGTAGGGAATATTGGTATACAGGGAAGAAACATCTAACGTAACTAGGGGACTAGATGGGGGTGGCTGACATTGATTTAGTATTTGCAGGAAGTGATTGGTGTCCTTGATGTACGATGGTAGTCGCGAGGGTATGTCCTTAAGAAGATGATCTACGAAACTAGAGAGTTTTTCAGTGGCTGTCCCATTGCAGGAGACGATTGGACGTCCGGGGTTCCCCGGTTTATGAATCTTTGGGAGCATGCAGAATCTACCTGGCTTTGAGTTACGGGGAAGAAGGTATCCATATACCGCCGAATCGATCTTCTTTGCGGCCTTTAATGCCTTTAGTTGTTTTGTGATATCTGAAACAATCTGTTCCGTGGGATCAGTGTCTAAAGTTTTGTAAAACGTGGCACAAGCCAATTGTCGCAGTCCCTCATCGATATAATCCTGCATATTCATTACGACAATTGCACCACCTTTATCTGCCCTTTTGATTATTAGGTTTTTCGATTTTTTAAGATGCGACAGACTACTTTGCTCGGCTTGACTCAAATTTGGTTTGGTTTTGCGGGAAGAGGGATTATATGAAGTAATTATATCTTTTTGAACTGCTTTTATATATATATATATCAAGAGCTTTTTCGCGATTGGGCTCTGGCGTAAATTCACACGGTGGCTTGAAAGGTTTGGGTGTTGTATCAGGCTTATCATGAAAATACTCTTTCAGACGCATACGTCGGGCAAAATTATCTAAATCGAGATGGAGTTGGTATTCGTCTACCTTGTTATTATTTGGGCAGAATGAAAGCCCACGGCTAAGAAGTGATAGTTCAGAATCGCTGAGGGGGTGGGACGACAAATTAACAACATTTTGAGGTGACGTATTGGTTGTGTTGTCATGAGCGTTAGGATTTTGATTGTCACAGTGTTCGGTTTCACCTTGGGAATCTAACGAGGGAGTAATTATGTTACTACTACCTGCGAGATTCGCGTTATATTTAGATATAAGGTCAGGATCTATCTGGTCCCTTGTCATTTTTTACGTTTGGTGTTATTCACAGTTTCTTCCAAGTTCCTAGTGAACTGTGCCAATTCTGACTCATGCGCGTCCGTAAGGGTCACAGTATCGCGGATAGTTTTAGCTTGCTGAGATATTTCTGCAGTTGTTTCCTCACAGTGGGCTATTAGAACTTCCAGTAATGCAGTAGAGGCGTTGCTAAGGGTTTCATTCCATTTCTTTTGAAGGGTGTGGTTCAGAGGGAAGGTTGGCTGGAGGTTAATCGCGAGTCCTTTAGGAATTTTGTTATGATCGCTATAGACTTGCAGTGCGGTACGGTGGAAATTGTAGCGTATATATTTGTCGTTTAATTGTCGGATTTTGAAAAAGGCTTTTGTACTCGGGCATGGCTCATTTGGATTAGAAAAGGTACGCTCACCGGCGGTTAGTCAGTCCTGTTTACGTGCCCTCGATGTCCGTTCGGAGTGTCTTCGTCGCAGCATGGCTGCCTCTTGTGGGGTGGGCCACACTGGATCCGGGATGACCGGGGCGTCAGCTCTGCGTGGTGGAAGTTGTCGAAGCAGGTGTGGGATCAGGTCCTGGAGGTGGCGGCTCATCATCCGCACTCCTTCGAAGTTTGGGTGAAGGCCATCCGCCGCAAGCACCTGGGTTGGACGTCGTCGGTAGAAGCCATGGTCGAGGTAGAAAAGGTCCCGGGACCTCCTGCATAGCTAGACCAGCTGGCGGTTGAAGGCGTGTGTCCGTGGGTTACACTGAAACTCCCTACGCCTCTCAATGAAAGGGCGGCGTCTGTTATATGATCGAGGGAGCACCCTTCCCCGAGGGGGGGAACAGACGCCGCCCTTTCATTGACAGGCGTAGGGAGTTTCAGTGTAACCCACGGGCACACGCCTTCAACCGCCAGCTGGTCCAGCTATGCAGGAGGTCCCGGGACCTTTTCTACCTCGACCATGGCTTCTACCGACGACGTCCAACCCAGGTGCTTGCGGCGGATGGCCTTCACCCAAACTTCGAAGGAGTGCGAATGATGAGCCGCCACCTCCAGGACCTGATCCCACACCTGCTTCGACAACTTCCACCACGCAGAGCTGACGCCCCGGTCATCCCGGATCCAGTGTGGCCCACCCCACAAGAGGCAGCCATGCTGCGACGAAGACACTCCGAACGGACATCGAGGGCACGTAAACAGGACTGACTAACCGCCGGTGAGCGTACCTTTTCTAATCCAAATGAGCCATGCCCGAGTACAAAAGCCTTTTTTTCAAAATCCGACAATTAAACGACAAATATATACGCTACAATTCCCACCGTACCGCACTGCAAGTCTATAGCGATCATAACAAAATTCCTAAAGGACTCGCGATTAACCTCCAGCCAACCTTCCCTCTGAACCACACACTTCAAAAGAAATGGAATGAAACCCTTAGCAACGCCTCTACTGCATTACTGGAAGTTCTAATAGCCCACTGTGAGGAAACAACTGCAGAAATATCTCAGCAAGCTAAAACTATCCGCGATACTGTGACCCTTACGGACGCGCATGAGTCATAATTGGCACAGTTCACTAGGAACTTGGAAGAAACTGTGAATAACACCAAACGTAAAAAAATGACAAGGGACCAGATAGATCCTGACCTTATGTCTAAATATAACGCGAATCTCGCAGGTAGTAGTAACATAATTACTCACTCGTTAGATTCCCAAGGTGAATCCGAACACTGTGACAATCAAAATCCTAACGCTCATGACAACACAACCAATACGTCACCTCAAAATGTTGTTAATTTGTCGTCCCACCCCCTCAGCGATTCTGAACTATCACTTCTTAGCCGTGGGCTTTCATTCTGCCCAAATAATAACAAGGTAGACGAATACCAACTCCATCGCGATTTAGATAATTTTGCCCGACGTATGCGTCTGAAAGAGTATTTTCATGATAAGCCTGATACAACACCCAAACCTTTCAAGCCACCGTGTGAATTTACGCCAGAGCCCAATCGCGAAAAAGCTCTTGATATATATATATAAAAGCAGTTCAAAAAGATATAATTACTTCATATAATCCCTCTTCCCGCAAAACCAAACCAAATTTGAGTCAAGCCGAGCAAAGTAGTCTGTCGCATCTTAAAAAATCGAAAAACCTAATAATCAAAAGGGCAGATAAAGGTGGTGCAATTGTCGTAATGAATATGCAGGATTATATCGATGAGGGACTGCGACAATTGGCTTGTGCCACGTTTTACAAAACTTCAGACACTGATCCCACGGAACAGATTGTTTCAGATATCACAAAACAACTAAAGGCATTAAAGGCCGCAAAGAAGATCGATTCGGCGGTATATGGATACCTTCTTCCCCGTAACTCAAAGCCAGGTAGATTCTACATGCTCCCAAAGATTCATAAACCGGGGAACCCCGGACGTCCAATCGTCTCCTGCAATGGGACAGCCACTGAAAAACTCTCTAGTTTCGTAGATCATCTTCTTAAGGACATACCCCCGCGACTACCATCGTACATCAAGGACACCAATCACTTCCTGCAAATACTAAATCAATGTCAGCCACCCCCATCTAGTCTCCTAGTTACGTTAGATGTTTCTTCCCTGTATACCAATATTCCCCACGATGATGGCATAGCTGCAGCCGAGGCGGCTTTTTCAAAGTACTCTGATTCTTCTTGTGATCCATCTGTCGTATCTACTCTACTAGAACTGATCCTAAAGAACAACAACTTTGAATTTAACGATGGCCACTATTTACAAGTCAACGGGACCGCTATGGGCACTAAAATGGCACCAAACTATGCAAATCTATTCATGGGTTCACTAGAAGAAGCATTCTTGAGCACGCGTGAGGACAAACCCACTTTATACAAGTGCTATCTTGATGACATATTTATGATCTGGCCACATTCGGAAGACAGCCTATTGGAATTTATACGCGATTTCAATGAGTTCCACACTTCTATTAACTTCACTCACACCTACTCTGCCGTCACTGTTAGCTTTCTTGATGTTCAAATTAAGCTAACCAATTGAGTTTTAACGTCTGATCTGTTCCGGAAACCCACAGACTCTCAGCAGTACTTGTCATTCCATAGTTGTTATCCTCGCCACACGAAACTGGCCATTCCCTATAGTCAAGCCCTTCGGTATAGGAGAATCTGCTCGAATGACGACGATCTGGATAGAAATTTAGAACAGCTGCAACAAACCTTTGTCGGTCGTCAGTATCCACCCGATCTAGTTCAAGATGCTCTCAACAGAGCTCGCAAGGCAAACCGTCTAAGCTTACTGGAGAAAAGACAAAACAAATCAGAAAGTAATGCCGTGAACTTAACTGTAACATTCGCCGGAAATATCCCAAACATTAACAACATACTTAGCCGCCACCACAGTATCCTTCTCCAGTCAGAACGCACGAAAAACATATTTCCTAATCCACCACGTCTCGCTTACAGACGTACACGTAACTTACAAGATAGCTTGGTCCGCTCTAAAGTAGGCGAACCCACTAGCCATCCGGCGGGCTGTCATCCATGTAATGGCAGGAGATGCCAGATTTGCAAGTTAATGCAGACCGCACAAACGGTCAGAAGTGCGAATTCCAACTTTACCGTCAAGATCAACGCAGACGTAGACTGTAACTCATGCAACGTTATCTATCTAATCCAATGCAACACATGCCGGGCCCAATACGTGGGTCAGACAAAAACTTCTTTCCGAATTAGATTCAACAATCACCGATCGGATGTTACCAAGAAACCTAATCTTCCAGTCTCACGCCATTTCAAACAACCAGAACATTCAATCAACGAAGCCTCAGTTTTTATTCTCCAGTCGAACTTTACCTCCGACCGCTCCCGGGAACAACGGGAATCTTACCTAATTTACAAATTCCGATTGGCCATTAACGAGGACCCTGGCATGCTGTCAACAATAAGAAGTCTAACAACCTAGATAAGACCCTGTTGCCTTTTCTCGTTTCAGCCAGATCAAAATCCCCACTGACCCACAAGGACGATGACCCCACTCCTGGACCTGATACGAAAACGCTCTGGAATTTCCCCAATTGACAACCGCCAGGTGGCGGGAATTTCCCCCAACCGACCACGTCATTCTCAAGCCCCTTATCAGCCTCGTGGCCACATTTAGCTCTTTTGTCCCGAAGAAGGCGGAGCTTCCGCCGTAACGTAGACATCCTCCCTAACTTTTATGATTTTTAAGTTTTAATAAACCCCTTTTTTGTTACTTCCCCTACTTTCGTCTTCTGTCTCCCATTTATTTCAACTATATATATATATATATATATATATATATATATATGAATGTATAACTGGGTTCAGATGGACGCGAAACCAACTAGTCTACAAGTAATCAAGAGACTTGGGAGGCCGTATATGGATTAAAAACACTTGCTACTTTTATTACATTAATAATTAAGGGGGTACTAGAAATAGATTTACGGTTCGGGGTCGACGTTTCGGCAGTCAGCGCTGCGTTCAACAGGACTAAACTTGAAAATATGTGACAAGGGCTTATATACCAGGGAAAGGGGGAAAATGAGAGGGGAACAGTGCACGTGGAGCGGCGTTGGTGATGTTGCAGGAGCATTGTAATGGTCCATTGAGCACTTGCAGGGGCGTTGGCTGTCATCCAGGAGAGTTCTCCTTGGTCGTCTGATAAGCCTGAAATGATAAAAAAAGAGACGGCAGAAAGAACGAAGGAGAGTCAGAGGACTTGGTCTACGAACTAAGGCTGCGAACTGTACACAATACGCGGGGGTCTTCGTTTATCGTCGACTGGAATTTGTGGATTAGGAATGATTCACGCTGTTGCCTGCTACGGTCTGAGGGGAAACCAGATTGTAAGATGTACACGCGGATGTCCTTGAATGAGTGGCCGGTTTGATTGAAATGAGGCGACACAGGGAGATTTGGTTTCTTTGTAATATCGGATCTGTGATTATTAAAACGAATTCGGAATGATATGGTAGTTTGCCCAACATATTGTGCTTCGCATGCGTTGCATTCCAATACATATACTACGTTGGATGAGTTGCAGTCAGAAGTAGTTTTGATTTTTACTTGGAAGTTGCTGTTTGTGCTTCATTCCCTGCCTGCAGCCTGCATCACAATACAAATTTGGCATCTTCGTCCGTTGCATGGGTGGAAGTCTTCGGTCGTAGCAGGTGGCTTATTGACTTTTGCGTTGACTAAGTGATCTTAAAGATTCCTTGCACGACGATATGCCATGCGAGGCGGTTCTGGGAACATTTCTCCACGGCGCTCGAACTGTGTTAAAATTGGGTGATGACGTTTCAGTATGTTTTTAATGATAGGGATCGCGCCATTGAAGGTGACTGTAAGATTAACCCGCTTGGGGCGTTCGGGGCGTATTTTTAGAAGTTCACTGCGATTAGTACAGCGGGCTGTACAAATCTGTACCGAAAACCGACTGACTCCCAACAGTACCTTCCGAGAAACCGTACGACTCTGCTGTCGTAGAAACACTAATTTCTCTAATACTCACACGTAATAATTTTGAATTTGATAACAGGAATGACATTCAAATTAACGGCACAGCCACGGGCACGAAGATGGCCCCAAATTACGCAAATATCTTCATGGGTGATCTAGAAGGACGATTCCTTGGTACCTGTCAACTTAAACCCCTAATTTTTAAGCGTTTTTTGGACAACGTATTCATGCTGTGGCCACATTCTGAAGACTCGCTTTTGTTGTTTATTGAAAATTTCGGTAACGTGCACCCCATTATAAAATTCACTCACGCTTATTCTAGAGGGGGCATAGATTTTCTAGATGTCCATATAAGCATATGCAATGGCACCCTCGTAGCAAATCTGTACCGAAAACCGACTGACTCCCAATAGTACGTATCATTTCACAGCTGCCATCCCCGACATACTAAATTGGCCATCCCGTACAATCAGGCCCTCCACTACTGGCGCATTTGTTCCCAAGATGACGGGCTGGACGCAACCCTTAACCATCTTCAGAACACGCTGGTCAGCCGAAACTCCCCACAGGCTCTCGTGAAGGACGCAATATGTAGAGCCTGCCGTACTAATCGCAGTCAACTTCTAAAAAACTCAACACGCCCCGAATGCCCTAGGTGGGTTAATCTTACAGTCACCTTCAATGGTGCGATCCCTAACTTTAAAAACATACTGAAACGTCATCACTCAATTTTAAGACAGTCTGAGCGCCTTGGAGAAATATTCCCAGAACCGCCTCGCATAGCATATCGTCGTGCAAGGAATTTTCAAGATCACTTAGTCAACGAAAAAGTCAGTGAGCCACCTCCTACAACCGAAGGCTGCCACCCATGCAATGGATGAAGATGCCAAATTTGTCTTGTGATGCAGACTGCAGACAGGGTACGAAGCACAAACAGCAACTTCCAAGTAAAAATCAAAACTACTTCAGACTGCAACTCATAGGAATGCAACGCATGCAAAACACAGGCCAAACTACAACATGATTCCGAAATCGTTTTAATAATCACAGATCTGATATTACAAAGAAACCAAACTTCCCTGTGTCGCGTCATTTCAATCAAACCGGCCACTCAATCAAGGACAGCCGCGTGTACATCTTACAATCTGGTTTCCCCTCAGACCGTAGCAGGCAACAGCTTGAATCATTCCTAATCCACAAATTCCAGTTCACGATAAACGAAGACCCCGGCGTATTATCTACAGTTCGCAGCCTTAGCTCCTAGACTAAGTCCCCCGAACCTCTTTCGTTCTTTCTGCCGTCTCTTTTTTATCATTTCAGGTTTATCAGACGACCAAGGATAACTCTCCTGGAAAACAGCCAACGCCCCTGCAAGTGCTCAATGGACCATTAGCAACAATGCTCCTGCAACATCACCAACGCCGCTCCACGTACACTGTTCCCCTCTCATTTTTCCAATTTCCCTTGAATATAAGCCATTGTCACATATGTTCAAGTTTAGTCCTGTTGAAGGCAGCGCTGGCTGCCAAAACGTCGACCCCTAACTGTAAATCTATTTCTAGTACCGCCTTAATTATTAATGTAATAAAAGTAGCAAGTGTTTTTAATCCTTATTCGGCCTCTCAAGTCTCTTCATTACTTGTCGTCTACATATATATATATATATATTGTGGAAGGAAAAAGACGCGGACAACAGATTTTAGGGAAGGTAGAAACACTAGCTCATTCAGTGGGCAGAAATTAATAGTTGAATGAGAAACGGGGTCGACATTTCGGCAGTGGCGCTGTCTTCGTCAGGACAAAAGATGCCCAGGGGGTTACAGATTGCTTAAATAGGTTTGGTGTGTGACGTCAGCATTGGTACAAGGCACGCCACAGGCGGTTGTCGGTGAGTCAGGTACGGGAATATTCCAGAAGGTCAAGTCCGGGTGGTGAGGCCATTCTCCTTTGGTCCCTCTTGGTATATGGGGAAAAACATTCCTGGGCAGGGTGAGTGCTGCTTCGGACTTTGCTAGAAAAAAAGGAAGAAAAAGGAAAGAAAGGAACGGAAAGAAAGAAGCTCAACTAGGCGGCCAGATTTCTTACCGTTGACAGTGCTCCGAGATCTTCGTTAATGGTTGATTGGAATTTGTGAATGAGATAGGATTCGCGTTGTTCTCTGCACCGATCTGAGCTAAAATTTGACTGGAGAATGAAAAGTGAAACATTATTTCGGGAATGACCTGGTTGTTTGAAACGATGAGAGACCGAGAGGTTTGGCTTTTTTGTAACGCCAGACCGGTGGTTGTTGAACCTGATCCGCAATGATGTTTTGGTCTGACCTACGTATTGTGCTTGGCACATGTCGCACTGAATGACATAAATGACATTAGATGAATTACAGTCAAAGTCACCATTAATTTTGACGGAAAAATTAGAATTAGTGCTTTTAAGTACTTGGGCGCTTTGCATTAATTTGCATATTTGACACCTGCGACCATCGCACGGGCGGCACCCAGTTCCTGGATGTGTTGGCTGGCTAACCTGATGATGCTGGCTGGCTAGCTAACTAGATTATCGTGCAGGTTGCGTGCGCGCCTGTACGTAACCCGCGGTGGCTGAGGGAAAATTTGTCCCATGCGCTCTGATTGGAGAAGGATGCTGTGGTGACGGTTTAGTATACTGTTAACGCTTGGAATATTGCTGCTAAATGTTAAAATGAGGTTTACGGAACTATTATCAATCATGCGTTTGTGGTTTTGGAACAGGGCTTTGCGATCTACTTTGCTTGCTTTGCTTAGTGCGTTGTCAACCAACTTAGGTGGAAATTGGCGATTGATGAATGCTTGTTTAAGTTCAGCTAGATTGCTCCTCAGGTCGTCGTCACTGGAAGATAAGCCTGTACCGCACATATATATCTATATATCGTTTTCAAGGGAGTTCTTTTCATTTTTACTTTTCATTGTATATACATCCTTTCCGTCACCCTGTCACCCTCTCATACGAAAACTCCCTCGTCAACTGTATATATGTTCCTGTACCATGTTCATATTTTTGTGACCTGAAGAAGTGCAGTCTCGTGCACGAAAGTCTTGTTACCATGTGTAAATAAATAAGTTGCTCCTAACGTTTAATATCACCCATTTTACTACCATACACCAATGGTAGGTATACTATACCATACATACGGTATGGTATACCATACATCAATAGCATTCTATCATTCAAAAGGCTAGAAGCTTTATTGAAATTGTGTGTGTATACTACTGCATGCAATGTTGTTATAGATTGCAATAAGCTTTGCAAACAGTACCGTGTGTTCATTCCAACGTACTAGCACTAAGTTGAGATGGTGCCAATACAAGTCATAAAGCCATAAAATCATGTTAATTTCGGCGTATATCTTGGAAAGTAAAGCATTTCACGACAAGATATATCACAGCACTGGAGCTTCGTCCTTGCGACAAATTTGTTAAATACTTTTACCATGTGCTATTCCTTCATAGTACATTGCAACAATGAGCATATACTCGAGTATATGCTTATTATATGTGAGCTGGCTATATGTGCCCAGGCCTATGTGAGATGAAGTGATGGGGATCCCCATCACTTCATCTCACATAGGCCTGAGATTGTTTATATGGGTTTGGTGTGTTCTGTGACCTGATATGGTATTAAACATGTTTCACTTGCGATATCTGATCTCTATAGAATTCCCACAGAACCATTAACCGCCCTTAAACATCCAGCGAACGTCGGGACGTGGATGCTGCGTACGTCTCACGAACGTACACATTTGCTCCCGGCTACCTTTTAACTACGCCCGTACTACCGTGCGAATCATGAGAAAATTATGCGAAATGGACGTCGTAGGACCGCTGATGCGGATCTTCGACGGACCTGTGGATGATCTCTATTCCGGCTCATAGGTATCGCGCCTACGGGAATATCGTAATTTTCATCATGAGATAAACACAAGGACGCAAGTGTGCACTCAAAATACTTTATTTCTATGTGTACTTTATCTACATGTGCATTCGTACATGCCTGCTGGCACATACGCAGTACAAGTAATGAAAGAACGTGACAAGGTGCCATATACAGATAATTCCCGTTCATACAGATCGTGATCACAAAATCGCCAGCTTATGGAAACAAGAAAAAAAACATTCATGTTACTCGCCCTATAATCACAACACAACTGTATCCTCACGATCCTTCACACCTTACGAATGGCTACCGGTCTCTTTATATTGTTCCTTTCTGTGTCTTCCGGCCTCTGGAACAAATGAGCAAGTTCTGCCACTGAGGCACACTGATAAATACGACAGACAAAATGTAGGCATCATCGGTCACTGCCTATGGCACATACGGATACCAGAGTTTGGTTGTACTTCCCGTTTACCTAGCGTTGTTTCCTGTAACGCATAACATCATGTTCCCACCCCCCATGTAATGTCCTCCGGACCCTTGGGGTTTTTGAAATAAATATATAACATAAATAAGACAGTAAATAATTCCAAGACTGTTCATAGAGAAAACATTGCACACTCTCTGGGGACGCTGAGACGCACACAGCAATGAATGGCCGTTGCAGATTGGTATAGCCCTTTATGTCTGAAAGAACATCAGGAACACAGTGAGTGGACCACAAAATAAAAGTAGCACACACGTGCTAATATATCTATATTGCAAACCCAGCTAGGATGGATTACTTTTTTTTTCGCTAGCCAGTGGGCTAAAGCTACTTGAAGAATAAAGGAGTCTAAAACGCGAGCACCAACAGACAAAGGCACCACGGGCCGTTTACCTATATTTTGGTCATAGGTAGTGGCCCCCGATGAAGAAGCCGTTACCTACAAGGCATATGCACTTAACTCTTCACAAAATTGAAGCTGTACTGGCGCTGTTCGCGTTGAAAATTACCGTATTACTCCAAGTCATTGCATACGCCGCCATGTTTCTCCAGCCTCTCCAGCGGCGTTTGAAATCATCCGCACACCGCGCTATGGCATCACGTGACTCTCTCTTCTGCGCGTTGCGGAAAAGCAAGCCTTCCGAGCAGATTTCTCCTTTGGCGGCTACACAATCAGACGAGAGAGCGGGAGAGAAGAACGAGGCGAAGTGTGGAGAGCGGAAAGAAGTGCTCAAACGGCTGTTTGTGAACACAGTGCGGATGGGGAGCGCACGGTGTCCACAGGGTGATATATGTGGAACGTCTGCCGGTGTATATTCATTGGAGCATCCCAACGTACGCGTCTAGGAGGCGTTTAGTGGATGTTCACTTTAGGCTGTGGATGTTCGGACCCTTGTCGGCTGTCCAGGGGCGGTTACTGGTTCTGTGGGTTCTGTATTGCTTCAAGTAGGTCCTAGATTACCTTACACAGGAGATAGGTATACATTACTCATGGCACCATATTGGCCATATAGATCAAGGCATGGAAGTTCAAAACAACTTCCGTGTGGCCATATACAGGTCTTTTTCATTATAGGCTACAATTAGCCAGCTGCTAGACATAAAAAAATAGACGTCTACTGCATGTTCAGAAATTATACGTCTATTGTACGTCAAAAATAGACGTCTTCTGTGCAACGTCTGAGCGATGTTCAGTAGACTGCTTTCTGTGGATGTCTAAATAACGTATAGACTGTTAGACGTCTATAAGACAGCTATATGTAGTCCTAACCACAAAGTTTTGTCCAGACATGTTTATATCTATTATCCCACCATGCGCTGCTTGGGTGCGAGCGGGGAAAGAAAGACCATACCAACTGCCCAATAACACCAGGTGGGAGCAGAGAAAAGTAAACCATATCAGCTAATGGTTTAATGACGCACGGCAATTCGAAATGTATACGTACAGGGCTCTTTGTGTAATGTGGTTTTCTGCTTTCACACGCAACTGTCTTTATAAGGAGGTAGGAGATTTAAGAAATTTGGAAGGCCGTGTGACTATGAACAGTTTGTTGCTTTTGGCTCTTCAAGAAGTCTGCTGACTCAGACCACAATACGTATTTGGAAGGGATTTAAGATAACGTAAAAAGCAATTCTCGTAATTGGTGGACCTGGCATAAACAATGTAAGCGTAAGAATGCCATGACATGCCACCATGTCTCTGTCTTGTTATGCCATGAATGCTTCGCACTTTTCATCTGTGATTGATGACTCGGCCAGCACATATTCTGCCTTTTCTTTCACGCAAACGAATGGTGATCATCTGCCCTCGTTTGTTATTAAAAACGCAGACATTCAGCTATTCATTGCAGTCTATTTTGATGTCGTCAAGCATTTGATATAGCGAACCATGATCTGCTCCTTCGTAAGCTTAGTTTATATTGGTTTCTAAGTGTCTTGTCCTCCCTGCCTCTTACTTACGGCAGCGCTTGTATACTGTATCAAAATACTGTATCGCTATGTACTGTGCCCGGGTCGCCTTCTGATACCTGTCTCTCTACGTCTGGGGCACCTTTGCGTCAAGTCTCTGGCCTCTGCTGTTTATTAAGTACCTTACATCCTATGTTAAACATTCCACCATGCTACATAGTATGCTGATGACTTCAAAATAATAACAAACATAACCTCGCCTTCCGATTGCTTACTGCTTCAGGATCTTTACACGGTTATTTCTTAGTGTACTTCTATTTTCCCCCAAATCAACACGCAAACATAAAGTTATGTCATTCACGCACAATTCTCAAGTGACCCGATTTCAGTACTTTTCTGATGGCAAAATATCCAGCTGGTGGATGTATTTACAAAATTCGGATCGAACCCATGAACGCGATTCCTGAACTCGCCCACTATACCAAGTGGTCAACAGCGCAATACGACATGCGCCAAAAACTTGGTTAGAAATACCCAAAGCAATCTTAGGTCTACCATGTTTTTTTTTTTCGTCGTTCGTCGTACGTTTCGTCGTGAAAAAAAAAGACCTCGTGCAACTGCACATAATGTTGCAGAGCGCAGAAGACAGGTAAGTGTTTCGTGTCAAATGTGGACACTTTTCGAGAAAGCCATGGTTCTCACGTAAATACAGGACATGTTCACGCATTCCGCTACGAAGCAAACACTGCGAAAATAAATCTCCCCGATAAAAAAAAGTGACGGTCATGAGCTATCAATCCACTTGTGGACAATAAATGAACCTTCTGCCGTCATGCTTATATGTCGATGTTTTTTCGAAACCCTCTGTGCTAATTCATAGTATATGGAAATCAGACGGAATGCATTGCTTGAACTGGGGCCTGCGAGTACTCAGGTTAAGCGAACTTGAAGAGTAGGTGTGTCGCAATTCTGAGAAAGTCTTTTTTTTTTTTACCGAGTTCTATCTATTTAGAAATGTGTGATATTTTATTATTAGTATTAACAAATTTATTATCCACCCTTTTTCTTTTTCCACTTTTCATCCTTATCCAATCCGATTCACGTCGATCCATCGTCTTTCTCGTCTCTGCCTTCCCCGCCATATTTGTGGACACGCTTCTCGATTGTCAACACGTATGTTGTTCATATTTTTGACCACTTTAATTTCTTTTGTGCGTTGTGTACTACGTTCTGTGGTTTTGCTGCTGACCTTTGGAGTGTGGAAGGTTCATGGTAGCACCTTACTGACAGCGCAGGTAATGGCATTTATGGTTTTCATGTATTCGGCGTCTAACGAAATGTGTCTCGCAGGGAATGCCGAAGAAATACGCCGTCGTTAAATTGCCCGTGGAAGATGAGAAGGTGGAGCTTGTACCTGCATCTTGGATCACACCAGGTGACCAGTTCTGCCTGTGGCCACTGGAATATTACATAGGCGTTTAAGACGCGATAAAGGCTTGTAAAGATTCCGAGGCAGGCTGGCCGCTTTGCAACATTAAAAAAAAATGTTAGAGTGTCGTAAGTAGACAGTTCTCTTCATAACAAAAGGAAAGTTAGGTAGCAAGCGAGCTGGTGGTAACGATTCATGACTTGAAAACCCGAGACGAGGTAGGGACAATAACAGACAAACACAAACACAGTCTAACGTAAATATGTGCTGTAGTTTTAAGCAACGTTAATAGATAAAGGTCAATTTCAGAACCCAGCCAGTTTCGCGGGACCACTGTTGAGACAAGCCATCTCTGACGCTGCAGTCGCACCCGGCTTTATAGCAGCCGCCCCCCATAGCGCTCCAGCACGGCACTTCGGAATCTGTCGTGCTTTTCTAGCAGCGTTCCAAATTGTATCGTCATGACATTCATCTACAGTCGGACAGTTTGAAAGAAGATGGCTACGTGTCTTATGCCGGGATGCACCTCAGGGTATGAAACCAATAGCGATCGCCGGCACTTTTTTCACATTCCACGTGAGAGCGATCAACGCGAGATATGGGAGCCTGCAATTTCTCACATAGGCCTCACACTGAGAAAAATTTATCTGTCATTTCAAGGTGCAGATACCAGAAATTAGTACCCCAGCACCCCCATTGTGCAATACGGGTAGCTCTGTTAAATGATGGTTATGGTGTCTTTGCGTTATTACGACTAAGCTGTTACTTCAACGGATGTACCCATTTCTGTTGAATAATGCATTGTACCTGTCATTCATACGTACTGCTCATTTCCTTTAGTAATGGGGCAGTCACATCTGTTCGTGTTACCGATGCTGTCTTCCATTGAATACGGCCATCCGAAATGATATGTGTGGGCCTCTGCTCACAGATAATTTTTGCAGGCCTGTTACAGTTCATGTTTGACCCTGTGTGTGGCATCACACACAGGGTCACACATCACAAAATCACACATCACAAAAATTATGTTGCAGAATCCATCCAGATTCCATCACCAGAATTATGCACTCTCACCTGTCCATAACTTTTTAAGTTTCAGGGGGCAAAACAGTTCGATGTTGACCCCTGATCCCAGTAAACCACATATGCCTCAGGAAACTCCACATAACATCCCACTTGGCATTTTGGGATATCTCAGGGGCTATGCTGCATAGCCCATTGACGTCGCTAGGACCGACAGAGGACCCGCTTTTCTTCTGCATTTGCTGGTCCAGGGAAGGTTCCAGGAATGTCTCTCTGAGATATTTGGACATGTTGAGGACATATACAGGACGTATTATTATTGTTTTTTTGTTGCCTTTTTATTTTTATTTCGATTTTTTTTATTTATGTTAACCACTACATTTATTAAATCACCCATCCCATTGGCCATCTCAGAATGGGACACATTACCATCTTCCATAGTCACAATTAAAGATGCAGCAATGTTTAAGGCCTGCTTTGTCTGATTTCTTTATCTAATTAACACTTATAATATCTTTGTTATCTATGTAAGATTGTTCTATTGTTGCTGTTCATTTTGGATGCATCAGTTTTACCCCCTTATGTAATGCCCCTTCGGGCTCTTAAGGTAAATAAATAAATAAATAATATATTTATTTATTCATTTTTATTTCTTATTTTTGTTTTGCTGATATTGCGATCCCCTACGACGGCACGCATCACCCGTTTGATGAAACGGCAGTTGGAGAAAGTTGATGGTGATGGCGAATTCCCGTCGAAAACATAAAATACGTTTGTTGCCTTTGTTTATTGATTATGGTGTAATGATATTGATATTGATGAATTTGATATGATTTGATTTGATTTGATGATTATGATATTATTACGTGATGAGTCGTTCAAGATACGATTATGAAGAGTATGGTTATGAGAGTATAAAATAAATATTATTAATGAAGGAATGTGTGTGATAAATACCACATCAAACAGGCCTTACTCTACATGGGAACGGCACATTAGAATGTAAAAATAAGATGCACTGTGAACACATTGGGCGCGCAGTATGTTTAGTAAAGATGCAACAACTTTTTCATTCGTGACAAAGGTTGACAATATATTGAAGGTACAATGTTGAATCCACGCAAATATATGATGCATAAATCATCAGTTGAGTGGCTCGTAGAAAATCAACGTTGTTCTTTATGCTCACCATCCACCATTGACCACATACTGTTGAAACAGATTTGATTATTTGCAAACATTAGACAACGTAGATTCTACGTTACACCTATTCTCTGTGTTGAGTGCAGTTTATCCTGCGAGAGCTTTTTATTTGTTCTGTTGGACATGTCTGAAGTGAGAAGCTATTTATTTAAAGATAGTTTATAACATTTTGATTCAAAAAAATGAACTGAGAATGCTGGAAATAACTGCTATTGCCATAAGAAATTTTTCTTTTAATGTAAAGAAACGTCATTTTAGTGATATTCGTAGTATATCCACAGAATATTCACTGGGGGATATTTGTGACGTCTCATGGTGGATATACAGCAGACGTAGTGTGGATGCACGTGACATCTGTGACGTGCGAGACAAATTTGGGACGTCTGTGGGATATTGATGGTTTGCCGGGATGTTTGTTAATAGCGCCACCTGTTTTCTTTTTGATACACCAGTATTCCAACTGTTTACAAATACCCCAGCGGTTCTCCCTATCCAACATTAGTGGCTTATCTAAATCCAACGTATGGCTGGTATTACGGCCATGTTCCTACAGTTTGGACAGTTTCTACTATTATCATTTTAGTTTTATATGTTGGTGTGTAACAAATGAAATAAATACTTTTGGGTAACTGGAAACAGAAATCGAAATGATTGGCCGATAATGAATTCCGGTAAGGGCGGAATGCTGCGCAGCGACTGGAAATTTTTCTTGACTATAGTACTGCTTGCCTTTGAATTCCACAGTAAAGGTGATGCAATGCCCCAGCGGAATCTACTGGAGATGATGTTCCTCTTGAAAGGTTGGATTGGACTGAGGTGTTACTGGCACATGAGCAACTAGGGCTATAACTCTACAAAGATACAAATATGTCACAGATACAGCACGGTGAGTAGTATAATTAGAAGTCCTATAGGCAAGAGTTTTCTCTAATCCAATTCCAATTCAATTCTAATGCAATTCTAAGCCAAAATTCATTTCGAAGCCAACATAATTTAGTTCTAAACCAACACAAGCAAATTCCAAACCCATCTGATTGGCCGCCATTAGCTCCGCAAACTTCACGTTGATTGGCTCATACCAGGCCTACTGATCGTCGACTGGTTGATCGTAGCTCGGCTCCTTAATGCTAATTAGTTGGCATGGCTCCGCCCACTTCACGTTGATTGGCCCAAGCTACGCCCACTGACTGCTGACTGGTTGACCGTAGCTCCACCCCTCTATGCTAATTACTTGGCAGTCTGATTGGCACTCTGATTGGCTGTTGCCAGTGACTGGCCCAGCCCACCGATTGGCTCGCTCAACATAGCCTTTATTAGCCCGGGAGATGGGAGCGACCCCACTGCAGCATTATCTCAGATGTTCAAACTTAGCTCGTGTCACAACTGACTCCACCCACTTCATGCTGATTGGTCCTACTGATCCAGACTTCTAAGCACTTGAGCCTACTGATCACCCTCCCAGATTTTACAGATGCTCTGATTGGCCGTCCCAAATCTAAGCCTATCGATTGGCCCTCGCTGGCCCGTTCTAAGCCCACTGAGAAGCGGCGTAACTCTTTACTGGCTCTGCCCACTTCATGCTGATTGGTTCATTCTAAACCCACTGATTGGCACTTCACACCGATTGGCCAATTCTAAGACTACCGATGGCCGGCCCTGATTGGTTCACACTAAGCCTACCGAACAGTGATTGGTTAACCTGAATTTGTCGCTCCTAAGTCAGTCTAATCTCAGATGTCTAAACTTACCTCATGCCACCCGATGGTGCAACACAGTTGCATAAACTCCATGTGGTTCCGCTTTGAGGCGTCACACGAGCGAGAGAACTTTGTCGAAATGTGTTGCCACATATCGCGATCCCGCTTCACCGCAAACATGTTGCGGGACATCATGCGCAAAATCTTGGACGAGTACCAGTCGGCTTACAGGGAGCAATCACTGCACGAGCTTCAGGAACTATGTCAGGAAGAAATAACAGTTCTGGAGACGATTATCAATCGCGCTAGGAGATATGGATGAAAATAAAGACACATCACACCTCGCTAAATAGTCTGCTCGCGTTATTCCACGATTCGCATGCAGTTCCAGCACCCCGCTCGAATTCCCATCCCTGGCGCGTCCATGTGTGGAAAGACGGTGCTCACGCAGAATATAATCAGACACCCGCAGTTATTTAGCATTCCACTGCAGAAGATACTCTACGTACGAAAGTATGCAGCTGCATGGGAAAATGATTTTAATGGCGTGGAGTTTATGGACAGGATACCCGCAGATTGGGATGAACAATATTCCACTCTCATAGTTATTGATGATGAAATCACGGAAAAGGGGGTTCTATCGGAGACAGAGTCACCCTTTGTGCGTGGTAGCCACCACAAGAATGCGTCTGTGACCCTGATTACACAAGTATTGTTCTATGTCAACGCCGCTTTTCGAACGATATCGCTGAACGCAAGTTATATTGTATTGTTCTGGAACGCTCGGTCCGTACAACAGACCGAAACCTTCGGACGTCAAGTATTCGGGAAACAGGGGCTCTCCTATTTTCTCGACGCATACAACCAGTCGACGGAGAAGGCGCACGTTTTTTTAGTTGCAGATCTTCACTCGCAAACACCACCCTCGCGCAGCCCGCGAACGGGTATTTTACCACACGACCGGCAGCTCCTGTTTACGCCTGCAAAATGACCGCCGATCTTAGAAGATGTCTCACGCTCCTCAAAATATTGGCCACCAGCAAACTGGCGCACTGCGCTGAGTTACTTCAAGAGATTAGTTGCGACGACATTCGAATCCTTTCGAAAATCTGTCTGAACATTATACACGGAAATATCCCAGTTTCAACGAAACTTCACAAAAACTTGTAGAAACATTAAAAAATCATCGGCTTCCTCGCTTACAAGTCACTTCATAAGTGTCCCCGGCACTTGAAGAAATGTATTAGGGGACAACGAGGTGGTCTCATTCCCATACTTCTACTGCTCCTATCAGGGCTATCAAGTCTCGTGGCGGGAGTCGCCAGGCGAGCCATCGGTCATGGCTCATAGAATAGAAATAGGTGAAGTTATGAAATCTAACGATTCGGATGACGTAAAGGTGGACAGAATATTGGAAGCTCTCTATTACTTGATCAAACGCATTCACTATCATCCTGCTCCTCCTCCTCCTCCTCCTCTGGAACCCATCCATTCGCCACTCAAACGGGAACCCAATCAATTCGATTTTAATCTTCTACACTCCGGCCTTGATAAAGCACGCACAAAATCTGTGCTAAAAGAATTGGAAAGTTTTCACCTGGGAGGTAGATAATGTGCTAGTATATAGAGTGAAGCGAATCAATAGCTCAAACATTGTGGCTCTCGTGAGATACTGAGCACATTGTAGCTCGCTCATCAGGAAACCCAGTTAGTACAAAATGTATATAAAATTACAAGCACTCTGAAAATGCACCGAATTGCTCGCTGGAGCAAATATGGGGCACTATAGAAAGATCAAGGCGAAAGCGTTAGGTGGAGTGGATCGGTACCGACGTTATCACAAGCTCACGCACAGAGAAGCCATCGAACAGCTGAAAAAAGATGCTTGAATGAATGAAAAAAGAAGTTACTCACAAGCCCGTGAAGAAAAAAATTAAGCTGCGCTCCATCATCGCAACTCACATGAGGGATTTATAACAGGCAGACCTTCTGGACATGCATAAATATCAGAAATTTAACAAGGGCTACAAGTACATCTTAACGGTCGTAGGTATGCTATCGGGGTACCTGTACATGATCCCCATTCGCACAAAGCGCCCAGAAGATATAAAGAAAGTTTTCCAACGAGTTTTCTCTCATGGAATTCAGAAGAATCTCCTCACGAATCGTGGAAGCCAATTTTTGGGGTTCCCCCTTCGTCAGTATTCTCAGTCACTACTAAATCACTATAGCACACAAAGTGGAATGAAGGCGGCCTCCAGTGAACGCGTGCAAACAACAATTAGAGAAAGAATAGCCAAGCATTTCACTAGTACGGGGAAAAGAAGTACTGGGATCATTCTACGAGCAGGAGCTGCAGCCCGCTCACATCTCTACTCGTACGTTAAGCGACTCACATCCACAGTGATTAGAAACAAGAAAATTAACGGGGTATTGCACTACTTGGTTCGTTGGTTCGGATACGCCAAAAATCACGATTCTTGGATGCCCGCCAGTGATGCCAGAAAGTGAATTTTACGTGTATCTGCTCTCGAACGCCAGCATGCACCTGCACCCATCCAACACGCTGAATGACTTCACGATCGCGTTAGATAAGCCGCTACACCTGGATGATTCGTACGTCATCGGTCTAGAGGGATTTCCCATTCCCAACAGCTTCCTGAACGTGAACCAAGCGCCAGATACCCTGATAACGCTATCAAAGGAGAAGTGGAAAACAAAACTGCTCATGTTCGAAGACACGAACGCTCTATTGAATAAAATATTCCCCGAATATGGGATAGAGTGGACTTACGAGGAAGATCATTACGTGTTTAAGCTACCGTCGCGCGTGCGCTCGGTGAAATTAATCGACAGACCGCTGCATCTCGCCTTTGGAATCGCCGACATCGATGGAGATCACCCAGAGGGCGGTAGAGTATGCACCGTCTCAAACGTGTTACCGCTCGCGGAGCAAAGAGCTGTTATTATGCGAGTTCGCCAGGTGATAGGGATCAACAACGATCTAATTTTTGAACCCCGATCGCTAATTACCGACATATTCAAGGAATTCTTCAGATCGACGAACGATACACAATCAAGGGTGGAATACAAAGACAACAGTTACTCGCTCTCTCTCCCGGCGAATTTCAAATTGTCTACCGAGTTCTTGGACCTTATTCAAGTGAAGCCCATCCACGGTGAAGGATCCCGAAAGTGCATCACGTGTAATGTCCGTATCCACATCACGTACCGCATCCACATAAACACTCGAGAGACAGATAGTCGGCGCATTTGACTTCCGCCAAATTACTACGAAACGCCCGAAGGTCTCGTTAGCGCCATCCATGAGCGTCAGCAACCCGAAGCTTCCCTCGCGTACGATGCATGGGCGAGGAAGTGTTTGAGCTTGTGGGAAAACGTGTCACTTACATTATCTGATTATTTTTGCGTCCCTACTGGGCTTTGGCGCGAAAACCGTACTTACCGAAAACGATACGGGCGTAGACGAAGTGACCATAGACCTTCCCATTAAGTGTATTTTGATATACATGGATCTTGTCACGCCCTCCGTAGTGGGAAACGGGCGGCATCCGATACTGAAATTAATTTCATTGGTATACGATAGAACCAAAGAACAACTGAGTTTCAGCTTTCTTCCCGTCCAGTACTTTAAGTTGATGCAGCGCGAAATTTCTCAATCACCGTCTCTATACGCGACGACACGGGTCGCAAGCTACCGGTACAAAATCGCGGTAGACCGACGCTGACGCTGCACTTTAAGCATGTACACTAAAGCGGTACCAATCAAAGGATTAGGCGTTCCGACGGTATACAGGTCGCACCTGTACCAGAGGGGAGGCAATTTCTTTTCTCAGCTCGGGCGTTTCGCTATTCCACTCCTTAAACGCATATCACCGTACTTCGTAACCGTAACCGTATCCGTAACCGTATCACAGTAACTCGGCTGTAGCAGTGGCTAAACAGATGGCTAAAAATCTGTGGGAGGGAGACTCTTTCCGAAGTGCACTTAAAAGATCGGCGCAAGTTACGGGCCACGAAATTCTCCGAGACCTCGGAGGGGCCGGGCGAAGAAAGAGGAGAAAAGCGGATGTATTCAACAGCATAAATCACGCCTACAATTTAGTTGTGAGATGGACACGATTAACGTCGTACACGCCGACACTCCTCTGTCGGATAAGTCCAAAACACAATTATTTTCCATACCCCCGGCAACGCAATGGCATATACTGAAGGGGGGTACTAGGTATTCTACCCGGTCACTGACATATCCTCCGCCATAGAGTTCCAGCTCTCGAATTTTGGGCATCACTATCTCGATTTCAACTCCGCGTACATAGTGACGAAAGTCCGCATCGTACGTGACGATGGGTCGCTACCAGAAACACATGCTGGCGATCAGACGACCTGCGACGAGGTCTACCCCGCCAACGCGTTCGCTAGCTCGCTTTTCAAGAACATAGGCGTTTTGTTGAATCAGACCATGACTGTGAAAAATAATTTGTATAGCTATAGAAGCTACCTGATATTTTGCTTCACGTGAGCACCATAGAGCAAAATATTGTGCATAAAGCGGATCTGTACACGCAAGACGAAGCGCGTGAATGGGAAAACAACATACGCGCTCGTGGACCCGCCGATACAACCTCACACGGGGCGGCAAGACCGTCGCGCTGGTGTCCAAGAATAACTCGGACATTTTCCTGCAGCCTAAGCTATCTATATCTGGAGTGGAAATTAGGCTTGTTTTTTATCAAGGCTCCGACGAATTCCGCATTATGAAAACCGATCAGGACCAGCACACGCATCAAGTGGAAATCATGAGTGTCGCCTTGTACATAAAGAAAAACACCGTATCTCCCAGCCTATTCCTCAGGCACGAAACAGAATTGCAGCAGCGCAAGCCTCTCTACACATTGGCCGGAACTGAATCGCGTATTCGTTCGCTACCTGTTGGCAACCTGCATGCATGCCTGAAATATTTATTTCCAGAGAAGATACCGCCTAAGGTGGTGGTCGCAGTCGTGCCCACCCTTAGATTAGAACAGGAACGTCACACTGGATTAGTGATGTTCCAGCAAGATATCGAGAGACTTTCGAAGTACGACTACACTTCGACACTCTTCCGTGGTGTATACACTCGAGGAGATCGCCTGCCCACGCTGGATAGACCGGAAATAAATCGTGGTCAAGACCGATCGGCGACAACAAGCCGGGCAGCTGGGTTCTCTACACGAAAATGAAGGATGACCTGATTTACTTTGATTCTTTCGGATTGCCGCCCATCGAACCCAAGCTGAAACGCCTCGCCGTCGATGAATATAATGATGTCTGCAATCAAAGCCTGTATTCTCCAATGTGTGTTGTGTACTGTTGTATCGTAGCGACATTGTTGGTGAAAGGGAAATCACTGAAGAGCATTGTAACCCTGTTTTCCAATAATCTCGCCGCTAGTGAACTAAAATCAATAAAGATGCTAGAAAAGTTGCTTGTTGCCTAAAAAAAGCTTGGTGTCCTTTATTCTCTATAGCTCCAAACAAACTATACTTGTTTAGTCGATGAATATGCGCTATAGCTCCCTATCATGTCATTCTATCAATATAGCTTCCCATCATACCAGCCTATCTTCCTAATCCATCACAACAATGCAACACTTTTTCTCTTAAAATCAGAAATACACGTATTTTTACTTTACTGATGAATACATATGGGACGCGGACTTTCGCTTTTCTTGGCCACTTTTTCTTCGTGTGAGTAAAGATGATGTCGAGCGATGCGACTCTTTTATCTGATTTATCTGAGTCTCTCTTTCTTCTCTAGTTTCAGATCTGGTAATTCTCGCATTTCCTGCAAATCTTTATCTGTGAGTTGCTTAAAACGACTGGGTAGGTACACCCTTACGCGTTTATCGTTTTTAATCAGGAATTCCACGTACATGGCCTCCCCGTACATAGTGTCCACCTTGCGTAAGTCTAGCACTTCGAGCTTTTCATTCTTCGGTACAATGCTCATGTTCTGATTGTCCCCGTCACCGGTTTCTTTAGTTTATCCAGCTTCTCGAAAGTAGATGACATATCTCGCTTACTTTTTAGTGAAAGTTTCTACGCACGCCGAATGAACTGAAAATGAGGACAACTGTTACCTAACTTTCCGCATCTTGAAGACATACCTTTCTCGTTGTGCGCTTCATCCGGAGTCGACCGACGGATGAACAAGTAGCTTCATAGACCTCAAATGAGTTGTCTATATCGCAACTTTTATATAAAGCATCCTGGAGGGGCGCACGAGTGGTGCAATTTTATTTACACAATAACATAGGAACAGCTTGTGATATTATGACGAGCGCGCACGTTAGCTGCGAAGGACAACCTCATTTGGAACTCCTTGGAAACCAAAGTGCGTAAACGAGCCCTTTGTTTTCGGCTACAGAAAGCTTGTTTCGGCATGTGAAAATGAGAGGGCTATGACAGGCAGTCCGCTTTGACGTGGGCTCATAGAGATTTTATTTTCTTCAGGTAGGCTTGTCTGATCAGGCAGAGCAGTTTACTTTTTCAATATGCGCGGCCTCGCAGCGTGACTGCTGAAGCTAGATGACCTCATTTCTCGGAAAACATGATTTACGATCTTGAAACTGCGAGCTCTGATATAAGACAGATGGCCCCAGCTTGTTGAAACATGCAACTGGTTGCTGAAGCTCCATGACCTCATTTCTCGGAGAACGTAACTTACGACCTCCAATGGATGGGAGTACGCGAGCTCTGATATAAAACAGATGGCCCAACTTCTTGATACATGCAGCGCGGCTGCTAAGGCTCCATAACCTCATTTCTTGACAAACGTGATATACGACCCTCGAACCATGGGAGTACGCGAACTTTGATACAGAACAGACGTCCACGGTGTGTTGGGGTGCACAGCGTGGTTGCTGAAGCCCCATGACCTCATTTCTCAGAGAACATGATTTATGACCCCCCATGCATGGGAGTATGCGAGTTTTGATAGAAAACAGGTGGCCACAACGTGTTGGGATATGCAGCGTGGCCGATGAAGCTCCGCGACCTCATTTCTTGGAACACATGATTTACGACCACCAAAGCATGGGAGTGCGCAAGCTTTGATATAAAACAGATGACCCCAGCGTGTTGGGATATGCAGCGTGGCCGATGAAGCTCCGCGACCTCATTTCTTGGAACACATGATTTACGACCACCAAAGCATGGGAGTGCGCAAGCTTTGATATAAAACAGATGACCCCAGCGTGTTGGGATATGCAGCGTCGCCGATGTAGCTCCATGAAATAATTTCTCGGAAAACATTATTCTCGACCTGCAAACCACGGGAATACGTGAGTTTTTATATTAAACAGATGGCGTCAACATGTTCTGACATGCAGCATGGCTGCTGGTCTATAAGCCGCGAGAGCGCCTCAGGGGGGGGGGGGGGGACAGTCCGCTTCAACTCGCTTTAAAAGTAAGTTATTCACCTTACTTGTTGCACATTTCTTACGGCTCCTTTTGCTTTGAGTGCCTAGGTGTGTATGTTGCGTTTTTGACCCTCACGATATCGAGGATGAATCGCAAGACGATTCTCGGGATGGCGCACGTCCTACACTGTGTGCTCATGTAATGCGATCGCACCCCGACGAGGATATATCCTTCCTGCCCATCTTCCAGAGTGACAGTGCATTTAGAGGTGTCGTCAAAGGTACCTGCTATTGGCATCTGTTCACGATCAGGGAGTAGAGGATTTGCGGCAATATTTAATGATTCATTTTGACGATATGGTCGCTATATTGACAGCGCAACGAATACCCTTTAGGTTTTGCATTTGGTCTGATGTTTTAATGATAAGGGAAACTCGGGGGAAGATAATCGCGCACATCGCCCACTTTATGGCATTTGCTCACGAAGTCCACAGCGACGGAGCCATCGTGAATACCCTAAGGCACATCTAAGGCAATTATCAGTGGGAAGGGAGTGGGTACGTGTCCACCGACGTCCAAAACGTTCAAATGTGCATTTCTGCTGTGAAAACTAAAACATTCGAACGCTATGGCGCACTTCCCGCTCATTTGGCTAAACGCAGGAACGTGCTAACGAATATTCATTTGCCGGCACGTGAAGAGGGTGAGTGTTTTAAATACAACACGCTCGCCCTCCTGCATCCACAGAGTTGGAATACATGGTAAAAAAATATGAAAATTATGCGTCGGAGAATCCGTGGCCTAGTCGCTTCCCCGTTTCCCACTCTGACCTGCACGAATTCGGAGACAAAAACAAGATATTCGTGTACGTGTATGAGTACATTGATCAGGAAGTACACATGTTGTGACCTCCAAAACTAGAGTACGAAAAGAAAAATTCACTGATTGGCTATAGACCAGCATTTTTTGGAATCAAGTCCCTCGAGCGGTTAGTAATTAGGAAAAAGAAGCGTTTCGTATGCGAGCGTTGCACGCGCTCTTTTAACCAGGAAAAGAGCATGGCGAAACATCGTCGCCTGTGCGTGGACGTAAACGAAAATCATATTGGAATTTCGCGGACCCGGCAAACCGGGAACAAGCAGCAGTATAACTATGTTGTCACGTTAGACACGGGGAGCGTTCTCGCACCCAGTGGCGTTGGCATGCACCGTCAAGTCACCTCTAGCTTCTGTGCCGTGCTCGACTGCACGATGTGTGCACGACTCGAAGGTGATCCGCATTAGGACAAAACACGGTGACGATTCCGCGAGGCAGTGCATGAAAGCTTTGATGGAAATGCGGGGCAAGATGATCGCCCTGAACGCATGCGCCGCCAAAATGGTGCTGAATGATGAGCAACAGGCCCAGCATAGAGGTGCCACCCACTGCGCGTACTGTAGGCGGGAGTTCACGCAAGATCTACCCCGTGTCCGCCATCACAACCATTCCAAGCGTTGTACTGCTGGCGACACAAATCACATCACGAGTAATCCCTGTAACGTGGCATCCACGACGCGAGAAAAACTGCCCATCACACAATCTGGCCTACGATTTGGCCGGACTGCTGTGGGAACTTAACCTTCTCAGGTGGAAGCGAGCTCCCTCCATCGTGGCCAGTTCCATGGAAAAAATGCGATCGTTCGAAATTGGCACCTTCCTATTCAGAGATACCATGCAGTATTTAAATTCGTCACTGGGAGAGCTCGTGGAAACCGTCAAATCCATGGGGGGCGCAGAGGCGTTCCAATGCCTGAAGCAGGTATTTGAAGACGACTTTTGCTTTGTAAAGGTGTATTCGCGAACATCCCCGTTAGTTCGTTCACGGTCTACGACGAATTGGCTCTGCCGGCAAAATCCGCCTTCCTAAACGATCTGACGGGGGAGGATATAAGCGACGAAGACTATCAGTACGCGCTGCACGTATTTGAACGTTTTGGATGCTCGAATCTGAGGGATTATAATGCATTGTACCTGAAAATGGATGCCCTGTTACATGCTGACGTAATGCAGCACTTCGGGCGCCTGTGCTACGAAGCGCGCGGAACGGAGTTGCTTCATTGCGTTTCTCTGGCATCCTATTCGTGGCAATGCGCTCTAAATTACACGCGGGCAAAATTGGAGCTAATCATCGACGAGGACATGTACCTGACCATCGAATCGGGTGTTTGAGGTGGACTCTGTCAGGCGAGCAAGCGTCACTTGCGGGCTAACAACACGCTGTGCAGCGGCTATGATCCCGATAAAGAGGAGGTGTACATATCGTACATTAAGGAGCGGAGCTACAGTCAACCAATCAACGATCAGTAGACCTGGCATGAGCCAATCAACGTGAAGTGGGCGGAGCTAATGGCGGCCAATCAGATGGGTTTGGAATTGGCTTGTGTTGGCTTAGAACTGGATTTTGGCTCAGAATTGGATTATAAATGGATTAGAGAAAACTCTTGGCTATAGGACTTCTAATTATACTACTACGGTGCTCGCTGCATGCACCTCTCCTTTTGAGTGGACTTTATATGAAATGTATAATTCTATTTCACCTCCCTAACGAATAGCCATAAAATGACACGTAAGAGCCTCCAGGAACTGTTTGTCACCTCTGAAAGTAATCGAAACCTGTCCTAAGGCAGCTCAGTGTATCTGAAATCTGGGCATCCAGACACGACGATGTGTTCCCAGGTGCAATCATAAAATCTCGAGATGCATGGGCTTCATTCAGGGATGAGAAAAAACATTCAGATGTATTATAAATACATTTGGTATAATATTCTGGATTGCCAAACATGGACTGAGTTATATGTTTTCCGTCGATTTACTATAGAATTTCTCGTTTTTTTATTCGTATTGTGAGAGTTGAGTTTTGAGTTGAGCTACTTAATATTTGCTGCTTGACATGTATTGTAAAGTTCGATGAACTCACCACTGGTGTCAGTGAAACCCTAGTGAAAAGACCCCTCAGGTCTAATGTGTTATGGGAATGAGAGGTCCTCTCAGCCTGAGAGGGCCTCTCAGGCTGACCTCTCAGGCTGAGAGGACCTCTCAGATTGACAGGACCTCTCACCTCTCAGAAGCTAATGCCCAGATCTAACATCGGAACATCAATGTTCAATTTCGCCGTCTACGCTGCACCTGTCGTCGGAGCGGTAAAATCATACAGTGCTATGATATTCCAGAGATAGTACAGACATGTGCATATCACAAAACTTCACATATATTGAGTTCCTTCGATTGTACAGATACACTCAAGGCAGGCACACTGCTATCAGATTATCTAACAGTTCTTTCAAATGTCTTGCAGGATTGTGAATCCGTAATATTTGTTGAAGGATCGCTCACAAGAAACTACACGAAACGGTAAATAGCAGCAACAGAAACTAGATTTAGGACTTACATGTCTACGAAAGCATAGTCATCATCAACACATACTGTCGTATTGCACAAAGCGTGAACTCATGGGAGGACACATATTTGCAATCTCCGTACAGCGGCGATGAAAAATATTCTTGAGGAACTCTGCTTCTCGGTGATCAAGTTCGCGTGTTTACGTATACTTGGGGACTCGCGATGCACCGTCTAGTTTCCCTTGCTTGCGTGAGACGCCAACTAACTGGCGAGATTGGATTCTCACTACCTTGGGATCTCACTACCTGTCGCTTCGTACAAGATTCATCTCCAAGAAATATATTCTTGCATTATCAAAATATCAGTGTAAGTCAGTGTGTAGGCATCGAAATCAATAACGTACCGTTTGGCACAAAGCGCCGTTGGTAACCTAACGTGGTTGGTAATCTTCCTATCGGCGCTCATAATGCGTATCTGCGAACAGTGGTAAAAGCGTAAAGTGAACAGGAATGCCTGTCACTCACAAAAGCATATTTGACACATCATCTACATACCTCAAAAACAGTTGGAATCCGTGCACGTGCTCCTTGGAGAAATAATGCACAAACATGTGGAATAAGCGAACTATTTTCCAAAGCAGACGGGGTAGCATGATCGCGGCCCGGAAAACATGTAGCATCTTGCTCAGGGAGGTGTTGCACGACGCACCGTCGCAAAGCTGTCTGAGAGGTCCCCCCAAACCCCTCAGGGCTACATGAATGATTCTACAACGCCTTCCAGATTTTCTCTGAAAGGTCCTCTCAGACCCATCTGTGCTACCTGAAAGGTCCTTCCAGACCTTTCAATATTTTTTAAAGGTCCTCTCAGACTTCTCAGGGAATTTTAAGAGGTCTCTTGGACATATTTTCGATAGGGAAGAGAAGCATATTGCAGTGTATGGCTGAGAAAAAGAAGAATAAAAAAGACATAAAATATGTATGCAACTAAGAAACTTTCGAACGAAAACTGGTTCCCGCTAGGGTACTATATATAGTTCCTTACCTTGATGTGCGCTTTCTGATGAGAGCTACAAGAGCTACACGACATCTCGCATTGCTTCCTACTGTACATCGTGATGGTGTAAAAAAAACAAAGTTAGGAATCCTGCAGCCGAATTCCTAAGCGAAAGCTTCTGTCGATAGCGTTGCGTTACTGATCATGAGTTGCAAACAAAGAAGGCAAGAAGCATCCCAGACAGTCATTTCTCGAAGCACCATAATAAATAGTAATAACATGATGAGACACAGTCATCTGGCGCGTATCACGAGAATGACGAAAATTTAAGAAAGGTTCCTGAATTCACGTATCGAAAGCAAACCGGCTCAGCTATACACTCGCGCCAAGCACGGAGCTGCACAAGCTGATGGAATATCCGCCCTTCGGCCCTCGCACGAACTTGATACTAGCGGCGCTTCGCTTCCGAATGTAAAATTCACTACAATAAAGGCACATCACGGATATGTTGCATAAGCCAGAACACGATTTTATATTCGTTCGAACAGATTGACACGTGCAGTATTTCGGCGGCCATCTACCGGAATGTCAATGTGAAGTGGCAAAACTTCGATCACCGGAATGCATTCTCAGCACAGCACAAACTGCATCTTTTTGAAATGTATCATTTTCCAAGTATTGATGTGCGAAAGGACGACAGTCAATTATCAGTACAACAACGAAGGTAAATAGACGCCACTGACTTCTACGTGCAAAGTACGAGTAGTTGCAGGAAGTGAGGACAACGACGACCGGCCCCAGCACCTGCGTTTGGCTCGATAACGCGTGGGTACGCCGATTGTTTTGAAAAGGGAACTCGCACTTCCCACTTCCCCCAGTTCTACCGAAGCGCTGGAATAACCGTGTTGTCCCCAGCTCTGACCTAGTTCGCTTCACTGGTGACCCGAACAAGGGACCAGCAACAGGACAGTTTCGGCGATGAGCAACAACGGGGACGCGAGCGTCCCTACTTCGGAGCCCCAGCGCCCACCATCGTACTCCACGGGTCATGTCGCTGTCCGTCTCTCGCCCTTTTGGCCTCGCAACCCCAACATCTGGTTGATTCAAGCAGAGACCCAGTTCCAACTCGCCGGCATATCTCCCCAGCTGACGATGTATCGGCACATCGTCGTCGCGCTGCGCCCGACATCGCCATGGAAGTTTCCGACGTTCTCCAGTCTCCTCCCACTCAAGACGAGTTCACAAGGCTTAAGTCAGCGATTATTGAGCGCACCACCATGTCCCAGCGTAAACGCCACCAGCTGTTGCTGACTGCTGAGGAGCTTGGCTACCGCCGACCAACCGAGCTTCTTCGCTCCATGGAAGCCTTGTTCGGTGACTGCGCGCTCGCGTTCGACGCCAATGTCCTACGAGTGCTTTTCCTGCAGCGGCTTCCTCCGCAGGCGCAGAAGATTTTGGCCCCTGCCACCAGCCTGCCACCTCAAGACTTAGCTTAGCAGGCGGACAAGATCATGAAGGTCGTCGGACCCGCCGTTGCTTCCCTCACTGACGCCGCTGTACGGCGTCCGCCCCGTCAGCATGCTGGCAGTGCGCCTGAAGGCTCGCTGAACTCCCGGCTAGACTCGCTGCTTGAGGACGTTTCTGAGCTCCGCCAATGTGTGTCTGCTCTCTCGCACGCTCAGTAGCGATCCCGTTCTCCAGCATACCCTCACCGTCGCCGCTCTTGCAGCCGTCACTTCCGCGCATCGACAGTCGTCTTCACCGGCAAGCTCAGACTCTTCCTCGGGCCCTCTCTGCTGGTATCACGCCTGCTTTTGAGGTCGGGCCGAGCGCTGCACGCGGCCTTGCGCCTGGTCGGGAAACCCGCCCGGGGCGCATTGACGGCGACCAGCGGCTCCCCGGATTCCCCTTCCTTCAGCAGTCGCCTCTTCTGCGTTGTCGGTCGCGTCAGCAAGACTCGCTTTTTTGTCCACACTGGAGCAGAAGTCGGCGTCTTTGCTGCCACCACTTGTTACATCTTTCACCTGACAGCGCTCAACCACACATCCATTCCCGTTTACTACCTGCAAGTGCTTGACCTCGGCCTGCGACGAAGTTTCCTTTGGAAATTCCTGGTGGCCGGCGTCTCGCAAGCTATTCTGGGAGCGGATTTCCTACAGCGTTTCGACCTGTCTGTGAACGTTTTCCACAAGTTGCTCGTAGACACCGCCACCAGTCTCCGGGTACAAGTTGCACCTGCGTTTTCCCCAACAATCTCTGTTGCCGCTCCGACTGTGCCCGCCATGACCTCTCCGTTTGCAGAAGTTCTTGCAGAAGTTCCCCACTTTCAGCCAGCCACCTGACTGGACGCGCCCTGTCGCTCCTCCGCACCATCTGTAGCACCAGCATAGCTTTTTTTCTTCTGTTGTAGTGTGGTGCATGTACATCTCATGTGGACATCTGCTACATTTCGATTTCGTATAGGTCATGAGGGAACCAATGAAAATGTTGATTCAGATCGTCCTCTGCAACCGCTCCACCTTCTTCCAAGTAAGTTGTTTGCTTCGAAGTTGTTCGCACAATAAGCAGCATCTGCTCTGTTGCCTCTACTTGTTAACAGGAACTTCATATCAAGATGTCATTATAGCGCAATTGATGTGTACGCTATATTTGGCAGGTGGGTAGTTTCATTTAAAATCGAACAACGTGTGAAAGTCGTATTTTTTAATTCGCACAGAAAAAAATATATGTTAGAGGACAGCCCAAACGACGCAAATCGCGCCACGTGCGACGCTCGTGCGTGGAGTAGTTTCCGCGTGGGAGAGCAGGAAAATCTGAGGCTGCTTGAGCGTGCTTTCTTCTGGACCGACTTTGACGGGATCTAGCGCCGCTGATTTTTTGCCTAGGAACTGGAGGTTTTTTTGTGATTATAGGCTGCACCATTGACACTGTCGACACACTCAGAGAAAAATCTATACCTTTAGAGGTATAGATCGCCTGCTCAATAAATTAGCCCTTCTTAGGTATTATTTTATACCTCGGTTACAGGTATAAAAAATAGACCTCAACAAAGGGCTATATGCCATACCTTTAGGGGTATAGCTCTATACCACTGTGAAGGTCTGCACGAGTACCATCATGGTGTTATACATCAGACCTAGGCATAGGTATTTTTAGAGGAGGAAACTAGAAAAATCACCTTTGGAGGAAAGAAAAGTTTTTGACATACACACACACACACGTACTACAAACACACGCAAACGCATATGGCTGTGAAGTAGGACGAAAACCTCGTGCACATTACTCCGCATCTAAAAAAAAATGTGGAGTTGAAATCTAACGAAAATTTTCAAAGAGCAAGATCGCTCTGCGCAGTCATCAAGTGTGTATCACGATGTATCGCGAGATAGACATTTACAGAACAACATATACTGATATACTAGTGGCGACTTGACAAACTGTGGAGCCGCTTTCGTCTGGTACGCAACCCTAAGGGTGAGGACATCTAGATTCAACATTCCAGCAATGAAGATTTTATGCAGCCATAAACTAACCATGTGGAGTTAGATAGTACTGTACTGATGTCTTTGTTTCTTAGTTAAATATACCTTTAATTTAGCTGATATCGTCTCAAGAAAAAATAATGATGATGTGATACAGGACGTTCCGGAAGTAAAGGTATAAAAAACCATAAAGGTATAAAGAAACAGGATGTATAAGCAGCCACATCGTATCCGTGAAAGGCATAGCCTGGTGATCTATTGCTGGTACTGGATATGAACGCCTGGTGATGAGGTATAAATATGGTACGTTAGCCCTCCTTTATACCTCTTTCATACCCTTGAGAAGGGTTGGAGGTATAAATAAGAAATTTGTACCTCTTCTATACCCTCCAAAGGTATATATCTGAAGCAGAAGGTATAAAAGAGGTATAAGATCACATTATTATACCTTATTATACCTTTTTTTCTCACAGTGCAGCCACCCACAGTACTCTGACGGCCACAGATTTTCTGTTAAAAAATGCCAAACTTGGCGTACACGTTCAAAAAGGCCAAACTTGGTTACCGATTTGCTTCATGACGGATTGAGGACATCGAGCTTAGTGCCATGCGATATGACGTTGAAAGAACTTTCGTGCTGTATAAGTTCGCAGTTTCGAGAATCGCACATGGTAGGCAAAAATTGTCAATGTTGCATCTCAATTTTCTCAAAAATGCCATCTTCGATTTTCTTGATTATTTTTGAAAGGTGGCGTCATGTTCCTACTTTAGACACCAAGCGACACAATCTTTTATTTTTACCTGAGAGACGCGCACCAATTTTTTTTTTTTTTTTTTGTCAGGCAGGGTCCACGAGGCGCGCCCCATCCACGAGCACGCGACCTTCAACCTCTTCTTTGCTACAGGTTTCCCGCTGACAGAGAAATCAATGACCAAACTGCGTGAGCTTCTTGTAGTGTCCCCAGAGCATCACTTTACGTTTACCCAATGGTCTCCCAGTTCCGTGAGGCTCATTCAAACCCTGGGAGAGTACATGAGTTGCCTGTACGCCCTTGACGAGGAGCCCCAGTCCAACGAACATACCGGCAAAGCAGTGAGAAGAAACGAAGAGCTTCGTAAAGATCTTTATCCACTTACAATATGGTAGCTTTTGTTTCAGGTTGCCGCCAGTCCCCCAGACAGTGTGAAAGTCACATCATTTTTCATTGGTAAAAGAACGTTGTGGAAGTCGCGAAAAACGTAAAATAAGCACATTGCGAGACCCCTGCAGATGATGGCTGCCACCATTGGATTAGCATCATCCGATAGCTTTACATGACCTTTCACATGATATAAAGTGACTGGGTTCAAGCGCATTTTTTGTCCGCCTAGTATCGCAAAACCACGAGTGGTACGCGAAAATTTTGCATGTTCGATCCTAATTATTTCTCAAACGCCACAATATTTTTCACAATTTATTCCACAGGGGCAGAAGTATGCCTGTACTTTGCGCTGCTGGTAAGGTACTTTTTCTCCTTTTGACTGAGACGCAGGGCTACCTTTCCTTGGAGTGATTTTTCCACACAAAGGCGCTCCTCGTATGTTTACGAGCGCGTTTTGCTTCGTAGTCTTTGCTTTGTAATTTATTGCCCAGATGTTGCATTGTGCACTTATTTTGCACTTATTTTTATTTATTTATTTATTATTCCAAAACCCAAGGGACCACTAAGGGTCATTACATGGGTAAACGATAAAGAAAAAACTAACAACAGCCTTTGCACACTATTAGTTTAAAAGGAGAACAAACAAGAATTATAACAATAATAACAATAGTAATTCAATGCAATAACGATGGTACACTGGCCACAGTAGACCTAGGGAAGGAGGTCTATGTGACAACAGAGTTATTAATGAAACAAATGGGAAAGGAAATGCCTGCGGAAGCTTAGGGGATCTGCGATGTCAACAATGTTCTGTGGGAGTGAGCTCCACTCAGTTTCGGCGAGCTGTATGAAAGAGTGTCTGAGGGACTCGGTGCGAGAGATAGTACGTGATACTTTCAGACTGTGATCGGTGCGATGAGAAATATACCGGGCCCGAATGATGTATAGCTGACTCAGGGATGTAGTGTAGAAGAATTTGTGGAATAAGCAGATCCGAAGGTACTTCCTCCTTAATGTCGAAGAGGGAAGACCTAGATTAAGTTTCATTAAGGACACACTTGATTGAATGGAATAGTCCGATAGGATGAAGCGGACGCACCGGTTCTGAACGGACTCAACAAGTGTTTCCAAATATGACTGATGGGGATCCCATATCGAGGCTGCATACTCCAACTGAGGTCGAACCAGAGTATTATATGCAATTATTTTAACATTTGAGGGCGCTTGTCTTATGTTGCGTCGAAGGAAAGCAAGTGAGCAATTGGCCCTCTTACAGGTGGCTAAGATATGGTCCTTCCATGAAAGGTTAGATGAAAAGGTAAGGCCCAGGTACTTGCATGATGCGGAAAAGAAAAGAAAATGATTGGATATAGAGTAGGTAACAGTTACAGGTTGAGCGGAACGGGTGAAACGAACAAATACGCACTTCGGCAAGCTAAGTTCCATTTGCCAGACTTTGCACCATTCACCAATTAAGTTAAGATCGCTTTGTAATATGACCTGGTCTGATATACTCGATATTGCTCGGTACAGCACACAGTCGTCTGCGAAAAGCCGAATTTTTGAAGTGATGTTGGTGGGGAGTTCGTTAATGTATATGAGGAATAATAACGGGCCGAGAACGGTGCCCTGAGGGACACCCGACGTGACAGAACAGAAGGATGATAAGGTACCATTAACTATGGTGGCTTGTTTACGGCAGGATAGGAACTGTTCGATCCAGGTTAAGAGAGATGGGGGAAGGTTTAAACGAGATAATTTATAAAGAAGACCCGTGTGAGATACCTTATCGAACGCCTTTTTGAGGTCGAGGAAGATAGTGTCTGTCACCACCCTATTATCCAGGCCAGTTTGTAGGTCATGAACGAAGCTGGCAAGTTGGGTTTCACAAGAGTATTTCTTACGGAATCCGTGTTGGTGTTGATAAAAGAAGAAATGGGCTTCCAAGAATGAAGAAAGATTTGAATAGATTATGTGTTCAAGAATTTTGGAAGGAACACATGTCAGAGAAATGGGTCTGTAATTCAATGGTTCACTACGGTCCCCTCCTTTAAAAATTGGCACAACTTTCCCCAAGCGCCAGTCTAGAGGGACAATGCTGGACAAGAGCGATTGCAAAAAAATGACTGCCAGAAACAAAAAAAAAGATATTTTGAGACCGTCAATTATCTTAGCGATCCCGTTTGCTGAGATTGAGATTTCGTTCATTGGCGGTAGGATGATTTCTTGGACAGGACGATTTTCACGGATATTACTCGAGATAAACACAGTTGCGAAGCTTTCATTAAATATTCCACAGATGGTATTCTCGGGAAGGCTGTTGATCGTCACTTAACTGAATTGTTTGAGTTGTAGCCGGATTTAACACGTTCCAAAACTTCCGTGGATTTTGTGTCATCATTCTGGGTAAGGTGTCCGCGTAAAACTCCTTTTTCGCTTTCTTAATCGCGAAGGAGCATAGCTTTGCACATGCGCGGTAAGCGGCCAGGCGATCAGGGTTCGGGTCATGACGAATTCTGCGGAAAAGACGCTTCTTGTTGTTAATTAACCGCCTAGTTGATAGGTTGAACCACGGTGCTGATGGATTGTGTGATATAGTGATCGATGGTACATGAGCAGTCACGAGGCCATTCAATAGCTCCTTGAAGACTGACCAGCTCTCCTCCGCTGTTCGGTGCATAGACCGTTCAGTGAATTCTGTTAAACACGAGGCCAATGTAGCGTTAACGACGTCAAAGTTTGCTTTGTTGTACAACTTAATTACTTTACATTTTTTCTTAGGTGGAAGGTGTTCAAACTGCATATCTGCACAAGCAGTAAGATGGTCACTAAGAGGTGATGTAAATACGGAATCGAAAAGTTCTGGGTCAGTCGTCAGAATGAGATCCAGAGCATAGATTGAGAAGTTACCCGTCAAAAAGAACTCGTTATAAGTTAAGTTACCCTGTGAAAAATGTAACTAAGTTAATAACGAAGTTCTTCAGCCTGAAATGTAACTCGTAGTTACCGAGTTACTTAAAAAAAAGAACGAGTTACTTCCAAGTTACTTCGGACACAAAATAGCATTACGCAGGTGCAGCGCGTGTGAGCAGATGAGTTAGACCTTGAGTTCCCTGCGGAGGAATGCAACACGCTTAGATCGTCTTCGTTTATATCCAACAATAGACCTCTCCCTGTTTGTAAACAAATGACGTCATAGCGTTCGACAGCGCTACAAATTTGGTAGAGTTGAACAAGAGGTGAACAAGGAGCTAGAGGTGAACAAGGTCGCACCCGAAAGCCACTGTCTTGAGGGGATTACGATGGCCTCTGAAAGGGACGCAACCTTCGGTCCTACTTTTCTTTCAATAGGGGGCAGCGAACAAGTGCCCGTTCCTGGAACCAAGCCCTAACCTTCCGCTTTGTTGCGGTTTCAGTGTGTCTACCAACGTTATGATGACGTTTCTCTGGTAGAGGTCTATTTGAACACTTTGCATCTTACTCCCTGTGGGCGCACAATGGTTCAGCTTCATTTCAATGGCAGCGGTTCTTACTTCCTGAATAAAATACAGTCATTGACTGAATATCGCGTTTTATGGCAAAAAATGTCATGAAGGAACCGGAGAGAAAGCTGAAAATGTGTGGACGTGAGTGAAAAGCGAGTTAAAAGTAACTTGGAACTTAACTTAACTTACCTCGGCAAAGTTACCTGAAAAAGGAACGAGTTCCTCTGAAAGTTACCACGGCGCAAAAGTACCGAGTTAAGTTACAAGTTACCAAAAAAAGGAACTTAGTTACAGTAACGAGTTACTTGTAACGAGTTACCTCGAACTCTGATCCAGAGTATTATTAGTTGTTGTGGTTATTCTCGTTGGAGATTGTACAACCTGGCTTAAACAAAAAGTGGAGCATAAGTCAAGAAAGTCACGCTCTTCGCGACAAGAAGAGCTCATGGATGACCAGTCGATACCCAGGTAGTTAAAGTCGCCAACCAGCACAATCTTGTCGTTGGGGTATCGCTGGGTGACCATGTCTAGAGCACTGTGCAAGAAGGAACTCAAATTTACAAAGTTTGGTGGCCGATAGCAGACACCAGTTAATAAACGTGAAAAGCAGCCCTGAACGCACACCCACAACAGTTCAAGATCAAGTGAAATGTTCACGATATGAGAGTGCAAACAGTCTCTAACTGCGAGAAGGAGCGCACTGCGAGAGAACTGCATTCGGATGGAGTTCGTTATTCGTTACATCAGGGGTTAACCACGTTTCGCACAAAGCAATCATATTGCATTGAGATGACATGATTTCATCACGCAAGCTATCTCGCTTTGGGATAAGACTCCTGACGTTAGAAACTAGAAATGATAATTTTGTGCATTCCCTGGAGCTTGTCGGGTAGAGTTATCTTTGCACTTCCGTGACTTGGGATAATGTCGGGTCGTACTTGTAGCATTTTTCATTCACAATCAATTTATCATACCGTAGTTTGAAGGGGGCGTTTTGGGACCTAGCGAAGGCAAGTAGATGTTTCCTCGAGGAGCGAACAGCTGCAGATAAATCTTCAGAAACAGACGTGTTTGTTTCTCTGAAGCCAGAGCAATGTTTGAGGATTTCTTGCTTCGTTTTGTAGGAGAACTTCACGATAATGGGACGCTTTTTTGATGGGTTAAATTTCCCAATGCGATGCGCACGCTCAATGTTGTTCGGCTCCAGCTGTATTGACAGGTGGGTGGAGCAGGCATCTATAACCAGTTGTTCAGAATCACGCCAGGATTCACCCGCGTTATCGTCGAATCCGTAGAATATCAGGTTATCCCGACGAGACCTGTCCTCGAGATCGTTTACGCGAGATACGAGTGTTTCAAGTCTTGAATTTATACTAGAAGTTGTTCTTTGGAGGCTCTGAACCTCGTTAACAATTGGCTTCAGGGAAGGTAATTCTGATTCTATAGTGGTGACCTTTTCGGTCAGTGTTTTAATTAAGTTTTTAATTAAGTTTGTTTAACTTATGGTACGTATGTTTATTTTTTCCTTTGGAGACGCAGGGCAATACTTTCGTGGGCGCCTTGAACTTGCTATTACGCACTTTCATGGGAGTCGCACGTACGACGTGTGCGTACGCACGTGCGCATATTCACTAGCCTCCCGCACATGTGCTTGAGGCAATGCACATACGCACGCTATGAGGCTGTCGTGCGAGTTAATATTAGGAAGGCAGAACTACGGCCACAGGGGACAGAAAGTTACACCTGAGAATACAAATTTGTGGCCGCGTGGTTGCAGCCGTCTCTTAGCTTGGGCGCAATAATTGATAGTTCCGAAACGGTGCATGCGATCTTTAATTAGTTTTATGCCCCGTAGCGTTATTTTGGAACCACGACGAGTACTACAAAGCCCGTAAGACCATTATGATGACAGTATGTTGCTGCTCTCAAGTATAACACGTTCGCCCTCCACGAGCTGTGTTAGTGCCACCGTGGGAATCAAAATTTCCGACAGAACAACGCACAACTAAAATCCCTCGTTTCCGGTAGCCGTAGATACCTTCAACCCTCGGCCTGGTCTTCCGTAATCCCTTTGGCATCCATGTGCTTGAACCCAGTCAGTTCATATCATCTGAAAGGTCATGTCTAAAGCTATCGGATGATGCTAATCCAATGGTGGCATCCATCACCTGGAGGGGTCTCGCAATGGGCACATTTTACGTTTTTCGAAACTTCCACAACGTTCTTCTACCAATGAAAAGGCTGTGACTTTCATACTGCCTGGGGGACTGGCGGCAACCTGAAACAAAAGCTACGATGTTACCACTGGATAAAGATCTTTACGAAGCGCTTCGTTTCTTCTCACTGCTTTGTCAGTATGTTCGTCGGACTGGAGCTTCTCGTCAAGGGCGCACAGGCAACTCATGTACTCTCCCACGGTTTGAGTGAGCCTGACGGAACTGGGAGACCATTTGGTAAACGTTAAAGGACAACAGAAATGAAAATGTGCCGCAAAGTTCTTTAGCTCATGTTGCAGTGTGTACCAAAATAATCCGGAATTCGACTGGGATCTACCGAAATTCGCTGAGAGACTGTCACAAACGGGATATAAAACTGTGTCCGCGGGGCGATACGAACCCTAGCGAGCGTCGCTCCGGTGCCGTAGCAGACAACGGAAATGACGTGAGTCATTTCTCCTCTTGGAGTTCCTGCCGTTCTTTTTGCGCATGTTTTTCGAAGCGGTGGTCCTTTTTCGTGTTTTCGCGGCAAGAAAGTTGCGTGTGCTGGTGCAGTTGGTGCAATGGCTCCTGTCTGTGGTGCGGCGTGTTGCAGACTTCCCTTCGGGAAAGGGAGGTCAGGGTATTTGTTTCCAAAAGACGAGAAACTGCGTAGAATTTGGTGCCTGGCCGCGAATCCGTCTAGGCCTACCTGGAGACCGGCGAAACAGGAGAAGTTGTGCGCTGCACATTTTCTTGACGAAGACTTCGAGACAGATCCGAAGGTGCTCCACAGCCTAGGCTGGTCAACAAAGTACAACAGGTTGAAAGAAGGAGCTGTTCCTTCTGTATTCTCACGGAAACGAAAGGCAGAAAGACTTAGCAAGGCATTCGAGAAGCGCCAACGCAAAGAGGCAAGTAGCTGAGAAACTTGACTCAAAAAGGCTCTTCCACAGTGTTACTCAAATAGGCTCATTCTCATCCAGGTTATAAATTCACTGTTGGCCACAGAAGAAGCCGGCATCGCTGAAACCTCTTCGGATGGTAACAGAGCGTCTGAAAATACCATGCAGTCTTCAATATCCTCCGATGTAATACTTGATCAGGTGCGTCTTCTTGCATTACCATGCTGAACTATTGAAAACTTGGCATGATCAGTGCATCTATGAATCCCTGTTTAGATAACTGCATTTATTCGTCAATATTTTTGCAACTTTTCAATGTACGGTGACCATTTTAGTGTTACAAACTCATTCATTAAATTTACAGGCCAGTTCCTCTGCTGTGAGTGTGCACAGTATACTATTTAGTACAAGTGAGACTACATCCCAGGTACATATGTCTATAATAATGACATGTTTTGTAAGCATATGACCTCTCCTGTTAGTTACATGATATAACAATACATGTTGTCGTATAGGATAGTTATTTTACAAAATGTGCTGATCATGCATGTTTCAACAGGGCGTTGTCAGTTATGCCTTGATGTGCTGCACCTCTGAAACACCTAACAGTGACAGTCAACAGGTAAGAGCTTGTGTGTACAGGTATCATACTTTGCTTCCCCATGATTATAGTTTTTTCCACATGATCTTGCAATTCTGTGCAGGAACCAGATGTCGGTAGCTTGCCAGATGTAGGTTATGTACCAAGGAACGACACCACACATGCAACCCAGCTAATAGAGGCCGTGCACACACCCAGACACACAAAAAATGCACACACCCAGACAACAGGCATTTATAGAAACCGTGGTATGAAAAAGTATCAATAGTCCTGTTATGTACGTATGTCAAGTGTAGGTTAGGGTCCACATATCTTTTTACGATTCCCAGCTGTTCAGGTGGCACTGGACATTGCACCAGCCCAACGAGAAGGAAGCTCGAAAAGCACCCAGACACGTCCCACTCACTGGCGTTCTACTCCAGTTCATAGTGAGGACGAGTCGGATGAGGAGCCTGATTGTGTTCGTCTGGACAAGGGAGACGTAACATATGAACCTTCGCAAAGCTCCATGGACGAGTAGGTTATTTCAGCACTATGTTATGCGCTTTCTTGTTTTGCAGGTTATGCTTCCCCGATGCCATGTGTTGTTGAACTTTCTAGGTTGAGCTTCCATGACGAGGTCCTGGGTGCCACGAACAACCCCGTGAACAGGATTTCAGAGCGAAAGTTCATCATCTTTGAGACAGCTTTAGATGTATTGCTCTCAAAGTGTCAAAAATGTTCAGAGAAAGTGGTGCATGTCAAGAAGAGATGTGATGGAACTCTGCTGAGTGTGGAAACTGCATGTGCAAGAGGGCACGTGTGCTCTTGGTACAGCCAGCCCCTCTTAAATAGGAAGCCCCTTGGGAATATTTTACTGAGTGCAGGCATCCTTTTCTCTGGTTCCAACATCAAGAAGACCCTGAGGTTACTCACATCTGTGGGGATATCTTGCTTCAGCTACAGGACATTTTTCAATGTACAGGGGGCGTTTTTACTACCCGCAATAGAAAAGGTAAAAAAGGGGTATAAATATTCACATGTGAAGAGTCTTATTCACTGTGTATTCTGAATAGTGCTCATGATGTTCATTTTTTGGGCAGGTTTGGCAACATCACCAGACGGTCATGCTTGAGGCAGCGCAAGGGCAGGGCTTGACATTAGCAGGTGATGGGAGGGCGGACTCTCCAGGCCACTCAGCAAAGTATGGAACATACACGATGCTTGACGCCGCACGGATGCAGGTGCTCCATATTGAAACTGTGCAGGTATACCGTGGCCCATAACATTTGTAGATGACTTACAACAACTTCTGAGATGATGAGTGGGAAGTTTCATCACCAGGGGCGATACTCTACATTTAGATATACCTATGTGCTTTTTTTTTCCCTATCAGAGCAATGAGGTTGCGAACAGTCATGCCATGGAGCTCGAGGGCCTGAAACGCGCACTGCAGTTTCTTCGGAATCAGGGCATGGTTGTCCACAGGCTAATTACTGACAGACACGTGCAGATTCAGTGTTACATGCGAAAAGAAAATCCGGACATTGAGCACTTGTATGACGTGTGGCATGTAGCAAAGGGTACATTCTATAGGATAATATGTGATGTCTCAGAGTAGACTCTATGGCTACGTTCCTTTGTAGGCATCAAGAAGAAACTGACTGCAGCGTCCAAATTAAAAGCTGCAAAGGACCTCGGTGACTGGGTTAAGGCCATCATCAATCACCTGTACTGGTGTGCCATGTCCAGTCGAGATGACCCACGACAAATTTTGCCAAAGTGGACCTCCCTGCCAAGGCACATTGCAAACATACATCAACATGACGACCCACTTTTTCCGCAGTGTGCACATGGGGAAATGCGACGCACAAAGTGGCTTCCCCAAGGTGAGATACGTCATAAACAGAAATTTTGAATTCTAAAGCTTGATATTCATATGCTATTGTAGACTCTTCAGCGTACACAAAACTGAAGGAAATTGTACTAGCAAAGAACCTTCTGAAGGACCTTCCCCAGCTTTCGACAGTGGAGCAGACGTATGCTGTAGAATGTTTTCACAGCACACTGAATCACTTTGCACCAAAGTCAACACACTTCACCTATGCGTGCATGAAAGCAAGGTAAATGCAACATGTTCGAGGCGATGCACGTTCCTTAAAACGTCTTTCTGCGCTAGGACCTACATTGCAGTGATGCACTACAATGAAAACAGCAAGCGACAACAGGCTGTAACGGCTGCTGGGAAGCTCCGCTATGCTGTCAAGTTTCCTCGGTCACGCAAAGAAGCTGTTGCATTTCCAATTAAAGAGGAATGCACTTTTGGTAATCACATATCATATGATGTAATATGTGAAAGATTGTAGAAGAACTTCGCTGTGGTCTTGTTAATTTATAACAATTATCATTTGCTGCAGCCTATATGCATGATCTCTTGGAAGCAGTACTCCAAACTACGGCACACTACAAGACATATGCGGAAGCGAGGAAAAGCACCAACAGATATGCTCCTCCACCCCTTTCTCATGCTTACAACCATGAAGTGAGCATCCAGGCATTAGTTGACAGACACACCGCACGCTTCAACATGCAATGAGCTTGACCAAACCGTCTGTGTTCCCAAAGAGTGGAGAGAGAGCAAGAACAGGAAGAGGCAAGTGAGATTGCATCTCAGGTATGTCCGTTGTCAGAGATCAGCTTTTTATGCACACTACCCATGCAAATTTGAATAGAACTTCATTGCTGCTTTGCTGAATGCTGACACATGATGCTTACAACACAGGTTATGTGCTTTCTTCATTCGGGGTTGTTCTCGAGTGAAGGGTTTCAAGACGTACACTGAGGTACAGAGGGCAAACTGCAGGACAGCCCGTCCACCACTCTCACATGCCTACAGCTGCAACATTCAAATATGAGAAAAGAGCACCTGCCTAAAACAGCCCTTTATTGCATTTTACAAATATTGTATTGTGGAGAAGTGTGCCATTACACTGTGTGGAGTAGAGCAGCGTGGCTCTGTTGGCAGACTTCTACAAAGTAAAATTTTATATGATGGAAATTGATGTCCTGAGGCTGGAACACATAGAAAGGACTAAAAAGAGCCACGCTTTTTCGCTTTCGCTTTTCACGCCGAGACTGTGAGGTGACACGGGTTCGAATCCTGTCACCGGCTGTGCTGTCTGAGGTTTTCCCTGGGTCTTCCCAAGACTTTCCAGACGAATGTCGACACAGTTCCTCCTGAAGTCAGCCCAGGACGCATACTAACCCCCCTGTCCCCCCTCCTTCCTGCTGTCCTCTCCCCATCTGTACGCCGCTCATAACCACAGTTGCTTCGCAGCGCAAGCACCGAATTAAAAAAAAAAAAGAGCCCTGGACTGGTAATCTAGGTGACGTGGGTTCGAGTCCTACAGCTGGCTAACCTTTTCAGTGACTTCGTTCTTTCATCAGTAAAACTGTAATCGGATTACACTTGAAAAATTACTTTCATGCAAAACTAACCGATTACTCTGTGTTACTCGAAAGAGTAATTGATTGTTAATAATGCGGTTACTTGTAACATGCCACGTACAGGTCTGCCTGTTAGTGTTGGTCATGACTAGTTAGTCGTGACTTTCAAGTTAGTGTGTGCAATATCAAAATATTCCAATAAATGTATATGCTGGCACATTTTTGAGTTGTGAAGGATTGTGTTTTGGAAAGGGACAACATCAGTCAAAGGGACACGTTGAACTGCAACTGTAGCTTTTTTTTAATCTTCATGAGCTGAAATAAAGAAATTGATATTCATGTTAAACAAATTGTGTGGAAATGACACTGCATTTCTCTTGTACAAAAACAATGCTGTACAGACAACATAAACTCTATCATACCTAGTGTTGTGCATGCCGGAATCCAGTGTAGTCGCCGTCCTCAGATGGGAATGCATCACGAATTCTTCGGCTTGCACAACTGGGAATAACAACCCTGTTTCCCTCCCCTAGCCGGTGGTAGATCCAAAATATAAATTGCCGGTACGCAATATACCTTTTTGCTCTGAAAATTAAAAGGCAACATAATGTCTTTGCCCACATATCGTAGCTGTCACCTGCTTACTTGTTTCTTCTGCGGCCTCCCAAGGAGTTGCTGTCTGTGCCCAACATTTTTATTTTCTCTAAATCAATTGTATCTGCATCAAGGCAGTGCTTGTGGAAGAGGTGGTGATATGTGATGCACAGCACACTTGCATCCTCCATAACATCTTGCACTCTGCCTTGTTCATTGCAGCAAACAGAGGATATCTCATCCTCCATGGGCATACAGTTACCACAGGAGCACCTGTTGACATGCAATTCGTGGCACTGTACATTACATCGTCCAATACAATTTAGAAAGTATAATCTCATGCATACATAAGCTAATAGCGGGTTTTAGTATGTCATGCCCTATCGCCTTTGCGTACGATATACAAATATCGCACAATATAATAAAAGCAAGGTCGACGTTCTCGAAGTACTTGCGTTTTCCTACAACGCGCAGTTGAGGATAATAAAATTACGGGTTTTCTATGGCTGTTGAACTTTGCGGGCACGATGCATGCGTATTACTTACAAAGGAACGCCAACACCAAGTTGAGCGGCATTTAGACATGAAGGGAAACACGGCACCAGCAACCGCAAGCAACGCACATGTGCAACATGCAACAACGAACAACTGTAATGTTAGGTATCAGAGGAACGGGAAGTGAGTTATACGATACTTCCATGCTTGTGAATAGTTTATGTATCTCTTATGGTCGAAATCATGCAGAATGTGCGGACACTTACCAGTCGAATTCCTCCACACGTCGTCCGACGGCGGCGTGTTCTTGGGCATCCCCTGATTCTTCGTCTGATCCTAGCTGTGGGTCGAAGATATACGGACGAACGCCCAAGTCATCCGAGAACTCATTCTCGGACTCCCACAATGATGACGAAGATTCAGAGTCCGACATTTCGAGCGCGATACGCAATACGGCGGCAAAGCTTCTCTTTCGCCCAGCTGACCGGCTTCCCCAGAGTAATGTGTGACGTCAGACCTGCCTCGGCTGATCCCAAGATGCTTTGCGCTCTCCGCGGGCAGCTCCCATGGGCGAGCGGTTCAGCGCTTCAGTAATCGTTCAAAATATACCAATCCGTTCGTCGTTGGCATAAAATACTGGCGGTTCTAGTATTAGCCATGCGAAATGCATATAGTATGATGATTTTCCCACAGTCACCGATTTTCATTTCTGTTGTCCTTTAAGTGATGCTCTGGGGACACTGTGGGTTCGAGGTGGAAGCCCGCGAGACAAGCAATATATAGTATCTGTTTTCGCTTTGGAAAGGTATACCACTTTCTAGGTTCATGGTTCTAAGAGCTTTTTGCTTTTTAAAAATTCATGCCCATTGTCCGTAACAGAAATATTAGAAAGAAACAAAGAGCTACAGCTGCTAACCTTTTCAGTGACTTTCATCTTTCATCGTTAACTACAACAAGCTCACGCAGTGTGGTCACTGATTTCTCCGTCAGCGGGAGACCTGTAGCAAAGAAGAGGTTGAAGGTCGCGTGCTAATTGATGGGGCGCGCAAGGCCGCAGCCTCGTGGAACCAGCCTGACAAAAAAAGTCGCTGCGCGTCTCTCAGGTAAAAATAAAAGATTGTGTCACTTGGCGTCTAAAGTAGGGGCATGATGCCACCTTTTCAAAAATAATTAAGGAAATCGAAGATGGCATTTTTGAGAAAAGTGAGATGCAACATTGCAATTTTCGTCTATCATGTGCGATTCTCAAGCTAATAACACAGAAACCCCTGGGCTGAGAAAAATGAACTCTATACAGCACGAAAGTTCAATGTCCTATCGAATGGCACTAAGCTCGATGTTCTCAGACGTTCTGTGATGAAGCAAATTGGTAACAAAATTTGGCCTTTTTGAACGTTTACTCCAAGTTCGGCATTTTTTAACAGAAAATCTGTGGCCCTCAGAGTTTTGTGGGTGGCTGTCGACAGTGTCAAGGGTGCAGCCTATAATCACAAAAACACTCCAGTTCCTAGGCATAAAATCAGTGGTGCTAAATCCCGTCAAAGTCGGTCCAGAAGAAAGGGCGCTCAAGCAGCCTCAGACTTTCCTCCTCTCCCACGCGGAAACTACACCACGCAGGAGCGTCGCACGTGGTGCGATTTGCTTCGTTTGAGCTGTCCTGTAACATATATTTTTACTGGCCGAATTGAAAAATACGACTTTCACCCGTTGTTCGATTTAAAATGAAACTACCCAGGTGGCAGCCATGGTCATGTGCAAGGTACTGACCGAAACAAAACAACGTTCTGAGAGACGTACTCTTCCTCCACCCCCCGGTGAGAGCTTATATGAACCGGTGCCTTCTATATGCTCTCTTACGGTTCACACGCTTAATATCTTGAGAGATCGTTGTACTACATAGCATGACAGATAACATAAGCGGTGCACTAAGGCATAAAATGTAGGTGCTTTCGACAAGGCAAAGACAGCTATGACAGACAGGTTTCTTTCTAAAAATTTGTGGTTACAGATGGTGATGAGCTTAAAGCGACTGTCTGGAGCTGTCATGAAAAGTTTGTGGGAGCTATCATGAAAAATCGTTGTTATACGATTTCTTATGTTCCCTGGAGCCCCCATGCGAAAGCTTTCCTTTGGATTCGACTCCGGAAATTTTTTATTGAATTTTGAACTTTGGACACTACCCCCGATTGGAAGCCGCACTCCGGTCACTGGTGGCGTCACCGGTGTCATGCGCCGGTGTCTGCTCCGCCGTGTCTCGGACGTCTGCCGCCCGTCTAGCTGTCGCCCGTCTGGTAGTCGCGAGTGGCTTTTCGTACTTTCAGTATTTCAACGTGCCACTTTTGCTACTTCGAGGTCGCTGAACACATTTGTGGCAATGGGAGGACACAGGTGTTGTGTTGTTCATGGCAAGAACAACAGAGACAACACAACAGGAGTATCGTTTTTCGGTTTTCCAAAGTGCTCGTCGAAGACAGCTATGGATCGCAAAGGTTCGTCGCCCGGGATGGCAGTTCTACAAATCAAGTACCCTCTGTTCTGAACACATTACCGCGAATTGCTTCGAAGAGTCTGACAAACTTCAGAGGGAGCTCGGCATATCTCGTCCACGAAAAAGACGAAGCCACGCCTTGAGATCTGACGCCGTACCTTCACTTTTCAGTGATCTTCCCGTTGGTATCAACGCACCGTCAACTTATTCGACCTACGATAACGTAAGTCCCTAACTTTCCTGGTCATGTAACTGATTCACATAGTGTTTGCTCCACATCTTTTATTGATGCGCAGGAGCAAGGCCGCTGTGCAGCGTTACTTCCTTTTGAAGAGACCAGTGTGTACGTTGAAGGGACAATTTTCTGCGTTGTGAAAATCGCAAAATACGTATTGAGCCGCAATATTTGGCATCGGCACATTTCCTCAAATTACGCGTTCACTGCCGAAGTCACACTGATGAGTTTTCCCGATGAATTGACGTAGTCAAGATCGCAGGTGAATTGCATAGGCAGTACGTGGGAATCTGTGCTGTGTTTTCTTGGTTCAATTGACAGAAGGAACATGAAGGCAAAATATACAGAAGAGACAAAGACAACGTCCACTGATGTGTTCTGTTTCTCTTTTTCCAAGGTGTACCGCAACCCTCCCCACCAGCTTCTCCAGAGTCTGGTGTGCATTACTCCGCATCTTCAGGTAGTGACAAAGGTTGTTCAATTTCTGTTAATACTGCATCATTAGGTTTGAAACTTTCGAACGACCCATTGGCCATTGAACCATCTTGACTGACTACAATACATTTTGCGCTCTGGTCGTCAAATGTATACTAGTGTTCATTTCACCCTTGCATATGTTTAACAATTTATGTCCCAAACACCAGTTCGATTAAAGGCATTTGTTAATGTAACAATAACTGGGTGTTTGTGTATAAGTGAAATATACCAAGTCATTATAGTTCTGAAAAAAGTACCTTGCACACGGTCCAACTATATGATCACTCGTTTTACAAATGGAAGTTGCTCACTGCGATTCCGTCCCCAATCATAGGGCCTAGGCATGCAATGAAAGATGCAGCAACCCAGACGGATGAGAGACACTTTGAGGAAAGCCCCACAATCAAACAATAGAGACCATCTGCACAAGATGCAACCACTCAGACAGTGCCTATAGAGGATCCACCTCGTTTGGTCATAGTGGAAGTTCCTGAGCCATCAGATAGTGTCCAAGCTCCCCAAAATCATCAACACCTGCTGCGGAGTCCCCACCTTTTTCATAGATAGTGTCATCACCAGGGCATGATGACATGGCAGATATTGTCAGTTTTGGGGAGGAGCCCATGTAGTTAACGGTACAGTTATGCAAATTTCGTCAGTACTGTTTCTATTGCACTGATAAAGCGTTGCGTTGTTGGACTTGTCATACTGAATACATATGTTCATCATGATGACTTTTGTGTCACAAAACTAACAAAGGCTATAGAGTGGCAATCCACTGGTAAAACATAAACGTGGTTAATTTTATACATCAGTGTATGAGGCCGTACTGATGTCTCACTTCAATCTTATATAGGTCAGAGGCTTTGTATGATGAGCCGTCATATCAACTGAGCTCAGAGCTTGGCTATGACAGTGATGGAGAGTGAGTGCACTTGTTTTTACTCCGTTGTGCATTCCCTAACCTTCTGCTACCAACCCATGGTTTATTGCTTCCCTAACAGGCCAATTGATGTATTAGATACGCGCCATCTTGCTGATGAGTTGGATGGTGATGGGTAAGTATTACTATACACTCTCTCTTGGATGGAGGATGCTCTTTACCTACACTGTGTGCTTCATTATCGGCTGCAAGAAAGCAGTTAGTACTTACATTCCTTTACAGCAATGGGATTTTGCCACCTGACTGTCCACTTGCTGTTATCAATAGAAATGCAGTAGATGTGCTGTAATAAACTAGCCAGGGCAGGGAACCATGGTGTGATACATTTCCTGGAGCCTTCTTTTGTTCACAGTGTGGGGTTGTATGCATAGGCCCATGAGTATTTGAAGTTTCTCCTGTCATTAACATTAAATGTTACTCTCAGGACCATAGCACAGCCTTCATCAGTGCTCATCGTGGCACGCTCCAGCCTTATAGAACTCCTAAAAGTGTGTACCGTGTGCTCATCATTACTCACAAACGTGCAGCTCACAACAATGGGAACGCTTGCAAGAGCCACAATCACTTGCGAGAGCTGCCACAGGAACCAGTGGAACAGCCAGCCACTTGTTCACGAGAAACCTGTGAGCAATATTGCAATGTGCTCGGCAATGCTTTTCTCTGGTAGCAGCAACACCAAGTCACTGCGCCTGTTCGAGATCATGGGCCTTGGTCATATACACCGGAGTCAGTACTTCCTCTACCAGAAGTGTTATCTATTTCCGGTAATACAAGGCGTGAGTTAGTGCTGGAAAATTATGTGCGCGATGGTGTCTGTGAGCTTTTCATTTTCCATTTCACGTATGTTCAGAGAGCTAGATGGCACATCACAGAATTCTCCTGATCAGTAACAGATCAATGAAACTTATTCTTTTGCCCATTTTGCATGCAACTTCATCATATCTCAAGGAAATCTACACTCTAGTGGGGACATAGTGATGCTGTGTTTCTGCGAATACACATTCAGAGAAATAATGTATTATCTACTGCGTGTTGTTATCCGTAAACTTCTCCACGTCTGGGATAAAGAACGGGCAGCGGTGGTGGATAAGCTGGTGGACAGGCCTCTGCACCTTGCTGGAGATGCACGTTGTGATTCTCCTGGGCACACAGCACTAGCACATAGCACTCCACGGCACATATACAATAATGGAGACCACGATCAACAGGATTGTACAGTTCGAAGTAGTTAAGGCACGTTTCCTATAGAAGTATCTTCTTTGTGCATTTCGTAGCGAGTAACATAAATTTATGAAATCTATTTGCAGGCAACAACCGTGTCTTCCAGCTACTGCATGGAAGAGAGGGGTCTCGAGCTTTGCCTTGTCTACTTGACAGCTAAAGGGTTGGTCGTCAGCACACTGGTCACTGACAGGCGCTCACAGGTGAAAAACTTTCTGAGGGACAAGCACCCGAGTATATCAGCCATCGTTTTGATGTGTGGCACGTGGCAAAAGGTTAGATGATGAGAACACTGTGTATGGAACTGATATTCAATATTTCATGATCATCATTGCTGTTGCTATGCAGGCATCAAGAAAATGACCGCTACAGCATCACAGTCTAAGAAGCACCAAGTTCTTCGACTGTGGTGCGAAAGCATAATCCGCCGCCTATATTGGTGTGCGCGCACAAGTCACAGTGCCGATCTTTTGCTTGCTAAGTGGATGACGATCATGGCGCACGTCATCAATATACACACCCTCCCAGATAGCCTGCACCCTGCCTGCTTCCATGGTGATTTGGGCGAACGAAGATGGCTTCAGGAAGGTAATTTTTGCATGGTTTCACCTGAGGCTTAAATAGAAGAAGTTTCCAGTTTTTATTCATGTTTTGGGACCTGTCAATATTATGTTTTCCTTCACTGATCTATCCGTACATTAACAATGCCGAAGCTCAACAAGAATAACTGTAAATTGTAACACATTGGTGCGAGTCAAAGGAAGGCTTATAATTATGGAATTCTTACGAATCAAAGACATAACAGAAAATTTTGAAAAGCTACTTTCACAATAACGATTGTGCTTAGGGACGGAGATCTACAAGAAGCTCCACAACATTCATTTGGCAAAGCTCCTGCTGAAAGACATTCCCCAGCTCTCATCAGCGCAGCAGACATCTGGATTGTAAACATTCCATGCTGTCCTCATCCACTTTGGGCCTAAATTGTACAGCTTTTCAGATCAAGGGATGATTGCAAGGTATTAAATTTAATGAAACTCACGTACTTAACGATCAATTTGGTTTATTTATTAACATTTGTTCGTCACTAGTGTAGTGTAAAAAAATCCCCAGAACTCGAGGCTTTAGATGTATATCATCCCAGAGAGAGAGAGAGAGAGAGAGAGAGAACAAGACGTGTACAAAACTATAATTTATCAGGGTCTTGACATCACAGTCACATGATGCCCTGATGCGCTGCTAAGAGAGCTTGTCTTACTGCAACACGTGTTTGTGATCATACTCATCAGTGCTGCATTTATTTCTTTGCTCATAGGACTGCTCTGGCAGCACTCCTCCACAATGCCAATGCAGTTCGTGTTGCCCTTCTCAGAGATGGTGCTGTGAAGCACCGTCTGAAGCCATCGAAGCTGCGGAAAGGGTGGATCCCTGTTCCCGTGAAGGAGGATGCCACATACAGTAAGTGATGCCAAACAGACCATGGAGAATCTATGAAAGCTACTGTAACCTATGTGTGGCGACATTGTCTTGAGTCTATGATGCGCATAAAACAATACAGGCCACTTTAAAAATTATTTGCCCTGCTGATCTAGTGTCTTGCATGACCACCACAAACTCATAGTAATATTGGAGTTATTGCTTTAACTTGTTATGAGCAAGGAAATTACAAAACTAGTTTATATTTGGGTGCTCTCAGAAGTACAAAGGGTTGGATAATTTATTCATTGATCTAACCATTTTTATATTTGGCAGGCTATGTCACTCATCTGAAGTCGGCTGTTTTCGATCGCATCGCTCGCTACCCATCCAAAAAAGGGAGAGATGCTGTGGTAGAGGTATCTGTCTACCAGAAGCAGCAGCTATGGGGACAGGCCAGAGATGAGAGCTGTGTTGGAGTCGCAGTACAGCAGGTTTTAGAGGACAATTGTTTAGCTGTACTCATCAACTGTTGGCACGCAGGCATAACTGGTCAGGTAAATCAGTAAAATGACACAACAATTTTAGGCTTCAAGACTTCTCCCAAGCATGATCTTGAGCCAGCACGGAAAATGTATACTTATAACTTTTGCTGTGTACCAAAAGCATTTGCAATATGTTCTGGATCCGGGTGATACACTAGCAATCATCAGAAATTATGGCCACAGGTCAGGTATGACCAACGTCAGCACATTGTGACCCCGGCTCATTCATGCTCAGTTATCTTCAGCTCACCTGCTTGTTTGCTGACTGATTTTCAGTTCAACTTCCCAGGTAGCACAAAAAGTTGCAGCAACGTTGTCTAAATGTCAGATTCTAACATTGCTCAGATGTTGCTAATGTCGGTGACTTCAACGTTATCTGCAACGTTCATTTTCAACATTGCCACAACATCAATTGTTAACGTCACATCAACATATGCATGTGTGATGTTTTCGCAACATCAATTTTATAACGTTTCGCTAATGTACGTGTGCATCGTTACAGCAATATATGAATTTATAGCACTTCCGTTACACAGCAGCCTTACGTCCTCACCTCAACACAACTGTTAATAGTTGAAGCAAAACGATGCACAAGACGCGGACAGAGCAGAAAAGAAGAAACGACACGGGCTCCTGTGGCACAGGAGCCTGTGGTGTTGTTTCTTCTCTTCTGTTCCGTCCGCGTCTTCTGCTCCATTTTACTTCAGCTATTAACAGTTGTGTTAAGGTGAGGACGTATGGCTGCACGTTACCTAATTATGTTCATTTTGTTTCTGAGATGTACTAACAAAAGTGCACATTTTTATCGTTGTTAATACCTAAATTGCAAAGGTATTCATATTTAAATTTAGTTGTAACACTTAGCTATCAGGACGACAAAGAATGGGACAATTGTTTCCAATACATGTATTGTAATATATTATCGTTATACATATACAATACAGAATTACTGTACAGGAGCTTACACATGACAGCTAAAACCGACGCTTGGCTATAAAACTGGGCTCAAGGGACACTCAACGACTCAAGGACTCATGATGTCAGCCTCCGGCACCCTGCAAGTTGAAAATAGTGTTCCGTCCTAAATGTGACCTATACAGGCATACATCGCATGGATGTTGGGGGACTCCGGGGGAATAACTATCTCATGGTATGATGGATATGTCGGCTGAAACTAGGCATTACTCCTTCTATACAAATTATCATCCATGCTGACACTAGGTGGATGAGAGCCCCCCCGCTTTAAATCCGGCACTGTGTACCAAAGTGTGGAGAATTTCATATTTTACTCTCTTTACGTGACACATCTGTTATCTTGCACTCCACTGTTGCTGACACCACAGCTCGATGTTTCGGGCCTTCGAAACTCACGATCACAATCATCTGATAAGGCGTCAGTTCGGGCCTTGCTACGAACTCATGTGAAGGTTTACATGGCGTATCGGTGAGCTCGATCATGCAGCATAGTAGCGCATTCACCACATAACATCACACCTGGTCTGTTTACGAGTGGGATGCTTTCCGGTGACTGCACTATTATGCGGTATGAACGAGCTCACCCATACGCCATGTCTACCTTCACGTGAGTTCGTCGCAGGGCCCAAAATCACGTCTTATCAGATGATTGAGATCGTGAGTTTCGAAGGCCCGAAACGCCGAGCTATGGCTGACACACATCATGCACCGTGCACACTGCACAAGTGTTTTACATACCGCGTTTTGATTCGCGTTGGAGCATGTCGCAGCCATACCCCTTCCGCAGCCAAGTCCTTTGACTGAGGTGTCCGTTATCTCAGGAAAATGTGCACGAACCGCATCTATGAAGAAAAAACGAAATGCATTAGTGCAGTGTTTTATCAACTGAAAGGAAATGCTAACAACCATCCATACCGGTAATCGCAGAAAGAAGTCGAAGACTGGCAAATAGTGTCTTCCCCTTTCTCCCAGTCATACATATTGACTAGCAAGGGAGTCTACCATGCAACGACGCATAATATGACGGATAGCATCCTTTGCTGAAGAGCGGCCTATTAATGAGAGTTGTAACACCTAGAAAAGAAAATGGTCCGGTTACTACACAGATCCAGCAAACAAAACCTACTCAATTTCTTAATTCATGTCCACATTCCATTCACACCCATGCTTTGCAACCGACAAACTACAAAAAACATGCAAAAACATCTGTCAGACTGTACCATATTTCAGAGCATAGCTGGTATCAAGTAACTGTGAGGAACGGCAAATAGATCTAATATGAAACGAGGTAATATTTGAAAAAGTACATAACTTACAAGAGGTGCCCTTTTCTCAGCGGAGTCTACTGCATCTTCCGAATCTTGAAGAGCAGCTGCTGAAGCCACAGGTAGTAGCGATGCCAGCCTGGACACAGTTTGCTCTGAAACCGCAGAAGCATGTTCGCCTCACTCCCCAATGTTAATGACGAGGTTCGTCTAGACTATGCAACAGTGGAGCCCCGTACTTTTATTCATTTGTTAAGAGTGTCGAGACACACGTGCAACTAATGAAAGAAGAGATGAACAAGCATGTGTCTGAAATGCCCAAAGTAGTTGTATCCCTGAAGATCTTGCCCACTCATGCTCACTCAACTCACCGCTTGCTCATTCATGCTCACTCAACTCGCCGCTCGCTCACTCATGCTCACTCATCATCCGCTCAACTCTTTGTTTGCTCACTCATCCTCTGCTCAATTCTCTAATTGCTCACTCTTGCTCAGCTCATTTGCCAAAATGAGCATGAGTGAGCATGCTCATGAGTGAGTTTTGCTGATGTACGGTCGTGACTGACTGTAAGTACTGACTCACCTATGGGGTCACTTTGAGCTCCTTTGCGTTCCGGAGCCTTCATCTGTGATGACATGGCATGACGCACTACGTTCTGTGGTGGTGGTGGTGGCACGAAGGATGAACTCGTTGACGATAATGTGTCTCTACTCCTGTCCATAGCCTTCTGGACAACTTCTGCATTATCTTCGTCCTCTGAACTTGAAAGGAGCCTGAGCGGAACCTTTCTTGTACGTTTCTTGGCAGAGTCATCATCTGTGGTAAGGTCCGACACTTCCTCTGCTCTCCTCTCTCTTTGCCTTGCAACTTCATAAGAATCTGCATAGAGTATTTGCATAATGTAACTGTCTCATAAGCAATTAACAATACTTAATGCCACATCTTTTGTGTGCACATACCAGCAAGCCGTCAACAATATTTTATACGTGACTATTGAATGCTTTACGATAGCAACCTTTATGATGACGATGAGCGATTTTTTTTACATAAAGGCAGCTAAAAGTATGCATTAAAGGGGTTGCGACAGGTCATACCATATTATCCAAGATAAACGTAAAAGACTGTTCTTTCCACCGACGCAAACCCTCATTGAAAGTGTCACAGGGAAGAGGGTAGTAGCAGCGGAGAAAATGGGGACCTCGAATACCGAAACTCATACGGCTCTCTCTGGCATCACAATTCTCGCCATTGCCAGTGAGGCAGCGCACATGAGGTCACATGCTCACAGCTGCCAATGGGAATCGACGCAGCCCTGAGCTTTGTGACATCTGCACTTTGCTCAGGAGCGTCCTCGAGGGCTTGTATCCACTAAGTATGACATACAGAAGAATAATTATTTTTTCTTAACTATTCTGGGGTGTAGTACAATGCTCCCATGGTGCAATGAACTGCATATATGGAAGTGTCCCAACCCCTTCAACAACTAGTAACTGCTCTTCGACAAGGCAACTGCAGTAAACGTAAGAAACTAACGTATCCATGATAAAAAATAAAAATAAAAACTCGACTCTAGGGGGCCGACACACAGGCACTCACTTAAGTTCCTGTGTGTTGTCCCCTTATTTTAGCTCAGACTCAGGCTTTTGTATAATGGGTTTTCGTCCCCAGATTTCCTGCATACTTGGCCATCCTTACAGAAACCAAGGTACATTAATATCGATTGAGAGTGCGTAAAATTGCGCAGCATACTTTTTTTCTTGAAATTACACTTTCCTTACACTAGGAAACATTAGCAGCAGAAGGCAACACCCCACAGCGGTAGCTTCCCCAATCTAATTCTGGGTTTTCAGCCTCTCGAACCGCTCTCGTTATCCTTACTCTGCTCTTGTATGGCAGCCACACAGACATTCCGTGTGAAATCCAATCAGTCGGCACCACAGCACCATCATTCATGTCCGTGAAGTGCACAACTGAGTACATTGCACCTGCCTGCAAAATGTGATTTGACATGTATTATTTCTGAGCAGGGGTGAATGTTCTGTATTTTGCACTGAAAATGCTAGCACGAGTATGATATGAGGGAACACTCATTTTGTACCTCCTCTTCTGTTCCCCTTGCCAAGACCTATGTACATTACGTAAAACAATCTTATATTGTACCCTAAATGAAGAGAACACAATTCAGTCATTCGTTGTGATGACATCCTCTGATGACGCACATAAAGAAATTGCAGCACACATACAATGCCAACATGAGGTGTGTCTTTGCTCTGACGGATGAGTGTTATGTAGGCAAATTCTAATTGGCACGTTCATCTCTAATCGATGATGACTTGGGTTCTTGTTTCGAAACACACACAAAGCAAGACAAACAAAAATCCACACATTGGACGAAACAAACAGATACAGATAGAAACAACACACACACACACACACACACACACACACACACACACACACACAGAGACAAACGCTTGCAATCCATATAGGCACATAAAAGAAGTTCTGGTGCGCAATGCACAAATGTTCTTGCTAATAACATCGATGACATTTCATGGTAAGTCTGGACCCTGTAGATGAAGCAGTGGAAATATTGCATGACTACCGCCGCTACATGGCAAGCAAAGGCATTTCCACTTGATTTCCTCCACATCCCAAACTGCCAGATTCTCAGACAGTCTTGACGCTCTGTGCATGCCAAGATTTGACGATGACAGTCCGCATGTGCGCAGGTCACATAGTCTTTGAAAGTAGCTGCCACAAATCTTCACAACTCCATTTTCTTTAAGAATATTTCTAGTGATCACAACATTCCCATCCTTCAATTGAACGCAGCAATCAGGTACCTTGAGTGACAGGCGCATGTTACGAACTACAAGGAGTGCATACTGTGTTCCTTCAAAACCTGGGGGTGATGGTCCTCTTGTGTGCTCCTGACATAGCCGTGTTTCATTCTCTCTGGAATGTACTGTTGGACGAACTGAGTCCTTTTCTGATATCCTTCTAATGATTTGCTGGAGGGGAAGGGCCCGTGATCTTAGCATGCGTTTCAGCCGTCCCAAAAAGTTCTCAAATGGGAATGCAGAAAATTTATCAACAGGACCCAGTGAACGAACATCCTCTGCTAAATGTACCAGCGTATGCAAGTTGTACACGTAAATTCCTTCCCCATATAACCTCCCAGCTGTCTCAACAAACTTTCTCAGAAGGCTGTCTGCCAGACCCTAGTGCGTTATACAAAACTGCGTGCTGGCATGAGGAGTCACTGCAGTACTAAGCATCATGAAGTGATTGTGAAATTCTTTTGTCAAGCGTTTCTTTAGTTCTACGGGCCCGAAATATAGGAGAAAGCTCCGGAATTCCGTTGCCTTTCGGTGTTCCACTTCAGTGAGGCCACGAGGTTTGCTGCTGATGTCACAAGCCGTATGGAATCGCAAAGCTTCCAAGTTTGCTGTTTGCCGTGATATCTAGTCTAGATGAGGAAGGCTTGTTGCCAGTCCAGTACTTTACAAGGAGCATTTTCATCACCCCCAGGCACACCAGATGCATGTACTCAACGGGAAATTGAGAAACGCGGCCAATGTTCAAAGCAAGCAAAGGGGATACACTTCGATGATGTTCGACCTGGTGCTGCTGTGACAAGCTTTCATCTGTGCGAACTGGGCACTGCGAGTCAGGCAAAATGACTTTCCTGTGTTTTTTTGAGTACGTCCCTCTCTGTGTACATTTCTCGCAGCCATAGAGGGCATTGTGGCCCTTGATACACTTCACATAGGCCCTTGCAGGAGCATCACAAACGAAACACTTGATTTTGATAGTGTATTTTGCGTCGTAGTCAACCAGGCCCTGCAGTATAGTGGCTGTCAACTCTTCGACAAAATCTTTTAGATAGTCACTAACATCACCTGGCTTGGCAGAACCTACATATAATGCTGTAACAAATGGCTTCTGCACAGTGCTTTTGTTGACAAGAACAAGGACTGGCCAAAACTGAGTTCGAGAGTTTCGCGAAATGGGAAGCAGTCAATGTTTATATTCAGTGCCATTGTTGTGGATCCACTGAGCAACTGACCCCCTGAAACTATGCTTATAAGCTTGTGGGTTATGCCAAAGTAGTAGTACAGACCGCTACCCATGGTCCTAACTTCAGCTGTCAGCAGCAGAGCCCATGCATCCCGAGGAAGTTCGGGATGGTAGGAATGCAAAATTTTCAAGTCTCGAAAGGTGCGACGCTCTTTCACTCCCATGTCTACCAATGAATTACGTCCTTTTGCGCTTCGCCCCGACCAGCCGCGACAAATATACGTAAACCGAAACCAATTAATTACTGCAACAAATGACCCGCTTCGGTGGCAGATTTTTCTCTAAAAGGTGTCTACTGAAGGTCCCAGAAGGGGTAGTACCTATTTTAATGCCGAGGGCGCCCTGCTTTAGAAGTTAGCTTTTTTCAAGAAACTCATTTGAATTTTTATTTAAATAATGAGCGCCTCCCGCTCATTCACGCGGTGCGCATCTTGTAGGCGGTATTGAACAGATACTTGTAAAAAAGAAAGTTATTCGACTGGTGAACCAGTTCGCGAAATATTTAGCCCGGAGATTTAACTGAAACACCCGGTATATCTGGCGCTGCCTGTCCAGAAAGGGGGGAGGGGAGGTGCCAAGGGCGGATAGACACGCGAATTTTGAAAGGGGGATGATCCGGCTCAGGGGCGCAGTGAGGAGGGTTCCGGGGGTTCAAACCCCGCAATCGTACCTTTGGTAGTGCATGCATTTGGGAGAGATATGTTGCACATTTGACCTGTGTGAAACGTAACAGGACTGTTCTGACGGAACAGTTAGACAACGTTCCTAGAGCAACGTAGAAGTGTTGTTTCATTACGTTGAAAAGGCAACTCCCCTTTGCAAAGGAAAAAGCAACGTGTCTGTAATGTCTCTTTTTTGTTCAAAACGTAACGTTTCCCAGAGAACGTTGTTATAACGCCATTTTTTTGTTGGAAACGTTGCTCTCACATTGGGCACATTCAGGCAACGTTGCTGCAACTTTCTGTGCTACCTGGGTTCTTTTCTCACTCATATGCTTACTCAATTCTTATTCTCTGTAAGCTCTATTTCTTTCTCTGTAGGCTGCCACATGTTACCAAACAAAGAAGGTATTGACAATAGAATGGTTATACACGCTCAGTCGCAGGTCGCAAACTGGTTGCAAACTGGAACCAGACGTTTTAACAGAACTCATGCAGAACTTTCAAATTTGTGTTATTTAATCACGTCTGTAATGCGATGTTGCAAAGGTTTTGCAACATTTTTGTAAGAAGACAAGATCGTTGACATAATGGCATGTCAATACTCGTGCAGGTGATGCTTCTCAAGGAGTTAGGAAATAACCATTCCTATAACCACTTTAACTGAAAGTGATATTACACACTTATGTGTTCATGATCACTACATGTAGATATACGTCAGTAGAACCTCAAAACAAACAGGAATCATTGAATACCTCTCATGAGAGGCAACGTCAAAAACATGTTCCAATGTCAATAAGCTTTCACTTGACCTTGAGAGGAAATGGCAAAACCATGTCCCAAAATCATTTCTCTTGTTCAAGCCACAAACCTGCTCCCGGTAGCCAATTGAAAGGCATACTACATTGCTTTTGTTGATCTGCTTCCCAACACAAAACTTATGTATGTGGATAATTGAAGCTCTATGTGCAGTTAGGGGATAAGTAAAAAAAAGTTCCAAACCGAGAAAAAGAAGTGAACGTTTTCCTGGAATAACAAAAATACAAAAGGTGTAACATGTATGTAAAATGTATGCTCTACATGCATATACTAATAGCATGGTTTTGGGCGTGTGACTTTGCAGAAATCGAGCAGAAAGGCATGACCTATCACCTTTTCACTCTGACTTTGATGTTGATGTCATATAGGTAGGGTGAAATCACCCTTGTGTAGTGGGACAGCAGGGATTGAACTTATTGTGCTGCTAAGTGAGCACAATTTGAAAATAATGCCGTAGATGGCCAGCATAATATGACTCCTTTTTGTTACTGCACACTTTTTTCTTGCTCCAATGCTCATTATCACTACTGAAACAGTCATGTGACGTAGGTATAATGTGTCTCTCAAGTGGAAGTTGAAGTTCTTCTAGCCTACTCCATTTGCACGAGGGCTTTAAAAAAGGGCCTGATCTGACTATCTGTCCCATTTACACACATGGATTTCTTGTTTCTTAGCGTCCTGTAGCAGGGCAATAAAGTGCAATGCGGTCCTAATTTTTTCTTGGTAGGTACATACTGCTTTATAGATTTCATTGCAATAAATAAAGTTAAAATGGGATAAGTCAACTGATCCCACCTATTGCAAACAGAAGTTCAGTTTAGCACATCAACAGAGCTCAGGAGGTAAACGCATAAAATTAGCGGCATCAGCAGCAGCACTATAGCTTTGGTCACTGTGGCGTTGGCATTTTCCCGCCAAATAGTATGTTCAATTACTACAAATGGAAGATGATGTGTAATGCCTAGTAATTGCAAGCCCGGCATTCCAGTAAAAATTCTTCCCCGTACAATATGTTTTAAATGCTTTGCCTAACCACCTTGCATCGAGTGTGATTGCAACTACATCACACCAATGAAATTGCTTTATTTGCCCTACATGAACACAAACATATGTTGCACATTGCACAGAGCTTTCGCATGTTGTTGATGATTAGAGCCCGGATTCCTTGGCAAATGCCTGTTTTTTACCATTATTTGGTATTTTTATGAATACCAGATGGGTGCTGAGGAACATCCTGTATAGATTTAATAGTGCCTATAACCGCCTATTCTGGCGTTAGTGCCTATTTTGTCAAAGATGCCTAAAGCTCAAATTAAACCTTGAATAAATGCCTATATTGACCCTAAAGCGGTAGCAAAACTCCATTGTCCAGGCCAAATTGACATGGGTCACATCGGACGTCCTTTTGAAATCCTTGATTGTTTAAAAGAAGCAAGTGTCCAAAAAGTATTGACACGTAAGCTTTCAATTGAAAATCGATTACTCGACACAGCTTTCTTCTTTCTCCATTCCAGCACTGTAGCGTCTCATGGGTCGTTTTTAAAAATATACGTGCCTCTCGTAACGGTTTTGTCGCAACCTAGAACAGTGATTTATCCAGACCCCCCCCCCCCCCCTCACTAAAACACCAACAACTCCCAGCTATGGGGATAGAGCTGACTTATTCACTTTTCCTTTGCGTATTCAGTGCTACAGATGAAAAAATAGTGATCTGCCTGTAGTGATATTTTTGGAGTTTTAGAATTTAGGATATTTAGAATTTCAATTAAGGATTCTTAGCACCTTTTATAGGCACCTAAAAGAAGTTTTTCATGCCTATTAATCGGAGCTTTATTGATTATATTCAAAGTTATTCTGGATCTCTGCATCACAGAGAACCTGTACTGAAAGAAATAAAACTGACATAAAAAAGGAGAGCCTAACAAGAAACAGGTTAACTCATAATCAAATTTAAGACATTGCGAGAACCTGTGTATGGCAACAGGACTACTCTATAATCAGGAGTGAGTGACTCTGCTTCAGGTACAGCGTACTTTTGACATGATCATGCGCCGATACAATGAGCATGAAGCCTGAAAATGGCAGCATTTGGTTCCTTGCAGAGTGTGTTCTTTATATGTTACTTTGTGAGATCTATGTAATGATTGGTTAATTTATGTGGAACTAATTATTAGTAAAGTTGTTGGACATAGATAAATCAGGGATCACTCTGGTTTAAACTTCGAGAATAAACTCCTCGAAATAAATCGCGAAAAAATCCACGATGTAAAGATAAAGCCGTAAAAATCAACTTTTGCGATACAAACGCTTCAGATTGAAACTTTCAAAATAAAGCGTCTCTGATTGGTCGACAGACACGACAGCCTTAGAGCAGCGAAGGCTTTTGGCTCCCGCGTCTCAAAATAGTTCCCCGCAGGGTGAGGCTTTTTGCGGTGGGCTGGGAACGAGAGTACCGAGTCTGGACGAATCGTTTACTCTATTTTCCGCCGGCTATCAGGATTCTGTTGACACTGCAGTTAATGGTTTGTTCTGCTGCGAGCCTGTCAAATTTGAGTATGTCGAACTCTGAATTCGTGTCGTATCACCAAATGAGTTCCCGGTGTTGGTTCCAGCTATGGTGGACACCTGCTATATTATGAACATTGTCGCGAACATCGCCATTTTCCTGCAGGGCTGCCTTGGTTGTGAAGTCGTAGAGTTGAAAAGCGACGATCGGCGAAAAAGCCAGATTCCGATACCGTGTGGATGTGTTGTGTTTGTCCGTCTGTATGTGTTTGTGTGTGTTCCAGCCTCAGAACCGTAGAATCGTGAAATCGGAACCTGCCTGTCGTTTTCCTTGTGAGCCTACGTTCTCATAAACGCAGGGAACAGGTACTGGACAGACTCTCGAAATGCATTTCTGCAAATAAGCTGCATATGAATGTGAAGAAATCGTTTGTTTGTGTGCAAGAAAAAACTATTTTCTCTCGGATGAATAACTTGAGTCAGCAGAGGCGCCCTAATTTTTTGTAACCAGCATACGGTAATCTCAAAGTGTAACGAAATAAGATTCTAATTTCAGGAACATCCACGTTCATTCGCGCACGTTCCTAGACAACGATTCGCCGTGCAAAAGATGTATCTAGACATAACACTTCAAGCACTTTGTTTTCACTGGTCTTTGAATACCGTGGAACCTAAGAATGCCATTTTCTTACATACTATGAAATTCTCACAGAAATTTTGCATCTTTTTTATTCACGTGGATATACACTGCAAATTCTGGTTATCAAATGTCGGAACTGAAGAAAACCAAGCGCAATAAGTAACTGAAATGAGAAGTGCGAGAAATGAATGGCACCCTCTGTTGCATTTGTTTGCCTTCCTTTCTCTCCTATGATCTTCACATTCAGAAATCCCGAAGTACGTTTATTAGCAGGTCACTCTTTATGCCAAGCACCCACGCAAAGAAGAGGTCTAAAATTTACGGTACCAGCTATTTCATTGTATGGTACCCTTGCACCTATTTTTACAGCTTATAAATATTGTGCTGAAATATGAAGCCGCTGTAAAACTTGCATCCTCCTCGACATTACATTAAATGTGCTGCTTGCAGTTCTGCAGCGTTGTTTCTTCCTCACGTTCAAGTGAAAAGGCAAAAAGAACGCTCCAAGACTTACTCTCAGACAACCATTATTTCGGGGCCATCTCCTCGCACTAAATGGTCACGAGCATACTTTTGAAAACTATAGCGGCACATAGGGAACCGACGTTGCATTTGCACCGAACTTCTATTTCCAATAATTAAACGAGACCTAATTAGTACATCCACTTGGGCGTAGAACATGTTGTCATCCCTTATAACTGCAAAAATATGATTTCTCTAAGAATAAAAAAATCAGTCCATGGACACGCTATATGCACCGCACCTAATAAAAATTAACCAGTGCTTACTGAAAATATACTGGTATTTGTGTCTTATGTGATGTATGGTCCACATTTTCTTTTTGACCAGCTATGTCAGTGTGAGAGCTCCTACGCCAGACTAGCTAATTCCTCCTCTTTGTCCCCCATGCGGTCACATATATGTTACGCTACAAGGAAGCTAGCTGGTACCACAGTAGCAAACAGGTGATAACATGAACACAATCACATAGCAGAGTGAATAACAACCACCATTATTGACTTAGTTTGCTTGGTCGACGGCAACTGAAGGTGGCATATTTCTCTCCTCAGATTTTTTTATTTTTTATTGGCTTGTTCCAGCTAAAAACAGAAGCCATACACTGAGCAGCAGGGCATAATAAAACCCTCCATAAGCACCACTTTGCCTCTTTGGCTTTGGCAAACATGGCTTTGCCTCCACAAGCATGACATTGACATAATTGCTTTGTGCCGTTATAAAGGGTACTAGGACTGTGTTCGCAGTACCATTTAAAACGTTGGCACCTATAGGGCTAGATTGCAGTCCCTATTGTGTGTAGATATTCTGATGCCTGCAGAGCTGTAAGCTGTTCTTCCGGGTGAAAGAAAGCTTGAAGACTGCTTACGTTGTGGCTCACTGCCAAAGAGATACGGTTGGAGAAGAAATTACTGGACATAAAGCACAGTGAGGCATGCTCCACCCAGGCCAAAAGGAGGTACAATTAATTTGAGCCACCTTCTGTTAATGAAGCAAAAACACATATTTCCACTGAAAGAAAGAGTGTGGGCTTTTTTTCTGTTGTGGTTGAAGGGCACACGAGATCATAATAAATTGTTTCCAAAAGCTGTAACGTCGCATTCTGACATGATCTGAGCCAATACGGTCAGCTGATGCTATAAGATGTACAGAAAACACATGCCAGCAGATTCTGAACATGCTATAGGAGAGGGTATGACCTTGAAATGATGAGATCTGTTCACTTTCCAGATGACTTCAGGTATGTGAAAACAATCATAAATGTTGACAAAGCTGTTATGAAGCAGCGACTGCAACTAATCTGTAGAACTGGACAGAACAGTTGAATGCAAAATGTGTTCAAAGTGTGCTATAGCGTCATACAGATGGGATATGAATGAGCTGACGAAACATTTTTCTTGCGCAAGAACAAATACACCTGTAGGTTCACAAAATGAAAAAGCAGAGCCTCTATTTTCGCAGGAGAGAGCCACAAAGGCATCTCTTATTTGTTTTTTGTTTTTTTGCTTCCTAGATGGCCTCAACTGACGAACAAGCTGCAGCACATTATGGTGATATTTTTTTTATTTTTAAAAGAAAAATAAACCTGTAGATTTTCAATGTGTTGCAGGAGAGGACTAGTTATACAAATAACGGAAGATTTCTTTTAGACGATCTATATGTGAATATACTATCTGAACAAAAAGTTATATTTTGCAAGTGCTTGATATTCTCAAACACGTGGTTAAACAATGAATATAGATGAGCTTGATATTTTTATGTGAAGGTAATCACAAGCAATCAGTTACAAGCATAAATAATCTGGGGTTCCTTCAAGAATGCTAATTTGTCAGAAATGTATTGTAAACTTGACCCCAAATATGCTCCGTTCTTGAGTTCTCACCACGTCACCAGATTTATTCTCGTTCTACATACCCTTTGGGATGGCAGACCCGTGCTTCCCCTCTAAAACCAGGCAAGGAAAGCGCACATATGATATATATAGATGTAAGGGACAACTTCATGTTTCGGCACAGTTTAATGTGCCCCCATTGTTCAAGAAAACAAATTCATGATTTAGATTCGATATACGCATGCAAAATGCACACAAAAAATGCACACAATTTTTTTCAGTGACATTTAAGAGTGTCAAGCTACATCTCTGGCTACTTTTGGCTGGAATTGCCCAGGTTGACAGTTACACAAGCTGATGTATGTCAGCATTGAAAAAATAAAGGAAAAAAGGAAATTTAAAATGCCTCACTCAGTTTACTACTTTGAAAAGCTTACACCTTGACAGGTGTTTTTTTATCCTAAAATGGTTTCATTGCCAAAATCAACGAGAATGACCGTCATCACATTAACAAGTTTCAACTGTATACCAAGTAGTAACAAACATGTGCTTACTTTTTCTGCAATCAAGATGTAAATTACATCGTTGAGTTGCAGGCTCCAGTGAAAAATCACTGCTTGTGATATCGCTGCTGAGTGAGTACGGCACTGCTAGTGACGCAACATGTGATTCCAAACGTCTTCCACCCCACCCCACGTTATTTCATAAGCAATTAGCATCAGAATCAATGAGCTTGCATGATGCACTTATGAAGGGTAATTTCATGTGCGCCGATAAACATACTGCAGTGCTAATTTACAATGTAGTTTGTGGATCTGGAGCACACTCATATTCAGTATGCCATGTGAACTAGAGGAGCATTTTCTGTCATAAACATTAGATGAACGAATACCCCAAAAAACGAAAGCACTGTTTACGTGCATTTGACAACCTGCATTTTTATTACTGAGAGGCTCTCTTCGTAGCTAGAGGGAAACGGTGCTGGCATTGTGGCACATGTTCATAAGATGTAGAACCAGAGACACAGAAAAAAATTGACAGCATACCATGATCTCAATCATGTCATTGTGTCCGTGTTTCTGTCTCCTGTTCTGCATTTGTTAATCTTTTTGTGTAGTTGCTAGATTTTAGCCCAACAGCAGGGGTCAGAAATTGAGCCTCTATATGCAATAAGGGGATAAGTCGAAAATTCCCAAACCGAGAAAACTGCAAATGAATATTTGGTAAAGTAATTGCAGATAAGTTTCCACGAATAACGCAAATGCAAAATGTGTAACAGATATGCATGTGTCTACTCTACATGTATGTCCCATTCGCATCATTTCTGTGCATGTGATTTAGCAGAAATTGAACAAAATCCAGGAGCATGAAATATCCCTTTTTCCAATATAACAACGCACGCGCAGGGTTTCCGTGCAGAAAAAAAAAAAACAGTTTTCACGGGTCGGACTTTCATGGTGACGGCAGGATGGCCGAAGTTACCTTTGTGCAGTGGAGTAGCCTAGATCGTGATTATCGTGTTGCTAAATGAGGAACGATTACAACGCTCACTAGCACTGCTGACACGGTCACGTGAGGTAGTGAAGAATACTGCGACACACTTGATTGAAAGCATTGCTGCGAGTTAGCTCGTTTCCCGACTGATTGTGCGCTGAACTGAACTTGCATTTTTGTAAAACAACTTCAATATAATGCAGTCGTAGAGAGATAGTTTCCTTGGTTTTGTGGCATATTGCGCTCACTTCATCTACTTTCTCTTGGGCCCCGTTTGGGCTATCGCGGCCTCAGTGGGGGTCCTGACACATGGTTTGGGAAACACTGAGGCATACTGTATATTGTTACATGTGACATGTTGTAGTGCACTGAAGCCAGATTCACTGTTGTATTGTTTCTTCGCATGGTTACTTCTTCAACGTTACTTGAATGAGCAATGCGGAGAATGAGGGAATGTATGCCTTGCATGTTCTCGATGTTCTCTAACCTCTGTATGCAATAAGGGGATAAGTAGAATTATCCCCCTTTTAGTGTTTTTTTTTTGCAATGACATCTACATACCAGTATGTACCTAGTAAATAAAGTTTAGGACCATATTGTAATTTATTGACTCGCTACAGGAACATAAGAAACGGGAAATGCATGCGCGTCAATGTGATGGACAGCCAGATCAGGCCCCTTTTCTACACATGCATACAAATGGTGTAGCTCAAATTTTGCTACGATGCGGAAATGAATTTTGGCTTCCACTCGAAAAACATGTTCTTCCTATACCACGACGAGACCCTGGACCTACATCATACGCTACTTGCACGCACTACTATAACATTCGTATATATGTATTTATTTATTTATTTCGAGAACCCCAAGGGTCCGGTGGACATTATATGGGGGGTGGGAACTGGAGCGTAAGATACACTTACAGCAACTTGATAGAAACAAACAAGCAAGCAAGCAAAAAAGAACAACACAATTAGCAGTAAGTAAACAGGAAAATAAAGAAACGATGACAGTACATATGAAAACAAGTATGAAAGCATGAAACAGGGAGTTCATTCACATAAGTACAGATAATTAACAAACATGATAAGGGGGAGGTGAAAAATGTCATAGCAACTGACATACAAGCGTGGTGGTCTTGTGGGTGGAGTGGACGGGAGAGGGTGTTACAAAATACTGTATGCTCGATAATAGTTGTGAGAGGTGATGGGAGGTTGTTCCGTTCGATGGCAGTTGAACAAAAGAATGATCTGGATAATGCATTGGTATTACAATGAAAGCGTGTAACCTTATTAGTGTGGTCGATGCGAGGAAAAATGACACTCGGGCGGGTGATGGGCGATTGGTGCGGTGGCAAGATGAAAAAGAACCTATGGAAGAGGGCTAACTTGGCAAGACGCCGACGATGTTCGAGTGAGTCGAAATTAAGTTTTGATTTTAATGCGGTTGCAGAGGTATCGAATTAGTAGTCATTGGAAATGAAACGGGCAGCCCGATTCTGGATGGCTTCTATGGCGTCGCAGAGATACTTTTGGGGAGGGTCTCAAATAGGTGATGCATATTCCAGCTTGCTTCGTACAAGAGCCGTGAAGGATAGGAGCTTAAGATGGAGGGCGCCAACCTGAGGGTGCGTCTAACAAAGCCTAGGGAGCGAGAAGCGTTAGTTATTATGTGGTTGATGTGCTCGTTCCAAGTTAGGTTGAAGGAAAGGTGGATTCCAAGATATTTGTAAGAATCTGCTCGGGTTAATGTGATATCACTTAGACTGTAGGGGAAGGGAGGAAGACAGGAGACTGTCTTCGAGAAAACAACAAAATGCGACACTTTGCAATGTTCAGAGGCATTTGCCACTCATTGCACCAACGCCGGATTAGTGAAAGGTCGCTTTGTAAGGTTAGTTGGTCAGAAGGAGAGAGGATTTGCCTGTACACTACACAGTCGTCAGCAAAGAGGCGAACCGTGGAAGATATGCCTGAAGGAAGGTCATTTATATAGTTAAGGAAAAGGAGAGGGCCGAGGACTGAACCCTGAGGGACACCAGAAAGCACAGGTATAGGTGGTTGTTGCAAAATAACAAATAACGTAATATTAGTCAGAAACTGAGCTATCCAACAGACGACATACGGGTCGAGGTTAAGCAGATAGAGTTTGTATAGAAGCTTAGAATGCGGCACCATATCGAAGGCCTTGTGAAAGTCTAAGAAAGCGGCGTCAGTCTGATGATTATTGTCCGCGTGGAGAAAGATGTCGTGAACGAAACTGGCTACTTGAGTTTCACACGAAAAGAGCTTCTGAAACCCGTGCTGCAAGGGATAGAAGAAGCATTTTTCTTCAAGGTACTTAACTACGTGGGAGTATGCGTTCGAGAATTTTACATACTGTAGAAGTGAGTGAAATGGGGCGGTAGTTATTAACGATGTGGCAGCTGCCTGATTTGTGAATAGGGACAATCTTCGCCGTCTTCCAGTCCTGCGGTAAAGCAGAATCTTGGAGTGACTGAGTAAATGTGCAACATACAATCTTGCTGGAAATAGATCTCGTGTTGTATATAATTCGGATTAATAGAGTCCGGACCAGCACTTGACGACAGCTTAAGTGACCCAATTATTTTACAAATGCCATGAGTGCTGATATGAATGGGGAGCATAGGTGAGGAGGCGATTACTGATAATGGAGTTTGGGTGCACCCGTTATGGATGTTGAAAACGGATGAAAACAAGGAACCGAAAGCGTTGGCGCAGTCGTTGTCGGCGGGTGTCAGTTAGACTGATAAGGTGAGATTTTGTCGGAGATAAAATTTTTCAAAATTGTTTTGGTTTATTCGTCGAGAGAGACGGAAGGTCGATGGTAAAGAATTTATGTTTCACTTCCTTGATCGAGCGCCTGCATTCCTGTTCACAGTAGTGAAATTTCGCCCATGATACGTCGTCGCCAAGACGCTTTGCCTTCCTGAATAAACGCTTTTTCTTGGTTACCAAGATTTTAAGATTTTTCATGAACCAAGGATTGTGATCATAAGATTTCACTCTTATCTTTGGAACATTGTACTCGGTAAGGTAGTTTATGTTGTCACGAAAGAGGGACCAGTTATCCTCAATGGAGTGAGGCGAGGTGCCATGAAAGGAATTATCATACACAGCTTCCAGACCCTCCTTGATGGCTTGGAAGTTAGCTCGAGCGTAGTCGTATATGGTTTTATCGTTGAAGTTACGAACATTTGGACGACTTGAAGAGATATCGAAGAAAATGACCTTGTGGTCACTGAGACCATCAGTGACATGCAAAGAAGTGATGTGCTCAGGATGGGAGGTTAAAACCAAGTCAAGGGTTGACTGTGTGGCATGAGTTATTCGGGTAGATGTGGAACAACCTGCGATAGATTAAATGTAAGGCATAAATCCACAAACAGCGTCTCTTGTGAACTCCGGGAAAGATTGCAGCGGAGCAAGTCCCAAATTATTGACCGTATATGTATCAGCGTATTTCAGCGTATATGTTTCAGCAGATTGCAATCTTCCTGAGCGCGCACAGACGGTGATCTCAGTTGTCTCGCGACGTAACAGACGGAGAAAGACACCGGCTGTCACACACACACAGCCATCCCGAAGGCTATGCCCATCTTTGTTGATGCACCCACGAATCCACAGGAAGACTGCCGAAGCTCTCCCACTCGTATTAAGTACCTGTAGCTTGAACTACAAACGGTTTGGTACACACTCCAGAAAACGAGAACAGCTGATTGCTGATTTCATGGGCGCGGCCATGCGAGCCGAGAAGGACAGTTCAACAGAGGAGCAATTTTACGTAAGTTCGAACGTGGCGCTAGTCGCCGGTGCAACAATTTCGAGAGTAAACCGAGCTCGATCTGTTGAGATAACGCTTTTTCATTCCTTTTCTTTTTAGTATTATTTATTACTATTTTTTATTCATTTCCAATTCTAATTCCAATTCCAGCTCAACCGCTCAGCTCGCTGACACTAGTGCAACGTAGAGTCAATAAACCTCTCGCTTCCTCGCTTCCCTAAGGAGAAGAGTACTTGAAGTATATTCGTGTTTTGTGATTCCTTTTTGACTCTCTACGTTACAGAAACATACGGTTTCTGAGCCAAGACAATATAGTTGCGAGCGTAGTTGACATACAGAAGTATTCCGTACCGTGAAGACCACCCAAACAACGGTTGCCACGGTTTCGGTTTTGGCAAATTTGCATGTCAAAATTCAGGGATGGATATTTTAATACGCGTACGTGTTTCAAAATTTTTAAACGTGGTGTGGAGTTTAACTAGGACAGCCTCCCATATCGTTATCTGGCTTTTGTTCAAGACGTCCTTATTAGAGTTAATTAATGAATTTAATTGATTAGTCATCCTTATTAGTCGTAATAGTCTTTCTTGGAAAAGATACGCGCCCGTAGAACTAAACTGTGAAAATGACGTGCTCTCGTGACTTTTTTTATAAAAATTTGTCCAAGCTGAAACACACACACACACAATAAACGGGGTGCCACAAACGCATACTTCGTGGTCGTAGCCATTTTTAATAGAGATTTTTTTTAAATAAAGCAACTAGGACTAGGCGTACATTAGTTTCGCACTTACGCGTATGCGAGTGGAGGAAAACCTTATCTTCAAAGTATTTTGGCATTCTAATTTCCATAGTTCACTAAAATGTACTTTTTTTTTTGTATGAAGCTCTTTTTCTTTCTTTCGAGAAACAGAAAGAGCAGAATTGCTGGCAATCGGTTCAGATGTGAGATGAATGCTTCATCTGTATGCTTCAAATTATTATCCACAGAGGTGACATTTGTTTTTAGTGCACCGTTTCAGGTTTTCCATTATGGAGATACATCGCTCGCACTAACTCGGAAGTCGGCAAGGGGGAGCGAGCCCTAACCTAACCTAACCTAATCCAACCTAACCTAACCTAACCTGAAGTAGAGCACTGCGGGACATGGAGTTAGAGATTGAGAAGTACGTCATATACAAAGAGGTCCTCGGAGGGAAAATTCGGGGGGGGGGGGGGGGCGTAAGAGCCAGCACCGTGGAAACACGAGGAGCAGTGGACTGTTCCCCCCTTCCCCCACATTCCGATTTATACCGAAACTAAAATGGAGCAGCTTTCCAAGCTAGGGCTCCGAAACGAACCGACAACAGTAAAAAACGATAAAGAAAAAATAGAAAGAAAGAAAAGACAGGAAGGAAGCACAAAAAATGTATATTCGCTTGAACCGCAACGGGACAAAAAACATTGCAAACACGTTTTTCTTGTGCCGGCCATCGGCATTTCGCAGCCTTTCTGAACCCTGATGTGGATACAGGCCCAAATAATGACAAATGAGCAAGCAAGCATCCTCGCTGATCGCTTTTTGGTGTTTTACGTCGTTTGAAGTGCAAATTGTTGCGCCTACCACTAGCGCCACATTTGCATTCAAATTGCTCCTCTGTTGAACTGTCCTTGTTGGCTCGCATGGCCGCGCCCATGAAATCGGCAATCAGCTGTTCTCGTTTTCTGGAGTGTACACCAAACTGTTAACAGTTCAAGGTACAGATACTTAATCCGGGTGTACCCTGTTACCCGCTCTTAATAATAAAACTTTTGAAATCCACGCTAAGAAATCCACCCTTCAAATTCCATTCCTTTGAAATCCAAGCTGTCAAAATAAATCACAATGGGTCTATGCAGTCCAGTGTTTTAGGTGAGAAAATCAGTGTTTCAGAGGGTCACACTCCAGAATAAGGAGTCTTTATGCAATTCTGTGCCGTATTCAGCATGTATCTCTCAATTATTCATTAATTTAATTAAGTTACAGGCGTAAATAACTACGCGTATCAATACTAGGAAAACAACGCTTCAGCGGTTCGGCCGTTCGGCTACCATTGAGGACGAGGCTATTTGAGAAAATGGAGTAACGACGGAGCCGTCGAGCCGTATTGTGTTGCGGGATCTGCTGCATAAAAAGGATAATCACTGCAAGCTCTAATAAAGCATATGTTTCTTCTGCCGATTTCGTCAGGTATTTATTCTTCAGACGTGTAACTACTTGGTGTGCTAACACGCGCGTGCAACTCATGAAGGAATTCATGGGTGAAGTGACATTGATGCAGTCGTAGCTGTTTTGGACAGGAAATCGGGTAGCGAAAAATGTCCAGGATGAGCAACATATAAAACGTACCGCAAAACTTTTGTGTCGACCATTTTTCACGACGGTAATCACGTAAACATCATGTAAACGTCTCTTGCGTTCCGCGTCCTCAGCCTTCGAAGAACCGCTAATGTTATGTTTGATAAGAGCCGCGAAAAGTGGTTCAGCAAGGTATAACTGTGCCGGGAACACCGTCACATGAGGGAGGTGTTTAATTAAATCACAGTGAAATATAGCAAAGGACTGTTAGTGGTCACGTAGACAGCAGATGTCGTTCACCAACACATCCATGGATTGTATAAATAGTCTTCCTGTCAATGGACAACTGACATTTTCCTCCCGTCTATACTGAGCAATGTTGACCCAGAGCTTGGTTTTTGGATGCCACAAAACACTTCTCGCCAAGATGGTGCACTGTGACTCATGGACTGTGACTCAATGGGGCATTTACAGCTCAGTGTCATTACCATCTGAGGCAAGTTGACTCTTTCAAATACTGTCACTGCAGTGCTGTAGAAGACTCAGAGTATATTCAGTGTCACTGCCCACACTACCAAGCTTTCCAAACTGCCATTTTCAGATAAAATTGCTTGGCTTATGGCTAAATCGAGCCCACGAATGCCTGCTCTCAAAGCTCTTTTGGCAATTTTGGACTCCATGGGACATTATTTCCTTCCTCACACCACAAGCAGCTATGGGGTAGAGTATCGCCCCAGGCAATGAAACTCCCTGTCCATCTCAAAATAAAGTTGATGAACATCTGCAACTTCAGTAGTATAGGGACGTTGTTAAAATACGGCCATGTTAAACTACGGCTCCCCTACCCCTGAGCCCTGCGCGTATTTTCCCTGCGCAGCGCCAGTGCGGAGGGTTGTCCGCGCGCTTATCGGCGAGGGGAGGGCTGCGTGCGCGTTTACCCTATCATATGTTTCAGCCTGGGCCAACTTCTTTCGTCATTTTTCAATCTGCGCCGACTTTTTTCGCGACTTTTTCCCGTGCGCGACAGGCGGCGCTCGGGTGGAGGCTCTTACCGGTGGGCGGAGCGTGGCAGGAGGGTTGCGTGCGCGCTTACCCGCTCACATTTTTCAGCCTGGGCCGACTTCTTTCATCATTTCTCAATCTGTGTCGAATTCAATCGCAATTTTTTCCCCGCTACAACAGGTGTGCAATAGGCAGTTTACATGCAAAGGATAGCCATACACAAAAGTACAAGTGAAAATATATTTATTAAAGTCACTAGTGTCAGGAATTATGATATGACTCTGTGTGAAGGAGAAAAACCCAGCCGAAAAACCTGAAGCAGAAGAAACACAATACATGTAACAAAGATTATACTTATTACAGGTATGATGCAATAGCATTGAAGGGGTATCACACATCATACACAATATTTTTTATTAGTGGTAATCACGCATTTTCAATAAAGCAGAAGGGATAGCACATTTAATCAAAGAAGATATTTTTAATCCATATGATTACAATCAAAAATCAAGTTTTATTATAAAAAGTCTCACATTTTTTCAGCCTGGGCAGACTTCTTTCGTCATTTTTCCGCCTGGGGCGACTTCATTCGTATTTTTACCCGATACAATAGGTGCGCAGTAGGCGGTTTAGATGCATGGGGCGACTTCATTCGTATTTTTAGCCGATACAATAGGTGCGCAGTAGGCGGTTTACATGCATGTATAGACATGCAAAGAGGAGTCATACACAAAAAGTACAAGTTAAAATATATTTATTAAAGCCATTAGTGCTGGGAATTGTAATGCCAATTGTGATGCCAATCAGGTGAAAGAGAAAAACCGAGCCGAAAACCTTCACGACCTGAGACAGAAGAAACAATATACATATTTTATTCACTATACCTAGCCATCTGATTCTGAAAGAAAACATAAAATCAACATTCATCACGTTGCTTACTAGTTTAATATTCCAACATGACACCAATAATCAGTTTCTTATGAAGTGAATAGCGCAGACATAAGCAAATAATTAGAATCAACACGATCAACACATAGCATTAATACAGAACCAACCCTCCAACATGTAGGGAAATAATAGCAGAGATGGCCAGTAGTTAACTACATGTAGTTAAACTACTAGTTAAACTACCTGATTGTAGTTAAAAAGTAGTTATCAACTACTTGCAGAAATGTAGTGACAACTACTAGTTAAACTACTATTTCGAGTAGTTAACTACAGTAGTTAGGTTACTGCAGGCGCCAACTACGTCAGATTTTGCCGCAAGCTTTACGGCACGATTGTGCTTCCGACTTTTTCCTCGAGCTACTTGTTTGATGAGAACGGAGGTGGAGAGCAATTGTGCCGTGCATGTGTACTAAATCTTCACTTTTATCGCTGCTCGTGATCCATATTTAGGTGTCCAAGAACACTATAGTATGGGATTGGTGTTGATGGACAACGTTAAGTAGTTATAGATGTAGTTAAAATACATTGCAGTAGTTAAAGTAGTAGTTTTAACTACCTCCCCTGAAAAGTAGTTGAACTACTAGTTAAACTACTCCATCGCGAAGTAGTTAGTAGTTATAGTTAAACTACTGTAGAAGTAGTTAGTGGCCATCACTGAATAATAGCTACACAATACAATATCAAAACGAGAAACAGTCACCACATTTAATCAAAGAAGATATTCTTAATCAATACGATTACAATCAAAATTACAAGTTTTATTATAAAAATTCTGAGACGCGAGAACCTGATAGATGTAAGTAATTTCGAGCGCAATAGGGAAGATTATTCCAACATTACACAATTAATCAGTTTCTTATGAAGTGAATAGCGCAGACATAAGGAAATAATTCGAATCAACACGATGAACACATAGCATTAATATAGAACGAATCCTCCAAATGTAGGGAAGTAATAGCTACACAATGCCATATCAAAACGAGAAACGGTCACCACATTTAATCAAAGAATATATTTTTAATCAATATGATTACAATCTAAATTAAAAGTTTTATTATAAAATGTCTAACATTATTATATGTGACCACCATAGTGGAGCTTTAATTACAGGTGCCGATAGATGTATGTGAACAGCAGAGAACCTGGAAGACCATGGGACACGAACACAAGAGGAAATAAAATCTATAACAATACATTGGTTAATCAAAACAACAGAGGAGAATAATCTATCACTTTAACTGTCATAAAATCATCCTCGTGACTTCCCAATACAATTTTCCTTCTAAGAGACACTACAAGCTTTACTTTGTTTTATGAATCCGACACAGAAAATATGTTAAAAAATTAACTTCATCACATAGCACGCTCCTAGCCAACAATCAGCTCTAATAATATCTGCCCTGATTTGTTGAAGACGGGAGGCGTACACCTGACAGTTATGAACATTTTCGAGCGCAATAGGGAAGATTATTCCAACATTACACAATTAATCATTTTCTTATTAAGTAAACAGCATAGACATACGGAAATAATGAGAAACACGATCAACAGCTAATAGAGAACCAAAACCTATCACATAAACAACAGACAGATGCAGGCAAATAAATGAAAAAAAGAATCTATCAAAACGATAAACATGCACGGACGAATAGCAGAGAAACACTTTGAAGGCCACATGATGAATGATTTAATACAGCACAGAGCTAACGCTGAATCGCAGAGAAACAATCTAAACGGCGCATCTGCCAACGTGTAAACAACAGACAGGAAAATATTACTGAAACAAGGTCAACAACTAAAGTGAGCCAAAAGGATAAATAGTTGAAGAACAATCTAACAAAACAAGAAACATGCACGGATGAATAGCAGAGAAACACTCTAAACGGTGCATCTACCAACGGTAAACAACAGACACATGCAGGAAAATAATTGAAAAAGAATCAATCAAAACGATAAACATGCACGGATGAATAGCAGAGATACGCTTTGAACGATGCATCTGCAAACATGTAAACAACACACCGGAAAATAATAGCGAAACAAACTATCAAACATTACAATTTGAAATAATATATCTTTTGGACTATCATAAAATCAACCTTGCGAGCTAACAATATAGAATTTTCACACTACTCAGGCACTATAAACATTACCTTGGCAGAGGTATCCAAACACGCACCACAGCTAAGCTTTCCATAGTACAACCACACTGGAGCCAAGAGGGGTCACTCTCTCCCTCTATGCAGCCCGGTGGGGTCACTCTCTGCATCTATACAGCCCAAAGCAAAGAATCTGTTTTCAATCTATGAAGTGGGGAAACCCTCTCTCTTTTTCACATTCTTTCCTCCGAAAGGAAATATTCTTAGGACCAGTGTACAGAGGCGAAATTTTTTTATTGATTGCAAATAGACATTGGAATTATTCGACTCTCAAGAATACAATAAGAATTCTATCAAAAACAATAGCACGCAAAAAATCTAAGAATATACGTTTATGTCAGTGCAAACTGATTTTAGAGAAACTTTATCTAAGCAAACGAGAAAATATTATCGGCGCAAACAATACCAAACGAGAAACGATGCATTTTAATGTATTTCATATCTGACACAACTATTATGCATACACTATTCTCAACTCACAAAATATCAATCGAGTGATCATCTGAAGCAAAAAAGAGAAAGTCAAATTTATTCAATGATAGAAAGAATACTCATTCCAAAACGAGAAACAAATTTAATTACATATTTTTTATGATAACTTTGCAACAGTAATTTCTACACGCAGAAGCCACAATCAACTCATGTGAAATGCAAATTATTGTGTTTGCTACAACGAAAATCAACGCGCACAACATTCCCAACTAGTAGAATATTTTTATTAATATCAATCGAGTGATCATCTGAAACAAAGTCGAAAGCAGTAATTAATTTAGGCAAACATTTTTTGTAACCATGCAGCGCAAATATACATCACGGAAACATGTCTTTTTCATTCGCGCCCCCCCAACTAGTGGAAACGAAGTGAGAGAGGGAAGCTGAGTTCCCGCACACTTTCGTTAAGGTTACGCCCGCAGGGAGTAGGGGAATCCAAACAATTTTCTTGGTACCATAAACCGACTCCCGCAAGTCAAGTTAGGGAAGGAGGGACTCTAGCGCTGTCTTGTACGTAGAATCATTGAAAGCTCACATTTCACAGACTTTCATAATTCTATCGTCAGGTGGAACATTCTAAACCTGATAACATAATAAATAAAATTAGCATCGATTAAATGTCGAGGCACACTACAAAACAGAACAGACAATTGCTATACATTGAAGAGATGGATGGATTTTGTACTCGTTACCATACGTCATGGGAGGACCTGATAAAAAGTTGCTTCGAAAAGGAGGAGACGCGAAACGATTCATTTATCGCAGCATTTCAATACGTCCTAGACATGGTCGTATTCGGAGATATGGTGCAAATTATGGAATTCAAGGTGCGAGAACTTGTATGCCGAATCTACAATAGTTATAAAAATATTTGCACGTCATCGTCGGAAGGACCACTTGGGCTGATGGTGGAGTTTTTGAGGTTCGCTAACGAAGAATTGAAATACACTAGACCAAACGTAATTGTAATCATTGCAATGGGCATTGCATTAATCAAGAAAGCAATCAGATCAAATTATCATATACAAGCAGTCTATATCGCACGATTCATTACGGATTTGTTGAAATTACACCTAATTGTTGAAATGGAAAGTACATAAAAAATCTTATCACGTGGTATATTCCACCCTAGAACCTGTACACATTTATTTTATTCTACCAGTCAAGGATGTCGAATGAACAGAAGTTCAATATTGTCGTGCAAGGTCTGATGTATCATCACTTATTGAAACTCAACAAACATATCAATTGCGGTGGGCCACCGGACGATTTTCATCTAATACTCTCTTGTACGCCATTCAGGAATCTTCATACAAAGAAAGGAAGCATCAATAAGAGACTGTGCAAGTTCGTCGCAACAAAGTGCAAGTTGTTGAAGCAATACAAACACGGCGAGAACATATCACCTGCGTTAATCAACGCTGGATTCAAGCGCCCAATAATCAGAATAAATTACTTGATGTCTTCGGAATTCATCAATCAAGACAACAAACGAAAACTTCGGAGGTTGGAATAGAATTGTAATTTATCGAAATAAACAAGTGTATAATTGAAATAATAATTGTATTCTTTGTCATCATTGTAATGTATTCTACACAGCGCAACGAAAACAGCTTATGACCAGGTTGAAGATTGCTAAGGAGACACTATGTACAAGGATCTTCGCATGGAATCAGCGCTGGCAATCAAAGAGATTTTTACACGACCACACTCTATACAACACCGACACCCGAAGGAAAGAATTGTAGAAGAATCGATAATAGAAATTTAGAGGCATGTTACATCAATCTTTGTTTACAAAGAGGATCACTAATATTTTGCGAAAGCTTATTTTACGAGTTAAATTGCACAGTGTATATATTTTCTCAAACTGTTGGACAGTTGACAATACTATATTGAAAGAAATCTGTTATCAAATGACGCGAAGGTGGAGTCTACAATTCTAATCATCATAACATGCGGCACACAATTCCAATAAGATTTTGGGAGAATCGAATCACACAACTGTCATCAGAAATGTTTAATTGCTATACAATGAAGATGAGCACTATGCATAAGATATGTAATTATAATAAGTAAATATTCCTTTTGCAAACTTAACCAAAGCAGCACCCATAAACAGAACTCCAATTCACAGAATGTATCCGAGGTTTTTCGTTAGCCATACTGAAAAACTATGAGTCTGTTCATTATGTCACGGCATATGAGGCACTACAAATGGGAAGGGCATACTTTAATTTTAGAAGATTTTAGCTCATAATGGAAACAAAACGCAAACACCAAAGGTTCTTGTTAAAATTTCAAAGTCAAAACTGCATACTCTTTCTTACATTTTTTTAATATATAGATTAAAAAGCTGTCTATATAGTCACACATTGTATACAATATATTTGTTTGTACATTAATGGATAAAATTTATCAGATCACATTCCGGAGCAGTGGTGACTATCGGTAACTGTTTAATTAAAACTTGAACTGCTGCCGCAATTTACGAACTGAGTTGTAGAAAGTGTAATTTCACGGCTTTAGCTGGCTCACTTTGATACGCGAAGGTTTTAAGAACTCTTTCACGATGACAAAGAATTTAATCGAGTGTATTGATATTTTCTATACACTCTATAACGTAATGTGAATTCTCCATGACGCGGATAGTAAAAGTTACGAATATTTTTCGAACGAAATTTACTTAAAACTCGAAGAAATGGTCATCCGCGTCGTCGAACCCGTTTCCGGAAAAAAGCAACACGCTAGCGTGCGGTACCGCGTTAACGCGTCGGGCGCAGAATCGCGTTCGGTTTCGGGTACGGCATTCGGGAAAGGCGGCCCGGCGTGTTGCCGAAACGCATTCGACGACGCGGATGGCCATTTCTTCGAGTTTTAAGTAAATTTCGAATGCGTTTCGGCAACACGCCGGGCCGCCTTTCTCGAATGCCGTACCCGAAACGAACGCGATTCTGCGCCCGACGCGTTAACGCGGTACCGCACGCTAGCGTGTTGCTTTCTTCCGGAAACGGGTTCGACGACGCGGATGACCATTTCTTCGAGTTTTAAGTAAATTTCGTTCGAAAAATATTCGTAACTTTTACTATCCGCGTCATGGAGAATTCACATTACGTTATAGAGTGTATAGAAAATATCAATACACTCGATTAAATTCTTTGTCATCGTGAAAGAGTTCTTAAAACCTTCGCGTATCAAAGTGAGCCAGCTAAAGCCGTGAAATTACACTTTCTACAACTCAGTTCGTAAATTGCGGCAGCAGTTCAAGTTTTAATTAAACAGTTACCGATAGTCACCACTGCTCCGGAATGTGATCTGATAAATTTTATCCATTAATGTACAAACAAATATATTGTATACAATGTGTGACTATATAGACAGCTTTTTAATCTATATATTAAAAAATTGTAAGAAAGAGTATACAGTTTTGACTTTGAAATTTTAACAAGAACCTTTGGTGTTTGCGTTTTGTTTCATTATGAGCTAAAATCTTCTAAAATTAAAGTATGCCCTTCCCATTTGTAGTGCCTCATATGCCGTAACATAATGAACAGACTCATAGTTTTTCAGTATGGCTAACGAAAAACCTCGGATACATTCTGTGAATTGGAGCTCTGTTTATGGGTGCTGCTTTGGTTAAGTTTGCAAAAGGAATATTTACTTATTATAATTACATATCTTATGCATAGTGCTCATCTTCATTGTATAGCAATTAAACATTTCTGATGACAGTTGTGTGATTCGATTCTCCCAAAATCTTATTGGAATTGTGTGCCGCATGTTATGATGATTAGAATTGTAGACTCCACCTTCGCGTCATTTGATAACAGATTTCTTTCAATATAGTATTGTCAACTGTCCAATAGTTTGAGAAAATATATACACTGTGCAATTTAACTCGTAAAATAAGCTTTCGCAAAATATTAGTGATCCTCTTTGTAAACAAAGATTGATGTAACATGCCTCTAAATTTCTATTATCGATTCTTCTACAATTCTTTCCTTCGGGTGTCGGTGTTGTATAGAGTGTGGTCGTGTAAAAATCTCTTTGATTGCCAGCGCTGATTCCATGCGAAGATCCTTGTACATAGTGTCGCCTTAGCAATCTTCAACCTGGTCATAAGCTGTTTTCGTTGCGCTGTGTAGAATACATTACAATGATGACAAAGAATACAATTATTATTTCAATTATACACTTGTTTATTTCGATAAATTACAATTCTATTCCAACCTCCGAAGTTTTCGTTTGTTGTCTTGATTGATGAATTCCGAAGACATCAAGTAATTTATTCTGATTATTGGGCGCTTGAATCCAGCGTTGATTAACGCAGGCGATATGTTGTCGCCGTGTTTGTATTGCTTCAACAACTTGCACTTTGTTGCGACGAACTTGCACAGTCTCTTATTGATGCTTCCTTTCTTTGTATGAAGATTCCTGAATGGCATACAAGAGAGTATTAGATGAAAATCGTCCGGTGGCCCACCGCAATTGATATGTTTGTTGAGTTTCAATAAGTGATGATACATCAGACCTTGCACGACAATATTGAACTTCTGTTCATTCGACATCCTTGACTGGTAGAATAAAATAAATGTGTACAGGTTCTAGGGTGGAATATACCACGTGATAAGATTTTTTATGTACTTTCCATTTCAACCGTTAGGTGTAATTTCAACAAATCCGTAATGAATCGTGCGATATAGACTGCTTGTATATGATAATTTGATCTGATTGCTTTCTTGATTAATGCAATGCCCATTGCAATGATTACAATTACGTTTGGTCTAGTGTATTTCAATTCTTCGTTAGCGAACCTCAAAAACTCCACCATCAGCCCAAGTGGTCCTTCCGACAATGACGTGCAAACATTTTTATAACTATTGTAGATTCGGCATACAAGTTCTCGCACCTTGAATTCCATAATTTGCACCATATCTCCGAATACGACCATGTCTAGGACGTATTGAAATGCAGCGATAAATGAATCGTTTCGCGTCTCCTCCTTTTCGAAGCAACTTTTATCAGGTCCTCCCATGACGTATGGTAACGAGTACAAAATCCATCCATCTCTTCAATGTATAGCAATTGTCTGTTCTGTTTTGTAGTGTGCCTCGACATTTAATCGGTGCTAATTTTATTTATTATGTTATCAGGTTTAGAATGTTCCACCTAACGATAGATTTATGAAAGTCTGTTTACAAAAAAAGATGTGATGTGTAATGAAAAAATGTGAGCTTTCAATGATTCTACGTACAAGACAGCGCTAGAGTCCGTCCTTCCCTAACTTGACTTGCGGGAGTCGGTTTATGGTACCAAGACCATTGTTTGGATTCCCCTACTCCCTGCGGGCGTAACCTTAACGAAAGTGTGCGGGAACTTAGCTTCCCTCTCTCACTTCGTTTCCACTAGTTGGGGGGCGCGAATGAAAAACTCATGTTTCCGTGATGTATATTTGCGCTGCATGGTTACAAAAAATGTTTGCCTAAATTAATTACTGCTTTCGACTTTGTTTCAGATGATCACTCGATTGATATTAATAAAAATATTCTACTAGTTGGCAATGTTGTGCGCGATGATTTTCGTTGTAGCAAACACAATAATTTACATTTCACATGAGTTGATTGTGGCTTCTGCGTGTAGAAATTACTGTTGCAAAGTTATCATAAAAAATATGTAATTAAATTTGTTTCTCGTTTTCGAATGAGTATTCTTTCTATCATTGAATAAATTTGACTTTCTCTTTTTTGCTTCAGATGATCACTCGATTGATATTTTGTGAGTTGAGAATAGTGTATGCATAATAGTTGTGTCAGATATGAAATACATTAAAATGCATCGTTTCTCGTTTGGTATTGTTTGCGCCGATAATATTTTCTCGTTTGCTTAGATAAAGTTTCTCTAAAATCAGTTTGCACTGACACAAACGTCTATTCTTAGATTTCTTGCGTGCTATTGTTTTTGATAGAATTCTTATTGTATTCTTGAGAGTCGAATATTTCCAATGTGTATTTGCAATCAATAAAAAATTTCGCCTCTGTACACTGGTCCTAAGAATATTTCCTTTCGGAGGAAAGAATGTGAAAAAGAGAGAGGGTTTCCCCACTTCATAGATTGACAACAGATTCTTTGCTTTGGGCTGTATAGATGGAGAGAGTGACCCCTCTTGGCTCCAGTGTGGTTGTACTATGGAAAGCTTAGCTGTGGTGCGTGTTTGGATACCTCTGCCAAGGTAATGTTTATAGTGGCTGAGTAGTGTGAAAATTCTATATTGTTAGCTCACAAGGTTGATTTTATGATAGTCCAAAAGATATATTATTTCAAATTGTAATGTTTGATAGTTTGTTTCGCTATTATTTTCCGGTGTGTTGTTTACATGTTGGCAGATGCATCGTTCAAAGCGTTTCTCTGCTATTCATCCGTGCATGTTTATCGTTTTGATTGATTCTTTTTCAATTATTTTCCTGCATGTGTCTGTTGTTTACCGTTGATAGATGCACCGTTTAGAGTGTTTCTCTGCTATTCATCCGTGCATGTTTCTTGTTTTGTTAGATTGTTCTTCAACTATTTACCCTTTTGGCTCTCTTTAGTTGTTGATCTTGTTTCAGTAATATTTTCCTGTCTGTTGTTTACACGTTGGCAGATGCGCCGTTTAGATTGTTTCTCTGCTATTCAGCGTTAGCTCTGTGCTGTATTAAATTATTCATCATGTGGCGTTCAAAGTGTTTCTCTGCTATTCGTCCGTGCATGTTTATCGTTTTGATAGATTCTTTTTTTCATTTATTTGCCTGCATCTGTCTGTTGTTTATGTGATAGGTTTTGGTTCTCTATTAGCTGTTGATCGTGTTTCTCATTATTTCCGTATGTCTATGCTGTTTACTTGATAAGAAAATGATTAATTGTGTAATGTTGGAATAATCTTCCCTATTGCGCTCGAAAATGTTCATAACTGTCAGGTGTACGCCTCCCGTCTTCAACAAATCAGGGCAGATATTATTAGAGCTGATTGTTGGCTAGGAGCGTGCTATGTGATGAAGTTAATTTTTTAACATATTTTCTGTGTCGGATTCATAAAACAAAGTAAAGCTTGTAGTGTCTCTTAGAAGGAAAATTGTATTGGGAAGTCACGAGGATGATTTTATGACAGTTAAAGTGATAGATTATTCTCCTCTGTTGCTTTGATTAACCAATGTATTGTTATAGATTTTATTTCCTCTTGTGTTCGTGTTCCATGGTCTTCCAGGTTCTCTGCTGTTCACATACATCTATCGGCACTTGTAATTAAAGCTCCACTACGGTGGTCACATATAATAATGTTAGACTTTTTATAATAAAACTTTTAATTTAGATTGTAATCATATTGATTAAAACTATATTCTTTGATTAAATGTGGTGACCGTTTCTCGTTTTGATATGGCATTGTGTAGCTATTACTTCCCTACATTTGGAGGATTGGTTCTATATTAATGCTGTGTTCATCGTGTTGATTCGAATTATTTCCTTATGTCTGCGCTATTCACTTCATAAGAAACTGATTAATTGTGTAATGTTGGAATAATCTTCCCTATTGCGCTCGAAATTACTTACATCTATCAGGTTCTCGCGTCTCAGAATTTTTATAATAAAACTTGTAATTTGATTGTAATCGTATTGATTAAGAATATCTTCTTTGATTAAATGTGGTGACTGTTTCTCGTTTTGATATTGTATTGTGTAGCTATTATTTCCCTACATGTTGGAGGATTGGTTCTGTATTAATGCTATGTGTTGATCGTGTTGATTCTAATAATTTGCTTATGTCTGCGCTATTCACTTCATAAGAAATTGATTATTGGTGTCATGTTGGAATATTAACCTAGTAAGCAACGTGATGAATGTTGATTTTATGTTTTCTTTCAGAATCAGATGGCTAGGTATAGTGAATAAAATATGTATATTGTTTCTTCTGTCTCAGGTCGTGAAGGTGTTCGGCTCGGTTTTTATCTTTCACCTGATTGGCATCACAATTGGCATTACAATTCCGAGCACTAATGGCTTTAATAAATATATTTTAACTTGTACTTTTTGTGTATGACTCCTCTTTGCATGTCTATACATGCATGTAAACCGCCTACTGCGCACCTATTGTATCGGCTAAAAATACGAATGAAGTCACCTCCATGCATCTAAACCGCCTACTGCGCACCCATTCTATCGGGTAAAAATACGAATGAAGTCGCCCCAGGCGGAAAAATGACGAAAGAAGTCTGCCCAGGCTGAAAAAATGTGAGACTTTTTATAATAAAACTTGTAATTTTGATTGTAATCATATGGATTAAAAATATCTTCTTTGATTAAATGTGCTATCCCTTCTGCTTTATTGAAAACGCGTGATTACCACTAATAAAAAATATTGTGTATGATGTGTGATACCCCTTCAATGCTATTGCATCATACCTGTAATAAGTATAATCTTTGTTACATGTATTGTGTTTCTTCTGCTTCAGGTTTTTCGGCTGGGTTTTTCTCCTTCACACAGAGTCATATCATAATTCCTGACACTAGTGACTTTAATAAATATATTTTCACTTGTACTTTTGTGTATGGCTATCCTTTGCATGTAAACTGCCTATTGCACACCTGTTGTAGCGGGGGAAAAATTGCGATTGAATTCGACACAGATTGAGAAATGATGAAAGAAGTCGGCCCAGGCTGAAAAATGTGAGTGCGTAAGCGCGCACGCAACCCTCCTGCCACGCTCCGCCCACCGGTAAGAGCCTCCACCCGAGCGCCGCCTGTCGCGCACGGGAAAAAGTCGCGAAAAAAGTCGGCGCAGATTGAAAAATGACGAAAGAAGTTGGCCCAGGCTGAAAAATGTGAGAGGGTAAACGCGCACGCAGCCCTCCCCTCGCCGATAAGCGCGCGGACAACCCTCCGCACTGGCGCCGCGCAGGGAAAATACGCGCAGGGCTCAGGGGTAGGGGAGCCGTAGTTTAACATAGCCGTAGTTTAACAACGTCCCTATACAACTAACTTCTGCGAGGAGGTTTAAACCACTCTTATAACTACATGTTACATAAACAAAATACAGAAACCGACACTGAAGATTTTTGTTTAAGTTTAATTTGTAGAAGCTTTCGCTTGGAGGTCCACGCTTCCTCAGGTCCTACCTGAGGAAGCGTGGACTTCCACGCGAAAGCTTGTACAAATTAAACTTAAACAAAAATCTTCAGTGTCGGTTTCTGTATGTTGTTTATGTGATGTACAGGACTTGACTCCCCTCTTCGTATACACTTCAACTACATGTTATGTGTAACCTAGGAGTGCTGGTATGTGGGTGGAGTGGCTAGTTTGCCACAGTACCACAAATAGGAACACAAATGGCTGATAAATCTGCTGCAGAATCTAGGCCAAGAGGATGAGCACTTGGAATCATCACAGTTTTTAGTACCATGCAGAGGAAGATAGAGTAGAGCACCCTCAAATTTTGTACTACTTTTCCTGAATTACTCGTAGTTACGCTGCAGCTACATAGGCAGCAGTTCAAATGCTACTCACAATTGCCGAAACTTCATGCTAGCACTCAATTCTTTTCACAAACTTTGGTTTGTGATATGATCAATGTTTCGGTGACTTCCATAGGCCCGGTTTCACAAACTCTGGTCAACTGAACCAATATCAAGGGTTGCCAATTCTTGAACTTAATAGACACTTCTTTTTTTCCATCGGTGATGCGGTGAATACTTCAGTAATAACTGCTTTAGTGAAGCAGATAGTTTAATGACCGTTCATCTTGGTTCAGATGCTGAAAAGGTTGGTGAAACTGGGTCATTATGTAGCCTTTGTGTTCTGGTGCGTTGCAATGGTTTTTCGAGGGATTCAAACTACAAAAAAGGTTAATAATAAAAAAATTCTTGGCATACCTACCTGCATACATGTCCCGGACAGCACGTAAGAAACTCAAAAGAATATAAATGTCATCATGACATTGGTAGACAGACTGATACCGAAACAAATCGGAAAGGGATCCACGAATGGGCACTTGTTCGCTGCCTCCTCTTGAAAGAAAAGTGGAACCAAAAGTCGCTTGCTCTCTCAGAGACCACCGTAATCCCCTCAAGACCGTGCCTTTTTGATGCGAACTCGTCCCTCCTAGCTTTGAGCGTAGATCAACTGTACCAAATTGGTGGCTGTGTTGAACAGTATGATGTCATTTGTACAGTTTCTAAGGCACTTTGTACAAGGGCTTTGTATGCCAGCAGCGTACTGTCTGCGAAAGGTAGTTTTCGTGTCCACTTCAAGAAGATAATTTTTTTAAGAGGCTTAGAGGATGCGTAACTACTGTGTGATTTCCAATAAATATCGGAAGAGAGGTGCACACCTAAATACCTGAAACCCTCAACTCAATTAATTGTAGGATCAAAATTACGTGGGAATATATTGAGGTTTGTCTCGTTCACAAAAGATATCATTGCACACTCTGCAAAGTTCATCGGTAGTTGCCATGGCCTACATCAATAGGAAACACTGCAAACCACTCATTGAGCATAGTCAGTCTGCGGTACGCAAAGTGAAAAGCGTCATTGCCCATTGTGAACATGGCCATGCAACAGTGCTTGCGGCTTTGCATTTCTCACTAGTTTCTTTTATGAGATGACTAATGCTTTGCCAATTCAACACAAACATACTTTGTAACAACTACTTGGAACTTTGGAACAACTTTGCAAAGCATATGTACTCGTATGCACTTCCTTTAATCGCTTCAGGAGTATTTCTCCCGTAACATATCTCGGCAGATGCAGTATGTCATGTAGGTAACACAATTTTGGCACAGTATTTGCTTGATATGTCCAACAAGCAGAGATATCAAATCTAAAAATGGTGTGCCACGTGTCCGTGTAAAGACGAGTCGCTTAGATGGAATAGGTACAGCATCTTGATGTTGAATGCAAGAAGTTAATGTTTGACAACATATATGTCATGGGTTAAATAAAGCAGTATATCATACACATCAGAAGAATGCCAACACTTCAGTGATTTACCTTTACCTGTTATTCCAATGTTTACTCTCCCTTCTATTGGAATTATGTATTTCAGAATCATGTTTGTATTACTGAATTTTAATTTGGCAATCCTTTCACATGTCTTGTGACAGACAGGTTAGCAATTTAAGCAGTGTTTATGTGCCTCTCACAACCTGCATCTTTATGCAAAAATGCTCCAAAAACCAGGAGGCGACATAACCAGACAAAAAAGTAGAGAACTCCAACTTAACATAACAAAATAACAAGGTTTAGTCAGACGTTTCATCCCTCATGCAACGGACATCATCAGTGCCAAACTGAATGAGAGATTGCACAACCGGTCACTGTTTAAGGAAATGGGAGTATTGTTCGGTGAGGGGCCACGGTTTTTGTTATAAACCGAGGGGTCACTGCGTATGTGCCAAGACTCTTGAAGCTTTCTGTGTCCCCATCTTTGTTCTCTCTTGTTATGTTAAGTTGGAGTTCTCTACTTTTTTTGTCTGCATTTTTATGTATGAGGGCGTGTTTGTGACAAGAGGGCAAGGGTGCCGCCAGAATGGCATTATGTTCACAAAAATGCAGAACCAGAGAGACACACACACAAAAAAAATGTATAGCATAACACAGTCCCAATCATTTTGTCGTGTCCTTTTTGATGTGTCGTCTGTTCTACATTTGTTTTTTTTGTTTTCGTTTTTCGTGTGTATTTTCTGGATTTTAAGCCCAGGGGCAGTTGCTGTAGAGAATGCTGAGAACATGTGAAGCATACATTTTCTCATTCTCACGTTATGCTGTAAGCAGTGTGAAATACAACCCAAAAGGAATTTAATGAGAGACAACTTGTCACCAAGATCAGTGTGGGAACATTGCAGAGGAAAAATAATTCTAAACCATAATGGATTCCTATCCTATTTAATGGTACAGTATCAGATGAAAGTAATTGAAGTAATATTAAAGAAGTAACCGTGCAAATTATTAGACAAACAGTGAAGCTCGCTGCAGTACACTACAATGTGTCACATGTAACAATATCAGTGTTTCCAAAACTGACACATAAACCTTAGGGAGGCCGCAATAGTCAAAGCGGGGGTTACACCACTTGGCGAAAAGAAAAAGCAGATGAAGTGAACGCAATATGCGACAAAACCAAGGAAACTATCACGCTACAACTCCAATACATTGAAGTTGTTTTTAAAAAATAGAAGTTAGTTCAGCGCACACATATCAGCTGTCGAACACACAGCCATCCCGAAAACTATGCCCATCTTCCTTGATGCACCCAGGAATCCACAGGAAGACCGCCGAGGCTTTCCCACTCGGATTAAGTATCTGTACCTTGAACTGTGAACAGTTTGGTGTACACTCCAGAAAACGAGAACAGCTGATTGCCGATTTCATGGGCGCGGCCATGCGAGCCGACAAGGACAGTTCAACAGAGGAGCAATTTGAACGCGAATGTGGCGCTAGTGGTAGGCGCAACAATCCACGTCACGGTTCATCAAAGGCTGCTAAATGCCGATGACCGGCACAAGAAAAACGTGTTTGCAATGTTTTTTGACCCGTTGCGGTTCAAGCGATACCTTTTTTGTGCTTCCTTCCTCTTTTTTTCTTTCTTGTTTTTTCTTTTTTCCTTATTGTTTTTTTACTGTTGTCGGTTCGTTCCGGAGCCCTAGCTTGGAAAGCTGCTCTAGTTTAGTTTCGGTATAAGTCGGAATGTGGGGGCAGGGGGAACAGTCCACCGCTCCTCGAGTTTTCACGGTCTGGCTCTGCCCCCCCCCCCCCCCCGAATTTTCCCTCCGAGGACCTGTTTGAAAATGCCGTACTTCTCAATCTCTAACCCCATGTCCCGCAGTGCTCTCTTTCAGGTTAGGTTGGGTTAGGTTAGGTTAGGTTAGGTTAGGGCTCGCTCCTTCTTGCCGACTTCCAAGTTAGTGCGAGCGAGGTATCTCCATAATGGAAAATCTGAAACGTTGCACTAAAAACAAATGTCACCTCTGTGGATAATAATTTGAAGCATTAGATGAAGGATTCATCTCATATCTAAACCGATTGCCAGCAATTCTGCTCTTGTTTCTCGAAAGAAAGAAAAAAAGCTTCATAAAAAAAATACACCTTAGTGAACTATGGAAATCAGAATGCCAAAATACCTTGCAGATAAGGTTTTCCTCCACGCGCGTACGCGTAAGTGCCAAACTAATCTACACGTTGTCCTAGGTGTTTTATTTTAAAAAATCTCTATTAGAAACGGCTATACGACCACGTAGTATGCGTTTGTGGCACCCTGTTTATTTTGTGTGTGCGGTTGTGTTCCAGCTTGGACAAATTTTTATGAAAAAGTCACGAGAGCACGTCATTTTCACAGTTGAGTTCTACGGGCGCGTATCTTTTCCAAGAGAGACTATAATGACTAATAAGGATTACTAATCAATTAAATTCATTAATTTACTCTAATAAGGACGTCTTGAACAAAAGCGAGATACCGATATGAGAGACTGTCCTAGTTAAAATCCACGTTTAAAAATTTCGAAACACGTACGTGTACTAAAATATCAATCCCTGAATTTTGACATGCAAATGGACCAAAACCGAAACCGTGGCCGTGGGGTGATGGTCTTCACTTTACGGGATACTTTTGTATGTCAATTGCGCTCGCAACTATATTGTCTTGGCTCAGAAACCGTATGTTTCTGGAACGTAGAGAGGGAAAAAGGAATCACACAACACGAATATACTGCAAGAACTCTTCTCCTTAGGGAAGCGAAGAAGCGAAATATTTATTTGACTCTACGTTGCACTAGTGTCAGCGCGCTGAGCGGTTGAGCTGGAATTGGAATTAGAATTGGAAATGAATTAAAAATAATGATAAATAATACTAAAAAGAAAAAGAATGAAACAAGCGTTATCTGAGCTGATCGAGCTCGGTTCACTCTGGAAATTGTTGCACCGACGACTGGCGCCACGTTCGAAATTACCTAAAATTGCTCCTCTGTTGAACTGTCCTTCTCGGCTCGCATGGCCGCGCCCATGAAATCAGCAATCAGCTCTTCTCGTTTTGTGGAGTGTGCACCAAACTGTTTGTAGTTCAAGCTACAGGTACTTAATACGAGTGGGAGAGCTTCGCCAGTCTTCCTGTGGATTTGTGGGTGCACCAACAAAGATGGGCATAGCCTTCGGGATGTCTGTGTGTGTGACAGACGGTGTCTTTCTCCGTCTGTTACGTCGCGAGACAACTGAGATCGCCGTCTGTGCGGCTCAGGAAGCTTGAAATCTGCCCTGATACATATGCAGTAATATATACCTTCAATATACGCTGATACATATACGGTCAATAAATTGGGACTTGCTCCACGGCAATCTTTCCCGGAGTTCACAAGAGACACTGTTTGTGGATTTATGCCTCACATTTAATCTATCGCATGTCGTTCCACATTCTACCCGAATAACTCATGCCACGCAGTCAACCCTTGACTTGGTTTTAACCTCCCATCCTGAGCACATTACTTCTTTGCATGTCACTGATGGTCTCAGTGAGCACAAGGCCATTTTCTAAGATACCTCTTGAAGTAGTCCAAATGTTCATACATTCAACGATAAAACCATATACGACTACGCTCGAGCTAACTTCCAACCATCAACGAGGGTCTTGAAGCTCTGTATGAAAATTCCTTTCTTGGCACCTCGCCTCACTCCATTGAGGATAACTGGTCCCTCTTTCGTGGCAACATAAGCTACCTTACTGAGTACAATGTTCCAAAGATAAGAGTGAAATCTTATGATCACAATCCTTGGTTCACGAAAAGTCTTAAAATCCTGCTAACCAAGAAAAAGCGTTTATTCAGGAAGGCAAAGCGTCTTGGCGACGACGTATCATGGGCGAAATTTCACTACTGTGAACGGGAATACAGACGCTCGATCAAGGAAGTGAAACATAAGTTCTTTACCATCGACCTCCCGTCTCTCTTGACGAATAAACCAAAACAATTTTCGAATTTTATCTCCGCCAAAATCCCACCTTATCAGTCTAACTGACACCCACCAACAACGACTGCGCCGACGCTTTCGCTTCCTCCATTATCAGTAATCGCCTCGTCACCTATGGTCCCCATTCATATCAGCACTCATGGCATTTGTAAAATCATTGTGTCACTTAAGCTGTCGTCAAGTGCTGGTCCGGACTCTATTAACCCGAAGGTTCTATACAACACGAGATCTATTTCCAGCAAGATTCTATGTTGCATATTTACTCAGTCACTCCAAGATACTGCTTTACCGCAGGACTGGAAGACTGCGAAGAATTCCCCTATTCACAAATCAGGCAGCTGCCACATCGTTAATAACTACCTCCCCATTTCACTCACTTGTATAGTATGTAAAATTCTCGAACGCATACTCCAACCTAGTTAAGTACCTTGAAGAAAAATGTTTCTTCTATCCCTTGCAGCACGGGTTTCGAAAGCTCTTTTCGTGTGAAACTCAAGTAGCCAGTTTTGTTCACGACATCTTTCTCCACGCGGACAATAATCATCAGACTGACGCCACTTTCTTAGACTTTCGCAAGGCCTTCGATATGGTGCCGCACTCTAAGCTTCTATACAAACTCTATCTGCTTAACCTCGACCCGTATGGCATCCGTTGGATAGCTCAATTTCTGACTAATCGTACGTTATTTGTTACTTGCAACAACCACCTATCCCCAAATGTACCTGTGCTTTCTGGTGTCCCTCAGGGATCAGTCCTCGGCCCTCTCCTTTTCCTTAACTATATAAATGACCTTCCTTCAGGCATATCTTCCACGGTTCGCCTCTTTGCTGACGACTGTGTAGTGTACAGGCAAATCCTCTCTCCTTCTGACCAACTAACCTTACAAAGCGACCTTTCACTAATCCGGCGTTGGTGCAATGAGTGGCAAATGCCTCTGAACATTGCAAAGTGTCGCATTTTGTTGTTTTCTCGAAGACAGTCTCCTGTCTTCCTCCCTTCCCCTACAGTCTAAGTGATATCACATTAACCCGAGCAGATTCTTACAAATATCTTGGAATCCACCTTTCCTTCAACATAACTTGGAACGAGCACATCAACCACATAATAACTAACGCTTCTCGCTCCCTAGGCTTTGTTAGACGCACCCTCAGGTTGGCGCCCTCCATCTTAAGCTCCTATCCTTCACGGCTCTTGTACGAAGCAAGCTGGAATATGCATCACCTATTTGCGACGCCCTAGAAGCCATCCAGAATCGGGCTGCCCGTTTAATTTCCAACGACTACTAATTCGATCCCTTGTAACCGCGTTAAAATCAAATCTTAATCTCGACTCACTGGAACATCGTCGCCGTGTTCCCAAGTTAGCCCTCTTCCATTGGTTCTTTTTCATCTTGCCACCGCACCAATCGCCCATCACCTGCCCGAGTGTCATTTTTCCTCGCATCGACCACATTAATAAGGTCATACGCTTTCATTGTAATACCAATGCATTATCCAGATCATTCTTTTGTTCAACTGCCATCGAATGGAACAACCTCCCATCACCTCTCACAACTATTATCGAGCATACAGTATTTTGTAACACCCTCTCCCGTTCACTCCACCCACAAGACCACCACGCTTGTATGTCAGTTGCTATGAAATCTCTCTCTGTCTCTCCCCCTTATCATATTTGTTATTTATCTGTACTTATGTGAACGAACTCCCTGTTTCACGCTTTAATACTTGTTTTCATATAAGTTTGTACTGTCGTCGTTTCTTTATTTTCCTGTTTACTTACTGCTAATTGTGTTCTTCTTTTCTGCTTGCTTGTTTGTTTCTATCAAGTTGCTGTAAATGTATCTTACGCTCCAGTTCCCACCCCCATGTAATGTCCTGTGGACCCTTGGGGTTCTCGAAATAAATAAATATGAATGTTATACTAGTGCGTGCAAGTAGCGTCTGATGTAGGTCCACGGTCTCGTCATGATACAGTGAGGAATACAGCGACACACTTGATTCAAAGCATTGCTGCAAGTTAGCTTGTTTCTAGACGGATTGTGCGCTGAACTGAACTTGCATTTTTGTAAAACAACTTCAATATAATGCAGTCGTAGAGAGATAGTTTCCTTGGTTTTGTGGCATATTGCGCTCACTTCATCTGCTTTCTCTTGGGCCCCGTTTGTGCTATCGCGGCCTGAATGGGGGTCCTGACACACGGTTTGGGAAACACTGAGGCATACTGTATATTGTTACATGTGACATGTTGTACTGTACTGAAGCCAGCTTCACTGTTGTATTGTTTCTTCGCATGGTTACTTCTTCAACGTTACTTGAATGAGGAATGCGGAGAATGTCGAAATGTATGCCTTGCACGTTCTAGATGTGCTCTAATTGCTGACCCCTGCTGTTGGGCTAAAATCCAGCAACTACACAAAAAGATGAACAAATGCAGAACAGGAGACAGTAACACGGACACAATGACATGATTGAGATCATGATATGCTGTCAATCTTTTTCTGTGTCTCCGGTTCTACATCTTATGAACATGCGCCACATTGCCAGCGCCCTTTCCCTCTAGCTACGAAGAGGGCCTCTGAGTAATAAAAATGCAGGTTGTCAAATGCACGTAAACAGTGCTTACATTTTTGGGGGCCTTTGCTCATCTAATGTTTATGGCAGAAAATGCTCGTCTAGTTCACATGGCATACTGAATATGAGTGTGCTCCACAGCCACAAACTACATTGTAAATTAGCACTGCAGTATGTTTATCGTCACACATGAAATTGCCCTTGATAAGTGCATCATGCAAGCTCATTGATTCTGATGCTAATTGCTCACGAAATAACGTGGAGTGGGGTGAAAGACACTGGAATCACATGTTGCGTCACTAGCAGTACCGTGCTCACTCAGCAGCGACATCTCAAGCAGTGATTTTTCACTGAAGCCTGCAACTCAACGATGAAATTTACATCTTGATTGCAGAAAAAGTAAGCACATGTTTGTTATTACTTGGTATAGAGTTGAAACTTGGTAATGTGATGACGGTCATTCTCGTGGATTTTGGCAATGAAACCATTTTAGGATAAAAAAACACCTGTCAAGGTGTAAGCTATGAAAAGTAGGGAATTGAGTGAGGCATTTTAAATTGCCTTTTTTCCTTTATATTTTCAATGCTGACATACATCAGCTTGTGTAACTGTCAATCTGGGCTATTCCAGCCAAAACCAGCCAGAGATGTAGCTTGCCTCTCATAAATATCACTGGAAACAATTATGTGCATTTTTTAGACGATGCATGTATCGAATGTAACTCATCATTTTGTTTTCTTGAACAATGGGGGCGCATTAAACTGTGCCGAAATATGAAGTTGTCCATTACGAGCTTCCTTCTGACATCTACATATACATCATTTGTGCGCTTTCCTTGCCTGGTGTTAGAGGGGAAGCATGGGTCTGCCATCCCAAAGGGCATGTAGAATGAGAATAAATCTGGTGATGTAGTGAGAACTTGAGAACGGAGCACATTTAGGGTCAAGTTTACGATAAATTTCTGACAAATTAGCATTCTTGAAGGAGCCCCAGATTATTTATGCTCGTAACTGATTGCTTGTGATTAGCTTCGCATAAAAATATCAAGCTGATCTATATTCATTGTTTAACCATGTGTTTGAGAATATCAAGCACTTGCAAAAAATTACTTTTTTTTTCAGATAGTATATTCACATATAGGTCGTCTAAAAGAAATCTTCCCTTATTTGTATAACTAGTCCTCTCCTGCAACATATTGAAAATCTAGAGGTTTATTTTTCTTTAAAAAATTTAAAAAAATTGTCACCATAATGTGCTGCAGCTTGTTCATCAGTTGAGGCAATCTAGAAAGCAAAAAAAAAGGCTGAGAACCTACAGGTGTATTTGCTCTTACGCAAGAAAAATGTTTCGTCAGCTCATTCATATCCCATGACGCTATAGCACACTCTGAACAAATTCTGCATTCAACCGTTCTGCCCACTTCTACAGATTAATTGCAGTCGCTGCTTCATAACAGCTTTGTCAACATTTATGATTGTTTTCACATACCTGAAGTCATCTGGAAAGTGAACAAATCTCATCATTTCAAGGGCATACCCTCTCCTATAGCATGTTCAGAATCTGCTGGCATGTATTTTCTGTAGATCTTATAGCATCAGCTGACCATATTGGCTCAGATCATGTCAGAATGCGACGCAACAGCTTTTGGAAACAACTTATTACGTTCTCGTGTGCCCTTCAACCACAACAGAAAAAAAGCCCACAGTCTTTCTTTCAGTGGAAATAGGTGTCTTTGCTGCATTAACAGAAGGTGGCTCAAATTAATTGTACCTCCTTGTGGCCTGGGTGGAGCATGCCTCACTGTGCTTTATGTCCGGTAATTTCTCCTCCAACCGTATCTCTTTGGCAGTGAGCCACAACGTATGCAGTCTTCAAGCTTTCTTTCACCCGGAAGAACAGCTTACAGCTCTGCAGGCATCAGAATATCTGCACGCAATAGGGGGCTGCAATCTAGCCCTATAGGTGCCAACGTTTTAAATGGTACTGCGAACACAGTCATAGTACCCTATATCTCACGGCACAAAGCAACTATGTCAAAGTTACGCTTGTGGAGGCAAAGCCATGCTTGCCAAAGCCAAAGAGGCAAAGTGATGCTTAGGGAGGGTTTTATTATGCCCTGCTGCTCAGTGTACGACTTGTGTTTTTGGCTGGAACAAACCAATAAAAAAAAATCTGAGGAAAGAAACATGCCACCTTCAGTTGCCATCGTCCAAGCAAACTAAGTCAATAACGGTGGTTGTTATTCACTCTGCTATGTGATTGTGTTCATGTTAATTCACCTGTTTGGTACTGTGGTACCAGCTAGCTTCCTTGCAGCGTAACATATATGTGACCGCATGGAGGACAAAGAGGAGGAATTAGCTAGTCTGGCTTAGGCGCTCTCACACTGGCATAGCTGGTCAAAAAGAAAATGTGGGCCACTGGGCCATTTTCAGTAAGCACTGGTTAATTTCTAGTAGGTGCGGTGCATATAGCATGTCCACGGACTGATTTTTTTATTCTTAGAGAAATCATATTTTTGCAGTTACAAGGGATGACAACACGTTCTACACCCAAGTGGATGTACTAATTAGGTCTCGTTTAATTATTGGAAATAGAAGGTTGGTGCAAATGCAACATCGGTTTCCTTATGTGCCGCTATAGTTTTCAAAAGTACGATCATGACCATTAAGTGCGAGGACATGGCCCCGAAATAATGGTTGTGTGAGAGTAAGTCTCGGAGCGTTCTTTTTTACTTTTCACTTGAACGTGAGGAAGAAACAACGCTGCAGAACTGCAAGGAGCACATTTAATGTAATGTCCCGCAGGATGCAAGTTTTATAGGGGTTTCATATTTCAGCACAATATTTATAAGCTGTAAAAATAGGTGCAAGGGTACCATACAATGAAGTAGCTGGTACCGTAAATTTTAGACCTCTTCTTGGCGTGGGTGCTTGGCATAAAGAGTGACCTGCTAATAAATGTACTTTGGGATTTCTGAATGTGAAAATCATAGGAGAAAGGAAGGCAAACAAATACAACAGAGGGTGCCATTCATTTCTCGCACTTCTGATTTCAGTTACTTATTGCGCTTGGTTTTCTTCAGTTCCAACATTTGATAACCAGAATTTGCACTGTATATCCACGTGAATAAAAAAGATGCAAAAATTTCTGTGAGAAAATTTCACGGTATTTAAGAAAATGGCATTCTTAGGTTCCAGGGTATTCAAAGACCAGTGAAAACAAAGTGCTTGAAGTATTACGTCTAGATACATCTTTTGCAGCTTTTGCATGGCAAATCGTTGTCTAGGAAGGTGCGCGAATCAATGTGGATGTTCCTGAAATTAGAATCTTCTTTTGTTACACTTTGAGATTACCGTATGCTGGTTACAAAAAATTAGGACCTCTGCTAACTCAAGTTAATCATCCGAGAGAAAATAGTTTTTTCTTGCAAACAAACAAACAATTTCTTCACATTCATATGCAGCGTATTTGCAGAAATGCATTTCGAGAGTCTGTCCAGTACCTGTTCCCTGCGTTTATCAGAACGTAGGCTCACAAGGAAAATCACAGGCAGGTTCCGATTTCACGATTCTACGGTTCTGAGGCTGGAACACACACAAACACATACAGACGGATAAACACAACACATCCACACGGTATCGGAATCAGGCTTTTCCGTCGATCGTCACTTTTCAACTCTACGACTTCACAACGGCAGCTGCAGGAGAATGGCGATGTTCGCGACAATGTTCATAAAATAGCAGGTGTCCACCATGGCTGGGACCAACACCGGGAACTCATTTGGTGACACGACACGAATTCAGAGTTCGACATACTCCAATTTGACAGGCGAGCAGCAGAACAAATCATTAACTGCAGTGTCAACAGAATCCTGATAGCCGGCGGAGAATACAGCAAACGATTCGTCCAGACTCGGTACTCTCGTTCCCAGCCCACCGCAAAAAGCCTCACCCTGCGGGGAACTATTTTGAGACGCGGGAGCCAAAAGCCTTCGCTGCTCTGAGGCTCTCGTGCCTGTCAACCAATCAGAGACGATTTATTTTGAAAGTTTGAATCTGAAGCGTTTGCATCGCAAAACTTGATTTTTACAGCTTTATCTTTACACCGTGGATTTTTTCGTGATTTATTTCGAGGAGTTTATTCTCGAAGTTTATTTTGCGAAGTGTAAATCAGAGTGGTCCCCTTAATCCGAGTGGGAAAGCCTCGGCGGTCTTCCTGTGGATTCGTGGGTGCATCAACGAAGATGGGCATAGTTTTCGGGATGGCTGTGTGTGCGACAGCTGATAGCTGTGCGCTGAACTGAACTGCTATTTTTTAAAAACAACTTCAATATATTGCAGTTGTAGCGAGATAGTTTCCTTGGTTTTGTCGCATATTGCGTTCACTTCATCTGCATTTTCTTTTCGCCAAGTGGTGTAACCCCCGCTTTGACTATTGCGGCCTCCCTAAGGTTTATGTGTCAGTTTTGAAAACACTGATATTGTTACATATGACACATCGTAGTGTACTGCAGCAGGCTTCACTGTTTGACTGATAATTTGCACGGTTACTTCTTTATATTATTATTATTCAGGTTTTTATGGCGCACGGACAACTAAGGTCACTTCTTTAATATTATTTGAATTACTTTCATCTGATACTGTACCATTAAATAGGATAGGAATCCATTATGGTTTAGAATTATTTTTCCTTTGCAATGTTCCCACACTAATCTTGACAAGTGTCTCTCTGTGACAAGTTTTCTCTCATTAAATTCCTTTTGAGTTGTATTTCACACTACTTACAGCATAATGTGAGAATGAGAAAATGTATGCTTCACATGTTCTCAGCATCCTCTGCAGCAACTGCTGTTGGGCTTAAAATCCAGAAACTACACACGAAAAAACAAAACAAAAAACAAAACAAATGTAGAACAGACGGCACATCAAAAAGGACAGGACAAAACGATTGGGACTGTGTTATGCTATACATTTGTGTGTGTGTGTGTGTGTGTGTGTGTGTCTCGTTCTGCATTTTTGTGAACATGTGCCATGTTGCCGGCACCCCTGCCCTTTTGTCACAAAAACAGCACAACGGTACAACCTCAGACATCAAAATGCAGACAAAAAAGTACAGAAATCCAACTTAACATAACAAGAGAGAACAAAGTTGGGGATATAGGAAGCTTCTAGAGTCTTGGCACACACGCGGTGACCCTTCGGTTTGTCACAAAAACCGTGGTCCCTCCGCGAACAATACTCCCATCTCCTTAAATAGCGACCGGTTGTGTAATCTTTCATTCAGTTTGGCACTGATGATGTCCGTCGCATGACGGACGAAACGTCTGAGTAAACCTTGTTATTTTGTTATGTCAAGTCGGAGTTCTCTACTTTTTTGTCTAGTTATGTCGTCTCCCGGCTTTTGGAGTATTTTTGCATAAAGATGCAGGTTGTGAGAGGCACATAAACACTGCTTACATTGCTAACCTGTCTATCACAAGACATGTGAAAGGATTGCCCAAATTAAAATTCAATAATACAAAAATGATTCTGAAATACATAATTCCAAGAGAAGGGAGAGTAAACATTGGAATAACAGGTAAAGGTAAAGCCAATACAAACATTACTTTGTTTTATGAATACAACACAGAAAACAGATATGTTAAAAATGAACTTCACCACATAGCTTGCTCCTAGCCAACAACCAGCTCTGATGATATCTGCTATGATTTATTGAAGACGGGTGCCGATAGATGTATGGAAGACCACGGAACACGGACGACACGAACACAAGAAGAAATAAAATCTATACCACTACAAAGAAGATATTCTTAATCAATATGATTACAATCAAATTACAAGTTGTATTATAAAAAGTCCTACACGTGAGAACCATCATTGCAATAGCGTGAATATCTGTCATAACATTTCGAGCGCAATTCCAACATTACACAACTTTTAATTAATCGATTTCTTATTAAATGAACAGCATAGACGTATGGAAATAACGAGAAACAACACAATCAACAGCTATAATTAATAGAGAGCCAAACCTCGCGCACCATCCAACACATAGAGACATAATAGCTAATCAATCTATCAAAAAGCGAAATATTACAATATAGCACAGACTGAACGCTGAAGAACACAGGGACACTTTAAGCAGCGACACGTAAACAACAACAGAGTAAAATAATCTATCATTGAACCTTCATAAAATCGAACAATATACAATTTTCATTCTAACAAACACTACGAACCTTGATGGAGGTATCCAAGACACAGAAGATATGCACTGTTTTCATCTCGGTTTTCACTCTTTTCCTCACAGCCGGGAGACTGTATGCTTTATCCCATGCTTTATCACTCAAAGGGTTGGGGGCTATATTCCTTCGTCCAGCAAACAGAACGCTCTAGAGGTCAGAAAAGAATAAGATAAGGCCACTGAAGTGTTGGCATTCTTCTGATGTGTATGATATACTGCTCTATTTAACCCATGACATATATGTTGTCAAACATTAACTTCTTGCATTCAACATCAAGATGCTATACCTATTCCACCTAAGCGACTCGTCTTTACACGGACACGTGACACACCATTTTGGCACCGAGATTTGATATCTCTGCTTGTTGGACATATCAAGCAAATACTGTGCCAAGATTGTGTTACCTACATGACATGCTGCATCAGCTGAGATATGTTACGGGAGAAATACTCCTGAAGCGATTAAAGGAAGTGCATACGAGTACATATGCTTTGCAAAGTTGTTCCAAAGTTCCAAGTAGTTGTTACAAAGTATGTTCGTGTTGAATTGGCAAAGCATTAGTCATCTCATAACAACGTGATGAAAGAAACTAGTGAGAAATGCGAAGCCGCAAGCACTGTTGCATGGCCATGTTCACAATGGGCAATGACGCTTTTCACTTTGCGTAGCGCGGACTGACGATGCTCAATGAGTGGTTTACAGTGTTTATGACTGATGTAGGCCATGGCAACTACCGATGAACTTTGCAGAGTGTGCAATGATATCTTTTGTGAACAAGACAAACCTCAATATATTCCCACGTAATTCTGATCCTACAATTAATTTAGTTGAGTGTTTCAGGTATTTAGGTGTGCACCTCTTCTTTATACCTTCTGATATTTAGTGGAAATCACACAGTAGTTACGCATCCTCTAAGCCTCTTAAAAAAGTGTCTTCTCGAAGTGGACACGAAAACTACCTTTCGCAGACAGTACGCTGCTGGCATACAAAACCCTTGTACAAAGTGCTTGGAAACGGTACAAATGACATCATACTGTTCATCATAAAAACAAATTACATCCCACTGTTCAACAGAGCCACCAATTTGGTACAGCTGAGCTACGCTCAAAGCTAGGGGGAACGAGTTCGCGTCTAAAAGGCACGGTCTTGAGGGTATTACGGTGGTCTCTGAGAGAGCACGCGACTTTCGGTCCTACTTTTCTTTCAAGAGGAGGCAGCGAACAAGTGCCCATTCGTGGAACCCAGCCCTCCCCTTCCGATTTGTTTCGGTATCACTCTGTCTACCAATGTCATGATGACATTTATATTCTGTTGAGTTTCTTACGTGCTGTCCGGGACAAGTATGTAGGTAGGTATGCCAAGCATTTTTTTTTATTATTAACCTTTTTTGTAGTTTGAATCCCTCGAAAAACCATTGCACAGCACCAGAACACAAAGGCTATATAATGACCCAGTTCCACCAAACTTTTCAGCATCTGAACTAAGATGAACGGTCATTAAACTATCCGCTTCACTAAAGGAGTTATTACTGAAATATTCACCACATCACCGATGCAAAAAAAGAAGTGCCTGTTAAGTTCAAGAATTTGCAACCCTTGATATTGGTTCAGTTAACCAGAGTTGGTGAAACCGGGCCTATGGAAGTCACCGAAACATTCATCACATCACAAACCAAAGTTTGTAAAAATAATTGAGTGCTAACATGAAGTTTTGGCAATTGTGAGTAGCATTTGAACTGCTGCCTATGTAGCTGCCGCATAATTACAAGTAATTCAGAAAAAGTAGTACAAAATTTGAGGGTAGTCTACTGTATCTTCCTCTGCATTGTACTGACAACTGTGATTATTCCAAGTGCTCATCGTTTTGGCCCAGATTCTGTAGGAGATTTATCAGCCATTTGTGTTCTTATTTGTGGTACTGTGGCAAACTAGCCACCCACATACCAGCCTTCCTAGGTTACACATAACATGTAGTTGAAGTGTACACGAAGAGGGGAGTGAAGTCCTGTAGATCACATAAACAAAATACAGAAACCGACACTGGAGGTCCACGCTTCCTCAGGTCCTACCTGAGGAAGTGTGGAAATCCACGCGAAACCATGTACAAATTAAACTTAAACAAAAATCTTCAGTGTCGGTTTCTGTATTTTGTTTATATAACATGTAGTTATAAGAGTGGTTTGAACCACCTCGCAGAAGTTGCAGATGTTGTTCATCAACTTTATTTTGAGATGGACAGGGAGTTTCATTGACTGAGGCAATACTCTACCTCATTGCTGCTTGTGGTGTGAGGAAGGAAATACTGTCCCATGGAGTTCAAAATTGCCAAAAGAGCTTTGAGAGCAGGCATTCGTGGGCTCGATTTAGCCATAGGCCAATCAATTTAATCATCAATCAATCAATCAATCTTAAAATGGCAGTTTGGAAAGCTTGGTAGTGTGGGCAATGACACAGGATATTATCTGGGTCTTCTACAGCACTGCAGTGACAGTATCTGAGAGAGTCAACTTTTCCTCAGGTGGTAATGACACTGAGCTGTAAATGCCCCATTGAGTCACAGTCCATGATCACAGTGCACCATATTGGCGAGAAGTGTTTTGTGGCATCCAAAAACCAAGCTCTCGGTCAACATTGCTCTGTATACACGGGAGGAAAATGTACTGTTGTCCATTGACAGGAAGACTACTTATACAATCCATTGATGTGTTGGTGAACGGGATCTGCTGTCTACGTGACCACTAACAGTCCTTTGCTATATTTCACTGTGATTTAATTAAACACCTCCCTCATGTGACGGTGTTCCCGGCACAGTTATACCTTGCTGAACCACTTTTCGCGGCTCTTATCAAACATAACATTAGCGGTTCTTCATAGGCTGAGGCCGAGGAACGCAAGAGACGTTTACATGATGTTTACGTGATTACCGTCGTGACAAATGGTCGACACAGAAGTTACATACATACATACATTGGATGGTGATGGGGCGGGCGATTCACCGCCGCTGAGGCGGTACACTGCCCTATTCCCACAGCACTTGCTGCAAATGCACAAAAATTGAATATCTACTGCGCACTACATGCTGATGAACAAGCTTACGAATCATTATGCAATGAGAAAGAACATGATTATACAGAGCAGATAATGACAAGAAAGCTTCTCAATTCCATAAGTGGTTCAAAACCTAGCACTGTACACACATGTACTTCTCTTATGATTTAGATGTCTACGACAATGTGCAAGACATGCAATGCCTAATTTGGAAGCCACAAATGGATTTCATATACGTTGTGCCAGCTTGTAACTAATATTTCTTTTCAGCGCAAGTGTTCCACATGTCTGCCTCAGTTCCATGCAGAGGTAGGCATGCAATGATCAAACAATCTTGAGGTATTTTTCAACATGGGTCCTTGGGATTCTTGGGATGGACATGTAACTTCTGCTAAACATTTTTTTAACAATTGGGTGTTAACGTCGAGAGACAACTTGGATCATGAGCGACGCAACAGCGGTCGGTCTGTGGATTGCTTTTGCCCACCTGAGGGTTCTGTAACGTGCGATGAAAGTTCACCACACGGCACCCCGTATTTAACATCCCTCGCGGAAGACGGCGTGTCTAAGCAACTTGTACCCTACCACCAAGTTGTTGGCGTCCTCGGCCGGGTTCGAACCGGGATCAGAAGGCGAACACGCTACCGACTGAGCCATCGACTCTGCTAAACATCGAAAAATCCTGTAATCTCTGCACCATCACATGTGTGTGTGTGTTTTTATCAATGTAAATAAAAATTATTTGTTTCACGGTTGGTCTCTGTGTAGCTTGTACGAGAGTACAGCCAGGTTTCAAGGAAGGCTGCACAGCAACATCGTTCTCCAATCATAGAGTGAGCCATCTCTAAAAAAAATCATTGGGAGGTCAATACAGATCATAGCAACTTCAATAGATTGCTCATCATCGGAACTGTTTCTTGCATGTATCTCACCTTGAAACCCGTGATAGACTGCTGATGGAAATGTACTGCGAATAGCTGATACGCAGCAGCCGGGCATTTGCCTGCGATGTCCACGGCCAAGGCGGCCCCTCACCCAACATAAGAACAAGGTATATGCTGCAAACCGTAGGGTACTGCAGAAACATAAAAAGGAATATGTTCAGTTTCTTCGTGCAGTCCCGAAACTTAGTTCGGTATTCTAGAAATTTTACATGTACTCCTCACACTTTCGTGGTTTTCGTATGTAAACTATCACGGTGCAGTAAGTATAAAAATATGGCTATTACAGTACCTATTCTCGTCTCTGTGTTGCTCCAGTTGGGTGGGGATGTAGTGCCTCATGTGTCGTACAAAAGCGCAGAGAATTTCACGGTGAAGGCACAATAGTGGAAACATATGATGCTGAGCAATGCAGTCAATGTTGTTTTCGTCACAGATTTGGGAAATAATCACGACGCTTCGGCAGCACAGAAATTCATCTGGGCGTTCCGGATTGCAGCCCAAGCACCAACACCTAAATAAGATATACAGAAAGCCGCCTCAACAACATATGCTGTGTAAACAGACAGTCGAACGACGGATCCATCTTATATTTAGGGATGCAACTGGTGCAAGAATCCTTTACGAAAAATCAAGAAGAAAAAAAAAACTTTGCAGTCACCTTGATTCACCTTGAGTCAGTCTCACTCAAAAAGACATGCCATCGGCTCCTTAAAATGCCTCCTAAGTGCAATAATGCAAACGTATTGTACAGATACCTTTCTAAGTTAGTCCGAGAAATAGTCGACGCCATCTACATTGGGTAATAATACGAGTCAGTGGCCTGTGAACCTGTCTAACCTGGACGTTGCTTTTGAGTCACGAGACCTTTCAGACTATCGTTGAATCTTTGGGAGTGAACCAATTGCAAGTGAAAGCTCTGTGTCGTCTGTCCTTTTCCATTCCCGTTATACGAAAAAGAAAGCACATGTTCTTGATGTCTCCTCTTTTTATTAAAGAGAGACCTCTCGTAACGCAATGCTTGTTAAAACTTAAATGTTGACACTTTACAGGACTGCTCACATGTAAGACACCGCTAACAAAATTTGCCGTCCATATAAGCATACGTATCGTTCCGTACATGACTAATTCATCCTAGGTGTTGGTGACTCGTTGTTAATAAAATGGGTTAACCGTTATATAATTAATGTTCTTAATTTTCCATAGATGCTGTGCATGACATGTTTCCTGTTGTTAGGAAATTCTTACATTTTCTTCATTATCAGATACTACCCTGACCTCAGCTCACGAAACACGAAAAACCACAAACTTAGACGAGGGCAACACCATCGTGTGCTTGTTTTTCCAACGATCCACTCCTTCCTAGTAATGTGATGTGGCGCGACGCGCAGTCTATAAGTTGCAGTTTCAGTGACCTGATATTGAGCTTTCATATAGCTAGATTAACCGCCGAGCAGTTTGCATCCGAACTCATAAACTTGAAAAATCTGTGTGGCAGACCCCCAGAGAAAAACAGAACCGTAACACAACTTAAAAATTAGCCAGTGTGGTGCTTCATATTTTCGTAACCTGTGAAAATGGTAAAAACTTTATTTGGAGTGTCGTGTGTTGTCACTGCTGTTTGTGTTTTTGTTTTTACTGTTCTTGAGAGTTTCTAATGATTTTAAGGGGACAGTGGGGACAAGCTTTTCCAAATTGATCATAGCAAACTATAGTGGGAAGAACGTTAGAGTCCAAAGGAGTCGGTCCGTTCACAGAAGGGCTCGTGAATTTCATTGTCATGGTACATGATCTGCATATTACTTTTACGTACTTTTCCATTACTTTTTGTTACATCTTGCGACCTATCTTACAGTACATAAGATGGATGCAGCCCTTGACCTTGATGTGGACACATTGCTTTGTTCTTGCTACTGCAGGTGCCTCAGCAGATGCCACAACTTCAGCTGTTGCAAAGGCACGACGTCGGAGCAGTACGAGTGGTGAACTTTCCATTTTCAACATGATCAGAGTTTTATGATGAAATATAAGCATGACCTTACTATCAAGGCAACACTATCAAACAGGATGACACATGCGAGACAGCTCAAACGAGCAAATCATCTCACAAACGAAAGTTAAATGCCCCATGACCAACCTCAACCTGAACGCGGTTCCCCAAAAAAGGCTCAAAGCGGCAAGTGTGTACAGTAGAAGTACACTAATTCGATATCGCTTAATTCGAAATTCGGTTAATTCGAAGGATTGCTGCAGTCCCGTCTTCGCGTGTTACAATGCGACTGCATAATTTGAAGAAAACTGGCCCGCATATTGCTTAATTCGTAAGTACCGAATTTCGTCATCTTCGATGGTCTTCCAACCCACGCAACGACGACATGCCTTAGAAACCACGTGCTTGCTCCTTTGCTGACTTCCCTTTCCGAGCCGTCAATCCCGCGGCGCAACCTCCTCGCTTCTTGTGCTTCCTTGCCAGCCAGAGTCCTAGCTATGTTGCCATTACGGATTATGAGAACGCGTTTTGGATTGCTTTATTTCGTGCATAGGTTGAATCGCCTCATTTTGTTTCCACGATACGATGGAGATTTTGGGAATAATTACAGAACGCTTTACATTATTCGCTGTACAATAGTAGTGGTTCCCTGGTACATTTTCCTGTACAATGGTACATTGTTCCATGTAACATGGTAGTGGTTCCGTACTTTGACGCCCCGTGACTCCCCTGGCTACCCGCCATTGGACCGCTGACATTCCCCCCTGGCCATGGTGAGCAGAGTTGATCCAGCGCTGGCTTTCCGCATGCCTCAACATACCTCTCATCAAGATGCCGCGTTAATTCATCGCATGCGCCTCGATGTGGCTTTTACAGTGCAGTGGCGTTACCGCTTGAGAGAACTAGACTCTCCCCAAGGCTGTCACTGCAGTGCAGTAGAAGATCTAGAGCACATTCTTCTCCATTCCCCACACTATCAACGTTCCCGAACCGTATTCTCCGGATCCCCTTAACGACTCTCGCCCCCTCTTTCACACAAAATTATGTTCTCTGTTCCCTTACACAACCAGCCCACCAACGCTCTGCCCTCAAAGCTCTCCTCACCTTTCTGGATATCGTAGGACTTCGATCGTTACTGTGAAGGGCCTCATCATTTCATTCCCCGCACCACCACCAGCAATGGGGTAGAAACTCCCCATTCATCATCTCTCAATAAAGTTGTTGTTGTTCCCTGCACAAAAACGTTGTGTATTCCATTCTGATTAGTGTGGATTCGTCTACAGTGGCCAAGCCTCTCACTGCGTTTTTCCAAGGTTGGACCAACACGTACAGTGTCCATATTCTAATTCAGCAGCACATTTGCAAATGTGTAACAATTCTGAACCACTTTGGAAGGAAACTTCCATGATTTCTAGGAAGCTTGTATTACGAAAGCGACTTGTAAGAGTAGCGCTGGTCATTCAGTCTTGTGGTTATTGTGTAAGTAAATTAACTTTCTGTGTCTATCCAACTTGAAGTATCTTGTGGAATATCTGCTTCCTGTTTCCCACGGCCGAGTGTACAAGCTTTTCGTTTTGAGCCTTTTTCGGGGAGTTGTGATCAGGTTCTTGTTGTTACGGGGTATCTAACTTTGGCTCACTTTGTGAATACATCATTTCCTTGCTCTGAACGGGTTTGTCACGCGGAACGGTTGCATACCAGGCGTGCCTCGACGTGACACCAAAACGTCTGGTCTGTTGTGACCCCTCCTTCCGTCCATTCCTTTCTTCCACAGCAGCAGTCTTGTGTAGTAGTTCCCAGCCGCGCGACAACAACCCGGGAGGAACCGGATAAAACCCGAAAATCTCATACCCTATGTATGTGGTGTCCTCCTTGATAGTGTTGCCTCAGCTCCGGCTTATAGTTCATCATGATCTTCCATCAGCTAGCCTGTGCTGCGTCTACATTGAATTTTCTATTATGGTTCTGTAGTGACTTTTCTGTTATTGTGTGGTGCAGGCATTCACGCAAAATGTCTGAAGTTGCTGCTGCTGCTGATGATGATGATTGGGAGTTTAATGACCCACTGACAACAAAGATCATAATGCGCCATACACTGAGGTATGGTTGAGACAGTGGTGATGTTATGGTTATTTAAGAGTAAACACGATGACTAATAAAAGATGAGTGTATACGTGTAATACCCTTGTCACACTGGCACATTTAGGGCCTTTACTTCTCAACTGCTTTAGTAGATACGGCAACAAGTTCGATGCCGGAGAGCGCGCGAAACAGTGCTGCGTGAATGTTTCCTGTGTCATTTGTGGAATTTCCAAAAACCCTTGAGATAAGAGGTTCTGAATGTGCCCGTGTGTCAGGGGTATAAGACTACAGAAGGCTAATAACGCCAATGTCTCTGAGGAAGTCAAAGACGCTTGTAAAAGAGACGAGACCCTCGTCACCAAGCAATAGGGCTGGGTGAAGAGGTAAGAAGTGTTTATAAAATTCCTTGAAGTGATGTTTGCGATGTAATTCATGAGGTGTGCATGTGATGAGTATGTGTACAACAGACAGGAGCTCACCACAGTGCGCACACTGAGGTGACTCCTCTCCCCGAAGTAAGAACCCATGTGTAAGGTACGTATGGCCTATACGTAACCTTGCTCGTAAAGTGCACAACAGGCGGTTTTCCAGCCGGTCTCCTGTATCCTGAATGTGAGGTTTAACCAAGTGGAGCTTGTTATTTGTCTGTGTGTTCCAAAAGGCTTGCCACAATCTGTGCAGTGATTTCTTGAGTGCCGATCTCATGCCTTGCACGGACATCTCAAAAGGTGTGATGTCATTTTGGAGAGCAGCTGCAGCTGCTTGATCTGCCAACTCATTGCCGTTGATGTCTACGTGGCTGGGCACCCAGCATAGGATGAGGGAATACCCCTTGGTTCTTATGAAACTGGCTAAAGATCTTGCTCGCTGCACAAGAAAGTTCTTTGTTGTGTGCTGACTACAAATTGCGTTAATGGAACTCAAGGAGTCTGTATATATAACAGAAGACTTTATGGAATATTGAAGGATATAGTTGAGAGCCAAGATAATGGCGTAAACCTCGGCAGTAAAAATTGATGCAATTTTTTTTATACGATGAGACCTTGTGTGCATGCCACAAATCATGGCACAAGTCACTCCTGCACTAGACTTGGGTCCATCTGTGTAAATCTCAGTATGGTTGTCAAAGCTGTCTTTCAAGTGTGCAAACTCTTGTTGAAGTACTGATGACGCGCTGTCTTGTTTCTTGTATTTTTTCAGAGATGTCAGACCTTGGAGGTGGTTCCCAGGGTGGGAGCTTTCTCCTACACTCTACAACTTGTAGGTCACAGGACGAGAAACCGTGGCAATCAAACTCTGATGAAATTCGCAAAGAGAATGGATAGACGACAGAGGGCTTGTTAATAAAAAGCTGTTTAAAGCGTGTGTGCTTGACGCAAGTCGAGGCTGGATTTTGGGGTACACTATTTATTCTAAGTGCGTACGATGTACCGAGATAAGAACGCCGTCTATTCAAGGAGCATTCCTCCGATTCAACATATAGACTCTGTGCTGGAGACGTTCGGAAGGCGCCAAGCACTAGCCTGAGCCCCTGGTGATGGACAGGGTCCAGGGCTTTCAACACCGACTATCGAGCAGAACTGTAGCCAAAGGACCCATCATCCATTTTGGAACGAATACATGCAGTATACACTTGGTAAAGTGTTTCCTGGTCTGCACCCCAAGATCTGTGAGAAATGATTTTTAAAATGTTTAGTGACTTGACACACTTTATCTTTAGGTTTTGGATATGAGCCTTGAAGGTCAGCTTCGAGTCGAAAGTAATGCCAAGAAATTTGGCTTCTGGTTGAACAAGGATATCTTGTCGGTTAAGCTGCAGCGTAGGTGGTGAAAACAGTCCTCTAATCCTAGAGAAATGGACACACACAGTTTTCTCAGCTGAAAATTTAAATACATTTGATGAAGACCACTTGGCCATATTGTTGATGGCGACCTGCATCTGTCGTTCGCATATTGACAGGTTCGTGGAGCAACAACATATTTGAATGTCATCCACGTACAAGGGGAAAGATATGGAGGGTGGGATGACATTGGTCACAGAGTTGATTTTCACAATAAATAAAACAACACTGAGAACGGATCCCTGCGGGACACCATTCTCTTGTACGAAGGGGCGGGATAGAGTGGGTCCCAGTCGCACTCTAAAGGATCTGTGCTGGAGGAAGTTTGAGATGCATCTAAGGAGTCTGCCCTCCACGCCAAAAGAGTAAAGATCCTGCAGAATACCGTGTCGCCACGCGGTGTCGTACCCTTTCTCTAAATCAAAGAAAACGGATAAGCAATGTTGTCTTCTGATGAAGGCTTCACGGATAGTGGTTTCTAGCTGAACAAGGTGATCCATAGTGGAGCGCCCTGTTCGAAAACCACATTGAAATTCAGAAAGGCAATTATTTTCTTCCAGATGATGAACCAGCCGGTTATTGGCAATTCGCTCAAACGTCTTCCCAATACAACTCGTAAGGGCGATAGGTCTGTAACTGGCTGGATTCGATGCTTCCTTTCTTGGCTTGAGAAGGGGAATGACAGTCGCAGTCTTCCATAATAATGGTAACGTTCCCTCTGCCCAAACGTGGTTAAAGAAAAGGAGCAACAATTTTTTTAAGTCGTCAGACAAGTGGCACAGCATAGAGTAGGTTACTCTGTCTGGGCCCGGGGTAGTGGCTTTAGCAGCGAATAGGGATCGCTGAAGCTCCACCATCGTGAACGGCTGATTGTATACGTACTCATCACCACCACTCATTGGATTTTTTTGTTTCTCAGCGTTTGTTTTTACTCTAAGAAATTCGGGACTGTAATGGGATGAATCAGAGATGCATTCAAAATGTTGTCCGAGCGCATCCGCCTGTTCTTGTAGGCTTCCGCAAACCTGCCCGTTGACTTCTAAAAGAGGGATTGTATAACTGCGGTGTTCTCCTCTGATTTTGCGAAGTCTGTCCCACACCACTTTGAATGGGGTACTGTCAGATAGGGAAGACACGAAGTTGTGCCACGATGACCGCTTTGCTTGTTTCCGCGTCCATCTGGCCTTGGCTCTCGCCTTTTTAAACAAAATAAGATTTTGTGATGTGGGGTACCTCCGAAATGTACCCCACGCATGATTTTGAAGTTTACGAGGTTCCTTGCACTCGCTGTTCCACCATGGCTTCGGTCGTTTCGGTAGACGACCGGAAGTCTGGGGAATGGATTGTGTTGCTGAATCGAGGATGACGTTGGTAATTGTGTCTGAAGTTGCTTCTGAAGAACAGACTTGCTGCGTGAGCTTACAAAGCGTGTGGGAGCTGTTGAGAGCATGTTAGAAAGAGAGAAACTATGTTGTTCCAGCCTCAGAACATCAGTTTCTCTCTTGTTCAACAGGTGCCGCTTGCGTCGATTTCCGTCGTATGAACGTGTGTATGAGTGAGCAAAAAATGTAAGATTGAAAGGAGGGTGAATGAGAGTGAGTGGCTGGTTCGTCGTCGCTTCAGATGACGCACCCCGAAAGTCGCTGGTGAGGCGTGTTAGCTTAGCTCAATTGGTAGAGCCTGTGGGAATCGCCTCACGGCCCGCCCAGGGCCGGCAATTTCCACTCCCAGGGCCGCACCACCCGCTCGCTACCGGAGTACCAAATGCATCGCACAGACCAAGTCGGCCAGACTCAGTTTATTCTCATACCTTTCAACGGAAGCCAGGTATCCGCAACCAACCCCCCGGTGAACACCAAAAGGCAGCCCCAGCCTTGAACGGAACAATCTCCAAACCCGCTCGGAAACCGAGCGCCTCTTTTAAACCAACAAACCCCGCCCACAGTTCTCTCTAGAAGGGAAACCGTCAACAAAACAGGTAAGGGACACAGATAAGGAGCGTAGATATCAACGCACAGATCTACGCGAAATCAGAAGCTCAGAAATAATCTTTATCGTGAAAAGGCGAAAGTTCCACATCTTCGAAAAGGCGAAAGTTCCACAAGCCCTGGACCGGTAGTCCAGAAGATATGGGTTCGATCCCTACAGCTGGCTAACCTTTTCAGTGACTTTCATCTTTCACCGAGAGGAAGATATCAGGCTCGCACCTCATGAGGAGCTCTCAGATGATGGAGCGCTAATCATTGTACAAGCGCTTTTATAGCTGGAAGAGCTTGAGAGGATTGAATCTGTGCTACAGGAATCAATCACAAAAGCATACTTGGTCAGTTTTGTCTTTCTCTGCACCCAATGGCGCGCACATATGACCTCTCTTTAATTACATCTTCATATACGCAGACAACTCGACTGGACTTCTCGGAGGTATCGACCTGAAGGAGGTTGTAAAGATAGTCATGGATATGTCACTTCGAAACAATCTTCAAACTCAATTTAGTGTCGAAATGTGTCGAGGGAAGAGGGCCTTCAAAAACCTGTCAATCTGCGGCATTATTGTTGGTGAGCTATTTACAAGACTCTTAACATTTGTCTCGCGATACCTGATATCTCTTCTGAATTGTGGTGCCATAAACAGCCAGAGTTTTAAAAGCCAAAGTAAGAGGACTAGCAGTAAAGGCAGCATGCTCCAATGTATCCACATTTACGGATGACAGCCTCTAATGGTGTTCAAAGATGTCTACATTGTACCCTCGACGGACACTATTTAGAGGACCAGGGTTGGGCTGGCAAAGCCTATCGTACCTGCATGTATCACTCATGTACTGCTTGCCATGCCGTTTATGCATGAGACTTGCCTTCCGTGGACAAAAACATTGGTTCTCGAGGCATCCTCATAGTAGCTGTACCACTGTAGTAAGACATGCCAATCATACCACACATGGGAGGAAATTACATGAAACTGCGTTGGATGACTGATTAACTAATCTCACGATTTACCAGCCATTCACAGCTTCATTGGTCAATCATTGGCATTCTCTAATCAGGCAACCATTGGCAATTTCATTGGCTCGATATCGGACCGCTTTGCAGTGCCAATGTTAGACCAATATAGGCATATTTGCTTACCAATATTGGACCAATCGTGGTCAAGTGGTGGTGTGCTGCTTGATTATCTACTGTTATTTGAGAAGTTGTCATGTTACACGCTTGGTGGCGCTACGCACATGTTCAACGCCATTCATTTCGATGATCATTGAAGAGTTGCATGTGTGACAGGGGCTTGTGTAATTTTGTGTAATTATGCTGTTGCAATGTTTGAATTCGTCTGTGTTATGTAGTGAAATTGTAGATAGTTTATAAAAAAGAACACTCAGACGCAGTCTTTCCAATGGATGATCTTTATTCTTGACAGTCGGTGCAGGACGGCTTCGTGACTAGTTCTGCAAGTGAAAGTGGTTAGCACAACGCGGGTCGACATCGCTGACGTTACGAGTCAACTCGTGTTGCGAAACTAGTTCATTGAATTTCGTTTCGCAGCACCCAGTCTGTTCGCTGTTGCTAGCATTCATGCGTTCCCACAAATCAACAGCTGCAAGATTGATACAATGTCACGGACGCATGTACGTGGTGCACCATTATGACTTCTCGTCGTCAATAAAGCGCTATCAACAGATTAAATAAAGTAGAGGGACAATGAGCTTTGGAATACTCCAATCCTGTTTCAAGAATGCGGACGCTGGTCAGCGCCTGGATCAGAGCACTGGATCAGCGCCCGCGTTTTTGAAAGAGGATTGTTCGTGTTGAAGAGCACATAGTGTTGTACACCATGTTATACATATCAGAACATGGGCAGTAGCATATCTTGAGACTCATACAATAAAGTCACGCGCTTTGTTCGGGAGACACAGATTTGGCGACACTAGAAGTTGTGATGCAAAAAATAATAATGATTGCAGTTTTCACTCTAGCGTGGGTGGCGCTTGTGTCTTTGCTTATTGTACAACATTTCACAAGGAAATTACACACGTACACCGAAGAGGATGTGGATTTCCAACGTTGTTGACCATGACACAGGGAACGCAAAAACCCAGTTGCACTCTACGTTGCCTAGCATGCGATGCGGACACAAGCTATTTTGTCCAATTCAGCGACCAACAACCAAACGAAAGTTTCTTTGAACCCTCTAACCGTAACTGCTTCTAGCTTTTCTGAAAACTGGTGCTGATGCTATGATATTGAAAAAAGGTTACGGGTATAAATCATGGTAAAAACTGGGTAGTTAAACCTGAAAGCAAAAAGGCTACCCTAGCGCCGAAGGCTTTTAATGCTTTTAGCATGTGCTATTATACAAACAGAGTGATTAGGTGTGGTTCAATATTAGTCACAGGTACATAATTATTGTATTATATTGTATATTAATATTGATACGGCAGCACAGCGTGGAGATGGCAATGGTTTAATGAACAGAATGAGAATGCGCGTGACATGCACCCACCGCTGCTAACACCACCGTCGTCGTCGTCGTCGTCGTAACATTGCCCCCCTCCCCGAGGCGTGACCTCCGGGGCACGACAGATGGAGAATGCAATGCTATGGGGGGCACAACAGGTGTCGACGATGATGAGCAAGGCAACGGTGGGGCGAATGATGGAGATGTGTCCCGATGCGGTGACGTACAAATCGTGGACAGGTGGGCGATGATGGGGCGCTGGTGAATTGACGCTGTGCTGCCTCCACGGGGTCTGTGTCGAGAGTATCCCTCACTGGGCGCTGCCGTCGTGGGCGTCGTTGGGCGCCTTCGGGGCTGGGGCATCTTCGGGGCTTCGTCGTCGTCTCGTCATAGGGTCGGGGCTGGGGCGTCGATGGCCACGACAACAGCGCTTTCAACGAAGGATGCCCCGCACCTCCACCAAATGATACGGCAGCACAGCGTGGTGATTGCAATGGTTTAATGAACAGAATGAGAATGGCCGTGCGTGACATGCACCCGCCGCTGCTAACACCACCGTCGTCGTCGTCGTCGTAACAATATTATATATTGTCGCAAACTGCTGACAAACTTGAAAAGGTTTGAATTAATTGAATACTGTACAAGTTCGCTGTATATCACAGTAGTTTGTCCGTCATCACACTGCGTATGAGTTCCATAGTTCTGCATATGTGTATCACGGTCAGTTTTCATGGATTCATCAATGTTATACGGCTGTGAAAATAGCTGCAGTAAGGTGTTGACCAGAGGAGTGAAGCTCGCAGTGAAATGTGTTACTGGCGGTTCGTCAGCCGCCAATGTGGTCTCTTCAAACCAATGCGGTTTAGTGGCTATTTAGTCTATATGTCGCTGCACAATCAAATACATAAATCAAATACAAGGTTTACATAGTTTAGAGTCTAATATGGAAGTTTAAATGTCTTCGAACTGGAAATCGTGGCGGGAGCCGTTTGTTCTTAGGTAAGTGTCGCATTTCGCTGCACTAAGCGATTTGTATCTTGCTGATTCCGTGCCTCTTTAGTAACTGGTTTAGGAAGGACTAATCATCGGCCGGGAAATGAGAATGGCGTGTGGTCGATGACATAGACGAAACAACAAGCAAATTACTTACATTTTTCCCCCCATAGCCTTCAGTCCGAAGTCCTACATAGCAGACACTCCCAGTATTCCCATGTCATGTTAGAATAAATCGAAGAAACTGCTTTATAATTATGTACAGTACCTCAGATTTTGAACTGCTTTTTGAGAAAAAGTTGGCAGGTACCTGAGGTGTATACCCAATTCCTCAATTACTCGGGGGGTTTCAACACGAAGCGAGCTGCATTAGTGAAGGATGCTAGGTTGTTAACAACAATAATAGCAATAATAGGACAACTTCCAACAATAGCTACAATTCAGAAGCCCTACAGCGTCACGGCACCGCTTGTGCTCCGTTTGGGTTTTCCCTGGGTTTTCCGGCAGAATTTCTAGGACAATGTCATTGCGCCTTATTTAACTCATGTACGACATGGGTGTTGCAAGGCGTGTGTAGCGCTTGTCTTTGTGGGTTTCTTTGCCTCAACTACACGTACACCTCACGTCGGTCACATGTAGACTTCAACGCGACACCAGAAGCGTAACATAGTTGCGTCAGATCTTCATCTTCTCCTTCTCCACTGAACCGCGCCGCCACATTCTCAAGTCCACGCAGAGGTTTGCGATATAACAGCTTGTCTTCACATGCTTGGCGTAGTAGACCGACCTAGAGGAAGGGTCTCCGGGCTTATCATGTATATGAAATAGTAAAATACGGGGGGAGGGGCTAGCCGACGCTTTCGCATGCTTGTCAGAGTTAAGACGCGACAAATGACTAAGACAAATGAAGGCGCTCACAAACCAGTTAGACACCCGCCGCGAATGTCTTAAAACAAAAACAAAACAAAAAATTGCGCAAATACATTATTGGCGACTGTGACCAATCGTTTTCCTTGCTTCCTTTTAAATAATCAATCAATCAATCTAGGCGATATATTTTGTGCCTTGTTGCTATCCTAAAATTGTCCAGCAACATCATAGATGGAAAAAACAGAACTCTTCACAAAACAACGTCTGCTTCTCCTTTGCTTTCCGCCTTGCCGCGCCCGGTTGCGTAGTGTCGCGCCTGGGTTCCAGAGCGAGTGACAAAACGCCATGGCGTGACCAAGACGTGTTTTTTTTTTACCAGCCGTGTCATTCGCTTTGAAGCAAAAAGTAACAATAACTTCAGTGACGACATCAGGTTGCTCAAGGATCTCTTCGCCTTTTTGGACGCCACAGGACTTCGATCCTCATTGTAACAGACCCCCCCCCCCATTCCTTCATTCCCCCGCTTCACCTCCAGCAATGGGGTAGAGTATCGTCCTCGGCGATGATACTCCCCACCCATCATCCTGAAATAAAGTTGTTGTTGTTCACATTGCACGTCACCCTCGTGCCCTTTCTCGTTGTCTTCGTTGTCTCCTTGGCCCATGCAAGACGACGTCGGTACAAACAGAACAGCGCTTAGCACAAGCACCGCGCCTCACCGCAAGTTTACACTTCCGGGCGCGACATTTATATCGGCATGCATATCGATCCAATATCGATATGCGAACGGATATTTTAGAAATATCGATAAAATTGTTCTGGAAAAATATTGATTTAATTCATACGAATATCGATATTGTTGCATCGCTATTGTGATGGCAAGGTAGATTTCCAGAAGCTCCCGTCCTACCGTTCTGTAACGGGTGTCTTGATGTCACAGATCGCTTTGAGAAAAATTCCCGTGCCATTCACTCGCCATCCAGGGTGTTATTGACGTGCTGTTCCAACTGTGGTGTTCGAACCGTCGGCCATGATGGTTGTAGCGGCATGCGGCTTCAGGTGTACTAAGATGGTAACATGGGAGAGCCTATTCTTGATCACATTCAAAACGGATGCAACTAAATCATTCGATGGGGGATCCGATCTCGAGGGTAAAAGTTAATGGAGCGGTCGGAAAATTTCTGCGCTTCCAAGAATATGACGACGATACACACTTACTAGCCCATGAAATTATCGAAGTTGGCAGACGTTTGTTGGTTGAGGGAAATTCTGGATGGTCTCTGCCTTGCCCTCGAACGGGTGATCCAGTGTCTGTCGAAGCCATGACCAAGAAACTTGATTTCGAGAGAGCTAACTGATAGATTGCGGTGTCTAATATAATGACATGGGGGTCGAGACATTCGCATAGCAAGTAGAGGCGTTACTCGTGGTCTTACAAAGTCGAGACTCTCGATAACCTGATAACCTGACTCTCGATAACGTTTCAGTTCGTTACGCAGGCTAAATAGGTTGTGTAGGAACGTGACGATGGCTGTTTCAGGAATATCAACGGGGGCAATGGGCATGGTGGCATGCCAGGACTAGATCCATTTTCGGGAAGAACATGGTCCTGCGAAGGGCTACTGCGAAGCCTTGGAGATTGGATCGTGGGTACCGACCCTTCTTAAGTGCGCGGATACTATCGCACGGGTGAGGGCGAGCCCAACTGCTTGAAGAATGTCGGATCAGTCGCGTCAATACTCGATCGTCCGCGAGAGGTCTTGTCATGGAAATGTAATTCATGACATGATACATTCATGACACGTAGTGACTCTAAGGTTTTGGACATGAGGACAGGCTGGGGAAATCAATAACGTGCCTTGGAATGTGTACTTTTTGCTGGAACGGACGGCAATATCTGGCCAGTTGACATGGCCATGATGGAAACCCGCGAGACTTGTCCTAGCATTCACTAGTACTCGTGCCGTCATTTCCCTGGAACCTGAACGTGGGCTAGGAAGTCTGCGCCGATAACTGCATGTTTTACATGGACCACAACAGAGACCCGGATAGCCGCAGCCCTTCGTGAACAGTCTTCGTTATATGCCCTAGGGGACGCAGTTACGTTGACAGATCCAGGGATGTTCCAGCATGTGGTCGCTTTATGTTGACGGTTCTTGGAGGAATGATCTTACGCCTGTGTCAATGAGACGTGGACGGCTGTGTGTCTGTCCCTGAGGAACAACATAGATGAGCGAGGATTTGCTGGGGCAACAGCGCTGTTCGTTGACGATAAAAGCGCTAAAAGAGACACAGACACGAACAGGGACGAACACAGAAGGCACAACATAGAGCACTCTTGAGTGTTGTATGTTGTGTCGTCTGTGTTGGTCTCTTTTAGCGCTTTTATCATCAAGGAAATGTACCATCAGGCCCAAATGGATGTTTTAGTGAACAACATTGTTCTCCGCCATTCGCTTTCAGGGCTGTTCCACGAGAATGAGCGGAGCTGCTGCCATTTTTGGGCGTAGTCGTCGAACACCTGATTATACCATCAAATGAAACTGGTTGACTTCGACGACGGAATCGTGAGTACCTCCTGCGTGGACAAAACTACTCGGACTGTGCGAACAAAAAAGTGCAAGGTAGACGTCACGAATTCGCTCAACCTCTCGATATCTGCTCCAAGTTTAGCTAGTTCGGAGTGTTCGTTGGCAACATCTGTAAAGGCTGCTGTTGCGATGGACGACATCACGTTGTCTATGACCCTGTCGGGAGTTGCGCCACAGCAGCAATTGGGATGTCATCGGATGGTATGTTGTCGCAGTTTATGAGGATCATGCGGTCGCTTGATGGCAGTGACCGGAGAAAGAGCTCAAAAGTCGCTGCATGCGCAAACCTAGGATGGTTTGCGATGATCTAGCTGTTCCGATATCATGAACTGCTGCAGTCGTCGCTCCTCAGGCGTTCTTGTCCACCTGATGAGTTATTTCGTCTTGTCGTGAGGCCCCAATGTGGGAAGGTCATAAAGACGGCACAGACCTCCGTGGCTTCGGTTGGGGTCAAAGCAACAGTAATCTGATTAGCTATGTTATCTGATTGTCGATCCACAGTGTCGCAACCTGCGATTCACGCACAAGCCGCACAAACCGCGGTGCCCGGTCTGGGAGCAAGGAAGGCAGTATTTACAAAGTGATCGCAGTGATGCGGGAAGCCAGGAAAGAAGTGTGAAGTTTACCGGGAGTGCCGCCGACGATGATGGTGGTACCGAGGTGTTATAAGCGTCCGACATCTGAGTCGCCAGTTATGGGCAAAGAGATGTCGAACCAAAGTTTATTGACTGAAGCGAAAGAGGGCAGGGAACGAATGCGCGGATGCACTGTGGATAATGAAGGTGACAAGTGCACCGTGGCCATAATGCAGTCATCGTCGTCGCTACAGAATAGGGCATATACAAACGTTCCTAGATACATGTGCGTAGGTGTACCGCTATCACAAGCGTCCCTCCGCACGTGAAGTGATACATTTTAAAATAAGTATGCCGCGTAATTCAGACCAGTAATGCAGAGGACCGCCGAACAGCGTCTTCTCTAACAAATCGTGTTCTCACATTCCCTTTGGGGTTCACGGCAAGAAAAGCATGAGCTACAGCGACTTCACGGCGTCACGAATATCCCCGGTCTAAATGAAGGACAGTCAACAATGTTTCGCGCATGACAAACCTTAACCAGCAAGCCTTGTTGTGAACTGGTAGCATAATTGCTCAGCAGAAGAAAAGGAAGATACACACACCGGATGGTACTCACAGAGAATCCCCCGACAACGGATGCGACGTTCACGCGTCGTCAATTCCGACCGCCAAATTCAAGCCTGGAAAATGGCAGTTGTTACCAAATTCCTTCCAGAGTTTCTCTCCCGGGTTTGAACACCAAAATATAAGGAACATGACAACTGGTCTCTGTAGATGTGCTCGGTTTAATGGTTATGAATCGAATGACAGCAGATGCGCGTGATCATCGGATGGGTACTGACTTGAGTGTCCTTGTCGTCGCCGTTTCTAATGCATATTCCGTCATTCGATTCATAAGCATTAAACCAAGCACATCTACAGAGATCAGTTTTCATACTTCTTACATTTTGGTGCCGAAACCCGCGAAAGAAACTCTGGAAATGATTTTGCCACTGGACCATGCCCCAAGGATCGTCTCAAGGAGCACAGAGAAGCTGTCTGCGGGAAAATCACTCGGCTAAGTTCGGAGATCACACAACTCCCCCAGGAAATTCCTTCGGTCAAAATCCTGGAGCTGAAGGTCGCGCTCCTGAGTCGTCATGCTGGAGTACTGCGAGATCTTGACGGACAGTATTATGAGACCATAGACTTCGACGAGACAGACAGCGAAGTAGAAGGCTGCGACGTTCTTTTACCTGGAGATGGTGGTAAGTGCTCACGTGCGCGCCAACAGGTTTCTGCAACGTTCAGGAGCACCTTCGATGACTGCGACTTGGTCAACCTTGAGACGAGTTGTGCTAGACGAGTCTCGACGCTTCACAGCTGAAACCACCCATGAGTAGCTTCGATGCACGAACGATGGAATAGAAGACACCGACAACAAAAAGTCAAGTGACAGCTACACTGTACAGGCTAAGCGTCAACGACTGCTATTGCATGGAACCAAAGTCACCATTGGTTGGTGCGGACACCATGAGTGGTGTCCGCAGCTGACACCATGAGTGCTAATGGAAGTGCTAAAGAAGAAGCCGAGCATCTGAGATATCAGGAAAATCATGACATTTCGTGGTCCGCATTGGAGAAGCAGACGTCAGCTCAAACTCTGACCTTGCTAGACCGTTACGTTGTGCGCAACGACGGATATCCTACGACCCGTCACGGCGATAATACGAATAAGGTTATTTTAACTCAAGGTATCCCTGGAAAGAAGGATAGGAAAACACGTACACTTCTTCATGCCACTCTACACTCTCAGAAACGAAACGGATAAATTGACGCTTACGTCCAATCTTACCCTTACTAAGCGTAAAGTTCGATAAAATCGCAGACGCCGTATCCGTCAAGCTCTGTTTACCCGTAAACGCGCTCGCTGTAAGCGTAAAGGGCGGAGTTTTATGCGTAAATGGGACGGATTACATGATTTACTCTTATATCCTGACGCATACGATTTCGTCTTGACGAATAAACTGAAGCTCTGTGTTGGAGTATTAGCTCTTTACGCCTATATTGACGCATATTGTTTTTCAATTATTATACGGGCCCTGCCTTCTGAGAACACGTGCATGGTTCCGTGTAGAAAGCGTCTTTCCTTTCGCATGGTTAACGGTCACTCTGGCTTCTGGCGTCTCATATTATCCATTTACGCCTGTATTGACGCTTATTGTTTTTCAATTGTTATACGGGCCCTGCCTTCTCAGAACACGTGCATGGTTCCGTGTGCAAAGCGTCTTTTCTTTCGCTTCGTTAACGGTCACTCTGGCTTCTGGTGTCTCACGGTCTCACATCATTGCACGGTCTAGCAAATGTAAGTTGTCACATTTTGCGCTGGGTGTCTGTAGTGTTTTTTTTTTAATTTCATATTTCGTTTGTGTCAAACTTATCACAGGAAGAGATGGCCATCGAACGAGACAACGTCGCACGATATGTGGGCAAGGCACGCGGACGACGCCGCTTGAACAGTTGTGATTCTCCACGCTATCTCCGCGCTACAAATTCGTATGCGTACGCCCATTGTCCACCAGGTGAGACTCTTTTTGTTCTCGTTTTTCTCGGATGTGCGTTTCTCCCCGTTGAAGCATCTTCGTTAACGATTCATCAATCCGTTCTTGTAATAGGAGTTCGGATGATTATTGCTGATTATTCCGCAGCATCATGTGTTGACATGAAGCAAATCGATTTTCTGATGGTCACGATTTTCGATAACGTGGTGCAGGTGGTGGTTGTGGTGGTACTGCAAAACACGTGTGGAACGCCACTTCTTAGACAGCTGAAATGAGTTACGCGTCTAACATTATTCAGTTAAGTGTTATCTTAAAGGACTAGAGTGTTTCCAGTTATAGTAAGTGGTGTTTGAAGTCCATGTTACGTTTATGACTATTTCATGTGAGCGGCCTCTGCGGGGATGGACTCAGGTCTGCAAAGAGCACCCCATCGGCATGATTTATTTCGGCGTTACCATATTTACGAGATTAGCTTTCCCATTTAAACGCTAGAAACAGTATCAGCTCCGTGATATATACTGCTGCACAGACACGTGCACCCATTTCACAGTATCGCAGATCACATCAATGACATGATAAAATAATTTACGGGTCTAACAAAATTCAGTTGAATGCTACTTAAAGGATGAGAACGATTTCAGAATGCTATGTTTGCCAGCCTGTGACCATTTCATGTGGGAGGTCTCTGGATATGACCCACGTCTGGCGAGGAAGACCTTATGTGCATCATGTATTATGACGCTAGCACATTTTCGAGATTAGCTTTCTCATTGAAATGCAATACAATATCTTTGGAATCTACTGTTGAACGGACATGCGTAGCCATTTGACAATATCAGCAAGCACATTATTTCGCGCTCATGACAATAAACTTCTATGTCCAGCATCCCAAGGAACGGGACACGACATGCTCTTCGTAGCCATGCGGGACTGCATAATACCACGCATGCACCCTCATCTGCATTAGGTGGTGCTCCTAAAATTTCTACTGTGCGACACATTCTGGGAAGAAATACACAAGACTCTACTCCCTCACGCATGTACAACCAGTACAACTCACCTGTAAAGATGACTTGTAAGTTGTGACTGCTTCATGAGTAATGATGCATTGCTCGATAAATGCAACGCCTGCAATACACTGAACTATAGGGTGTTCAAAATTAAGCTTTCACGAGCGCTACGCAAACACAGCGATGACAGGAAACCGGATGATAACTTTACGCTACTTGTGTAAGAAACAAATTAGAAATTAGCTGCTGCTAATTATGTAGCACCTGTTTCTTACTCAAGGAACAGAAAAATAGCAGCCAGTTTTCTTTTGTTCACCTATTTATAAAGTGCTAGTGAAAGCTTACTTTTGAACACCCTGTATACTTCAGTTATTATACGGTGATTTCACGCCGGATCATGCACGGTGGGGATTTTTTTTTCTTTCAAACATATATTAAAACCTCGTCCTGAGGAGGCATATTGGCGCTGAAAGTAGCTGAAAATAATCAGTGGTTCTATTTTAATGAATTATCATTCTGATGTGGACATTTCGACCATTGCGTTTCCTACGCAGTTTGACGCCACGTATCTTCATAACTATTTAACACTTTTTTTTTACATATTGTCTGGGGTGGGTAGCATTCCATTGTAAGTTCTGGAGATCCTAAGGTTTGCCTTTGAGGAAATAAAAAACCGCAAATTTGCCTCATTTGTAAAATATGGTACCTTTTGGGAACCTCACAACTCGGCTTCCAGTTGAGATACCCGGATCTGATACCCGATACCTAAATGACATAATTAACATTGATGTCGTAAACAACGAGATTTGGCCGAGGCAGACCACACTTAGGGACGACACAAACAAGTAAGCCTCATACGCCCGGAAATCATTGAATGCAACAACTCAGAAAAAAGAGGCGCTGACGCCAGGAATCGAACATGGGTCTTCTGATTTCCGGAAATCAGAAGACCCAGGATCGCCCTGGCCGTGTATGAATGAGAGAGTGAGTGAGTGAGAAAGATGTAAGAGAGAATGAGAATAGCGTGGTTGGTTGTTTATCTCCTCGAAGGCAAATCTTAGGATCTTCACAACTTAGGATTCAATGCTACCCACCCCAGACAATACGTGAAAAAAAAAAGAAAGAAAAGTGATAAGCTGAGTATGTCAAATAATTTGAAGATGCGTGGCGTCAAGCTGCGTTGGAAGCTCACATCTGAATGATAATTCATTAAAAATACCCCACCAATTATTTTCAACTACTTTCAGCACCCATATGCCTCCTAGGGCCAAGGCTTTAATGTGTGTTTGAAACAAAAAAAAAAATAAGAGGTCGACCGGACCGCCCTGCCTGATCGGCGCGGAATCATCCTATGTATGATTATTTTATGACCTGTCTGCTATGGATCTCCTTTTGTATATGTATGATATTCTGTGTACCTCGATGCCTCATCCTGTGATATAACGCTCATTAAATGTTTTTCCATTATAAACGTAATTTAATCCAATTACTAGCTCATACAGCTAGTCTACAATTTATATTTTGCTGTGTTGAAGTGCTGTGAAGATGCACAAATGTCATTTCATAATTCTCTAAAATATTGCAGGTGTTGTAATCTGTTGGGTTATGGCTAGTATGCTGTTCCCATTTTTTTAATGTTTGGTCACGTGCACCTTAAGACACACCATTTTCATGCCATAGGTGCAATATTCAATAAACACATGCATGTATCTATTATTCTGGGCTCTTTCCTGCAATAAAGTGGGATTATTTGGCGAATTTGTGTTGCATTACGGTTTAAATGCGTGCTACTTACGCTGTGGGAAATACTTCCATGTATTCAGATGTTCTGATTTAAATAAGATAGCGGCGTACGCGGGCTATAGTGAGACGATGAACCCGGTTCAAGTGATGGACTCGTGCTTCTTATTTTTCTTTTGACTGTCGCGAGAACTCTTGCATATTGCTTGCCTTGCGCAAGAACGTGCCTTTTATATCTGTTATTCACGTGATGGATGGGTTTGTCTGTGTCATACGATTTTGCGGTGCAGTGGGCCCAGCTATTGTGGCGCACTGTCAATTGCCAAGTCTTTTGGATGAGCAACAAGCTATGCCTATACCATGGATATATTTTAAGCGATAGCATATAAAAGTGAACGGGCTTCCGTCCGTATACATGCTTTGTGCACCTATGTGGTACTGCTGACGAGTCTCGGATGATACCAACTGTTTTTTCATGCCCTGTGAGATTCGTATCATCGAGATCCTGTTGTAGCAGCTGTTCTTTTTTTCCTATGAAACAATTTCGCATGGTATTCCGTCTTTGCACAGAGAATTGCACCCCCAGAATGCCTCACAGTACGCATCATATCTGGGAACCTTAGGCGCCGTGTGATGTCAGCGTCTCTTCGGCAGGCAATAGCTGCAATGCAAAATTGACAGGCAATCCGATTTTCCGTCTACTGCTCTGGAAACTTCTTTCTGATGCTTTTGGCAATCGGGAACCACATACCTTTTTCCTGAACAGCCGCCGGAAAACCGCATTGCGGGTCATTTCAGAATTGCAGCCGTTGCCTGTACAAGGACCGTGAGGTCACGTGACGTCTACGGTGCTCAGGTTTGACGCATACTATGTGGTATTTTTAGGTGCAGTAAGCGGTATCACAAGGGTAGCCAAACAGCCCATAGAATAACCGGCACTGAACACCGCTTAAAATGGGGATAAAAAATTTGACGATTTTTTACGCTTACTATCCGTCATACTTTTATGCGTAAGGTGTTGATCCTTACTATCCGGTTTATTTGTGAGAGTGTGCGTCCGACCGTACTTCGGAAGAGAAATCGTTCCCGACATTACTCTGTTTGGTTACGGCGTCTTCACTGGTACATTCATGCGTGTGCGAAAAGCCACGATACCATCTCACGTAGGGTGTTTCGCATGCGACACCCGAAACCGGTACTACACGTAACTTCAAATAGCCATGGTGCTTCGCAAGCGCCTAAGCGTGACAACAGCCTCAACAAAATCGTTGAGCCACCGTGGCTTTCCGCAGGGCAACTGGGACTACATCCAGAGCACGACTATAGGCATCTCGCTTTTGTACAGTGTTTCTTCTTTCGTCATGCTTGCTGTTTGTATTTGACTTTGTTTTGTTGTCCATAGTTGGCGCCAGGAGTGCATTAGAAACGACGACGACGCTCATGTCGGTATGCACCCGATGATCACAAGCATCTTCCGTCATTCAATTCATAACCATTAAACCTAGCACATCCACAGAGGCTAGTTGTCATATTTCTTACAGCTGTCTCTCGCATGGCATTATTGTGGCAACTGCTTTGCTCTCAAGTGCACCTTTTTGGCGTTGCGAGCATAGGCACAATGGTGTGTAAATGTATGAAGTACCGCGTTATCACCTGAATTTTTTTTTTCAAAATTATTCCGCACCTTACCTTACCTCAAAAAACGTTTTTATAAATTTTCCTCACCTCAGCTCAAAAAGTCTTGAAAATTTTTCCTTACCTCACCTAAATTATTTATCGAAAAATTTTCTTGAGCTCACCTCACCTCAAAAGAATTTTTCAGACTTTTCCTCACGTCACCTCACCTCAGAAATGTTTTTATAAATTTTTCTTACATCACCTCACCTCAATATTTTAAAGCTATTTGTGTATTTGATGTGACGATTGGTATTCCATGCGCCTAGTATTTGAGTGACTGCCAATGTAAATGCATATACCACCAAATAAAAATAGTTTTATCAATTTCCCATTGAAATACATTTTTGAAATTGAGCTCCTGAAATTGCTTAGTCAATGTAACCTTCTTGTCTTTTCTTTTGCTGGAGGATTTGGTCTAGTCAATCACAGAAAACGCTTCGTGGAACGATTGCTATACCCGTAAAAATTGCGCGGAAACTGAGGTTCATTTGCGGGTATGCGAATGACGCGCAAAGTGCGTCAGATCAGTCAGATCAGCGTCAGACTGCGTCAGATCAGCGTCAGATCAGCGGCGAGAGAGGAGAGCAGTCCCCGCCCAGATGAGAAACAGAAGCTGCGGAAAGAAGGAAGGATACCCCGTGTACGCGCGGGATAAGTTTTCAAAAAGTGCGCGTTCATAAAGCTTTCCTCGTCGCACCTCAAAAATTTTCCTACAGTTTCCTCACCTCACCTAAAAAATGGAAAATTTTCCTCACCTCACCTCACCTAGAAAAATTAAAGATTTTTCCTCACCTCACCTCAAACATCACCAGAAAAATTGGCCCTCACCTCACCTCAAATATCGTGAGGTGAGGGTGAGGAAACCCTCACCCTCGCACGCCCTCATGAGGGTGCCCACCGCTGCCAACAACGCTGCGCCGTTGTACACCGAAAACAGCAGCCGAACTTCGTACTCGGCGCAAAACGCGGAACACCACGTGATACTTCCCATGATGCAACGTGCGGATAAATCTATCGAGCGCTACCTGCTGGAATGAAATCGGAGCGAACTGATGCCTTTACTTGGGTTCTCCCAGCGAACCGAACCGACTGGATCCACCCCTCAGAAGCAAACCGAGTCGGTTTACACCGAGAGGTTCACATGAGCGAACCCAGCTCGGTTCGGTCTGCGCGATCCCATATAAAAGGGGCCAGTGAGTAGTAGCAAGTAATTATGCGACAACGGCTTTAAACTTCGACTTGGGCGCACCCAGTGTGAGTAGTTATCGAAAAATTGTTATACGCATCTTTTATTTCTCACTTTTTTTTATTTTGTTTCTTCTCTGCGTAACCTTCTTTGCATATTCGTCGACATTCATTTGGTTTCCTCACTACGGCACACAATGTTCCGCTTTAAAAGCAGAAGGTCACATAATCTCGCCACGGAACACTACGAGTTAGCGATTTTATTGTTTCGCTCTTATTGACTGTATCATGTGTGGAATACTCACTGACACTGTTGTACGTTATTCTGTCTCCGCCATACATTGTGTCTGTCATATTATACCTGCAAATACGAAGACCATACAGTCGGTACACACGAGACGTTACTCACCGTTGCACATGAAATACATATTTCTAAATAGTCCGCGTTCCCCTGTGAAAAAGATAAGGAGGGACACTTGCCACGTTACAGGAGAAAATGTTCATCCCCCCCCCCCAACGAGAACTACGGGATTTCTTCTTTCTTACAGCGTCAACTATATAGCGGAGACTTTCCCGAGACCGCATCGGCGTCGTCGGGATTCGCATGTGTAAACAGAACCGACGACAAAGGGAAGATACTATCACAGGAGCGAAGTGAACAAGAACGACGAAGACGACCGGGAAACACACGCAAATTATGGTATTTGTAAACTTTTTGAAGCGTGCTTCGTGGAAAAAGGTACGAAGAAATATAAGGGAAGGTAAACCGCACCGGTTTAACCCGTTATCGACATTTTAGTATATAGCCAAAAGCGCACACGATAAGATCCCCAAAACGCGAGAACCCATTCACGCTCTTTAAAGCCCTGTGTGCGGGGCTCCTGCCATCACTAGGATGGGTCGTTCCAAGACTGTGAAAACATCTAATAAAGGCCGGCCCGGATGGTCTGTTTTTATTGCATAAAAGCTGAGTTTTCAGGCCCAGCGCGAAATTTTGTACGTCGAAGCTGCTCCTAGCGCGTCATTCACTGCGTTAGAGCAGGTTCGATATTTCACGCAGCAGTCAGCTCACGGGCGGCCATAACGACCAGTCAACGCACAGCGAATCACTTCTGGTCGCTGTCCAACTTCCTATTTCTTTTTCGCAATGACGGTTCATGTGAAAAAATATACAATATACGCATATACAAGTTTTCAGGCATACGGTAGGCGGGCCTCGGAAGGGTAGCACACTGTCATTCCACGCTTCAAGAGCGGTTTTCAGTGGCCAGAAGAGGACTTACTGGAATTGCAGCCAAATATCAAAAATCAAAAGAAAGTCCTTATTGTTGTTTGTGGACTTCCTTGTGGAAAGAGAAGGAGGAAATATAATGGCCGTATGCTGTGTCAGTCGTTAATAATTCTAGGTAATCCTACGTGACAAAGTAAATAATCAGAACTGGTTGTATCGACGGATCAGCTGTGTTATTTCCACACAGTAACAAGAAATATGGTGGTTATCCCAGTATATTCTATACTTTATACCCACAGTGTATAAGGATAGGAAAAAACGGAACCCGAGAAAGGGACAGATGAGGGACGACACGACACGCTCTCAAACACAGCAAACCCTTTAATTATTTATTAATTTAACCCTTAGGTTTGCTGTGTTTGACAACGTGTCGTGTGTGTCTGTGCCCTTCTCGGATTACGTTTTTTCACTATGTACCAGCTGGCCTGCACCCTTGCCCTTTTGCTACTAAGGATAGGAGTTCCAGGGAAGATTTCCTAAAACTGTGATCTTAAAAGACGCCAAAACTGCAGTCTGCCACGCATTAGCTACTGCCTTTATTATGAACATACTTAATTTGTTTCACTAACCCAGTGACAACTAATAATAGCATGTACATCTTCAGTACCCACATAGGTTCCTCAATGACGTTGCTGTCGTTCGCATCGGTATAGACGTACATGTACCCCCAATGATACTGTGCATACCCACGCTCGGTGAGAGTTGCTTCAGGTGGTTTAAAGTAGAGACAGGGTTCCATTTCATCTGGGGCGCCGTTTTCTTCAGCTGATATATTCCAGATTCGCTGGGACTACCAATACTCTAAATTAGAGAGGGGAGTTGTGGTCAGTTAATTGTCGTGAAACATGGCAGGTAGCACACAGACACAAAGAACATGAAAATAACTGAAATCATTGTAAACATTTGTTTCGGATATGGTATATATAGCAATGGGACTGATTTCCGCCACCTTTAGTCAGGCACAGACTGATGCCCGTGCCTGGGTGGGGGGGAGGGCGCCCCCCACAACCCCCCAAATCTGTGTAACCTAGCCTGATCTAACCTAACTAAAATGCGCTTACCTGACCTAACCCAAGGGTCATACCTTTCGCAACATTACCCATCCGACGCCGTTAGGCTTAGCGTGGCCGTGTTTTTCTGTGCTCCAGATGGTGTTAATGAAATGGATATAAAAAAAGGTTCCACAACACATCTTTTTATAATTCTTATATTTTTAGACACGGTATACGGTCTTCTCTCACTTCCATGCATTATTTCACTTTTAAACACACTCACCAACTTTTAAAAGCCACCAGTCCCACTGCTATAGTACAGCCTTTGTTTCTGCTGAAAAGCCACTAAGATCTGAGGAATGCAACATAGGTCGCTGACTTACTTTCTTGGATGTCAAATCGTCCGTCTGACATTCAGCATGGGCTACCGCCACAAAATAGCTCGCAGTGATGAAACCTGCCAGTTGAATCATCTTAAGCGTTCTTGCTCGTTGATGATAGGAAAACCTGAATATGTCAATATTTATACTGACTAAACCAATCATCAAGGCTTTTTTACGGTGTCACAATGAATTCGGTCAATTGCTCATCACAATATCGAACCATAAGGACCAGTATATGAAGCTGTTGGAAATGGTTATGATCAGCGAAGACGCAGACGGGTTAATCTGATTTACTATGACGAAGCCAGAGGAAACCCGTAGACAACCACAACAAATTATCGATTCTGTCTGTCCCTCCTACTCTGTATTGAGGTTACTTTTCGTCATGTTTCACAAGATAGACTGCACCTTGAGCCTTATGCACGCACTGATGTACTAATTTATTGTTTATCAATTAAGGACTTGCGTCTTAGAAATGTATATCATCTGTTTGCAGCACCAGTAGTGTCGTCTGCTATATCAGCCATGCTTTTTCGCGCTATTCTAACTGCGCTAAATATCCAGCAGTTGAGTCAGAAGATATTCTGTAGCAGACGTGAGCACCAGTGGTGTCGTCTGCTATGTGAGTCATGTCTTTTCGTGCTCTTCTAACCGTGTGGAATATCCTGCAGCTCAGTCAGAAGATATTCTGTAGCAGACGGCATGACCATTGGTGTTGTCTGCTATGCTTCCGCTTTAACTCTCGATATGTCGGCGCCGTGCTTATGCTCAAATATGACTCAGCAGAATTTAAGTCCTGTCAGCTGCTTTTTACTTTTGCTTCCACTACATGTCTGTTGAATATTCTGCGGGGATGTCCCTCGTGTGAGTACACGGTTATAGTGCTTAAAAACACCATGGATTAATTCAGATGGCACCCGGATTAAACTAAATAGCATCTGGATTTTTTCAGATGGCACCCGGATTAAATTGAATGGCGCTCGGATTATTTCAGATGGCACCTGGACTAATTCAGATGGCACTTGGACTAAAATGGACGGGAAAACCTGTAGAACGTCTTCTTAGAGAGAGTGGCGCAGGGAGACCTACAAGGTAGGGGGAGCTCGATACGAAAAATCGGCGCCCTCCGCTTATCCTGAATACGACAACTAACACATACTTGTGCACACTGCAAAATGCAGATGGAAAAAGAACGCAAATAGTTGATTTGGATGTTCACAATACGATTACATGTATAGGGTATCATGACCAATGAGGTGGTGTCCAGATATTGGAAGTATTTTGAAAAGCTCACACTTTGAAAACCATTCAAGAGTGCTGCTTAGAGAGACGCCATGGACTTTCGCGATCGTTACACTGCCCCCCCCCCCCCCCATATATTATGTTTTCATAGGATTTGCGTGGGTCGATCCGCGGCAGGTAGGGGGTGGGAAGGCTCGAGGTCGCCCTAGCGTCCCCGTGCATACGTCACTGCTTAGAGCCGCACTTCTCAATTTTCAAAGCGGGTAATACTATGAGTGTCACCGCTATTTTCATTCAAGTTGCTTTCATGTGCCTTCTTTCACTACTACTTTGTTTCATGTTGTTTGTTGGTCGTCCTTCAGTTGTATGCTTTCCGTAGTCATTGTTCCCCTTTCTTTTCCACGCATCGTTTTCTATAGAGGGTGTTTTTTACACCAGATTTTTCCTCAAACCGAATGACAGGAGAAGATGCCGTTCGCTTCGCTCTCGAAGAGATTGTGTAACTACTCGATGAATAATCACCTAAAATTAATTAAGTAACCCCTTACTTAGGGACTTTCGAGCAAAAGTGAGACTTCAGAATGGGAGGTTATCCTCATTTAAGACCACTATGTATTTAAAATCATGAAATAAGAACGATTTCTTAAACATTGCATAATTCTAACGAAGATAGTTCGGCATTCTGCTAACTCACTTTTGCCCGAAATCCCCCCTCCGCCCTAGAGTGACGTTTATTATTAAGTTGAAGGTAAGTAGTCATCTAGTAGTTACATATTCTCATTCAGGGTGCCCGGAATATAACCCACACGCAGAAGGGGTATCTATGTTGCTCTGATAGTTTTCTTTTATCGCTTTTAACCTAGAACATATCTGAAGCGCACACCGTGGCGGACACTTGACCAAAAGGGCATGGTATGTGGCCAATTTTACCAATTTTACAAACGACCAATTTTAATGACGGTCAAAGCTCTCATTCCGACAAACAATCTTTAAATCCCGAAGGTCTCATTACGGTCAAGTTCATAAATGGGTCAAATGATCTCACTGAGTATACAGGGATGCGTCAGGAGTGTACAGAACGCAACTGATGAGCTTCCCCTATGATTGAGTATGCGTAGGATGCATCGTGGATGGTGGTTTACAACTTTTCGTGTCAGGTGCATAGTCACCCGATATGTAACGGCTCTCGTTTCCTCTTTCAGAAACGTCCATTGATGGCGTGGTTTCGACAGAAAGAGAGCTTGCAGTGTGGGGCAGGTTGCCAGATTTGCTTACTTCGTGTCAAATTCTCTACCTTCTGGTTGCTGTGGTGGCGAAATTTAGGCCATGGCGTGCTGGACATATTCTGGCTACATTTGCGGATACTTTTACACGTTATATTTGATACTTTTCTGTACCTAAATCAGGATGATTTTCCTCGCGGCACCTTATATCATCGAGGTAGGTACGCGGCGTCCATAATAATCGACGTTTTTAGTTGATATGATTTCATTGGGGATGTTTTTGTTTGTTTTGTATGTTAGGGTTCTAGCACTCGTTGAAGAGTAATTGATGATAATTGGTGGCCGCAATTAATCGACCGATCCATCTCGCGGTGTCACTCATAACCACAACTCTCTCGCGACGTAAATGGGCGAATTATACAAATTATAACCTATCACTTTGGTTTTCTTTTGTGATCATAACATTTTATGTTGTCATGTTTATCTTGTGATCGAAGCATACCGACATGTCCACAACCCTGGTCATCTCATTCACTCATGGTACCATATGGCGTCCATTGGTATCCCCGGACGACACGCTGTGTGTGTGGGGTAAGTCCCTACAACTCTGCTAATCAAGAAGAAAATTTGTGACGTGGACGTCGTGGGAACGCCGTCGTGCATTCTTAGTGGACCTGCTTCATACTTATTTTGTTACTACGTATCGCTTGCGTAATAAATGAAAGAATCGTATTGTTCCTCTCGCGCAGCGTGATTCTCGCATTATTGTTCTATATAAGACAGTATGAAGCTGCTCGGAATGATATAATTCTTTGTTGTGGTGTGACGTGCATGCACTTACACCACACTGCACATCGCAGCGTTTTCGATTTTTCGTAAACGTGTGTCAGAATTATACTTTCGACTGCGCATTACGCATCAATATCATTAATATTTTCAGAAAGGATCATCACGCAGGGGATAACGCTCTGTGGTATGTCAAGAAGTGTTTAACTTCCAGTTAGTATTACATATTCCGTAGCAAATTAGAAATTATTTCAAAACAGTATCACAAAGGGGGCAGTGCGCCTCTCACCATTTCAACCTCAATACATGTAAGAACATTTACATATATGACAGTGATTGACATCTAGCCAAAGCAGCACACATCGTCATAAACAGTAATACAAAGAGATTACATAGGTTAACTATACGGCAATAATGTGGAACATTCCCAAGAATTAGGGACAAAACGTAAAGCGTGCTTCACCTCATACACCAGTTTGTTGGGTGAAACCTACCCCAACACCTCCCGTAGGCGCCATACATTTTGAACGCTTTTTCTTCAATAACTTAATTTCATTTTCATAAATTGCAATGCTCTCTGGGGTGGTCTTCAGAATGCTTTGGTAGAATTATGCAACTATAGCCCTAGTATTTATATCCCAGAGAGCATTTTGATAAACGGAAGCGTTTACGAGTTACAGTGACACTCTTGTGGGGTGACAGTACCGTGTACATCTCTGACTCAAGCTGCCTTATCTTTCTAGACGGTACTACCTATCTGCTTCGGCCGACCTTGATATCTACGCCGCCTGCACTTCTACCCCACCTGCACAAGACGTCGTCATTTCCTCATGCTACGTCATGTCCGACGGAGTTGAATCGTTATAAGACGCTGCATCACCGCTTCGCACCACAGTCAGGCCCCCGCAGGTGCCATAGAGCCCATGGATTGAGCAAATTCACACAACCCTGGGCACCCATGCAACCAATCAAATCATCAGGGTTTGCACCCCACGTGACATAGAATTGCCCAATCAGTGATACGTTGATTTGGATTGTTCTCTGGCCACCATTTGTGCCTGATCTGGCTACATTGCTGGATTTTGGCTACCTTTGGGGCTTGGCGGCTGCTTATTAGCGTTCACTATTCGTAAGATGATTCGTAATAGCAGACTGAAAGAGACAAGAGCGAGCTTCCAGCGAAACAGCGTTTTATTTGACGGAACAAGAATCAACGAATGTACAGAGAAGTGCACGAACAAATAAAGTTTTCACGGCCACAGTATACTCTTTGGGTACGTGGTGAAATGAAAAAGTAGGAAAAAGAATGAAAAAGTAGGACATGAAATGGAAAAGGCTCCTGAGAGTGAACAGTACAAGCGCGAGTAAGAATTGCTAGATTTAGAGTCCTCTACTGCAGTGCTACAGTGTTATAACGTACCACCCTGACGGGCATATTCGCGCTGGGGCAGTTACATAGAATTCTGAGGGATCATGAATCGATAGCATACTGTGTCATCTATGAAGAATTTAAGAGTGATTCAGAAAGTGTGTATTTTTATGGTCAAAACAAAACTCTTCATAAACTGTACGTTAAAATCTTCGCCAGTACGCTGGCGCTGTTCGCCATTCTTGTCAGTGATTTATGCAGACCCCCCTACATCCCTTAAAATTTTGCTCACACCCTCCCAAATTTTTCTCCTTGCCCCCTCTGCGGGGGTCTTGCGGCTGAACAACGCCTTAATTACGTTCTTTCTGCATTATGACCCCTGAAGGATTATGACCCCCTCCCAGTTTTTTGCGACACAACCCAGCCTATACTTTCTGTATAAACCACTGATCCTTATGGTAGTGTTAGTAACAGGAGCCACATAAAAGGTACTACCTGTCTGGAACACAAAGGCCGCGAAAACACAGCCACTTTTCTTTTACTGTTTCCATTAGAAACAGGCACCTTGTATACCATGGAGCATGTGATGGACATTTCTGCTTGCCAGTCAAAGTGTCAGCGGTGAGAAGTTTGTGTTTAGAAATGGAAAAAGTGACTTCACATCAGGACTCAGAAGCACCAACAAGTTTAATCTTTGCAAACACAAGTGAGACGTGAGACGCACTCTCTGTCTGACGTGGATCCCGTGAACAGCTCGGACACAAAGCTGACCAGTCCATTTGGTGACACCCCTATGAGGCCTTTAAATGTGTTTGACGACTTGTAAGACGAGTACATGCTTGACTGTAGTGACAGAGATGAAGGCACTTAACAGCGTATTTCGGTCGCATCAAGGATCACCCTTGTTGAAGCATATTTGTGCAGAAACTCGATCGGCATTGTTGCATCGATGACTTCCCTTGGGGCCCAAAGAGGCAGGGTGCAGAGCTTGGCATACATGAAGTTTATCCATGACGTGCATATCCTGGATACCGCAGATTGCGTGACGCAAAACCTGTGACCTAGGTCAGCCTCAAGCAGACCAAGTCGCAGTCGAACTAAGACCAAGAAGAGTTCATCTTCTACACTAAGTTTTCTTTTCCGGCCTGCAGTAGACTTTGTTGTACTACTGCTGCCCTCAGTGCGCAAAACATTACAACCACGTTCACCTGGGTCCAAGAACTCCATCAAACTCATGAACTGTTCATAGCAGGGCAAACCGGTGTAAAGCATGATATCTTCATCCGAATGCTTGAACTTTTCGAGGGAAAAATTTGATGTCCTTTGTTTTTCTTCGTCAAGCTGGCACGCTAGAGATTCATTTTGTGCCCGCAGTTCGTGGGTGGCTGCCCTGGCAGATGTAAGCTGTTCCTCTAAGGCAGAACACTTGTCTCGAAATTTCAATATTTCTTGATCCTTCCCTACGATGATAGATAGCAGATGCTCCTGCCCCTCTGTGCTTGGGGCATTAAAGGCAGGTTCGATAGAGTTGTCGCCATTCATGTCACTGTCGGTGATGGGTATGTCATATTCCTCGGTCGGAACATCTACGGTTTCGGTTGGCTCTTGTGCTTGACTTGACTGTGCGGCTGGTGATCGTGGTAGCAGTGGTGCAGCACGCTGTTTTGGTGGCTTCCGGCTTCCTTTGGCACAGCTGTGTCTCTGAGAAGTCGGTGACCACTGGCAACACCAGGAATAAAGTCAGATGTGCAAAAATGTTTTGAGCACACCTTTGTGTACTTGGTCACACTAAAATCAGGGCCTTCATCTCTCTTTATGGCGATGATCCACTTCTTGAACTGTGTACCGTCTTTAGGGAAACGATGAAAAGATACCTGCATTGAAAAGGACACAAAATGTACTCAGTGACAATGATAAGAGGGAATACTTGGACGCCACAATGTAACCTTGGCTATCACGAGATGACTTCTCATCCAATAAAAAGATGACTAACGCTAGGGTCAGTACTAAACACACTCGCGGCTCTGCGGAGCAAAACACTGCCACTGCTGCACGTTTATTATCGGCGCAGCTGTATTCACGTGTCATACATTCCGCGCATGAATATGGCATAAATTAATAGAACTAACGTATCAAAACTTAACCGCAAACGTTTCTGCCTCTCTGTATTCATATATAGCACGTATTCATATCGTATAAAGTCACCATTCGTAAAAACGCCATCCAGTGAGCGGCAACGAAGCGAGTACAATTTTTATTCTAAAAAATAAGGTACATATCTTGTTGCCATCGCTGTGTGCGAGTCCACGTTGTTTACACATTGGCACGCAACAGTGTGGAGGCATTTTTGCTGTATTAAGAAGGCTCAGGACGTGCCAGCGAGCGACCCGTCAAGCAGCAGGCAATAGCGCGCACTTGCCTCTCGACAACACAAAGATGGCCGCCCCAGTTGCAACCGCGTCCCCGAGATGGCGCTTCCCATTTTGCATACGGCCTATTGAGCTGTACTTTTGACAGCCGTGCAAATTGAAACTGGCTTCAGTGTACACTACAAATGCATCGTAACATTTAATTGAAATATAATATAAGAGCAAAAGCAACATTTTGTCACAACTCAAAGTATATCTTTCTTTTTTATTGTCCAGGGGTTTAGGAAACAACTTCCTGCCCTCTGATGTTTTGACGTACTTCATAGAGTTGTAAAACCTGCAACAAAATAAACAAGAGAAGTAATAGTAGTTTCGTCTATCCCTTTTGAATTTAACTATCTAGTTATATTTTACCATTTGTGCACTTTTGTATTCTCTGTTGGTGAAAAGATTACAGGAACAATAATGCTGCAGATCCAACAGTGACCTGTCATCTTGATGAAGGTGAGAACTTTTCTTCATGCATGCTAATTGAGATGAAAGAAAAGTACAATAAAGGTTGTACAAAAACAGCAAATCTCCGTCGACTAAAATTTCATATATGTGGATGTCACCACCTCGTGTAGTTTCCATGGTTTCCATAGTTTCGATGGCTGCAAACTCTCAATAGTAGTTCTCATTGGTTTCTTCTACTGTTGACGTCCAATTAATGTTCTGCACCTGTCCAAAGACTCCCTAAATGTCACAAAGTCTGCAACACCTAACAAATCTACTGCTTCCATATCTGGACTTTGCATACCTGCTTTCAGTTATTTCTGTCATGTCAACTTGAGTACCTAGATCACACAACACGAAGCAGTCTGGCGCCACTTCAACACTGGAAGGCCCCTAAAATTAAATTTGTTGATGTTCACAATGTTGAGTACGTGACAAGTAGGATAACATAAGTTAAATGAAATACGTCATAGTTGTATTTTAACTAATTTATACATGTGTGACGCCTGTACATACCTAAGAGTTGTGTTGAACTCGTCACCTCGGTGAAGCAAAATCACTGGTTACTGAACGGCAGTTTGCTGCGGACGCCTTCGCAATTCGCCGTCTACGGCAACTTTTTCATCATCGGCAGCAAAATGAGCTCAGCACACACGACACGACTGCTGCATCTAATAGCCGAGTGTTTCGAACCACATCCGTTCTCGCGCACTCTCCTGTAGAATCTTGTGGCAGAAAACGAAGATGAACGAACATGATTTCTGCATCCCCGAATACCAAAACTAAACCAGACATATGTAGTTATCCCGAATTACGTGACACAGCGGCCACGAACATGTCATTTACTTCCACTTACTATTGCGCGCGACCAACATGACCACCCATACGTAAACAATAAACGCGATAGCACACACGATCTTGCAGATGGCGCGGTGGATCGTAGCCCGTAGCGTCGAAGTAGCTGAATGCTTTATTAACGTAGAAACTATGGAAGTGAGCGTCATTTTTAAAATACCGTTTAGCTGTGAGATCCTGTGCGTAAAACTTCTCTATAAAATTAGTTCTCACGTGGTAAGGATTGACCAATCCCTGGGAGCCCTGGACCGGAAACCGGCGAAACCCAAGTTTCTCTTTTTCGCCGTTTGTTGGCAGCACCGTCCATGTTCCGGCAATCTTCAAAATATTTATACGTAAAATAATATGCCGAATTGAGAAGTAATGCTTTCTGTGTCTTATCAAACAATGATGTTGTGCACGACAGTGGGCAAAAATATGGGGGTTATTTTTCACTTTTCGGTCCCTTTAACATAAACCTAGCCTGACACGTGATGCTACAAAAGGGACCCTCTATCTGGCTCATCAAAGTGGCTAAGATATGTTGCCTTATTCTTTTCCTCTGTGCAGCAATTTTAAGTTCTTTTTGCACAAGTATCTGTGCCTTGGACTAGAGCCCTGCACGGGCCGACTTTTCCGTGCCCGACCCGGCCCGAACGCATCGAAAAAGGGACCGGCCCGACGCGGGCCCGGACCTTCATGTTTTTATGCGGCCCGACCCGGGCTGGTCTGGTGACCCAGTGACTAGAGCCCGGCCCGGCCAGGAATCTAAGCAAATAGAGCCCGAGTAGTAGAGAGACGTATAGAGCTGTCGGGGATGCGAAACTACGGCACCCTCTGCCCTGAGCCCTGCGCGTATTTTTCCCTGCGCGGCGCGTGTGGGGAGGGTTGTCCGCGCGCTTATCGGCGGGGGAGGGCTGCGCGTGCGCTCATCGTAGCGTATTTTTCAGCCTGGGCAGACTTTTTGGCCGACTTCACATATTTTTCCGATACAGCTGGTGAGCGGTTTACATGCAGAGACATGCAAGGAAGGGTCATACACAAAAAGTACAAGTGAAAATATATTTATTAATGCCATTCAAGTTGAGATATATTTATTAAAGCCAATAGTGCTGGGAATTGTGATGCCAATCAGGTGAAGGAGAAAAACCCAGCCGAAAAAACCTCAACACCTGTAACAGGACGGTGCTCGGGTGGAGGGTTGCTGTGGTGGGCGGAGCGTGACCGGAGGGCTGCGTGTGCTCTTACCATTCACCCTGGGCTGACTTCTTTCACAATTTTCCTACTTAGGCGTCGCGTGGCCGGAGGGCTGCGTGTGCGTTTACCATTCAGCCTGGGCCGCCGACTTTCGTCATTTTTCAGCCTGGGCCGCCGACTTTCGTCATTTTTCAGCCTCAGTCGACTTGAATCGTAATTTTTCCAGCTACAACAGGTGTGCAGTTTACATGCAAAGGATAGCCATACACAAAAGTACAAGTGAAAATATATTTATTAAAGTCATTAGGAATTATGTTATGACTCCGCGTGAATGAGAAAAACTTGAAAATAACTTGAAAAACTCTGAAATAGAAGGAACACAATACACCTAACAATACTTATTACAGGTATGATACATTAGCATTGAACAGGTATCACAAATCAAACACAATATTTTTATTAGTGGAAGTTTTCAATGAATCAGAATTGATAGCGCATTTAATCAAAGAAGATATTCTTAATCAATACGATTACAATCAAAATTACAAATTGTATTATAAAACGTCTAATATTCCTATACGTGAGAACCATCAGTGCAATAGTGGGAAGTTCTGATAGTTGTATGCAGTTAAATGTGAACAGCAGAGGCTCTGGAGGACTATGATACACGAACACAAGAGGAAATAAAATCTATACCACTACATTGGTTAATCAAAACAACATAGTAATCTATTATTCAGAAAATGAAAAAAATCAAACTCATCAGGAAATAGACATGTTAAAAATGAACTTCACCACATAGCACGCTCCTAGCCAACAAACAGAACAAAGAACGGCACGAACACAAGAGGAAATAAAATCTATACCAATACAAAGAAGATATTCCACTTCACCACATAGCACACTCCTAGCCAACAAACAGAACAAAGAATGACACGAACACAAGAGGAAATAAATCTATACCAATACAAAGAAGATATTCCACTTCACCACATAGCACACTCCTAGCCAACAAACAGGACAAAGAACGACACGAACACAAGAGGAAATAAAATCTATACCAATACAAAGAAGATATTCCACTTCACCACATAGCACACTCCCAGCCAACAAGCAGAACACGAACGACAAGAACACAAGAGGAAATAAAAGCTATACCACTACAAAGAAGATATTCCACTTCACCACATAGCACACTCCTAGCCAACAAACAGAGCAAAGAACGACACGAACACAAGAGGAAATAAAAGCTATACCACTACAAAGAAGATATTCCACTTCACCACATAGCACACTCCTAGCCAACAAACAGAGCAAAGAACGACACGAACACAAGAGGAAATAAAATCTATGACAATACAAAGAAGATATTCCTAATCAAACAACACAGTAATCTATCATTCAGAAAATCAGATGAAAAAATCAAACTCATCAGAAAATAGACATGTTAAAAACTTCACCACATAGCACGCTTCTAGCCAGCAACCAGATCTAATGATATCTACCCTGATTTGTAGAAGACGGGTGCCGATAGATGTATGGAAGACCATGGAATACGAACGACAAGAACACAAGAGGAAATAAAATCTACACCACTACAAAGAAGTTATTCTTAAGCAAAACAACATAGTAATCTATCATTCAGAAAATCAGAAGAAAAAATCAAACTCATCAGAAAATTAATATTCCTATACGTGAGAACCATCAATGCAATAGCGTGAATATCTGTCATAACATTTCGAGCGCAATAGGGAATCTCAGTTTCATATTCCAACATTACTCAACTTTTAATTTCTTATTAAGTGAATAGCATAGACGTAAGGAAATAACGAGAAACAACACAATCAACAGCTACAATTAATAGAGAGCCAAAACCTGCGCACCATCCAACACATAGAGAAATAATAGCTAATCAATCTATCAAAGGCGAAATAGCACAGGCTTAACAATATAGCACAGACTTAACGTTGAAGAACAGAGGAACACGCGGCGACACGTAAACATCAACAGAGGAAAATAATCTATCATTGAACCATCATAAAATCGATCAATATACAATTTTCATTCTAACAAACACTACGAACCTTGATGGAGGTATCCAAGACATAGGAAATATGCACAGTTTTCACTCTTTTCATCAAAGCCGGGAGACTTTATGTCTCTATCTATGTGACCATAGCACAGCGCATGCTTTATCACTCAAAGGGTTAGGGGCTATATTACTTCGTCTAGCAAACGGGACGCTCTAGAGGTCAGATAAGAGAGTTCAAAGGCGATATAGTTTATTGTGCAGCGCAAATAGATGTCGATATCACTCGCTGGGGTCACTATCTTTTCGCATCCTTTCTCTGAAACGGAAATCTTTCGTCAAAGTGGTTGACAAGTCGGCTAAGTTTATAGAGATGCGATATTGTTATTGAAGATGTTGAGAAAGTCCAAATTATTAATTGGTAGCAATGGTACTCAATCAAAAAGAGAAACAAAACTAATTACATCAATTTTTGTGATATCTTGCAACAGAAATTTCTAATGAACCACACAGAAATATCAAATGTGAATTGCAACTCAGAGTTATGAGGCATTCCCATCTTAGAGGTACTTACTTATGTCAATCGAGTGAACAATTGAAACAAATACAAGACAATAATTATCTCGAGCGGTAAGTTCACAACTCATAGAATATCAGTCGAGTGAATACTTGAAACAAAATCAAAACAATAATTCTCACGACAGGTGGAGATTATAGCATTCTAAATCAGATAATAAAATTTTAATCAATAAAATAAACATAGATATGCTTTTAATTAAGTGTAGACGTGCACTTGAAAACAGAAGAGACAATTGCTCTACATTGAAAAGATGGACAGATTTTGTACTCGATACCATAAATCATGGGAAGATGTGATAAAAACTGCTTCGAAAAGGAGGAGCCGCGAAACGATTTCATTATCGCTGCATTTCAATACGTCCTAGACATGGTCGTATTCGGAGATATGGTACAAACTACAGAACTGAAGGTGCAAGAATTTATATGCCGAATCTACAATACTTATAAAAATATCTGCACATCAATGTCGGAAGGGCCATTGGGATTGATGGCGGAGTTTTTGAGGTTTCCCAACGAAGAATTGAAATACACTAGACCAGATGTAATTGTAATCATTGCAATGGGCATTGCATACATCAAGAGATCAGTCGGATCAAATTATCATATACAAGCGGTCTGTATCGCACGATTCATTACGGATTTGTTGAAATTACACATATCTGAGATGGAAAGTACATAAAATCTTATCACGTGATATATTCCACTACCACGGCAACGCAATTATTTTCTTCTACCAGTCTCTGCAACGATGTCGAATCAACAGAAGTTCAATATTGTCGTGCAAGGTCTGATGTATTATCACCTGTTGAAATTCAACGAACATATCAATTGCGGTGGACCACCGGACGATTTTCATCTAATACTCTCTTGTACGCCATTCAAGAATCTTTATACAAAGAAAGGAAGCATCAATAAGAGACTGTGCAAGTTCATCGCGACAAAGTGCAAGTTGTTGAAGCAATACAAACACGGCGACAACATAGCGCCTGCGTTAATCAACGCTGGATTCAAGCGCCCAATAATCAGAATAAACTATTTAATGTCTTCGGAATTCATCAATGAAGACAACAAACGAAAACTTCAGAGTTTGAAATAGAACTGTAATTTATCGAAATAAACAAGTGTATAAATGAAACAATAATTGTAATCTTTGTCATCATTATAATGAATTCTTCGCATCACAATGAAAAACACTTTACATTTAGCATGGCTAGACTGAGAACAATGATCGCTAAGGAAACGAATATTCCACAATTTGTGTAAGAATTCTGATATGGAATGAGACCTGACCACCAAATAGGTTTTACTCGACTACACTCTATACAAATTCAACACCGATGGATAGGATTGCCGGAGAAGGATCGGTCATTGAAATTTAGAGACATGATACATCAATCTATGATTACAAAAAGGATCACTAATCTCATGTGAAAACTTGTCATATTTCAATAATTAAATTCCACAGTGCATGTATATTTCTCAATCAGTTGCACTATCCCAGACTTAGTAAAAGAAGAAAAGGCCTCTTTGACAAGCAACCCGATTGGAGTGCGGAATAAATATTTTTGTCAACACAGCTGTCCATTGTTTGAGTAGGAAAAAGGAGCCGTCCAAGGCTTGCAGTGGGGGCCAAGATATGGCAAAATGGGAAATAAGGCAAGATAACTGATTGCGGCGGGTCGTTCGCGACAACTTTTACAATCGCATTGGGGTTCACTGCCTGGGAGATAATACGAAGCCTTCGCGAAAAGCGAATCTATTATCAGGTGCCACAATGCAAACGAAAGATTTTACGAGCACGAAGTTACAGGCCAAGTCTACGTTTCTAATCACGTAGTCTTCGTAACACACGGCACACAAACGTATATGAAATAATTTCCAAGTGGCAATCAGATTTTGGGAGAAGCGGATCACACAACAGCCATCAGAAGTGCTTAACCAATGTACAATGAAGATGAGCGTTATGCATAAACACAATGGAAGATATGTTATATTAATTATAATAACCAGATCAGCGCAGGTCACACATAAACGTAGATCCAATTCACAAAATATACTCGAGATTTCCCGTAACCATACAGAAAACCTATCACAATGTTTTAGTATCATAGCATCCGGGCACTACAAATGGAAAGGCCATACTTTAATTTTATAAGTCTTTAGCTCATAACATTGTAAAACGCAAATTCCACACTAAGATCATTTTCTTCTTTAAATTTTCAAAGTCGAAACTGCACGCTATTTCTTGCATTTTTCTAAAGATATAGATTAAAAAGTTGTGCATATACTCACACATACTATAGAAGATATTTGATTGTGGTTTAATTGCTGAAATTTATCGGTTCACATTAAGGAGAAGTGTTGACTACCACACAGCGGTAAGAGTTTAATTACAATTTGAACAGGTATTGCGATTTATGATCATTGTTGTAGAATGTGTAATTTCACAATACGCAAGCTTTAGGTCGCTCACTTTGACGAGCACTCTTTCACGATGTCAGAGAAGTTATTCGAATGGATTGATATTTTCTGTATACACTATAACATAATGCGAATTCTTTATGTCGTGGATATTAAAAGTTACGAATTTTTTTCGAACGAAAATTTACTTAAGATTCGAAGAAAGGGTCACCCGCGTCGACGAAGACGTTTCGGCAACACGCTCGCGTGCGGTACCGCGTTAACGCGTGGGGCGTAGAATCGCGTTCGGTTTCGGGTACGGCATTAGGGAAACGCGGTTAGCCAGCTGTAGGGGTCGAACCCACATCTTCTGGATTGCTGGTCCAGGGCTCTACCAATTGAGCTAAGCTAACACGCCTCTCCAGCGACTTTCGGGGTGCGTCATCTGAAGGGACGACAAACCAACCACTCACTCTCACTCACCCTCCTTTCACTCTTACATTTTTGCTCACTCATACACACATTCATACGACGGAAATCGACGCGAGCGGCACCTGTTGAACAAGAGATAAACTGATGTTCTGAGGCTGGAACAACATAGAAGGGACAGATACAAACAAAGCCTCAAAATTGCCTAAGAAATCAACGATGAAAGATGAAAGTCACTGAAAAGGTTAGCCAGCTGTAGGGATCGAACCCACATCTTCTGGATTGCCGGTCCAGGGCTCTACCAATTGAGCTAAGCTAACACGCCTCTCCAGCGACTTTCGGGGTGCGTCATCTGAAGGGACGACAAACCAACCACTCACTCTCACTCACCCTCCTTTCACTCTTACATTTTTGCTCACTCATACACACATTCATACGACGGAAATAGAGCCCTGGACCGGCAATCCAGAAGATGTGGGTTCGATCCCTACAGCTGGCTAACCTTTTCAGTGACTTTCATCTTTCATCGTTGATTTCTTAGGCAATTTTGAGGCTTTGTTTGTATCTGTCCCTTCTATGTTGTTCCAGCCTCAGAACATCAGTTTATCTCTTGTTCAACAGGTGCCGCTCGCGTCGATTTCCGTCGTATGAATGTGTGTATGAGTGAGCAAAAATGTAAGAGTGAAAGGAGGGTGAGTGAGAGTGAGTGGTTGGTTTGTCGTCCCTTCAGATGACGCACCCCGAAAGTCGCTGGAGAGGCGTGTTAGCTTAGCTCAATTGGTATAGATCTCCTAGGAGTGGAGTGTTTCATTATATCAGGAGATTCTTGCCAATCATAGATTTAAAGGGACTGTCGCATCCGGAACCGTGGTTACGAATCCAATACCAACGTGTTCGGTACACTACCACGAGCTATTTGCCAAATTTTCTCCCTCCAAAACGGACCGGGCGATGAGGAATTGAATTTAAAAGATCCGGTTTCGTTTTGATCCTCGAAAGCGCCAGCGCCAACAACATCGCGTGACGCAAGGTGGAATCTGGCTAATCTGCTTCGAAGGACGCTGTCGTCTGCCGCCAAGTCTGGGGCTGCTTTGTTTTTTTCCGGCACGTCGCCCGTATTCACATGTGACACTTTCTAGTGACGCGGATACTATCTCTACGACTGCATCCTTCGCGTGACATGTCGTTTGGAAACCGACGCAGCGTTCCTGATTCCAGGAAAACTTCCTTCGGAAACCTCGATGTTTGATTTCGCACGCCAAGGATACAGCTACAACCAGACCCCAGACGAAGCGAAAGTTCGAAGCAGCTACATCACTAGCGGGTATCCAGATGAAGCAAGGAGTGTTCATGCTGTCCGTGTATGCTCCTCGCATTTCACCGCTAATGTGTACCTGGATAAGAACATCGTACAAGTGCAACTTGGATTGACACAAAAAAGGAACGAATTGAAACTTGACGCCGTTCCGACAGTGTTCCACGAACAAAGCGAGCCAGCAACTTCGACAGTAAGTCACAATGTCTATGTAGTTTCCCAATCGGATCTGTCACTCTTGCGCGTGAGTAACTTAGCAGCAAAAGACGAAATCGGTACAACGTAAGGTATCTCCTAACCTATGATTAATAACTAGATAAGTAAAATACAATAAACAAGTAAAAGAACATGATGTCATTCATATGAACGTGTTGGCTTTTCTCGTTGTCGGACGCGTTATCATGAAACTTTCCCTGTTACTGAACCTGTGACTTTTGTGGAATGTGGTAGACATGATTGGTTTTCATGTGTATTACAGCTGCAGGCAGCTCGACAGGGTCAAGCGCAAGTGGTACGTATATTACTTAAAAACATATAATGTGTTTACAATTTTTGGACACAAAACAATTCGCAAACTATGAACCCCGATCACTAAAAGGAAGAACTGACGCTGTTTGTGTGCTGGTGTTAGAAACAGGCACTATATACAAACAGTACCTCTGTCCGTAACATAAGCACCATAAACCACTTCCCAGTTTCCTTTTATCTCTCTGTTTGTGTGCTGTAGGGCGACGGTTTTTGCGGTTGTCGTAGCCAACTTGAGAGTCACTTTTGACGTTCTGTGTTATAGAAGGACCAGGTGCTGCTGATCCAAGTCCCATCCATCCATGAAACGGCATCAAACAATGTACGTGTGTGCACGGCAATTTTGCTGAGAGACCTGGTTTTTACACTAATGCCTTTACGACGCCTCTGACAAATTAGGATCTTCCAGAACAGTGCTTTCTTCATTCAAGTTCAAGAAGTAAAGAGAATGACTTCATGGCTTCTACTGACATCTCACAGCTACATGCCGAGACAAAATAACTTGAAAACAGGAAGTGGAAAGAAAAAAAGGTCCGTTTCAGGTTCACCCAAATCTTTGTGCAGAGACTGACAACAACAACGTTATTGTGAGATGATAAATGATGCTGATGCAGCGTTGAGATTAAGCCCTTGTTTCCTTTTTGCAACGCTATACATTACTGCTGGTTAAATGTAAAATGATGCACCTACCTCCAGACATTAAAGGGGCTACCAGAGATGTAGTGTCAATTCAACAAAAAAGCTGCATGTTCTACGAGGCACTGTCACATAAGCATTGGCCAAATTTGCTGTCCGCTGAGCTTTGATAGGATATGCCGTAGATAGTAAGAGGCCTCTTACTGTAAAAGGGAGGTGCATTATTCGAGTAGTGGGGTCTGAGGCATGAGGGTCATTTCAGGATGTACTAACCCTTCCAAAATTTTACACTTGGTTGTGCCCAGAGATCGATCCAGATCCCCCCCCCCCCCCAACACCCTGAGTTTTTTTTTTCCTGTGTACCACTGTTATAATGAAACCGTCCAATTTACTGTCCAACCGTCCCGTTTTCATTGCAACTGAAGTACTTACGAAACTGTTTATTTTATTTTTTTATTTTTGTGAGTCCCCGCTTCAGATCCTAAGGGACATTGCCAGTGTGGTGCACGCTGATAACTGTCTGTGCATAGCAAATAATAAATATATGTGCGTGAAGAGTTGGATGTGGACTTGTGAGATGGCTCTTGAATGGACAACACTTAGTCAACACAAAGATTTATTCACATTTGCGTAACTTATTGCCTGTCATTATAATAATTATTATAATACATAGACAAGAGGTAATGCTCTGCCAAGGATCTCTGAAGTTACAGTCTTGACAGCTGTTTTCAAAACAGTGGTGCTAAAAAAATTGGATCAATGGCAGGTATCAAAATTTGTTCTGCTGTATCAAGGCAGAACAACCTTCCGTGGGAATAACAAATTGTGGACATTCCCAGACAGATGTATCTCTTTCTATGATAATGATGTGTAACTCTAGCATTAGTGAGTTATGAAACGTTACCTGAAATTATTTGACGTGTTATATCCCTCACATGCTATAATACTGCCAACGATAAGAAGCATTACACTACCATTAAAAGTATAACTGTCACTTATTGCTCCTGCCTATTCCCCTGCACTTCTCGGGATTACTGTGGTAACACAGATTCTATTTCACACTTCTCAACTGGAAACTACGCAAGTCTATTATGGTGTAGGTGTGAACAGGAAATGAGGCACACAAAAGATGATAGTCCTGATAGGACCAGGATGGAAAAACGTTGGCGAATCATGCGCACGACACACCCAGGTATCTGTCGTCTGTTTCTCGGTCCAAGGAATCTCCAAACTCAGCTTCTAAACACAAAATAAGCAGTGAACCTGACGTAGCTGTAAAAAGAAAGGACACTTTCCTAAACACGTAGCACAGTAATTTCCTGACAATCATTCTAATTCTATCCCGGCCCTTGAGTTGCACAGTTGGTTAGAGCCTTCGTAACTTTCATAGGGCATTCGTCGTGTGTGCAAACAACGACGACAACTACGAAAATAAGGATTGCTCGACGTGCCTATCTATCGTGGGCACAGTAGGCGAAGACTGTGATCGTCGCTGCAATACTGCAGTGGATACACCACCACATGTTCTGGCCGATGACAGAGAGCTGGAAACAAATTGTGATGCGTGCGTGTGGTGCGTGCCGTCATTGCACAACTCTGCCACTTCACCAGCACTGCAGCATATAGGCACTCATCCGGTTCCTGGGGAGCACAGACGCCGCACAAACACTTGGATTGTTTCCTGCGTCGTAGTGCGACGTAGTACGACGTAGTGCGTCGTAGCGTCCATGTCACGGGATCAAGTATTGAGCACTCCGATCATGAACGTACCTAAAGCAGTGGTCCTGAGGCTCGTTCTGTTGCGCTAACGCAGCTGCGGCACGTACATCACCAGCGACTTGCAGAAGAAGCAGATCCGTCGAATATGGGCCGTCATCAAACATGTATATTCGTCACGGGAGCTATTACTAAAGGCATTTGAACAGCATGATTCGCCACTTCCGCGTTCCGAGTCCGCCATCTCCGTATGTGCCTTCGTCTCCCTGACCTTGCTCATGCACGCTGCAAGCCGCGGGGGCCGCGGGGACTCCTCTGGCTCGCCGCGTTCTTGTTGGTCAGATTCCTTGTGACGTTGCTAAAGATTCTCAGCAGGGAGTTCCGCTTGACGACCGCATCCGTCGTCTGCTGTAGCGCCGCTTACACACGAATTATGCAAAAAGTATTCCGTCGATCGGAATGGGACTTTCGGAGTCATGGTCATTGAAGAACGGGGAATCTCATTTCACTGTGGTTTCGGAATCGATCTGTGGTCGATGCGACTGTCCCTTTAAGCAGTTAATTAGCTCGCCAACTCGATTTGGAGGAGGCGTTAATGGCTCACTTCTCGACCATGTTGAGACTAATCTTTGTGATCATAACCTGACCTATGGAGTTGCCGGGTGTGACATCTCGGATAATGAGCTCACATATGTTGGCCGTAAGGGCACGCCTTCACGTAATTTGGGCTATCGCACACGCACGCACGTTAACCCTGTTTCACTCGAGAGTCGCCTTCTTCAGCTCACATGGGAATTTTTCCTCATATTCTGACACATCGGAAAAGGTGAATTACTTTCTTGCAACGCTCTCTGGGTTGATCAAGGAATCAACAGTAACCTCAGTTTTTAGCAAGCGTAGTGCAATTAGACAACCATGGATCACTAATGCAATTCTTAAAATCATTAAGCATAAAAATAATCTATATACTAAAATGCGCCGCTCTCTATTCAATCACCACCTTCGTTCTCGTTATACTACTTATAACAATACCCTCAGAAATGTCCTACGCTCCGCCAAACGTAACTATTTTGTAAGGTTATCAGCGAGACCAACAGTAGTCCCAAAACCATGTGGAACACAATCAATTGCATTTTGGGTAAAAGTAATCGACAGACACATACTCACGTCTCACTCCAAAATAACGATGAACTGGTGAGTGCTCCTGATAAAGTGGCAAACATGCTAAATGACCATTTTACTAATATAACGGAGAGCGTGCCTTTATTGAGTGGTCCGCCATCAAACCCGCATTCTTTCTTTCTTGACCCAACCACACCAAATGAAGTGCTTTCCACTATAAGATCTCTCAAAAGTTCAAAGTCATCTGGCTGTGACGGCTTACCTTCATCTCTCCTTACTCCCCACTGCCAAGCGATGAAACTCCCCACTCTCCAAGGTCAAAAATAAAGTTGTTGTTGTCTTCATCTCTTCTTAAAAAAGTGGGACACCTCTTGGCCCAACCGCTGTCAGTGCTAGCAAATTGCATGTTTTTACAAGGGCAATTCTGTGACTAACTGAAACTGGCGAAGATTGTACCTGTCCATAAAAAAGAGACCAGAGTGGATGTAGGAAATTATCGTCCCATATCGATGCTTCCTGCGGTCAGCAAAGTGTTTGAAAAATTAATACCTAACCGACTAGAAAGATTATTTAACAGACATAAGATAATACATCCGCTCCAGTTCGGCTTTCGCAAAGGTAAATCCACAACTTTAGCACTAGTAAACGCGACTGAACAGATAAAGAAGAATATCGAACAAAAACTGCTTACAATGGGCATTTTTGTGGACCTGACAAAGGCCTTTGATTTATATGATCACAAAATACTTCTTCAAAAGGCATACAGGTATGGAATTCGAGGGCTTCCGCTCACTTTGCTAGAGAGCTACTTGCAAAATAGAATGCAGTATGTTCATGTCTCGGGCTACGATTCTTCTATTAAGGCTTTATCAACTGGCGTTCCTCAGAGTCGATTTTGCGTCCCTTCCTTTTTCTTATGTATATCAACGACCTTCATCTCTGTCTGTCTGAGAAGTGTTTCTTATATGCCGACGACACCAACATTTTTGTTGAAGACCCCACTATTGCAGGGCTGTTCGTGAAGGCTGATAACGTTTTAACTAAGTTTTCCGCATGGTTGATAGCTAACAAACTCGTTCCTAACATAGGTAAGACTTCATATGTAATCTTTCGCCCACGCCAAAAATTACTGGACCTAAGCCAATACACGTTGCATTTTTGGGGGCATTCCCTGTCAAGAACGACATCCGTGAAATTCTTGGGGGTTATCTTGGATGAACATTTATCATGGACTAACGATATCGAGTTTGTGCGTTCCAAGGTCACCAGCGGGCTCTATGCTCTTTCAAGAATTCGATACCTGGTCCCCGTCACTTGTGTCCTAATGGTTTTCCATGCTCTAGTCCAATCGCATATCTCTTATGCCCTGGAAGTTTATGGGCTCACTTATACATCCAGCCTGTTTCCTCTACTCCACGCTCAGAAGAGAGCAATGCGCATAAAGATCTTCGCACATCCCCGCGATAGCATCTCATTTGCATTCCAGTGTCTGTCTATCCAGAGCATATACAATTCACTGAAATATAAGGTCGCCATCCTAATCTACAGATTATGCAACGGCATGATCTGAGATAATCTTATTTCAATCACACATCTTCAAAAACCTTATTTGCTGCGGTGCGAACCTGGTATGCTACAGGTACCTCAACCTCGAACGAATTACGGGATTCATTCAATGAGTTATTTCGGATCCAATGTCTGGAATCCATTGCCGTCCCATATACGGTCCCTAACATGTTTTCCCCATTTTAAGTATCAGTTACGCAGTTTCTTACACTCCCAGCATAATACCTCATCATCACTCTAGATGTAACCATCTGAGGAATTATATGATAACATATGATGTTTTGGTTAAAATTGTTTTTTTCTCAACAACTGTATAAGGCTGCTCAATAACTTACCAGTTTGTTTATTGTCTGGTAACTCCCCGTGAGTACTTTAGTAACTTATCAGTGTACTAGTTGTCGGGTAACTCTCCGTGTACTTTTTTTTTAAATCTTATATCGATTTAACAATATCTTAATCACAACTAAACTGTATCTTTTAGCTGTTAATTCTTGAACTGTGCTGGGACTGTACTACAGGGCTTGCCCCCACAGTCCCGCTTTGTGTACATTTTGCAATACTGACTAAATAACGAATACGATTACGAAAGTTAGGAGGCATGAAAGTTGCTGCCCTTGCCCACGGGAGCAAAAATTTGGGCAAGCGCGCCAGCTTGAGGAACCGACAGTTTTCCACCTACATACGAATACTTTGGTAGAATGATGCAACTATGCCTCTAGTATTTATATCCTGGAGAACATTTTGGTAAGCGGAAGCGTTTGTGACTTAGGAGGCATGAAAGTTGGTGTCCTCGTCTACCGCGCAAGCACAGGTAGTCATCGGCTTTCTACCTAGAAAATAATGCTTTGGTAGAATGATGCAACTCTAGCCTTAGTATTTATATCCCGGAGAGCATTTTGATAAACGGAAGCGTTTACAAGTTAGGAGGCATGAAAGTTGCTGGCTTTGCCTACGGGAGCAAAAATTTGGGCAAGCGCGCCAGCACGACGAACCGACAGTTTTCCACCCAGAAGCGATTACTTTGGTAGAATGATGGAACTATGCCTCTAGTATTTAAATCCTGGAGAGCATTTTGAGAACTGGAAGTGTTAACCAGTTAATAGGTATCAAAATTGGTAGCCTTGCCCACGGCAAGTAGAAAGTTTGATAGCCATTCCTTACGATTCATGTGAACGACGGCAATGCGGACGTAGACAGAGAAAAATCTTGCGGTTTTGGTGCGGTGTTTGCTACAGGAAATGCATGGATGAGAATATCCTTGGCTTCTGTCATTTTTTCGGCAAAATGATGCCGTATGAAAAATATATCGATACCGTGTGTCGGATATTTCCAACGCACGTCAAAAGAACCCCTGGTTGAAATTATCCGCAGTCCTACCCTGCGGCACGTATAGCATGTCGCCGCACTAGGCAGACAAACCTTACGTGTAACATTACGGCACCGTTATTATTCGATAAAATTTCAAGCAAATGACTATCAGCATGCCAAGTTTGAAGTGGAAAAAAACGTCATGTTTTATTTTTCGATGCGATCAAAATGTTGCTCTGCAAATTCTCTGACGTGGTAGCAGAGCACTACATTTGAGTAGTAGAGAGTAGATTGTTATATAGATAGACAAGAATAATAATTTTACTGATTCAGGAAGTATATAATTATACCTCACAATGACCCCGCATAGTTTTGCCGCTCCACTGATATCCACGTGATTATCCAGAAACTAACTGAGAACAACACCAAAGGTTAACGAAATTGCCACGTTCGATATGCATATTTTCAAGTACGACATCCACAGGACAGGGTACGGATTTATTTTTCGCTCTGTACAGTACTGCGTTGACTTTTCAGTACTGCATATAACAGTTTGCAGTAAAATGATCCAGCATTGAGCATCTACTCTACGTAACCCTTGTGGGATCACACGCAACATTGGAAAAGGTCATACGATGATAACATTTGGTCGAAACTCCCGGGATGAGCTACTTTTATTCATAAGATTGCCATTGAAATCGCCGCTAAAGTGCATTAGATATTTAGAAAATGACACAAACGGCGAGGAGGACTCGAAAGAATTGGAGAGCAGTAAGGAAATCGCCAGTTGGAGGGTATCGGTCGTATGGAATGTAGCAGTTAAATTCGCGTTAAATTCGAGTTAAATAAAAGCGGTGGGGTATGTGGACGTCTGCAAGGGACAAACGCTACACCAGTCATCCAACCGCCTCGGTCAGAGACGTACCGTGGTTTTCGTAATTCCTACAAAAAGCAGTAGTGCTCCGAAACAGAGTGAGCTCAGTGTTGTGATCCCTTGACTTGTAATAAACCCTGTAGTTTTCTTTAAGACATTTATGTAGTGTTTCCTGTTCTCCCTTGAATGTTGTCCTCGTCAGGTTCTTTTCCATGTAAAAAAGGGACAAGCCTGGCCTCTATGACTGCACTTAGAGCCACTCAATTAGCTACTCGTAGCTGACCGCTGCTACACATACAGAATGACTCGAACTACAACTACAGAACAGAGTTTGTTACCATAAATTTAGGATCAGGAGAGGCACTTCTACAATAACGCTGCATTCTCTGAAATATAGGATTGTGTTATTTCCTTCTGATGTCCTTTTGTTTATTTCAACGGTCGCGGCCCTTTTTAAAGCGCTGGACCGGTAACAACGACAAATACACTGATGATGATGAATGCGGAAAATCGCCATCTGGGTTGGGGCCCCTTAGGGATGGAATGATATCGATATTCTTACAGATATTATTGATAGCTTTAAAATATCGATATTTATCGATAAACATATCGATATTACATCGATATGGATATCAACACGCATGGTGAAATATCAGTAATTTTGCGGTTTTCTGCACGAACAAGATCTGAAAAAAGAACTATGTCATCGAGTCTATTAACTAAACGACATATGTTTTTCCTCTCACTCTTAGTTTGGTTTTACTTTGGCGGTGAGGAACGGTGGATGACATGAATAAAATTAAAGGGTCTCTGACCAGAACCTGGTCAGTGTCTTTGTTTGCATGGATAACGAAACTACATGGTGCCTCCAAGTTACAACTGAAACGTTTCGTCTCTGCGGAGCCGTGAACTATTGCAAACAACGAGCCGAAAAGCGGTTTCGATTTCTGCCCTCAACTCGTGCGATCAGCGCAAAACTCTTCCTATTATGCAGTGGTTTTCCCATGTGTATGACGTCAAACACCCGCGACGTTTATTGGTGAAAAGTCCACACCGGAAGTGCGGGTGGTTTCCGCAACGTCCGTATTACTGGCGCTTTTTCAATATGGACGCGGAAGCACAGCGGGGTCGACAAGTCATCTTTTTAGCTACCTTTCAGCAGCTGAGAGGAACTGCTTCGTGCAGCAGAGTTTGGAGGCCTTTCTTTTGAAATGTTGAGCCGCGAATCGACTTCAGCATGAAGAGGAAGTTCCAACGACAGACTGTTAGATGAGCTTTCAGCATCCATCATGATGATGCCCATGAACAGTTTGTGTAAATTTCGTGTGTGACGGCGCCGTGTAAAGGGGCGGGAGTGGTTCATGCATAATAATGCCGAAAGAAGTCGAGTGCTTATGTTGCAAGGAGCTGCTCTTAGAGTAGCATATTTAGAACTTCGAGGGCAGCACGAACCTAGCGCTCATGTTCACAAGTAAGAAGCGTGTCTCATGCACAACCATGCTGGTTTGTTTCAATACAAAATAGTTATTCTGAACTTTTCGTTATTGTTCGTCACTTATTCAGAAAGAGTGCAGCTGAATCAATACTCGGCATCCTACTAGCTTTAGCTTTGTTAAAAGCTTGCGTGTCATACAGGAAATAGATACACCGCATACCAACAGTTCGTGAGATGGGTGTTGCACAAACTTGAAAAAAACAACAACAAAAAACAAGAGAATCGTTATACCAGTCTACGCGGTGAACAGGATACGCAAAGCCTTTCCCATACTACCTACTACATGCTTTAAATACCCAAGATACTAGGTGGAAGTACCCCTACAGGGGGTGCCCTTGCAGTTTCAGCTGTAGACACATGTCGGTAATGATATAACTATAATAATCACTCCCCTCTCCCCCAACTTTTTTCAACACCCCTCCAGGCTTGGGATTCCGGATAAATCATTGTGCTATAGTTAACTATAGAAAACCTCAATCTTCCTTTTGTGTGCAAAGTGCGCACCCAGTTCGAGTAGGATGTAGACCTTGAGGAAGTAAGCTTTGTATCTTGGGCTGCTCAAATAGGCATGTTGTAGTCAAAGAAGATGTAAGATGAAATGTAGTTCATATAGTTTATTGTGGCACTCAGACAAGATCTTCAGAATATCTTCAGTCTGCAGAGGTTGTTCCAAAATAGCATATGTGATGCAGCATCATACATTATTGGGCTTCTAGGAAAAATCATGATTCACCTGATACAGACGGCAACCTTTGTAACGGTGTCTGACACATTTTTTGCACCAACTGTTTTAAAATATGCATTAAAAATGCTCCAACTATGAAAGTATCACGAAGTTTTTCATTTCATTTGTTTACTTTAAAGACCTTTGTGAAGGGATTTACATAAAGGGGGGAGGTTTCTATCCAAAAAAGACATACCAAAATGATATTAAGAAAAACACACAAATACACCGACTTAACACAACAATTCAACAATTTACTGCAGACGTTTCGTCTCCCATTCGGGAGGCATCATCAGTGCAAAAGGCAGCAATGAGAGACACAAAAGTCGCTATTTAAGAAGGTCGACATAGATCTCCGGGAGGGGGCCCCGGTTCACGTTGCACGCAAGTGGGTCACCCCTAATGTGCCACGATTCCAGGAGCTTCCTGGGCCAGCACCTTTGTTCGCGAGCCAGAGTCTGCGCATTTGCAAAATCGAAAGTATGGCCGGTCCTCCAACAATGGACAGCCAGTTCCGTCTTTGACCTTGTCGCATGTGTAGCATAGTCCACCAAACTCCACCATAGTCCTCCATAGTCATACCAAAATGATGTACACAAAAATTCACAAAATTCGTTCGCTCAGCATGAAGAAATTCATTCGATCTGAAAATGATCATAGCACTTGGAAATAAATGACGATATATTTTGTTCTGATGCTATGTGGGCAGGAAGGTCATTCCAGTTTGACACCATGAGCTGGTGTGGAGAGTACAGGATTTTTTTCGTTTGTGTAGGTGGGAGCAAGTACTTTGTGTGGGTCATCAAGTCTTGGAAGTAACTTGTAAGGGGATTGACAGTAAGTGGCGTGCGGAGGAGGGTGACCGTAACATAACCTATGAAAGAATGCCAGGCCTGATACATTTCATCTGGTAATCAAAGGAGTAAGAAAGAGTTGGGCTCTAATGGCTAAGACGCTGGAAAAAGGATGATAATCACGAGCAACAAACCGTGCGGTTCTGTACAAATTCTGCTTTGTCGACTAAGAGATGTTGAGATGGGTTCCAGATTGCAGTGGCATATCCCAGCTCTTTTGAACATGGCAGTTGATGTTCTGGACTGGAACACAAGGACAGGACAAATACATACAAAGTATCAAGTGCGTAAGAAATGAATGATGAAAAAAGGCAGTCACTGGAAAGGTTAACCAGTAGTAGGACTTGAACCCACACCTTCTGTATTACCGATCCAGGGCTCTTACCAATTGAGCTGAGCTGAGATAACACGCCTCTCCAGTGACTTCCAAGGGTTCGGATGTACCCTACGAATCGGTTTATGGACAGGATAATATTAGTCACTGTTATTATATGCAGGCATACCTCTCTGTCCGGTATGATCACCGCAGAGCACATTTGCAGGAACTCACGGGCACAAAACTTGCATAATAAATATGTAATAGCCTCAAACAACTATTACGTATTATAACTAGGACATGGAACTCCAATAGCAGATGGTCTGGAAGTACAACACAGGTAATCTTGCCATCTCTATATATTTCCCAAAATGATGAAAATAAATACATAGAATTACTGCAATGAACTGTTAAATTTTTCACCTCAGATATATATTTAGCACTCTGTCTTTCATGTTTCAAAATATACTTGCATCGAACCCACAGAAGCTTGTGTGTGTAAGTAGAGTCACACATCTGATGTGCAGCAGGCAGGTCTAAGTTGTACTGATATATGTCAAGTCCTTAGGCGTGCTCACCACCTGTAGATTCCTTTAAAGAAACAAAAAACGTTTTGTTAGTAACAACTTCACGCTATATACCACATTTATAAATGAAATTGGTCCCGTACCTGACGGACAACTGTCATGACCATTGCAGATGTCTTCCTCTCCTGTTCCTTCCACTTCCATGAAGTCATCACCTTAACATTGTTAAAAAAAGCCATATGAATTTATGAGGATCTCATTTCATAGAAAATTAAATGAGGCTACCAGGCACAAAAGGCATCAGCCTGATGAGGTGCCTAGCACCAATACAGTGTGCGATAACTGAGATATTACCACTACGACCATACAGCAAATCACAACCACATAAATAATACACAACTGCACCGATCTGTGCATATTTTCACACACACATTCACACAAAATACATAACATAGTGGCCTGTCTCTAATAAGACTTCAACAAGTTTGTGCAACTCTGTTTTGAAACTGGACACAGGAAGGCCATTTCCAATCAAATGAAAAAAATTGTTTGTGTTGATTTCCATAGTTGGTCCGTAGCAGTTGAACCTTGTAAGGTGGTACAGTGATGGATTTCATACCGTAATGGCAAGTGTTTGGGATGGCACTAAAAGATCCTGAATTTGCAAGGCAATTTTGTGTAGATGTCTGATTTCCAAGTGAACACTTTGTCAACTGTATTTTGCATGTCTTGAAGGAGATGAGGGGCTGGATAGATGGATGGATGGATGGATTGTAGTGGCACCCCTGGTGGGCCTCTTTGCAACGAAGGTCCAGCACATTGCACCTGTAGACATGGTTGCCGTACACCAGGCTTTCTTTCTATTTTTTTTTGTGCACTGCAATCTTATCGTAGTTGCCCTCTCTGGTGTTTCCCCAGATTAGACAACAATAATACTGCTTGGGGTAAATTAAGGATTTCAACTGCGTTGGTTTACAATCCAGAGCCCTTCTTTACTATGTGCAGTATGCTGCATATTATAAGAAAAACAAATATATAAAAACTTGTACGTAATCCGTGCCTTGTATTTTCAACATTTGGTTCCACATCTTGTCCAAGGAAGTCATGAACTACATTGGTGCACACTGCTGTGACAATTAAAATGTTAAACCTAGATGCGGAATACACAGCTTCATTTTACGTACTGTAGATGTTGCTTACTGCAATGGCATGGCTGCATTCTGAACAATACTCGGAATTGTACAGTATATCTTTTGATTTAGTGCGTAAACTTCAATTTTCTTTCATCCTTATATTTCTTTGTTGCGTAAATGGCCTCCTAACATCTGCATGCCACAACGTAATTCTCACAAGGAGAGAAATCACTGCATAAATTATACAGAAGACACTATAACCTCGTCACGTCCAGATGCAACCGTCTTGGAAGATAGATTCAAAGAAAGCACTGCGGACTGCTGTAGACGGAGGTTCTTTGTACTTAAACTGAGGGGTCCGTCTCATAGTCTGCATTCTTCAAATACGATTGGCAAAACCCGCTGCCAACCATACCTGCCGCTGCGGTTGAACGCGCAGTATCGTACGGAACTGAATGCCCGCCGAGAAATCTCGCTTTGGCGACACAACCGAGGCATGTCAAATGAAGTCTGTGTACCTCGATAAATTGTTCCAAAAGATATAAATAAAGAAAACTTGGAAATACACACACTACACTTACGCTGTGAAACAGCGCGCTGGATCCGGAAAGTCGTCGTAGGTCGAAGCTGGTAGCCTCGGAGCTAGTTCCTCTTTCCACGGAAGTCGCTAATTGGATTATCGCAGTTATAAAACAGGTCGCAGATTTCGAAGTATATACATACTTTTTATTTCCAGACATTATGACAACAGTATATCGGTGTAAAAATGTCGATTGTCGATCGAATGTGGTGCCGATTCTTGCTGACAGTTGTTGATCTAGTGCTCGATCACGTGACGGCATTCTGCGCGCTGATTGCATGGGCGGTTGACGTCATCTCAATGGGGTGACCAGATAAGTTTTCTATATATGCGTACGTTTTCTTCGTTTGACGCTAGGTGTGCCAGCGTCGGCGTGAACCGCGATGTTTAAAATTCGAGTTTACGAAAACTACGAGGTGTTGAGGCATGCATTTTCGTATGAGAAGTTGCTTTCTGTATTCTATCGGTAGCTACTGCGGAAAAGTCTCTCCAGCTTCTGGTCAGAGACCCTTTAAACAAGGAGATGCCGACATTTTATCTAAACATGTGATACATGTTACATTAGATACATCGGTGTTCATGTTGCGGAATTTGTGAATCGTGTCGAGTTCGAGTGGAGGGCAGTAACGCCGAGCTCTGGTATATCAGACGCGTGTTGTTTTTTTCGCGTGCATAATACCTTCAGCCATATTCGAATGGTTGTATCTATTGTGTCAAGGGAAATAATTTAGATGGCGCTTTTTAGAAACATAGTCAGCAAACCAATTGTTCTTTCTTAAGACGTCTCTCAGGAATCCAGCCCCTTGGCACTCCTTCGAGCCGAGCGGTGTCGCGAGCGATAATTTCAAGTTCAGCTAGTATAAATTATTTGAAATGAAAATGTAAAGGTGCGGTGAACTTACAATTGTATACAGACTGCAGTTTTGCAGTAAGATAAACCACCCGAACGTCGATTACCTGATTGTGTCTCCATCACGTGCCTCAGCGGTAATACGCATGGAAAGAGAGACACCAAGGGCGCTTTTCTTGGGAGGGGTTCCAAGTAATGGCGTTATGTTCAGCTTTTCAAATCTCGATATACATGCATATATCTATAATTTATCGACATAAATAAAGGTATTTTAATCGATTTCATTGATTGTTTTTACGATATTGATATTTATTGATACCGAAACTTTCAAAATTTTTACATGTCTACCCCCTACCCCATTGCCACGGTCTGTATGAGTTGTGAAATGCCAATGAGTGGACGAGGAGGGGCGGGGTTGGAAACGGTTGGAAGACCGGTGTCATGCAGCTAAAACAAAAGGTCGGCAGTGCACGATGGCGTCGCTGAATGACGATCCAGGCCCCAAGGCCTGTCGCCAACATGACCGGAGCGGCAATGGACCTGTACTCTGAAGGGGACACAGTACCCAATCGCGTCCTTGCTTCTCACCATCTTTTTTCTATTACTGGTGTTGTTCACCTCGTTTGTCATGGAGCTCGAGAATGTCATTTGCGCAAACATTATTTTTTAGCACACAGCGCAATCTCGACAGTGCCCGACATCAACACCAGCAATTGGGTAGGGTATCACCTATGGCGATGAAACACCCCATTCATAATCTCAAATTAAAGTAGTTGTTATCGACAGTGCGAAAGGGCATCCATCTCTGCAACAATGTTACACTAAGTATGAGTACACTACCCTGCTTGGGAGACGACCTTGTGATACGTCAGTTAGATGCAGATAACCATAATCTTACGTGAAACACACAGGCACGCACACACAAAAAAAGAATTGTCTTAGCCACGTGATGCACTTTTGCCTCGAAAATTTTTGTGTAAAAGGAGGAACAAGAAGGGCAAGTGAAGAACTCCAGAATGGCCAGGTGACCAACTTCTCACCCTTGATCTCATACTTTCCGGTGGAAAGAATAATCGCTACAACGGTAAGTGTGTACTCTTTTGTGCGTTCTCTGCTGTTCCCGGCTTCTATGAAACCTCTGATTTTTGAGGCATCAAATCGCTGTAACTGTCGACTTAACAACAATATGTTAGCTGGTGGTATTAGTGAGTGTTAGTCATAACGTGGCTCCCGGAGTACTACGTCTACCGTTTCCAACCAAGTGATCAGACCCTGAGTCAGGAACGCTGTCACCGGTTCCGGTAGGCACGGTATAGCTTCCCGGTAACGTTTTGCTTTCATTATCCGCGGATAATTTTCAAGTATACTGTGCGTCCTTTCTTGTAGTCGCAGCAAGTAGTTTTCGCGTGAGCGTCATCAAAAGATAGAACTTTCAAATTACTTTCGATACGTTCGGTTTCATGTACAAACAGCCTGAAATTGTCTCCGCTAGCCATCGCCTCCGAAAGGGTTAATACAAACCCTGCTCTGCTCATGAGTGTGCAGCGTGTTCTTGTGCAGCATAACGTAACTTCTGTGTGCTTCTCGTGTACAGAGCTAATTATGATAAATGAGCTCTAATGCTACTGAATAATTCTGCGGTACAGACATCATGCTATAAGAATAAATCTTAGTGGTCGTTAAGATTCTATAGAAAGTAGCGAGTTTTACTATTGCTATTACGGATACAAAGCAAACTATTTATGAAGCCGGAAATAGAGGACCCTTCTTAGCATCTGCTATGACTCTCTTATGGTGCGTTGATAACAGTTTACACATGTGGAATGGCTCTTTCAAATGATGGGTTTCAGAAAAGTTCGATATTTGGCTGGCTATAACAGTGTTCTCCGCTTATTCCAGAAGGGGGGCTTTCTCGTCAAGTGGAAGAACTGCCCTCTGTGGGAATGCTCTGTGGAACCCTGACGGAACCTGAACGCAGCGTGCATCGATGCTTTTCTATCTCCTCTTCGGCTTCTGGAACAGAGGCTGGAAACAGCGATTGCTACCTTTGTTTGCGAGATACAGAAATGGCTTACAATACATCAAGAAGCAGTGGGCTTGTTAGAGTAAGATTTGACTTGGTCATTTTTCGCTGGACTTTCCAGAAGGGTACTCCGATAGGCGCATGGTTGGATACTGCGTGACGAGATTGATTTCGAGCGACTAGATCTGCATTCGTGGTGGTACAGCAGAGAAACGAAGTGTGGTCAAGTAGTTACCATAGACTTTCCTGTCAGGGTAAAAGGTGTTTTACGTTTCCAAAGAGTGAACAAAGGCGTGCACAAAGGTTTCCCGCTCGGATCGCTCCATCTCTTTATGAGTACAAACATTGTAACGTAGAAGGCAAAATATGGATGATAGCATACGTGCCGTGATTAATGAAGATGCTACCACTCTAACGCTGTCAAATGGCGAGCTATTAGAAATGCCCTCAAAGCACGAACGGGGCATTGGCCACATTGAAGGCATATCACATTACCTTCCCTCCGGCACAACTGATAAGGAAGGAAAACTCGAGGAGAAGTTACGGTCGCTGTGCACGTCAACGAGATCGAAGTTTAAAGCTCTAAAAGGGCGTGCAAAGAAAGCGTTCTTGCTACCGAAACGTTCTTTAAGAATTGAAGTGGAATGTTTCCAAGCTAACCAGGATGATCCCCAGGAATGTAGCTCAATGAATAGAGGCGTTTCACCAGATGACCGTATACAGAATGATGATGGCCTGAGTGCAAGACTCGTTCAAAGGCTCGACAAATGGGAGAACGAAAAGCAGTAATTATACCGCGCACTTTCTCACGCTAAGTTCGTGGCAGAACATCAAAGCTCTGTCAGGGTGACCAGAAAATTGTACAAGAAGTCGTGAGAACGCTGGACGATCATTGTGTTAGCAATAATTTTTGGCAAGAGTTAAGACGCACTATTGATGGACTACCCTCATTGGTACTGATTAACCACTTTGGGGAACTTCTTGATTCGCAAATTGATATCACGAGGACCCCAGGGGCAGCAGCTGGGGCTCAAGTGCCATTTCTAAAAGAGTTCGAGTACATCGCATGGGAATTTGCGACAAATACAGGAAGGCGATTGGAAGATATGGCTCAGTCCCCTTTAACCATCAAACTTGAAGCGATGGTTGCAATATCAGCCGAAAAACTTCCTGTACGACTTTGTCAATCTTCGTTCTGCAGTCCCGCGAAAGACATAGCACGAAGTCAAAAACACACCGTCTCATAGTCATCTCTCCAACATCCGAGAACTACTTTTCAATAAGAGAATGATTCCAGGCATGCTTGACAAAGTTAACCATGTCGTTGAACGGAATGGCTTCACCTTGAACGGCGTGTTTATACTTCTGACAGTTTGTTTCGGATCTGACTTGAAATACACGGAGCAATTGGTCATAAAGCTGTGGGGACTTTTCAGGAGTCCGATGACTCATTTAGAAACTGACAGAACAGAAGAAAGTGTCCAGTAAGAGGCGGCGAGCTTCCTTGGAGTTTTCATTGACCTGGGCAAACAGAGGAAAGGTTATGGCGTTGGCAGGATTACGCCATATGTGCACATACTTGCTCATCATGTTTCAGTGAAGCCCGAAAAGTTCGGGTGTCTCTGTTCCTTTTCAAGCCAGGGCACAGAGAAAAAAAAGAGATCGTGAAGAAAGTACACCACGCGAAAACTAACAAATGGAACCCTACCGCCGACGCTCTCAAGCTGACGAAAAGAGCGGAGCATATACCATGCCCCAAGAACGCTCGTGCGTATGTAAAATGTCACTCTGTGTACCGGGGTAATGGTACACAGGAATCTCGGAGAAAAAGTTCGCGTACCGCACCGGAACGTCTTCCAGCGCAGCGCTCATCACAACCAGTGCCCCAGACCGCTGGGGAGGAGACAGACGGCACTGCACGCATTAGGTATATACGCATATGTATCTGCCTCAACTCGCGTGTGTTTTATATACTGAGTGCGCGGTTTATGCTCAATGCTCAAACTGTTCCAAATTCCATGCGGACATGTATATGACGGTTAAAGCGCTTACTCGAGTTCTTCCTTTCTGTTACCTGAACTAATGTGCTATGTAATCTGATTGTAACCACTCCTTTTTTCCTGTTGTATCGATGAAAAGGTAAAGTGTTGCAATAAATCAGTGCTAGGAGCACTTCACACCGAAATCTGACGAAGTATTCGCTTTCCTCCGCACCGCTTGCACGAACACATGGGTCGATCCTTGCTACTGAACCTCAGACATTTGCGGGACCAGTTGACACGGAAGGCCAGCACAGGCACTGTCGAACGCTGTGCCTTTTAACCGCCTATGTCTCCTTCGCTTTCATTAACAAGCGCTCTCTCCTGTCGTTACTACAGGTTTTCCCGCACTTTTTAATACATTGGTCACTCAATTTAATCCATGCGCTACCCAATTTAATCTAATTGTGTATTGTGTACAACTGTGTATTCAGTCATGTCAGTACTGAGACTTTCATGATTTCGCCAATGTATCATGAGTTCATGATCAACAACCCCTGTTTTGCAGTGTCGTGCGGTGTTTTATGACAGCTTTTTGTCATTATGACATTTCATCACGATTTTCATGGTATGTGCCATGAATCGATTTTATGGGACTACCACTGTGTCAAACAGTGTCATACAGTGGTTTGTGACTTCCTAGGGTCATTATGACATCACATGACTATCTTCATGACATGTGTCATGAGCCGACATTATGGGACTACCGCTGCTTCACACAGTATCATGCAGCGTTTTGTCACTACTGACGGTCATTATTACATTTCATGAGGACTCTCATGATATGTGCCCTGAAGCAATGTTTTGGCACTATCATTGCTTCAAACAGTCATATTCACATTCTCTGACTATTTTCATGATGCGGGTCATGACTCGACTTTATGCAGATACCGCAGCTTCACGCAGTGTCATGCAGTTCTATGAATACCGATGGTCACTAAGGTATTCGTAGATAATCATAAAACACTGTATAACACGATGTGAAGCAGCTGAGTTGCATCGAGTGGGTCGTGATAGATATCATGCAAATATCATGGAATGTCATAATGAGCGTCAGTAATCATAAAACTGTATATGACACTGTTTGTAGCAGCGGTGGTCGCATAACACGCTGGTACGGTCAAAAGGGGAATACGCAGCCGGTATGCGGAGTCGTTATCAGGTGTGATAGGCTAGAGCTTCTTCAGAACAATGCTATGAGGTTCATTTACGCGATATATTATAATATACGCGATCGCAGAGCAAGTATGTCCGAGATTAAAAGGTGGTATAAAATTCCGTTATTGGCAGTGAGACGTAAATAGCTAGGCTTGTTTTTTTTTAATTACATAATTCTGGTTATTATGTTGCCCCTGCTAATTGTTTCTCTCGTTGTGTAGAGCATCCTTACAAGCTAGAATCAAAATTAAGTTACACAGACACACAAATATTCCACACTGCGGCTAGGTATTAGCGAATAGAACGGTCATGTAATGTCATAATGGCCGTCTGTAGTCTCCACAACACTCGTGACTCTGTATGAAGCAGCGGTAGTTGGATGAAGCCGAGTCATGTCCCAAATCATGAATATAGTCATGGAATGTATTAAAAACCATTGGTCGTCAGAAACACGACGCTGCTTAAAGCAGCGGTAGTCCCATAAAATTGATTCATGGTAGATATCACGAAAACAGTCATGAAATGTCATTTTGACAGCCAGTAGTCATAAAATACTCTATGACACTGTTTGAAACAGTGGTAGTCTCATAAAATTGATTCATGGCACATATGAAAATAGTCACGGAATGTAATAATGACCATCGGCTGTCATAAAACATTGCATAACACTGTTTCAAATACTGGTAGTTCCATATAATTGATTCATGCAACATATCATGAAAATATTCAATAAATGTCATAATGACAGAAAGCAGTCATAAAACACCGCATGACACTGTTTTAAGCAGCAATGGTCCCATACAATTGATTCATGGCGCGTATCATGAAAATAGTAATGGAATGTCATAATGACTGTCGGTGGTCATAAAACACTCGATGACACTGTTTGAAGCAGCAATAGCCTCGGAAAATTTATTCATGACGCATATCATGAAAACAGTCATGAAATGTCATAATGACAAAAGGCAGTTAAGTCATAAAACACCGCGTGACCCTGCAAAACCAAGGGGTTGTTGAATCAGTAGTCATAAACTCATGATACATTGGCGAAATCATGAAAGTCTCAGCCACGACATGACTGAATACATACGGAATACATTTGCATGTGTTGCTGGGATTAAATTCGGTAGCGCTTGCATTAAATTAGTTGGTGTGTGGATTAATTGGGTTCAGCACTGGATTAAATTGGATAGAGCTTGGATTAAATTGAGTGACCAATGGATTAAAATGAGCGGGAAAACCTGTAGTTCGACATGTGACATGAGCAGTGCTTGAGTAACGACACAAGTATCCAAAGTTATGACCGAGGAAGCAGCAGAATCGAAACTGGGTGCTAACACTCTTGATGATGAAAGATGAAAGTCACTGAAAAGGTTAGCCAGCTGTAGGGATCGAACCCACATCTTCTGGATTGCCGTTGAATTTGCCTTTCATCGTTGAATTCTTAGGCAATTTAAGGCTTTGTTTGTTTCTGTCCCTTCTATGTTGTTCCAGCCTCAGAACATCAGTTTAACTCTTGATGAGTCGCAAGTAAATGCACACTAAGAGAACTCGTTCTTTCTTCTCTCCAAAGCCGAAAGGGAAAGAAATCTGCATTGTACATAGGATAAGGCAATAAGTGCAGGAGACAGGGACAAGCACTCGCTACTTATGTATTAGGCAGTTTTTGCAGAACGTAGGCAAAGTTATCGTGCCTGTCGGAAATAAGAGCAGTCGTATGTGTGACCCCACCCAAGCAACACGAAAGTCGAGTGCAATAGGGGTGGACGGGTAGGTGAACGGCCTTGAACAAACTGGTGAAACTAAGGAACACTGACAAGACACATACCGTCCACCCCATTGCACTCGACTTTCGGTACATTATGCTGCTTGGGCAGAATCTTATCCACTGATTAGCTCCGGTTGATAAGGTTCGACGCAGGCCACGTTACCAACGGTGTGCTAAAACTCTATTGATATGACACAGCAGACGATTAAATGCAACTTCAAATGTTATCCCCTTCCTCCACTCGAACATTGTTTACATTTGAAAGTAACCGAACCACTCAAAGTGTCATACATTCTATCGGTAAGAGATGTGGAAGCGGTGCTGATGTAATTATTTCCTGCCTCTTGAAAGTGTCTGTTTCACTATATAGCCTGGTCCGAATTATTTCATTTAAATGCTTCAGTCTGCGTTGTGTCTGTCTGGGAACCGGCACAAGCCTTCTCTGAGGCGACAGACGCATGGGCTCTGAGAAACGAACCTACGCAAATAACATTTACCATTAGTGAGTTTTAGTATATTCCACGATATCTCCTTTGTTTGCGTAAGCGATAGCGTGGTGGTTCTGCGCAATGCGCACAGCTGTTTTTATTGAGAGCGCGCAGAACCACCAACGCTATCCTTTATGTATGCAAAGGCGTTAGCGTACGATATACTAAAACTCAGTATTGTCACTGGATCGTCAGCAGCGGCCGCTGTAGGGGATGAAGGGGAGTGCTGCGCATCGGTTGACGTGCCGCAACAGTACCTCATTTCTCTGCGGTAACCTGAGGAGCTCATTGCGAGCACGAGATGTTTTTTTTTTTCGCCTTTGATATGATATAGAGTGAGTAAGTCGTACGCTATCCCGTTTTCGTACGTAAGCAATATCGTTGGTGCTTCTGCGCGCACCCATAACCGGAAAAGACCTTCTTGCAATGTGCACAACAACCAACTATAGTGAGTTATAGTATATCGTACGTCGTCGCCTTTGCGTACGTAGGGGAGGGGGTATGTTTATTATGGGAAAGCGTGGTGGTTCGAGCAAAACGCAAAACACCGTTTGTGTTGCGCATGCGCAGAAACGCTAAGGTCATCCCTTACGTAGGCAAGGCGATGGCGTACGATATACTAAACCTCTCAGATATCCCTCGCACACGCAAAGGCGATGGCGTGCCATGTACTAATGCGCTCAATCCCGTACTGCTAGTGTGGAAGGGGATTCATTATTGAGGAGGGTAACGCAAAGAGCTCATGCACCGGACGACTCGTGCGCTATAGTGACGCCACTGATCGTGATGCCGTTCCTTTTATTTGTATTGCTTTTTTAAATCCCACGTTAGCGCCGCGAATCGTCTGTGGCTATGATCGCGTAGAGATATGGACAGATAGAGATTGGACAGCAGGAAATGCCGGATACATGGGTAGTATGCGTTCTGGGCGGACTTCAGGGGAACTGTGCCGACATTCGTCCGAGTCGTTTCTTGCAAAGCAGTGTTGCAAAGGTCCGTCACACACAGACGCTGAGAGACGGACGCGTTGAAACGCAGCACAATGTTAGAAAAAAAAAGTATAAATCAGGTATAATAATGTGCTCTTCACTAAAGCTGTTCACTAAAGCTGTTCACTAAGCTGTTCACTAAAGTGAAGCAGTGTGGGTGGTTTTTGACGGTACGCTATACCAAAATTGAACGCACATCCATATTTGCTAGACATTTTCCTTTCTTTTGCTTCATAGTATATTTTCTTTCCAGCTTTCTCTATTTTTTATTGACATACACATACGCGATGTGCACTACAAAAAATATAGCGCTAAAACGGCTTGAGGGTGTCGTTTGTGACAACAAAATGGACAGCACAGACAGACTCCACGCATGAGCACTTGTATGTGTGCGTATCGTCCTTGCCTGTGTCTGCGTTCGTTCATTACCTCTAGATTTATTTACTAAGCAATTTCTTTATAATTTATAGATATATTTACCAATTTACTAAACAATTCTGTTGAAAATACAAGTACCTACACGCATGCTTGTAATATTTCACTAAATGTACGTACAAAAGTATCTAAATACCAGCAACGGGGCAAAGTATCGCCCCTTACAATAAAACTCCCCACTCACCATCTCACAATAACGTCGTTGTTGTTTTACTTAGTTTCTTAACAACCCTTCATGGGAAGCCTTTTTTGCGGAGTCCACGAGACCGTATCCCTTCAAATAGCTGCATGAAAATCGGCCAACTGGATACGATATCTGCAGGCGGAGCTTTAGCTGTTCATAATATCCGAAAGGATGTGCACGAGGACCTGAGCGTATGTGTAGAAGAGAGGGGCAGGGGGAGAGTTCGTCCTCGATACGCCACGTGGTGGATTCCGCCACAAGTAATCTGGCTTGTCCCTGAATCTTGCTCATGCACGGTACGGCATATAAGAGTATACGGTTATGTGTATCAGTTGTGACTTACCTGCGATCGATCGAATGCGGTACTAATGCAGAATGCTGACTGCCTTTATACCTTACTGGCCGTAGCTATTGACCTTTCAGTTTCCTGTCTGTTGTAATGAACCTTTTAGTTTCATCTCTGTTGTAATTAACCTTTCAGTTTCCTGTATGTTGTAATTATCGTTTCAGCTTCCTTTGTGTAGGTACTTACCTCTCATTTTCCTCTCTCTACCTATTAACCTTTCAGTTTCCTCTCTGTAGCTACCGGGGTCGTTAAAGGTACTTCTGAAAAGTATCTGTGTGACTGTTACAGGTAACTGTTCTTGAAAGTGTCTGGAATTACTGCTTCAAATAACCCGTGGGGGAAAATACGCTGATGCACTTACATATACTGCAATTTATTTATTAAATTGATGGGTTAATTTAGCGAAATACTATTAGCTGCATTGATAAAGCAGTTTACCTTGGCTGAAATGATGTGATAAGGCACAATGTTTTCTTATTTATTTTCTTTGTTGTGGATTTAACACACACCAGAGAAATAGGAACTATTTTTATTCCAAGAAAGTAGACTGAACACTCACCAGGCAGCACACTAACAATAACAATAACTGGGACTAGTCAGCATGCAGGTGTGTAGCCTCCAAGTCTGCTTGGGAGGCCCCAGGACAACAGAGATGTCCTCAATCCTAGCAGCGACGCCAGGGCAGGCTGTCAACGTTCAACGAGACGGAAATACTCTTTGTATTGATGCACACTAGCGACCATTTCACTATATCCGTTGCACTGATGAGGAGTGCGCAGCGTCTGTTTTTGGCAGTGCGATTGCCTGCTTGAAAGGGAACATTCCTTCCCCACTCTGTTGAAAAATGCAGGTATGTCTTCATACTAGACGGATTAACGTGCTAGCGTAAGCTTGCATATCAGACTGGTATGGCTCATAACAGTGGAAGACATACCGGTACACCCGATTGATTTGTCATACAAACAATGTGGGACAAGATCTTTGGACGTATTTTGAAAAGGCTTTAAAAATTATATGCATGTGTAATAACAATGAAGTTTGGCACACCATTGTAGTTTTATCAGAAGTTTCCACACACACAAGTTGCAAATTATACTGCCAACATGTTACGAGATACGAGCTCTTACTCACCTCCTCCCTTTGCGGCCAGCATACTTCTGTCAATCATTTCCGCTTCAAAATTAGACACGCATTACACTGCAGTTTCTTTAATGTTTGGTATCTAATCGCGTGTAAACTATGCAACAAGCAATGCATCGGCGAAACACGCAACACCATTCGTGAAATATTTGATGCTCATAAATTGACATTGTTCATTGTTTATTACATTGTTAAAAAGACATTGTTCATAATCGCCCGACCTCAATATATATACATTTCAACCTACCGGGATGCGTATTTTCAAAACACATCCCACTCAGCCGGCGGGGCTCCTCCTCACCCTCCACTGCGCCAGGATCACGAGGCGCGTGCGCCTGTTCGCGTGGCGATTCATGTGTTGGAGGCCCCTTCAATCATTGCCGCACAAGACAGCAGCACCGGCACGGCCGACTGTATCAGAAAGATGAGAACACCTCTTGCTGTTTGTAGCGTCCTTTGTGACATTGAAGCTATCGAATAGCCCGCGAATGAAAAGTCAAGTTACACGCTGATGCTGTAGTAACACGTGAATGGTGCACCTGTGGTGTAACACAGACCAAATCATTTCTGCAACGTTGCAGTTGGTTTAATTCTTTGGCACACTTTGTACCATTCGGAGCTGCATATGTGCTGTCTCACGGTTTGCTATTTTGAACACATAATGAAGGGTCTGCAGCGCACTTCTTTGTAGTCCTATTATAGGCATACTGATCAGAGTGCACGTTACAAAACAAATCAAGAGTGGATTCACAAAAATCACTCTTGCTGTCATATATGACACAGCTAATTGCGCAATACGTAATAAACGTCAGCAGCAAAACACGTTATAATGGCTGTCCGTATGAACAGACAGTGCAGTCCACCCTCGATTAGCGAACTGTGAGCATTATATTACTGTTATCGAGGAATTCATGAAGTAACGTTTGGAATAATTGCAACAGTGGACATGCAGTGAAATAACACGAGATGCCATATAACATGTGATGACACGGATTTAATTTGGTCAGTTAGTGTTATTTTATATATAAGTAGTTTCTAATGGTGTTCTAAAATTGATTCGCCCTGGCCAGTCGTGCTCAATGTTAGCAGTGTAGCTCTACCTCTTCGTTCCTGTCCAAAGTTCAATTAAATGGTTCGAGGGCTATTAACTGTACTCTGGATACGATTCCACACAGATGCAACTCTAACATGCTACTCATGAATCATATTGAGGGCTATCATCAGAACTGTTTTCTTTTAGGGAAGGAGCATCTTTTTCTCTTTGCCCTTTTCGCTGTGCCCCTATTTCAAAGTGCTACTCCAAAGTGACATATAATTGTTAGTGATGTGGATGATGACATTCACCACGTTCATAAATAAAAGTAAGAAAAAGGGAGGATATTGATTCATTTGTAAAAGAAAAAAAAGAGCTGTTAGTCCCAGGTAGGATATTGTGAATTTGTTCCCTATTCATTGTTTGGAAATTAAGTTTCATAACAATGACCAAGCCAGTGCGTAGGGGGGACCTTGAACCTCCCCCAAATCATACTTTTGATAGTGCATTTCAGAGTGAGAAACAGGTGAAATCGCCCCCCCCTCCCCACCGATGTCCCCACAGATCCCCTCCCGCAACGTTTGTCTTGCTGCGATACTGCTTCATAAACTGACAGAGGAATACAAGGTGCTTCGCGCGAGAGCGAACTGTTTATAAATCGAAGGGATTCGTAATTTGTAGTTTCATAAGCAGAGGGTAGGCAGCATATTCATAAAATACTTGCAATATGCATGCAACTATGAGGTAGACATATTCAAAATGGGCAGCAGCTCGATGTGACAAGTCATAAAATGCATAGTTGGAAACAGAAAAAGAGTGTTTTATGAAGAGTTACACAGCAATATAACGGAACGTTAGTTCAATAGCACAAGATACAAAGGTTTCTGCAGTATCACATGGCAAAGTATTGCCGATCGTAAAACTTGATGTCCGCTGTCCTTTGCCACGTTCGTGTTTGGTCATCTGACCTGTGGGAAGAGGGTTCGGGCTTTGGTGTCGCAATATAACATTGCTTAGTTTGTACGGAAGAGCTCTGTCAAGTGCGGTTAGGAGAAAAAAGCACTAGCCAACACCAACACACACTGAATTAAGTGGTGCTTAAGTGACAGAATAAGACATGATGCTATTCCATTGGGCAAAAAAGATGGCAATAGCAGCGACAACCTTCTCAGAAACATAAGGCGACCTGACACTCCGAATAATCGCACACTATTGAGGATTTTCATGCGTAATATTCCACAACGAAGGAAATTCATTCTGATAAATACTATAAAACATTTGTAGTTGGTGACAAACAAAGAGCACATGTGTTTGTTCATTGTTTAGACACAAGACCGTACGCCTCCATTTTTTCCTTGCTTCAGATATCATCGTTATCAGCACATACGAAACCGTGTCCAACAGAAATATAAGCACACGTCTGCACAAATCCCCTTCAACTCGTCCATCGAGGATATGTCTCTTTCCTACATGACATGACCCAGTATTGTTCGATGATTGAGGTGTTTTCACCATAGATTGAGAAGTTACCAGTCAAAAAGAACGCGTTACGAGTTAAAAATGTAACTAAGTTAATAACGAAGTTCTTCAGCCTGAAATGTAAGCAGCCTTCATGTAATGCAGTTACCAAGTTACTTAAATAAAGAACCGGTTAATTCCAAGTTAATTCGGACACAAAATAGTATTACGCAGGTGCAGCGCGCGTGAGCAGTTGAGATAGACCTTGAGTTACCTGCGAAGGAGCGCAACACGCTTAGATCTTTTTCGTTTATGTCCAACAATAGACCTCTCCCTGTTTGTAAACAAATGACGTCATCGTGTTCAACAGCGCCACAATTTTTTTAGAGTTGAACTACGCTCGAAGCTAGCGGCGAACAAGGTCGCGCCCGAAAGCCACGGTCTTCATGGGATTCCGATGGTCCCTGAAAGGAACGCGACCTTTGGTCCTACTTTTCTTTCAGTGGGAGGCAGCGAACAAGTACCCGGCCAAGTGCACTCTCCTTCCGGTTTCAGTCTGTCAATCAGCGCCCTGATGACGTTCCTCTGGTACAGGTCTATCTGAATGCTTTACATCTTACTCCCTGTGGGCGCACAATGGTTCAGCTTCATTTCAATGGCAGCGGTTCTTACTCCATGAATAAAATACTGTCATTGATTGAATATCACGTTTCATGGCAAAAAATGCCATGAAGAAACAGGAGAGAAAGCAAGAAAATATGTGGTCGTGAGTGAAAAGCGAATTAAAAGTAACTTGGAACTTAACATAAGTTACTTTGGCAAAGTTACCTGAAAAGAAACGAGTTGCTCTGAAAGTTACCACGGCACAAAAGTACCGAGTTAAGAGTAGTATGGGATCAGCTCAAGTATCCGGAAACTCACATCTTCGTCTGGACGCCATTAATTAGCAATTAGAGCAATTTGGGACCCCCCACAGTAATTAGGATCATTCAGGGAGTCAGTACACTAATTGGGGATCATCTAAGACACGTCCAGACCACTGTGTGAGTTTCCGGCTACTTGAGCTGATAAAAAATAAAAAAATAGGTAGAAAATAAAATAAAAAGATAGAGATAGAGTGGAGAGAAGGAGTTTAGTTGAAGATCAACGACGCCATCTTGTAGAAAGCGGTCCGGAACGGCCGCTGACTGTCGCTGGGCGACGAAGCACGGAGGCAGGTTCCAAAGCATCGCAGCACCAGTTCCGGACATCCTGTGACGTCAGCTGTGACGTCATCATGGCATGTCTGGGCAAGTTAGGACAGCTCTGGACATGCAAGGAGAAAAACACTCGTAATACAGAGGCTGGGAAAGCAAGAGTATGCAAACCATCAATAGCTAACAAGAAGATAGAACTAGTTACACAACAAATGATCCCACCACAACAGGAGCGCAGAACCATGCGACTGCTCCATCCGAGAGGCAGGCAGAAACTGACTCGTAATGCTTTTTTGTCCTGTATAAAGCCCCGCAGCTGCACCCCCTAGCGGTTTCTTTCTCAACTAATCTCACAACAAAATTATTACGAATCACGCCAGCGCTACTGCCGTTCCCAAGGCAGAAGATGATAGAAAATGCCGGGGATGCCCGGTCAACAGCAACCAGCACTGGCACGAAAATCGCAAACAAAGCGGGAACAAAGTTGACGAAAGCATTAGTTACGCAACAAATCACCTCACCACAGCAGGAGCGCAGACCGATGCGACTGCTCTCCGTGACAACCAGCCAGAAACTGAGCGAGCGCGGGGAGCGCACGTCTGCTCTCTGCGACAGCCGGAGAGAAACTGACTGGGGCGCCGCTCCGCATACGCGCTCCTAGCGCCCTCTGAGGCGACCACCTCCGAGAGGCTAAGAGTGAACAGCATTCCTGCGCCCTCTTCTCTCGTTGCTCATTGGTCGTGAGGCTAAGTGAGAAGAGCATTCCTGCGCCCCCTGCTGGCCGTTCTCATTGGTCGTGAGGCTAAGAGAGAAGAGCATTCCTGCGCCCCCTGCTGGCCGTTCTCATTGGTCGTGACGTCATCCTATTGTCTCAGGGCTACCCTGTTTTTTTTCCACTAATGCTCCTTTGGTCAATCTACAATGAAGCCACAGTATGACGTCATCATGCACCTGCGTGGCTCAAGGACGCGTACACTGTAGACAGGGGACCTATTATTTATTGAGTCACTATCCCATGATTATTTCCTTTATTCTTCTATAACGATTGCATAGGAAACTATTGCAGAAGAGCACCATGCATGAAAGCTGATCGTAGGAATTCCAAAGTCTTACTAAATGAGACTTGCAAAACAACAAAATATCCTAACACGTAACTCCATCAACGACAAATAAGAGGACTAGACACTCAACAAATCAGCACAGAGTACGGGTAACCAGGAGCGCAGAACTCAGGGCAGCACTATCGTCAAGACAACAATGTTCCTTGTCAAAAGAGAAAAAAATACTAAGTGTCAACAAAGGAAAGCATGCATATTGGGGCATGTCAGGACACGTCCGGACAAATCGTACGACTGCTGGGCAACAGAGGAAAACAAACACTTGAACAGAGTGAAAAAGGCACTCACCATCATTTTTCCTGTTCACAGCATTCCCTCATTGTAAATCCGCTCGTCACAAAATCCACCTGCATCGTCGAACACCATTCACCAGTGACGAACCACATCCGCACCCCATCAGAGGCAGACAGAACCCCACCGAAGCTACGCTCTTCCACTGACGGCCAACGCCAGGAGCAGAATTTGCGTGTCGAGACCCGTCAGTGTCCAAGAGAGAAGTGAATCCTTGCGCCCCCTGCTGGCGGTTCTCATTGGTCGTGACGTCATCCTATTGTCTCAGGGCTACCCTGTTTTTTTCCACTAATGCTCCTTTGGTCAATCTGCAGTGAAGCCACGGTATGACGTCATCATGCACCTGCGTGGCTCAAGGACGCGTGCGCTCTAGACAGGGGACCTATTATTTATTGAATCACTATCCCAAGATTATTTCCTTTATTCTTCTATAACGATTGCATAGGAAACTATTGCAGAAGAGCACCATAGACAAGAGGAGATTGTAGCATTTCATTCCCAAAGTCTTACTGTACAGGAAAAAAAAATGGTTCAGCAAGACATAAAGTCACACACCTGTCCCCCTCGCGGTTACTCTGTGAACTAAATGAATCGCAAAATTATTAAGGATAGCTCTACTCCCATTCAAGGCAGCACTATCGTCAAGAATATGCCTTGTACAAAAAGAAAAAAACTACATGTAGAAGGAAAGCATGTCAGAACAAGCCCAGGCATGTCAGCACATGTTTGTCAGACAAGGGAGGAAAAAGCGAAAAGAAACAAAGAAGGAAACCAGCATCAAACTATTTCTAAGCACACGCACTCCTCTTATTCAAAAACAGTGCTCATCATAAATCTGCCCAGGACAATACACACTATTTTTCTATTGCCACACTTTTTTCCAGTAACGGTCAATGCATTGCTACAGACTGCGTGACGTCATCACATCCTGTCTGAAGAAGACAGCGACAAAGACTCCTATTATTTATTGAATCGCAAGATTATTTCCTTTGTCCTACTCTTAATGACATTGATTCTCTCATTAAAATTCAACAAAAAAGCACCCCGCATATTAACGATTTTCACCCCAAAGGCTCATCATGGTCATTAGAATTACAGTAAACTGCCACTGCTCTTTTAAAATAATAAGTGAGACCACTCAACATCCCCTCCAGGCTTATGTAATACGTGACCCTTTCTATGCTCATACATTCGTTGTCTGAGGCTACACCGGCGAGCAAAAAAGGCGCGGAAGCCGGGTGGGCAAAGTTCCATTCGCGCATTGCGAGCATAAAGGCGGGAAAGCCTGGGAGCAAAGTTCTATTCGCGCATTCCAAAGCACAAGACAGAACGCCTTTACGGGAACACGATAGCATTCCTATACTATATTAATGATTATTGCATTGCAGTTTAGAAAAACTACAACTAAACTATAATTTTAGGAGCCCATTAAAATTCTACTTTCTATGGAAACTATAATTGCCCTATTACTTGGATCGCTACTAATGAAGCGCTCCAATTTTTTCTCTCTTCCCATTTCAGCCTTGTCATGCAGGGAAGCAGACTCATATCCAAAATAATTAATTTACACTGAGGGTGCCGTGCTTCAGGAATTCCTATCCTGCGCTCAGATGCACGCATTTCTTCACGGATACCTTTAACAGCTGACTTCCTCAACATATCGAACACCCAACAAAATCAAACAAACAATCAGAGAAACCCTCTTCTCAGCTGTACCATGCGACTGTCTTCTTCGTAAAATCGGTGATCTGAGGAAGAGAGCAGCGAAAAATTGCGCGCACTTGTGCTTGACTTAAAAAAACCTGAAGCATATGCCAATAAACCAAGAAAAAGACACTCATGTCTGGTATCTGATAGTGCCACATACACAGACGCATTGTCGCAAAGAAAGCACATGACAGGGATACACAAATTTCCTTAGGTGAGCAGGGAAAAGGCTTAAGACCTCAGGAATAATAGCAGAGTCACTGGACATCGCTACGCGGCTAACACAAGATAACAACAACAAGATAATAGCGGCGGGTAAAATTGCAACACTGCTAAACAAGCCCCAACATGCCATCATGACGTCGCAAACCAGGAAAAAGAAGCACGCGCACGCACACAGCAGCTCAGGAATGCACAAGGAGAGGTGCTTTATAGGAATTTCTACTCCACACACTCAGATACCAGCATTTCTGCACAAATACCTATAACGGCTGACTTCCTCAACATATCGAGGAAAGCGAATACTAACACTCAACATATAACAAAAACAAACAAATTCCATTCTCATGAACTCTCTCCTCTGCCGAGCGGCTTTCTCCTGCTCTACCTGGATGCTGACTGTTTCCCCTCATCTACATTCTGAGTAAAAGCCGTGAAAGGAGAAAAGAACCGCGAAAAATTACACGCATGTGTGCTCCAATAGCTGTAACTGCAAGAAACCGTAGCGCACGCCAATACACTGAGAAAAAGACACCTATTTCTGCCACCAGATAATTCTTGCATAATGCCACATACACAGTCGCATTACCCTTGCGTAAAGAAAGCACAGGACAGGGATACACAAATTTCCTTAGGTGAGCAGGGAAAAGGCTTAAGACCTCAGGTCACCACACATCGCCACGCGGCTAGCACAACATGACACCAACAACATACTAGCAGCGGGAAGAACTGCAACACTGCTAAACAAGACCAGACATGCCACGATGACGTCACAAATCAGGGGAAAAAGCACACGCACGCACGCACAGAGGACAACGCATTAAACACACGGAGCGCTCTGGAATAATCGTAGCGTCACCGCACATCGCTACGAAGCTCAACGTCTAACACAAGACGGCAGCAACAAGATATTAGCGAAGGGTAAAAATTGCAACACTACTGAACAAGTCTAGACATGCGACATCGAATGCGAAAACACTGGTGATCGGGGATAAGGCCTAAGCCTGCGGCGGATCATCATAGAGCATACACAACTTCATTTTTCTATTTTGCGTAAACTAAACGCGGTCTGCTTGGAAAACGACGTACAAATTTTCTTAGGGAGCAGAGAAATATATAAATTTGTACTCCGTGCTCAGATACCAGCATTTCTGCTCAAAAACCTGCAAAATTAAGCTCTGCTTACTTCGTCAAGATATCGAACACCCAACAAAATCAAACAAACAACCCCACTTCCACTGGTAGAACACTATTCAGCTTTTACGCAGGAGGCTTTCTTCTACATAAAAAGTAGAGAAAATAAGAAAAGAGCAGCGAAATATTACACGCACTTTTGCTCGCATAGCTATAAGAGAAAAAAATAAATACAAGAACGACGCACACGCTAATAAACTGCGACAAAGACACCCTTTTCTGCTATCAGATAATTATTGCATAATGCTAAATACTCATTTGCATTGGCCCTGCGTGAAGAAAGCACAGGACAGGGATACACAATCTATCTTAAGCGAGCACGGAAAGTCACTTCTACTCGAACAGCTTAATACCATAAAGTCTGAATTTTTGCAAAGAAAATAAAGTCTGAACAGCGCTACGAAGGTGACAGACACATACTAACAAACAAACAAACAAACACTTCTTCGAGCCTGTATTATCTTTTAAAAAATAACGAAAGCACACATAAAAAAAATCAAATCGGCTAGGTAGCCTACCAGACGTTGCGCCTTAAAGTTGGCTGCACGCAAAGCGCGAAAGCATGCTGTGAAGCCAACTTGCGGTTTTGCTGGATGCACATGAAGTCCGATTCCAATTGGAAATCGCGCTAAGGACGTGCCAAACGTGGAATTTTCGCAAGATTAATCCCAATACCTGGAATTCTGTTCATTTTAGCGGGAATGCTGGCGCTTGTGCTCCATTATTCGAAATTTTCGAATATTCGAATTTCTCTATTATCAAATTTTCGAATGCGAATAGGGTTCGAATATCAACAATATTCGAACAATATTCGAAATTTCGAATATTCGCACACCTCTAGTGAATACTGACACTCAACGAGATATATAACAAAAAACAAACAAATTCCATTCTCATGAACTCTCCTCTGCCGAGCGGCTTTCCCCTGCTCTACCTGGATGCTGACTTTTTCCCCCATCACCTACATTCTGAGTAAAAGCAGTGACAGAAGAAAAGAACCGCGAAAAATTACACGCATTTGTGTCACAGGACAGGGATACACAAATTTCCTTAAGTGAGCAGGGAAAAGGCTTAAGTCGTACCGCTCAGGAATAATCGGAGAATCACCGCGTATCGCTACGCGGCTAGCGCTTGAACAGCGCTACGAACGTGACAGATACATACTAACAAACAAACAAACAACAGCAGGACCGGCGTCGGGCACTCATAAAATACCCTGCCCAAAACAAAGACTTCGCCAGGTTCGCGAGGCAATTCCATTAAAAACGCTCGTCCTATCCTACAGATAGCAATGCAAACGCGACTGCCCTTATTTTTTAAACCACTATTTCACGCAATAGTACATAAATGTATCACTCGTGCCACACAAAAAGGCAAACACTTACTTGTCAAGTGGGGTCCCAGCGCGTGCGCGCGCGCGCACACACACAGGCACACACACACACACACACACACACACACACACACTAACATTTTCACACTCACAAACACAAAGTCTATTTTCACAACCACATAAATCCATATTATTCCTCAGGTCAATAATTATCCTGCCATCGTGAAAAGACGGCACAGACATGTATGCTTACGCAAGACAATCGGTCCTCGTTCCGGATGTAATAGGATATCGTCACTCGGCAGGCGCGAACCAATAAAGAAAGAAAGGAATGCATGTTCGCTACGAAGAAAACGGTGACGTGCTTCTACGCAGCGATCATTATACAGACGCGTAAATGTGAACATCATTCGCTACACACTGTAGCTCTCATCATTTTTAAACCAAACCGTGTTCATAGGTCTTCACTAAATAGGTGAGCCGATAATGACTCCAAATAAAATAAAATAAAATAAAATAATCATTCCAGCATCGCTGGCTGCAAGCTTGGGTACCCAACAGAGCAGCGCGCTCCTATCAACACGCCTTGGGCTGACCTTACACACCCGAAGCCTTTTCTGAATACATTCTGCCGGCGCTGGAATAAAAGATTTATCGCGAGGGTACTACGATGTCAGCTCTGTTGCTGTTTAAGTGATAAAACAGTGCGCCCGAATCGCGAAGCGCGCGCGCGGGCCCGGTCTCGCGGTTTGGACTCGCGACCCGTGCGATTCCCCGCGGCGCGAGCGCAACGCGGACCCGTTCTCGCGGTTTGGACGCGCGCGATTGCCCGAGTAAGCGCACTGTTTTATCACTTAAACAGCAACAGAGCTGACATCGTAGTACCCTCGCGATAAATCTTTTATTCCAGCGCCGGCAGAATGTATTCAGAAAAGGCTTCGGGTGTGTAAGGTCAGCCCAAGGCGTGTTGATAGGAGCGCGCTGCTCTGTTGGGTACCCAAGCTTGCAGCCAGCGATGCTGGAATGATTATTTTATTTTATTTTATTTTATTTGGAGTCATTATCGGCTCACCTATTTAGTGAAGACCTATGAACACGGTTTGGTTTAAAAATGATGAGAGCTACAGTGTGTAGCGAATGATGTTCACATTTACGCGTCTGTATAATGATCGCTGCGTAGAAGCACGTCACCGTTTTCTTCGTAGCGAACATGGATTCCTTTCTTTCTTTATTGGTTCGCGCCTGCCGAGTGACGATATCCTATTACATCCGGAACGAGGACCGATTGTCTTGCGTAAGCATACATGTCTGTGCCGTCTTTTGACGATGGCAGGATAATTATTGACCTGAGGAATAATATGGATTTATGTGGTTGTGAAAATAGACTTTGTGTTTGTGAGTGTGAAAATGTTAGTGTGTGTGTGTGTGCCTGTGTGTGTGCGCGCGCGCGCACGCGCTGGGACCCCACTTGACAAGTAAGTGTTTGCCTTTTTGTGTGGCACGAGTGATACATTTATGTACTATTGCGTGAAATAGTGGTTTAAAAAATAAGGGCAGTCGTGTTTGCATTGCTATCTGTAGGATAGGACGAGCGTTTTTAATGGAATTGCCTCGCGAACCTGGCGAAGTCTTTGTTTTGGGCAGGGTATTTTATGAGTGCCCGACGCCGGTCCTGCTGTTGTTTGTTTGTTTGTTAGTATGTATCTGTCACGTTCGTAGCGCTGTTCAAGCGCTAGCCGCGTAGCGATACGCGGTGATTCTCCGATTATTCCTGAGCGGTACGACTTAAGCCTTTTCCCTGCTCACTTAAGGAAATTTGTGTATCCCTGTCCTGTGACACAAATGCGTGTAATTTTTCGCGGTTCTTTTCTTCTGTCACTGCTTTTACTCAGAATGTAGGTGATGGGGGAAAAAGTCAGCATCCAGGTAGAGCAGGAGAAAGCCGCTCGGCAGAGGAGAGTTCATGAGAATGGAATTTGTTTGTTTTTTGTTATATATATCGTTGAGTGTCAGTATTCACTAGAGGTGTGCGAATATTCGAAATTTCGAATATTGTTCGAATATTGTTGATATTCGAACCCTATTCGCATTCGAAAATTTGATAATCGAGAAATTCGAATATTCGAAAATTTCGAATAATGGAGCACAAGCGCCAGCATTCCCGCTAAAATGAACAGAATTCCAGGTATTGGGATTAATCTTGCGAAAATTCCACGTTTGGCACGTCCTTAGCGCGATTTCCAATTGGAATCGGACTTCATGTGCATCCAGCAAAACCGCAAGTTGGCTTCACAGCATGCTTTCGCGCTTTGCGTGCAGCCAACTTTAAGGCGCAACGTCTGGTAGGCTACCTAGCCGATTTGATTTTTTTTATGTGTGCTTTCGTTATTTTTTAAAAGATAATACAGGCTCGAAGAAGTGTTTGTTTGTTTGTTTGTTAGTATGTGTCTGTCACCTTCGTAGCGCTGTTCAGACTTTATTTTCTTTGCAAAAATTCAGACTTTATGGTATTAAGCTGTTCAAGTAGAAGTGACTTTCCGTGCTCGCTTAAGATAGATTGTGTATCCCTGTCCTGTGCTTTCTTCACGCAGGGCCAATGCAAATGAGTATTTAGCATTATGCAATAATTATCTGACAGCAGAAAAGGGTGTCTTTGTCGCAGTTTATTAGCGTGTGCGTCGTTCTTGTATTTATTTTTTTCTCTTATAGCTATGCGAGCAAAAGTGCGTGTAATATTTCGCTGCTCTTTTCTTATTTTCTCTACTTTTTATGTAGAAGAAAGCCTCCTGCGTAAAAGCTGAATAGTGTTCTACCAGTGGAAGTGGGGTTGTTTGTTTGATTTTGTTGGGTGTTCGATATCTTGACGAAGTAAGCAGAGCTTAATTTTGCAGGTTTTTGAGCAGAAATGCTGGTATCTGAGCACGGAGTACAAATTTATATATTTCTCTGCTCCCTAAGAAAATTTGTACGTCGTTTTCCAAGCAGACCGCGTTTAGTTTACGCAAAATAGAAAAATGAAGTTGTGTATGCTCTATGATGATCCGCCGCAGGCTTAGGCCTTTTCCCCGATCACCAGTGTTTTCGCATTCGATGTCGCATGTCTAGACTTGTTCAGTAGTGTTGCAATTTTTACCCTTCGCTAATATCTTGTTGCTGCCGTCTTGTGTTAGACGTTGAGCTTCGTAGCGATGTGCGGTAACGCTACGATTATTCCAGAGCGCTCCGTGTGTTTAATGCGTTGTCCTCTGTGCGTGCGTGCGTGTGCTTTTTCCCCTGATTTGTGACGTCATCGTGGCATGTCTGGTCTTGTTTAGCAGTGTTGCAGTTCTTCCCGCTGCTAGTATGTTGTTGGTGTCATGTTGTGCTAGCCGCGTGGCGATGTGTGGTGACCTGAGGTCTTAAGCCTTTTCCCTGCTCACCTAAGGAAATTTGTGTATCCCTGTCCTGTGCTTTCTTTACGCAAGGGTAATGCGACTGTGTATGTGGCATTATGCAAGAATTATCTGGTGGCAGAAATAGGTGTCTTTTTCTCAGTGTATTGGCGTGCGCTACGGTTTCTTGCAGTTACAGCTATTGGAGCACACATGCGTGTAATTTTTCGCGGTTCTTTTCTCCTTTCACGGCTTTTACTCAGAATGTAGATGAGGGGAAACAGTCAGCATCCAGGTAGAGCAGGAGAAAGCCGCTCGGCAGAGGAGAGAGTTCATGAGAATGGAATTTGTTTGTTTTTGTTATATGTTGAGTGTTAGTATTCGCTTTCCTCGATATGTTGAGGAAGTCAGCCGTTATAGGTATTTGTGCAGAAATGCTGGTATCTGAGTGTGTGGAGTAGAAATTCCTATAAAGCACCTCTCCTTGTGCATTCCTGAGCTGCTGTGTGCGCGCGCGTGCTTCTTTTTCCTGGTTTGCGACGTCATGATGGCATGTTGGGGCTTGTTTAGCAGTGTTGCAATTTTACCCGCCGCTATTATCTTGTTGTTGTTATCTTGTGTTAGCCGCGTAGCGATGTCCAGTGACTCTGCTATTATTCCTGAGGTCTTAAGCCTTTTCCCTGCTCACCTAAGGAAATTTGTGTATCCCTGTCCTGTGCTTTCTTTGCGACAATGCGTCTGATTATGTGGCACTATCAGATACCAGACATGAGTGTCTTTTTCTTGGTTTATTGGCATATGCTTCAGGTTTTTTTAAGTCAAGCACAAGTGCGCGCAATTTTTCGCTGCTCCCTTCCTCAGATCACCGATTTTACGAAGAAGACAGTCGCATGGTACAGCTGAGAAGAGGGTTTCTCTGATTGTTTGTTTGATTTTGTTGGGTGTTCGATATGTTGAGGAAGTCAGCTGTTAAAGGTATCCGTGAAGAAATGCGTGCATCTGAGCGCAGGATAGGAATTCCTGAAGCACGGCACCCTCAGTGTAAATTAATTATTTTGGATATGAGTCTGCTTCCCTGCATGACAAGGCTGAAATGGGAAGAGAGAAAAAATTGGAGCGCTTCATTAGTAGCGATCCAAGTAATAGGGCAATTATAGTTTCCATAGAAAGTAGAATTTTAATGGGCTCCTAAAATTATAGTTTAGTTGTAGTTTTTCTAAACTGCAATGCAATAATCATTAATATAGTATAGGAATGCTATCGTGTTCCCGTAAAGGCGTTCTGTCTTGTGCTTTGGAATGCGCGAATAGAACTTTGCTCCCAGGCTTTCCCGCCTTTATGCTCGCAATGCGCGAATGGAACTTTGCCCACCCGGCTTCCGCGCCTTTTTTGCTCGCGGTGTAGCCTCAGACAACGAATGTATGAGCATAGAAAGGGTCACGTATTACATAAGCCTGGAGGTGATGTTGAGTGGTCTCACTTATTATTTTAAAAGAGCAGTGGCAGTTTACTGTAATTCTAATGACCATGATGAGCCTTTGGGGTGAAAATCGTTAATATGCGGGGTGCTTTTTTGTTGAATTTTAATGAGAGAATCAATGTCATTAAGAGTAGGACAAAGGAAATAATCTTGCGATTCAATAAATAATAGGAGTCTTTGTCGCTGTCTTCTTCAGACATGATGTGATGACGTCACGCAGTCTGTAGCAATGCATTGACCGTTACTGGAAAAAAGTGTGGCAATAGAAAAATAGTGTGTATTGTCCTGGGCAGATTTATGATGAGCACTGTTTTTGAATAAGAGGAGTGCGTGTGCTTAGAAATAGTTTGATGCTGGTTTCCTTCTCTGTTACTTTTCGCTTTTTCCTCCCTTGTCTGACAAACATGTGCTGACATGCCTGGGCTTGTTCTGACATGCTTTCCTTCTACATGTAGTTTTTTTTCTTTTTGTACAAGGCATATTCTTGACGATAGTGCTGCCTTGAATGGGAGTAGAGCTATTCTTAATAATTTTGCGATTCATTTAGTTCACAGAGTAACCGCGAGGGGGACAGGTGTGTGACTTTATGTCTTGCTGAACCATTTTTTTTTTCCTGTACAGTAAGACTTTGGGAATGAAATGCTACAATCTCCTCTTGTCTATGGTGCTCTTCTGCAATAGTTTCCTATGCAATCGTTATAGAAGAATAAAGGAAATAATCTTGGGATAGTGATTCAATAAATAATAGGTCCCCTGTCTAGAGCGCACGTGTCCTTGAGCCACGCAGGTGCATGATGACGTCATACCGTGGCTTCACTGCAGATTGACCAAACGAGCATTAGTGGAAAAAAACAGGGTAGCCCTGAGACAATAGGATGACGTCACGACCAATGAGAACCGCCAGCAGGGGGCGCAAGGATTCACTTCTCTCTTGGACACTGACGGGTCTCGACACGCAAATTCTGCTCCTGCCGTTGGCCGTCAGTGGAAGAGCGTAGCTTCGGTGGGGTTCTGTCTGCCTCTGATGGGGTGCGGATGTGGTTCGTCACTGGTGAATGGTGTTCGACGATGCAGGTAGATTTTGTGACGAGCGGATTTACAATGAGGGAATGCTGTGAACAGGAAAAATGATGGTGAGTGCCTTTTTCACTCTGTTCAAGTGTTTGTTTTCCTCTGTTGCCCAGCAGTCGTACGATTTGTCCGGACGTGTCCTGACATGCCCCAATATGCATGCTTTCCTTTGTTGACACTTAGTATTTTTTTCTCTTTTGACAAGGAACATTGTTGTCTTGACGATAGTGCTACCCTGAGTTCTGCGCTCCTGGTTACCCGTACTCTGTGCTGATTTGTTGAGTGTCTAGTCCTCTTATTTGTCGTTGATGGAGTTACGTGTTAGGATATTTTGTTCTTTTGCAAGTCTCATTTAGTAAGACTTTGGAATTCCTACGATCAGCTTTCATGCATGGTGCTCTTCTGCAATGGTTTCCTATGCAATCGTTATAGAAGAATAAAGGAAATAATCATGGGATAGTGACTCAATAAATAATAGGTCCCCTGTCTACAGTGTACGCGTCCTTGAGCCACGCAGGTGCATGATGACGTCATACTGTGGCTTCATTGTAGATTGACCAAAGGAGCATTAGTGGAAAAAAAACAGGGTAGCCCTGAGACAATAGGATGACGTCACGACCAATGAGAACGGCAGCAGGGGGCGCAGGAATGCTCTTCTCTCTCAGCCTCATGACCAATGAGAACGGCCAGCAGGGGGCGCAGGAATGCTCTTCTCACTTAGCCTCACGACCAATGAGCAACGAGAGAAGAGGGCGCAGGAATGCTGTTCACTCTTAGCCTCTCGGAGGTGGTCGCCCCAGAGGGCGCTAGGAGCGCGTATGCGGAGCGGGCGCGGAGCGGCGCCCCAGTCAGTTTCTCTCCGGCTGTCGCAGAAAGCAGACGTGCGCTCCCCGCGCTCGCTCAGTTTCTGGCTGGTTGTCACGGAGAGCAGTCGCATCGGTCTGCGCTCCTGCTGTGGTGAGGTGATTTGTTGCGTAACTAATGCTTTCGTCAACTTTGTTCCCGCTTTGTTTGCGATTTTCGTGCCAGTGCTGGTTGCTGTTGACCGGGCATCCCCGGCATTTTCTATCATCTTCTGCCTTGGGAACGGCAGTAGCGCTGGCGTGATTCGTAATAATTTTGTTGTGAGATTAGTTGAGAAAGTAACCGCTAGGGGGTGCAGCTGCGGGGCTTTATACAGGACAAAAAAGCATTACGAGTCAGTTTCTGCCTGCCTCTCGGATGGAGCAGTCGCATGGTTCTGCGCTCCTGTTGTGGTGGGATCATTTGTTGTGTAACTAGTTCTATTTTCTTGTTAGCTATTGATGGTTTGCAAACTCTTGCTTTCCCAGCCTCTGTATTACGAGTGTTTTTCTCCTTGCATGTCCAGAGCTGTCCTAACTTGCCCAGACATGCCATGATGACGTCACAGCTGACGTCACAGGATGTCCGGAACTGGTGCTGCGATGCTTTGCAACCTGCCTCCGTGCTTCGTCGCCCAGCGACAGTCAGCGGCCGTTCCGGACCGCTTTCTACAAGATGGCGTCGTTGATCTTCAACTAAACTCCTTCTCTCCACTCTATCTCTATCTTTTTATTTTATTTTCTACCTATTTTTTTATTTTTTATCAGCTCAAGTAGCCGGAAACTCACACAGTGGTCTGGACGTGTCTTAGATGATCCCCAATTAGTGTAATGACTCCCTGAATGATCCTAATTACTGTGGGGGGTCCCAAATTGCTCTAATTGCTAATTAATGGCGTCCAGACGAAGATGTGAGTTTCCGGATACTTGAGCTGATCCCATACTACTGTTAAGTTACAAGTTACCAAAAAACAACTTAGTTACAGTAACGAGTTACCTCGAACCCTGATTTTCACCGGAAAAAGCCAAGCTACAGGCAGAGGCAGACGAAGTCTACAAGTAATTCACGGAAAAGACAATGAGTGCCAGCGCCAGGGGCTAGCACCTCGGCGTGGTTGCCTATCTGAGGCAGACAAGTCGGATATCGGATACAGAGTCTAAGCGGGAGGCGTAAAAAAGCGCGCGGAATTTCTGTGAGCGCTACCGTTTACACTGCACATGAGCGAGGGTCAGGCGTGGACGGCGGAGTTGTTGCTGCGCTGACGTGACCCCTTGGCGGCGGCGTCTCCATGGTTACAAAGAGCATGCACAGTGCGGCAAGAGGAGCGATGTGCGAGAAGGAAGGCCGCTCTGGCTGTGCGCGACATGTTTTGCAAATACCCTACCGGGACATGACCTAAACTTACATTTAACTACTGTCCTCTTGTAATCCGGCGACGTCAATCACGTCAAATGAAAAAACCGATAATCTTACGTCATTTCCAAATTCGAGACGCTGCGATCAGACGGAATGAGCTTTTTGGTGGCCCATTACAGTCCTTCAAACTGTAGCTGCATGTCTGCCCCCGCCACACACACACCAAGACACACAGTTTTTGTTTTTCTTTTTCCTCTTTTTTGTCTATATTTTCCATCATTACGTCACTGCGTCACCGATTTAATTTCCTTTATTTTAATTTTTTTCTCCTTTCATTTCCTACATTTCTCGCATAACTGCTCTGTACCAATCCTCAAAGGTTAACAGATTCATCGAACCCCAGGAGGGTTATGTGTCCTCATTTCCACATCCTTGAACGCTGTTTTCCCTGAATGTCGCCCATGAATGCCTTTTGTGTTGAATACTCACCTCGCCACCATGGTCATTCATGTATTACGCTACAGTGTCTTGTCAGCTCATCACTTGTCTATTTGAAATTGATGGTGTCATGCCCACTTTTTATCTTATTATGTATGTTTGTATTTTATTTTTATATTTGTACTGAGTAGTAATGGGCCTTGTCCAGACTTCGACAGGTCCAAACTACGGCACCCCCCTGCCCTGAGCCCTGCGCGAATTTTTCCCCGCGCGGCGCGTGTGCGGAGGGTTGTCCACGTGATTATCGACGGGGGAGGGCTGCATGCGCGCTTACCCTCTCACATTTTTCAGCCTGGGCAGACTTCTTTGGCCGACTTCACATATTTTTCCGATACAGCAGGTGAGCGGTTTGCATGCAGAGACATGCAAAGAAGGGTCATACACAAAAAAGGACAAGTGAGAATATATTTATTAATGCCATTCAAGTTGAGATATATTTATTAAAGCCAATAGTTCTGGGAATTGTGATGCCAATCAGATGAAGGAGAAAAACCCAGCCGAAAAACCTTGACCAACTGCAACAGGGCGGTGCTCGGGTGGAGGGTTGCTGTGGTGGGCGGAGCGTGACCAGAGGGCTGCGTGCGCGCTTACCATTCACCCTGGGCTGACTTCTTCCACCATTTTCATACTTGGGCCAAATTCCTTCCCGCGACAGGTGGGCACGAAAAAGGACAAGTGAAAATATATTTATTAATGCCATTCAAGTTGAGATATATTTATTAAAGCCAATAGTGCTGGGAATTGTGATGCCAATCAGATGAAGGAGAAAAACCCAGCCGAAAAACCTTCACCAACTGTAACAGGGCGGTGCTCGGGTGGAGGGTTGCTGTGGTGGGCGGAGCGTGACCGGAGGGCTGCGTGCGCGCTTACAATTCACCCATGGGCTGACTTCTTCCACCATTTTCATACTTGGGTCGACTTCCTTCCCGTGACAGGTGGGCGGCGCTCGAGTGGAGGGCTGCGTGCGCGTTTACCATTCAGCATGGGCCGCCGACTTTCGTCATTTTTCAGCCTGAGTCGACTTGAATCGTAATTTGTCCGGCTACAACAGGTGTGCAGTAGGCTGTTTACATGCAAAGGATAGCCATACACAAAAGTACAAGTGAAAATATATTTATTAAAGTCATTAGGAATTATGTTATGACTCTGTGTGAATGGGAAAAACTTAGCCAAGAATCTGAAATAGAAGGAATACAATACACGTAACAATACTTATTAAATGTATGATACAATAGCATTGAATAGGTATCACAAATCAAACACAATATTTTTATTAGTGGAAGTTCCCAATGAATCAGAAGTGATAGCGCATTTAAGAAGAAAGGGTCACCCGCGTCGTCGAAGACGTTTCGGCAACACGCCGGGTCGCGTTTCCCTAATGCCGTACCCGAAACCAAACGCGATTCTGCGCCCGACGCGTTAACGCGGTACCGCACGCGAGCGTGTTGCTTTTTCCGGAAACGGGTTCGTCGACGCGGGTGACCCTTTCTTCGAGTCTTAAGTAAATTTTCATTCGAAAAATATTCGTAACTTTTAATATCCACGACATAAAGAATTCGCATTATGTTATAGTGTATACAGAAAATATCAATCCATTCGAATAACTTCTCTGACATCGTGAACGTGTGCTCGTCAAAGTGAGCGACCCAAATCTTGCGTATTGTGAAATTACACATTCTACAACACTGATCATAAATCGCAATACCTGTTCAAATTGTAATTAAACTCTTACTGATGTGTGGTAGTCACCACTTCTCCGGAATGTGAACCGATAAATTTTAGCAATTAATCCACAATCAAATATCTTGTATAGTATGTGTGAGTATATGCACAACTTTTTAATCTATAATCTTTAGAAAAATGCAAGAAATAGCGTGCAGTTTTGACTTTGAAAATTTAAAGAAGAAAATGATCTTTAGTGTGGAATTTGCGTGTTACAACGTTATGAGCTAAAGACTTATAAAATTAAAGTGTGGTATTTCCATTTGTAGTGCCCGGATGCCATGACACTAAAATAGTGTGATAGTTTTTCTGTATGGTTACAGGGAAATCTCGAGTATATTTTGTGAATTGGATCTACGTTTATGTGTGACCTGCGCTGATCTGGTTATTATAATTAATATAACATATCTTCCATTGTGTTTATGTATAACGCTCATCTTCATTGTATATTGGTTAAGCACTTCTAATGGCGGTTGTGTGATCCGCTTCTCTCAAAATCTGATTGCCACTTGGAAATTTCATATACGTTTGTGTGCCGTGTGTTACGAAGACTATGTGATTAGAAATGTAGACTTGACCTGCACGTCGTGCTCGTAAAATCTTTCGTTCGCATTGTGGCATCTGATAATAGATTCGCTTTTCGCGAAGGCTTCGTATTATCTCCCAGGCAATGAACCCCAATGCGATTGTAAAAGTCGATGACACTGTGTCGCGAATGCTTTGACTTATCCCGCCGCAATCAGTTATATTCCCTTATTTCCCGTTTTGCGCTATCTTGGACGGCACATTTTTCCTATCCAGTCATACAAACGGACAACTGTGCTGACAAAAATATTTATTTATTTGTTCTGCACTCCAATCGGTTGCTTGTCAAAGACGCCTTTTCTTTTTCTTTTACTATGTCTGGGTTAGTGCAACTGATTGAGAAATATACATGCACTGTGGAATTTAATTCATGAAATATGATAAATTTTCACATGAGATTAGTGATCCTTTTTGTAATCATAGACTGATGTATCATGTCTCTAAATTTCAATGACCGATCCTTCTCCGGCAATTCTATCCTTCGGGTGTTGAACTTGTACAGAGTGTAGTCGAGTAAAACCAATTTGGTGGGCAGGTCTCATTCCATATGATAATTCTTACACAAATTGTGGAATATTCGTTTCCTTAGCGATCACTGTTCTCAGTCTAGCCATGCTAAATGTAAGGTATTTTTCATTGTTATGCGAAGAATTCATTATAATGATGATAAAGATTACATTTATTGTTCCAGTTATACAATTGTTTATTTCGATAAATTACAGTTCTGTTTCAAACTCTGAAGTTTTCGTTTGTTTTCTTCATTGATGAATTCAGAAGACATTAAATAGTTTATTCTGATTATTGGGCGCTTGAATCCAGCGTTGATTAACGCAGGCGCTATGTTGTCGCCGTGTTTGTATTGCTTCAACAACTTGCACTTTGTCGCGATGAACTTGCACAGTCTCTTATTGATGTTTCCTTTCTTTGTATGAAGATTCTTGTATGGCGTACAATAGAGTATCAGATGAAAATCGTCCGGTGGTCCACCGCAATTGATATGTTTGTTGAGTTTCAATAAATGATGATACATCAGACCTTGCACAACAATATTGAACTTCTGTTCATTCGGCATCACTGACTGGTAGATTAAAATAATTGCGTTTGCCGTGGTAGTGCAACATATCACATGATAAGATTTTATGTACTTTCCATCTCAGATATGTGTAATTTCAACAAATCCGTAATGAATCGTGCGATATAGACCGCTTGTATATGATAATTTGATCTGACTGCTTTCTTGATGAACGCAATGCTCATTGCAATGGTTACAATTACATCTGGTCTAGTGTATTTCAATTCTTCGTTAGCAAACCTCAAAAACTCCGCCATCGATCCCAATGGCCCTTGCGACGTTGACGAGCAGATATTTTTATAAGTATTGTAGATTCGGCATATAAATTCTTGCACCTTCAGTTCTGTAATTTGTACCATATCCCCGAATACGATCATGTCTAGGACGTATTGAAATGCAGCGATAATGAAATCGTTTCGCAGCTCTTCCTTTTCGAAGCAGTTTTTTATCACATCTTCCCATGATTTATGGCAGCGAGTACAAAATATGCCCATCTTTCAATGTAGAGCAAATGTCTCTTCTGTTATCAAGTGCTCGTCTACACTTAATTAAAAGCATATCTATGTTTATTTTATTGATTAAAATTTTATTATCTGGTTTAGAATGCCATAATCTCCACCTGTCGTGAGGATTATTGTTTTGATTTTGTTTCAAGTATTCACTCGACTGATATTCTATGAGGTGTGAACTTACTGCCTGAAATAATTATTGTCTTGTATTTGTTTCAATTGTTCACTCGATTGACATAAGTTTTTCAGAATTTTTTCTTCTGATTTTCTGAGTGATAGATTACTATGTTGTTTTGATTAAGAATAACTTCTTTGTAGTGGTGTAGATTTTATTTCCTCTTGTGTTCTTGTCGTTCGTATTCCATGGTCTTCCATACATCTATCGGCACCCGTCTTCAACAAATCAGGGTAGATATCATTAGATCTGGTTGTTGGCAAGAAGCATGCTATGTGGTGAAGTTCATTTTTAACATGTCTATTTTCTGATGAGTTTGATTTTTTCTTCTGATTTTCTGAATGATAGATTACTCTGTTGTTTTGATTAGGAATATCTTCTTCATAGCGGTATAGATTTTATTTCTTCTTGTGTTCGTGTCGTTCGTGTTCTGTTTGTTAGCTAGGAGCGTGCTATGTGGTGAAGTTCATTTTTAACATGTCTATTTTCTGATGAGTTTGATTTTTTCTTCTGATTTTCTGAATGATAGATTACTATGTTGTTTTGATTAGGAATATCTTCTTCGTAGTGGTATAGATTTTATTTCTTCTTGTGTTCGTGTCGTTCGTGTTCTGTTTGTTGGCTAGGGGCGTGCTATGTGGTGAAGTGGAATATCTTCTTTGTAGTGGTATAGATTTTAATTCGTCTTGTGTTCGTGTCCCATAGTCTTCCAGTGTCTCTGCTGTTCACAGTGAATTACATACAACTATCAGAACTTCCCGCTATTGCAAAGATGGAGATTCACGATTCAAAGATTCAGAGATTCAAAGATTCACGTATAGGAATATTAGACTTTTTATAATACAAGTTATAATTTTGTTTATAATCATGTTGATTAAGAATATATTCTTTGATTAAGTGTGGTGATCGTTTTGATATGGTGTAGCTATTATTTCCCTACATGTCGGTTAGGTTCTATATTAATGCTATGTGTTGATTCGAATTATTGCCTTATGTCTGTGCTATTCACTTCCATAGAAATTAAATTTGTGTCACATTGGAATATTAGCTATTGTGCTCGAAATTACTTACATCTCTCAGATTCTAACATCTCAGACTTTTTATATATTTGATTGTAATCGTATTGATTAAGAATATCTTAAATGCGCTATCACTTCTGATTCATTGAAAACTTCCACTAATAAAAAATATTGTGTTTGATTTGTGATACCTATTCAATGCTATTGTATCATGCATTTAATAAGTATTGTTACGTGTATTGTGTTCCTTCTATTTCAGATTTTTTTTTTTCAGATCAGAAGTTTTTCCCATTCACACAGAGTCATAACATAATTCCTAATGACTTTAATAAATATATTTTCACTTGTACTTTTGTGTATGGCTATCCTTTGCATGTAAACAGCCTACTGCACACCTGTTGTAGCTGGAAAAATTACGATTCAAGTCGACTCAGGCTGAAAAATGACGAAAGTCGGCGGCCCATGCTGAATGGTAAACGCGCACGCAGCCCTCCGCTCGAGCGCCGCCCACCTGTCGCGGGAAGGAAGTCGGCCCAAGTATGAAAATGGTGGAAGAAGTCAGCCCATGGGTGAATTGTAAGCGCGCACGCAGCCCTCCGGTCACGCTCCGCCCACCACAGCAGCCCTCCACCCTAGCACCGCCCACCTGTCACGGGAAGGAAGTCGGCCCAAGTAGGAAAATGGTGAAAGAAGTCAGCCCAGGGTGAATGGTAAGAGTGCACGCAGCCCTCCAGTCACGCTCCGCCCACCACAGCAGCCCTCCACCCAAGCACCGCCCACCTGTCGCGGGAAGGAATTCGGCCCAAGTAGGAAAATGGTGGAAGAAGTCAGCCCAGGGTGAATGGTAAGCGCGCACGCAGCCCTCCGGTCACGCTCCGCCCACCACAGCAACCCTCCACCCGAGCACCGCCCTGTTACAGTTGGTGAAGGTTTTTCGGCTGGGTTTTTCTCCTTCATCTGATTGGCATCACAATTCCCAGCACTATTGGCTTTAATAAATATATCTCAACTTGAATGGCATTAATAAATATATTTTCACTTGTCCTTTTTTGTGCCCACCTGTCGCGGGAAGGAATTCGGCCCAAGTAGGAAAATGGTAGAAGAAGTCAGCCCAGGGTGAATGGTAAGCGCGCACGCAGCCCTCTGGTCACGCTCTGCCCACCACAGCAACCCTCCACCCGAGCACCGCCCTGTTACAGTTGGTGAAGGTTTTTCGGCTGGGTTTTTCTTCTTCATCTGATTGGCATCACAATTCCCAGCACTATTGGCTTTAATAAATATATCTCAACTTGAATGGCATTAATAAATATATTTTCACTTGTCCTTTTTTGTGTATGACCCTTCTTTGCATGTCTCTGCATGTAAACCGCTCACCTGCTGTATCGGAAAAATATGTGAAGTCGGTCAAAGAAGTCTGCCCAGGCTGAAAAATGTGAGAGGGTAAGCGCGCACGCAGCCCTCCCCCATCGATAATCACGTGGACAACCCTCCGCACACGCGCCGCGCGGGGAAAAATACGCGCAGGGCTCAGGGCAGGGGGTGCCGTAGTTTGGACCTGTCGAAGGCTGGACAAGGCCCATTACTACTGTACTGACCCTCGCTCTCTACCTACACAACATCTATTATAGATTCTGGAATTGTGTAACTTGATGTTAGGCCTGAAGAAGTGCAGCGCCCTGCACGAAAGTCTCGTCTCATTAAAATTTGGATGCCCTCAGCGGTCTTCTTCCTGTTGTGAATCTCTATAGCAGGATACTTGCACATTGCTCTTCTACGTACTATGGCAGAATTGCTCTGTATGCCTCGACAGTTTATGTGCACCGTCACACTTATTATGTTTCTCCAGTGGGTTCCAGCCTACCGTAGTGTGGTGGGGAATAAGCAGACGGACAGCGCGGCAGAAGCAGCTCTCTTGTATCGGAAGCGGACCAGTAGTGCACTGCTGCTAGGTGACCGTCGCTCCATTCTGTGGCGGCTCGTGACACCCCTTTCTTCACGCCAAGAGATAACCGACATTCTCCATCCACCTATGCTGCACAGAGTTGATGCAACGCTCGCTTTCCGCATGCCACTAAACGCCTCTCGTCAAGATGCTGCATTAATTCATCGAATGCGACCCGATGTGGCTTTTACAGCCCAGTGGCGTTACCGCTTGAGACAAGTTGGCTCTCACAAATGCTACCACTGTGGTGCTCTAGAAGATCTGGAGCACATTCTTCTTCATTGGCCGCACTGCAACCTTCCCTAACCGCACTCTCCGGGTCTATTAGTTACATGGGCTCTTGCCCCTTCACTCTAGTCAGTGATGGGCAAAGTACCTCAAAATTATACTTAAAGTAATGTACCAAGTACCTGTCATCATTAGTACTTCAAGTACAGTACAAAGTACCCAATTCCAAATGTGCTTCAAGTAAAGTACAAAATACTAGGCAAAGTACTTCAAGTACTCATCAAGTACATTGCCAATTTAATTTGTATCACTTTGCATTTCACTGTTTAGTATCCGTGTCTTGCTTTTTTGGCAAAACTTTAGCGAGCATTCTTGGCAAATGCTCTGAAACCATAAAGTCCTAGGTTAAGTGCGAATACGCGAATATGAACTTAATCAGATGGCATAATTTGCAGTTGGAGAGGTATTCAGTCAGCTGGGCTGTGATTATGCAAAATAGTATTATACCCTGCCTGGTCCAAGATCACCCGCCTAGTGTGGTGTTCCGGTACTGATCTTCTGCTATAACAGGGTTAGGAAAATTCAAGGGAAAAAGTGCAAGCCAACAGAGATTATATATTTCTGGGCATTCTAGCTGCTTTTGGAAATCCAACATGTTTAAAACAAGAATATGAAGAAAGTAAAAAAGGATGAAGCGCAATCTGAGCCTTCATTTTTACACGACTGTCGAATGTTCATTATGTAATGCAATCACACACTGTGATATAAAATGGTTATTAATTGCTAATGAAGGAAATAATATAAAAAAGCACAGAGCAATACATTGGGAGAACTGAAACGACAACTGACCAAGTAATTGTGCTGCCGGTCGCAGTGTCATAATGTGTGCGTGTCCTTGTCATTGTCTTTGTCTCGTCTGTCATCATCATACAAGGGATGATACTTTTTCAACATTTCAAGCCTCTCAATAATACATTTGCTTCAACAAATATGCTCTTTAAAAGCACAAAAATCCTTTTTGGTAAAATGGCAGACTATTACTGTTGGTACTGCATCCCACTAAAAGCTCGCTAAAGTGATGGCTAGAAGACGAAAACACACTATCTGTGTGTTTTCGTTTTCTTGTTGTCATTTTAGCGCTTTTAGTAGGGTGCATTTTTTACAATCTTTTGCAATTTTTTTGTCTGGAGTCCAAGTTTGGGTACTTGAGTACTTGATGTACTCGGGAAAAAAAGTACTTTAAGTACGGTACAAAGTACGCGATTTTAAATGTACTTAAAGCAAAGTACAAGTACACAAAAATGTACTTAAAGTACTACTTGAGTACTTGGATGGGTAGAAATCCAGCGAACCGGTAGAGATGTAGGAAGGGAGTTGCCTCAGGACAGAAGCCGCCGATATTTCGAACAGAGACTGTTCTTCTTCTGGGCACCGTCCTCATCATTGGCATGGTATTTAAAGGGTTAGGTGTGACGTGTTTAAAGGTTCATGCGAATTGTGGGTCAACAGCCCGGAGGGAAGAAAGGTCCGTACGGGTTTTTACGGCGGGAGTGAATGGCTGCTTTGTTAGAGTGTGGAGGGGATTATGTGAACGTAGTGATCTAGGCTACAGACCGGTTGCAGAAAAATGGAAGGTTCACGAACACGTGGACGAAACGGGACAACAGGCAAGAATTCGCAAGCATAGCGAAAGATAAGGAGGTTAGTGGTTACGTGGGGAAAATTCCAGAACGAGCAAATGTTTTTTTTTAATATATATTTGTAATACAAAGTTGTGGCATGCAATAAAGAGAGCAGAAAGCAGTGGCCATGCAGAACATAACAGATGATAATGGAGGTAGATGGGAAAAGCATATTTTATTTGTGAAGTGTTTCTAGGGTGCCTTGTGATTTGTTGATACCGGACGGGTGAAGAGCGTTGAACTTGTATACGAGATAAGACTCCCTATCACGTCTGTCACGTGTGGATCTAAACCCGGTTTCTAGAATATATAGTTTAATGTTGTCAAAATTGTGACCAGGAACGTTAAAGTGTTCGGCGACTGCTTTGGGGAGTTTGTTGGACGTGTCGGTTCTGTGTCCGGTAAGGCGGTTGTTCATTTGTTGGCCGGTTTCACCAATGTATTGCATAGAGCAGTTGCCGCATTCAATGCAGTATATAACATTGGAGCTTGTGCATGTGAATGCGTGGTTAACGGGGTGGGTGTAATTGCTCGCAGTGCTTTTGATGGAGTTAGCGTGTTGAACGTGCTTGCATGTTTTGCAGCGCGGGAGGTTGCAGGGTCGTGTTCCCGTGTACGGGGCGCTCGTTTTGCTGATTTTGGCATTGACCAAGGAGTCTGCCAGGTTTCTTGCGCGTCGGTATGTCACCTGTATGGGATTTGTGAATATGTTGTTAAGTCGGTCACTGCTTTGGAGGAGGGGCTCGTGCTTCTGTAGAATGGCTTTGATGTTTGGAAGTGCGTTGGAATATCTTGTGATGAAGCTTATTTGGCACGCGTCGGGATTTTTCCGGTTTTCCAGAACCTCGTTTCGATCGAGTGTGAGTGCCTTGCGACGGAATTCGGTTAGGAGGGAGTCTGGATAGTCCCTTTGGGCAAGTGTACTGCAGAGTTCGTCAAGCTTCTCAGCGTAATCTGTGTCGTTTGAACAAATTCTTCGTAGTCTTACACTCTGCCCATTAGGAATTCCAACCTTACAGTGACGCGGGTGGTGACTCTTGAAGTCAAGGTATTGTTGTTTGTCAGTTGGCTTTTTGTACAGGGTTGTGACGAGGTTGCCGTTGTCTAGTGATATCGTGGTGTCGAGGAAGTTAATTAAGTGAGTTGACTGTTGTGATGTGAACTTTATGTTGCTATGCGCGGTGTTCAGTAGATCTACGAACTTTTGAAATTCATGTTCCCCGTGTTCCCATATTATCAGTATATCATCGATGTATCGAAGGTACACCGTGGGTTTTAATGAGAGGGCGCTGAGAACTTTGTTTTCTAGGAACCCCATGAAGATATTTGCGTATGTGGGTGCAACAGGTGTGCCCATACTTGTACCGTGTATTTGTAGGTAGTATTCACCATTGAACTCGAAGTAGTTCAGTTTAAGAACCAAGTCCATTAGAGCGAGTATGGTTTCCGTGTCTTTTCTGGTGTTTGTAGTAGAAAGAGTATTGCAGAGGGCTGTGATTCCGTCGTTGTGTGGGATGTTAGTATACAGTGATGTCACATCCTGCGTGGCTAGTATTGTGTCCCTACCAAATGTACGAGTGTTGTTTATATCTCTGATTATTCTGAGGAGGTGGGGTGTGTCTTGTACATGCGATGGCAGTGTTGTCGGAATATGGTTTAAATAGTGGTCCAGGAATTTCGAGAGTCTTTCTGTTGGTGTGTTGTTATTAGATACAATTGGCCTGCCGGGGATGTCAGCCGTATAGAGCTCGTTGGCGTGTACCTTGTGGATTTGGGGCAGTAAATAGAAACGACCTGCGTCTGTGTTTGATGGGGTGAGATATCTGAGGTCATCACGTGTGATGAGCTTTCGTTCGTGGAGGTCCTGTATGGTATGGGTTATTAGCGCCGTGTACTCCTTTGTTGGGTCATGGTCCAGTTTGAGGTAGTGTTGCGTATTGTTGAGTTGCCTATGTGCTTCAGAGATATATTTATCTGTGGGCCAGATGACGATACTCCCACCCTTATCTGCGGGCTTGATAATGATATCATCTCTGCCAGCTAGCGCATTGATGATCTCACGTTGTGTTTTAGTTAGGTTGTGACCACGCGAGCTTTGGGGAATACCGCGAAGGATGTCGTTGCTTACTTGTTTAATGTACAGGTCTAGTGCGGGTTCTCGGCCGTGATTTGGTGTCCAGGTTGATGGTAGTCGGAGGTCGTTGTTGTTTTCTTGTGTTGTATGAGCGAAGAATTCTCTAAGGCGTAGCCGTCTCGCAAAGTCTGATATGACTTTGTGGATTTCGTATTCGTTAACAGAATTGAGTGTAGGGCAGAATGTTAACCCCCTAGGGAGGACTCGTAGTTCGTCGCTGGTTAGTGAGCGTGATATATCTATTACGGTGCTTGCGTCAGCGTTTTCTCGGGGTGGCTCAGCGATGTTGCGGAGAGTTGTGGTTGTGGTGCTGGAAATGATTTGTTCGGCTGCTGCGTGTGCCGTGTTAGTGGGTCCGGTATCCGTGTCGTTGTTGGAATTAGGTTTTCCGAGTTTTGAGTGTTCCTTGTTAGCTAGCTCGCGGTTGAGTTGTTGAACGTGTAGTTCGAGAGTGTTTGCCTCCGCGTCGGTGAGACTGATATTGTTCATATGGGCCTGGATCGTAGCGAGTTGCGCGTGGCACTGTTTCTTTAGTATTTCAAGAAACGTACGGGCTGTGTTGTTAAGGGCTGATGCCCACTCTAGCTCTAGTTCAGGTGTCAGTTTTCCTAATGCAGGAACTGTTTTAGGGGCGAGGCCTTTAGGTACTGTGTTGTGAGCCAGGTGGTAGGTGTAGATCCGTAGATGATGTAGGTATCGGCTACGTTTCTCCATGAGTTTTCGCATTCGTAGAAAGTTCGTTGACTGCATGGTAGGCTGGTGATTAGATAGTCAACGGTGTTTTCTGCGTGATGTGCGCGTGCGTCGTGTCTGTGGGGTCGGTGGCTGTGGGGTCAGTGGCTGGGGAGGCTCGCTGTGTTCTTCGATGTCATCTGTCTGTGTTTGCGTGCTTGTGGTTTTCCGTGTCACAGTTTGCGTGAACTTTGTGTGTGTGCGGGTTGTGTTTGGAGTGTTGTCGTTTGCCGCGTGTGTATGCGTGGGTGCAGTGGTCGTTGTGGTCCCCTTTGATGCCATCGTGTGTTCTGGCGTGTTTGCGGTGCTGGCACTTGAAGTGTAAGCTGGTTGAGGATATTGTGTTTGAGCGTTTGTCAGTGCAGGACGGCATCTATGGACCATTAGGTGGTTGATGTTGTGTGCCATAGCTCGTACGCCTGCGTGGTTTGGGTGGATGCCGTCCCGAGCGAGATGTGCTTCAGCGTGGTATTGCAAAGCTGCGTGTGTGATAACCATAACGTTGGTGTGTACCTGACGCATGTGGATGAGGTGGTTGTTGACAGCGCGCGCCTTCCTGTCGAACTCGTGTAGCCATGTGTCCTGGTATATGTATGTTCGGTGTTTGTTCTGTCTTCGGGGAAGTATCGTTGTCAGTACTATTTCAGCGCCTGGTCTGTTGTTTGTGATGAAGGAAACTAGTGTTTCGAATTCCTGGATGACATGTTGTGCTGTCGAGCGTGCGATGTCGTTGGTCCCTACGTGGAGTATGAAGTGCGTGATGTTCGGTGGGGCGGCGGTTACGTGTGTCATGATGTCTCGTATTCTTGCGCCGCGTAACCCCCACGTAACCACTTTCCCCACGTAACCACTAACCTCCTTATCTTTCGCTATGCTTGCGAATTCTTGCCTGTTGTCCCGTTTCGTCCACGTGTTCGTGAACCTTCCATTTTTCTGCAACCGGTCTGTAGCCTAGATCACTACGTTCACATAATCCCCTCCACACTCTAACAAAGCAGCCATTCACTCCCGCCGTAAAAACCCGTACGGACCTTTCTTCCCTCCGGGCTGTTGACCCACAATTCGCATGAACCTTTAAACACGTCACACCTAACCCTTTAAATACCATGCCAATGATGAGGACGGTGCCCAGAAGAAGAACAGTCTCTGTTCGAAATATCGGCGGCTTCTGTCCTGAGGCAACTCCCTTCCTACATCTCTACCGGTTCGCTGGATTTCTACCCATCTACGTTCGCTACTGACGATCCGATGGCCTCAGGAGGTAAGCAACCCGTCCTCTCTTTCTCACATGTCGCACTCCTAGGGGATAGCTGTTACAAGTACATACACGAACACATCCCGCACGGAGAACACGGACCTCACATACACTTCTCAAGCGGCGCAAGAATACGAGACATCATGACACACGTAACCGCCGCCCCACCGAACATCACGCACTTCATACTCCACGTAGGGACCAACGACATCGCACGCTCGACAGCACAACATGTCATCCAGGAATTCGAAACACTAGTTTCCTTCATCACAAACAACAGACCAGGCGCTGAAACAGTACTGACAACGATACTTCCCCGAAGACAGAACAAACACCGAACATACATATACCAGGACACATGGCTACACGAGTTCGACAGGAAGGCGCGCGCTGTCAACAACCACCTCATCCACATGCGTCAGGTACACACCAACGTTATGGTTATCACACACGCAGCTTTCGAATACCACGCTGAAGCACATCTCGCTCGGGACGGCATCCACCCAAACCACGCAGGCGTACGAGCTATGGCACACAACATCAACCACATAATGGTCCATAGATGCCGTCCTGCACTGACAAACGCTCAAACACAACATCCTCAACCAGCTTACACTTCAAGTGCCAGCACCGCAAACACGCCAGAACACACGATGGCATCAAAGGGGACCACAACGACCACTGCACCCACGCATACACACGCGGCAAACGACAACACTCCAAACACAACCCGCACACACACAAAGTTCACGCAAACTGTGACACGGAAAACCACAAGCACGCAAACACAGACAGATGACATCGAGGAACACAGCGAGCCTCCCCAGCCACTGACCCCACAGCCACCGACCCCACAGACACGACGCACGCGCACATCACGCAGAAAACACCGTTGACTATCTAATCACCAGCCTACCATGCAGTCAACGAACTTTCTACGAATGCGAAAACTCATGGAGAAACGTAGCCGATACCTACATCATCTACGGATCTACACCTACCACCTGGCTCACAACACAGTACCTAAAGGCCTCGCCCCTAAAACAGTTCCTGCATTAGGAAAACTGACACCTGAACTAGAGCTAGAGTGGGCATCAGCCCTTAACAACACAGCCCGTACGTTTCTTGAAATACTAAAGAAACAGTGCCACGCGCAACTCGCTACGATCCAGGCCCATATGAACAATATCAGTCTCACCGACGCGGAGGCAAACACTCTCGAACTACACATTCAACAACTCAACCGCGAGCTAGCTAACAAGGAACACTCAAAACTCGGAAAACCTAATTCCAACAACGACACGGATACCGGACCCACTAACACGGCACACGCAGCAGCCGAACAAATCATTTCCAGCACCACAACCACAACTCTCCGCAACATCGCTGAGCCACCCCGAGAAAACGCTGACGCAAGCACCGTAATAGATATATCACGCTCACTAACCAGCGACGAACTACGAGTCCTCTCTAGGGGGTTAACATTCTGCCCTACACTCAATTCTGTTAACGAATACGAAATCCACAAAGACATATCAGACTTTGCGAGACGGCTACGCCTTAGAGAATTCTTCGCTCATACAACACAAGAAAACAACAACGACCTCCGACTACCATCAACCTGGACACCAAATCACGGCCGAGAACCCGCACTAGACCTGTACATTAAACAAGTAAGCAACGACATCCTTCGCGGTATTTCCCAAAGCTCGCGTGGTCACAACCTCACTAAAACACAACGTGACATCATCAATGCGCTAGCTGGCAGAGATGATATCATTATCAAGCCCGCAGATAAGGGTGGGAGTATCGTCATCTGGCCCACAGATAAATATATCTCTGAAGCACATAGGCAACTCAACAATACGCAACACTACCTCAAACTGGACCATGACCCAACAAAGGAGTACACGGCGCTAATAACCCATACCATACAGGACCTCCACGAACGAAAGCTCATCACACGTGATGACCTCAGATATCTCACCCCATCAAACACAGACGCAGGTCGTTTCTATTTACTGCCCAAAATCCACAAGGTACACGCCAACGAGCTCTATACGGCTGACATCCCCGGCAGGCCAATTGTATCTAATAACAACACACCAACAGAAAGACTCTCGAAATTCCTGGACCACTATTTAAACCATATTCCGACAACACTGCCATCGCATGTACAAGACACACCCCACCTCCTCAGAATAATCAGAGATATAAACAACACTCGTACATTTGGTAGGGACACAATACTAGCCACGCTGGATGTGACATCACTGTATACTAACATCCCACACAACGACGGAATCACAGCCCTCTGCAATACCCTTTCTACTACAAACACCAGAAAAGACACGGAAACCATACTCGCTCTAATGGACTTGGTTCTTAAACTGAACTACTTCGAGTTCAATGGTGAATACTACCTACAAGTACACGGTACAAGTATGGGCACACCTGTTGCACCCACATACGCAAATATCTTCATGGGGTTCCTAGAAAACAAAGTTCTCAGCGCCTTCTCATTAAAACCCACGGTGTACCTTCGATACATCGATGATATACTGATAATATGGGAACACGGGGAACATGAATTTCAAAAGTTCGTAGATCTACTGAACACCGCGCATAGCAACATAAAGTTCACATCACAACAGTCAACTCACTTAATTAACTTCCTCGCCACCACGATATCACTAGACAACGGCAACCTCGTCACAACCCTGTACAAAAAGCCAACTGACAAACAACAATACCTTCACTTCAAGAGTCAACACCCGCGTCACTGTAAGGTTGGAATTCCTAATGGGCAGAGTGTAAGACTACGCAGAATTTGTTCAAACGACACAGATTACGCTGAGAAGCTTGACGAACTCTGCAGTACACTTGCCCAAAGGGACTATCCAGACTCCCTCCTAACCGAATTCCGTCGCAAGGCACTCACACTCGATCGAAACGAGGTTCTGGAAAACCGGAAAAATCCCGACACGTGCCAAATAAGCTTCATCACAAGATATTCCAACGCACTTCCAAACATCAAAGCCATTCTACAGAAGCACGAGCCCCTCCTCCAAAGCAGTGACCGACTTAACAACATATTCACAAATCCCATACAGGTGACATACCGACGCGCAAGAAACCTGGCAGACTCCTTGGTCAATGCCAAAATCAGCAAAACGAGCGCCCCGTACACGGGAACACGACCCTGCAACCTCCCGCGCTGCAAAACATGCAAGCACGTTCAACACGCTAACTCCATCAAAAGCACTGCGAGCAATTACACCCACCCCGTTAACCACGCATTCACATGCACAAGCTCCAATGTTATATACTGCATTGAATGCGGCAACTGCTCTATGCAATACATTGGTGAAACCGGCCAACAAATGAACAACCGCCTTACCGGACACAGAACCGACACGTCCAACAAACTCCCCAAAGCAGTCGCCGAACACTTTAACGTTCCTGGTCACAATTTTGACAACATTAAACTATATATTCTAGAAACCGGGTTTAGATCCACACGTGACAGACGTGACAGGGAGTCTTATCTCGTATACAAGTTCAACGCTCTTCACCCGTCCGGTATCAACAAATCACAAGGCACCCTAGAAACACTTCACAAATAAAATATGCTTTTCCCATCTACCTCCATTATCATCTGTTATGTTCTGCATGGCCACTGCTTTCTGCTCTCTTTATTGCATGCCACAACTTTGTATTACAAATATATATTAAAAAAAAACATTTGCTCGTTCTGGAATTTTCCCCACGTAACCACTAACCTCCTTATCTTTCGCTATGCTTGCGAATTCTTGCCTGTTGTCCCGTTTCGTCCACGTGTTCGTGAACCTTCCATTTTTCTGCAACCGGTCTGTAGCCTAGATCACTACGTTCACATAATCCCCTCCACACTCTAACAAAGCAGACATTTACTCCCGCCGTAAAAACCCGTACAGACCTTTCTTCCCTCCGGGCTGTTGACCCACAATTCGCATGAACCTTTAAACACGTCACACCTAACCCTTTAAATACCATGCCAATGATGAGGACGGTGCCCAGAAGAAGAACAGTCTCTGTTCGAAATATCGGCGGCTTCTGTCCTGAGGCAACTCCCTTCCTACTTGAGTACTTGGTACTTCAAGTACTGCCCAACACTGACTCTAGCAAAGTTGCTTGGTTCCTGGCCGAATGCAGCCCACCACTGCTCTGCGCTCAAAGCTATTTTGACCTTTGTGGACACCATAGGACTTTGATCCTTATTGTGAAGGGGCTCATTATTTAATTCCCCACATCATCACCAGCAATGGGGTAGAGTATCTCCCCTGGCAATGAAGCTCCCCATTCATCGCCTTAAAACAAAGTTGTTGTTGTTGTATATTGCAGATGGTACCAATGAGAACGACGTGTGACAGTTAATACCCTAAAACAAAAGTGATTACAACAAAGAGCATCACACACGACAAGCTGAAGCACGATATAGCTAGTACTGTTGTAGGAACATTGACTCCCCTGCCATGGCTGTCATGTTTACAGATAGCGCATTGGCGCATTTGCTTGTATTGGCGTCTGTGTATCACTACTGTGTTTATTACAATGCCGGCTACTTCTACAAATCTAAATAAACTACGTACTTAGATTGGAGCACTGGTTAAAACATGCATATTCTCTTATGAGTGCTACAAAGGAGGGTGGAAGTGAACAGCAGTTCTCATCTGGAATGTCCAGCATTGTTGCTTTATCTTGATTCATTCCAGCAACTGCCTGAAATCCAAAAGCAGAAACATCCCTTACATCGAAATGTTTAAATCATTATGCCGTGGCATAATACGCTTTCTGGGTCGTATTGGGCTGAAGAAAATAAGTACTGAGGGGAAGCACCACTTTACCTCCGTGTCGTTATGAGAAACACAAGGGATCAGGGCTGCAGTACTGATTATCAGAATTATAGCACAATACTTTAGGATACAGGTCTTACGGAATTGATACAGCAAGTGTAAACCAAGCACATACCTGCAAGGAGTTAAATTTCTTTCGACAGCAGCGAGCTAGGTTACGTCCCGAAGCCTTAGTGAGGGCGGTGAGGATAATCTTCGAGAAATCAGTAATATATAATTCCGTAATACATGCATTTAAAGCATGGACCAGCAACCGCAATATGACTGTGTAGCATCAGTACTCAAAGGTCGATGAATACCTCCAGGAGCGAGCCGAAATCTAGCAACAGAGACCGCGTTCGCTGTGATAGGCGCTAAACTTCAATGGCTACACAAACACTGATTGCACACCTGAACTTCACACTGAGTAGATGACGTGTGATTGAAGAAGTGAATTACAACAGTGTGAACATACGGCGGCACAATTAGTTCGTTCCAGGTTGAAGGAACGCTTCCTGCCGAACCGTTGCACCGTACAGATACAACAACAAAAAAAATCGTCAAAAATCTAGAACCATCGCAGCAAAAGTTAAAATTTCGAACGACCTGGCGCACACTAAAATGATATACAGCATGATTAACCAGATTTTATGCAGAATATTTAGGAAACTGGTATTCCGCTGAAGGGCTCGTGTTCCTTGTTAAGCATGTTCGTGTGCTGAGCTTTTTTGTAAAGCATCAGAATGATATTCTTGTTTTCAAACAATAGTTGTATAGTAAAAAACATATTTAAAATCGATATGACTTCCCAAAATCATATTAAAATAGCATAGAATCTGATAGCACCTTGTTAGATTTTTGTCACGAAATATACACGTAACATGAAAAACGGTTAGGAGCAACTAAGATTTATTTGAACAAGAACTTTCGTGCAAGTGACTGCACTTCTTCAGGTAACGTAACTAAATGCGACACAAGTATATATAACCCAAGAGAACAGATACAATAAAACAGGTTTCCAGAACCAAGTAAACAGAAAAACAACCAGACAGTAATACAATGCATCACGTGAGCAACAGTCACATAAGAATTAAGAAAGACGAAGTGTACGGGTAAATGAGACATTCGGAGAATTGCATTGTATTACTGTCTGGTTGTTAAACCTGTTTTATTGTATATCTTCTCTTGGGTTATATATACATGTGTCGCATTCAGTTGTGTAACCTGAGGAAGTGCAGTCTCTTGCACGAAAGTTCTTGTTCAAATAAATCTTAGTTGCTCCTAACCGTTTTTAATGTTACGTGTGTGATTCCCTCATCGCGGGCTCCTTGACAGTGTTTCTCTTTTTTTGTTGCTTCCCTTTCCGACGTATCACGAAATATAGTGAGGACAGAGTGATATCTTCTCGTGTTTCCAGCCATATTAGCGATCATTTGTTAATCATAATTGCGTTGTATCAAATACCTCAACGCTTACGCAAATGCCACTTGTATTTAGGATGTTACTCCTGTAACGTTGTACCTTTCTGGTTCAAATCCTTCTGCAGTTATCTGGCAGTTCTTGTATCGCCGTATGGATGTAAATGACGCATATTTGAGTTTTTTTTTGGTATTGGACAGTTTATCACAATATATTTTCCCTTATGTGAGTGAGTACATGTTGTTTCATTTTTCTTTTTTTGTTCATTATTCATTGTATTGTTGTTTGTCATAGAGTTTGTCATTGCAGTGCAAAGTTAGGGAGCTTCGGCCTCGTCAAGTCTCACAGGTTTTTGCCCTTGTTTCCCGCTGTTCTGTGGTCAATAAAGTTAAGGTTTTCCACTTATGCATGTATATAATCTGTGTCCATAGCACACATGTTTCTTCCTAATTAATGGAGCTCCTTCTGTGAAGCGTCTGTTCGTCAGAAGAAACATTTTACTGATTTTACGAATTTTACGAATGTGTAGCTTTTGTCCTTTAAGGTTCCTGTCTCTTGCTATGAACATTTCAGTTTCCTCATTCTGGCTACCCGGGTTGTTAAAGTTACTTGTTAAACGTTTCTCAGTTACCGTTAAATATAGCATAGTTTTAAAGTATGTGAATTACAGCTGCAAATACCCTGTGGGAGAAAATGCACAGATGCTGCAGAAAATGATTCTGTATACTGTTACAGTCACTTATATTCATTAAATTGAGTGGGTCAATTTCGTGAAATACCATTAGCTGCATTACAATTTGTGGTGTTTGTTTTGTTGGCGCTTCGCCGAGCTGGTCAGTTGCGCGTGCATCGCGTGAACACTTCGTCATCTATCTTCGTTCTGGGCAGCAGTCCTGTTTTGCTGTAGCCGCATGTTTCGACTTGTGCAGAAATAAAGCTGCGTTAACCTTTTGGATATCGCTGGTGTGTCTGGAGTGAAGACGTCAAGATACTACATGTTGGCGACGAGGACGGCATGAGTGCCGGCGACGAGAGGGCAGCGGCGACATCTACGGAGGCGACAGACAGCAGCGTCCAGCAAAGAAGCATGGCTCTAATTGGGCAAGTAGAACCCTTTGATGAGTCTGCGTCAGATTGGCCTTCCTATGAAGAGCGACTGAAGTCGTTTTTGCGCGTTAATCGCATCCCAGAGAGCGATCGCGTCGATGCTTTTCTGAGCATAGTAGGAGGCAAGACATTCAAGCTTTTGAAAAATTTGGCGTCTCCTGAATTGCCTGCAACAAAGTCGCTAGACGACCTGTTAAAGTTGCTTCGCGATCATCTTTCACCGACACCATCCGTAATTGCAGAACGTGCAAAGTTTCACAGCAGAGCTCAGCATGACAGCGAGCCCATTGCGGACTTCGTAGCCGAACTCAAGAGATTGGCAGAGACATGTAATTTCGGAACTGTTCTCGATGAGATGCTGAGAGACAGATTTGTAACAGGCCTTTTACGACTCCACATTCAGAAGTCGTTGTTCACGGAACCTGAAACGATTTCGTTTAAAACGGCGGTTGAGAAGGCGATGTCGTTGGAAAGAGCTACAAGGAATGCGGCAGAATGTCACTCAAAGAAATGTGATGTGAAGTATCAACCTGATAGCACCCTTCAGAACATCAGTGTTGAGAAGAAAGTTTTTGAAGCGAAATGCCATCGGTCCGATAAGCACCCCTCCAAGAAATGTCCTTTCCAGAGCGCGACTTGCTTCAAGTGCAAAAGGACAGGGCACATAGCTTCGGTTTGCCAGTCGGGCAGGAAGTTGGACATGAACTTGAGACTGAACGGGCGAACGAGGCGTGCGTTGCAACGCATGGCGTCAGAACAACACTCGAGTGAGGTGTTGAAAACGCTCGGTACTCGAGTTGGTGAACGTCCCATCATTTTCACTATGGAAGTCGAAAACATTCCATTACGCATGGAACTAGATACGGGAGCAGCCGTGTCGGTAATCTCGTTGAATGACTATAGGTCATTATTTTCAAGTAAGGCATTACTGCCTACGTCACTGACTCTAAGGACGTTCACAGGAGAAGCTGTAAAGCCTTGCGGAGTCGTGAAAGTTAAAGTTAGTCACAATGGTTGTGAAGACGACCTTTCTTTGTACGTATTGAAACAAAATGGTACTCCTCTCATCGGAAGAGAATGGTTGCGAAGTATTCAGCTGGACTGGCAAAGTTTGAACACCGTCCGTGTTGGTGGGAAAGAAAGCGTCGTTCATTTACTGGACAAGTTTGAAGACGTTTTTTTCGGAGGCACTGGGCCAAATTTCGAACGTAGAGGCTACACTGGTCCTCAAGGAGGGAGCAACCCCACGTTTCGTCAAAGCACGTAGCCTTCCGTTGGCATTAAGGCCAGCAGTTGAACAAGAAATTGGCAAGCTGGCAGAAATGGGTGTATGGACACCAGTTACCAACAGTGAGTACGCCACTCCCATTGTTCCTGTTGTAAAAAAAAGACGGATCAGTACGCCTGTGTGGCGACTACAAAGTCACGTTGAATCCATAACTGAGTGCGGAAAACTACCCGTTACCAAAGGTAGACGAAATGCTCAGTGCCCTGGCTGGAGGAAAACTGTTTTCTAAGATTGACTTAAGCCGAGCATGCCTACAGGTACTGATGAGCGCAGCGTCCAGGAAGTATTTAACCGTGGATACGCACAAAGGACTGTTTGAAGTCAATCGCCTGCCGTTCGGAGTTGCTTCGGCCCCGGCGTTATTTCAACGCATCATGGACACCGTGTTGAAAGGCTTAGATGGAGTGGTTTGCTACCTAGATGATATTCTGGTGACCGGACGGACAGAAGCCGAACACATGGAGAATTTAGAAAGCGTGTTGAAATGTTTGAGCTCAAGAGGAGTGCGGGTCAAGAAAGAGAAGTGCGAATTTTTGAAGTCAGAACTGCAGTTCCTAGGACATGTAATCGGGATGAATGGCATTTACACGGCACCAGAGAAGGTGCAAGCGATTCTTGAAGCGCCAGCTCCCAGTGACAGGAAGCAACTTTGCTCATTTTTGGGCATGGTCACCTACTATGCCAAGTTCCTGTCTAAGCTGTCTTCGATTGCGTACCCATTAAATCGACTTCTCAGCGAGAAAGTAAAGTGGACGTGGTCATCAGAATCTCAACGCGCATTCGAGGCCCTCAAGAAGGCTATGGCATCTGCGCCGGTGCTTCAGCAATACGATCCTAGTTTGCCGCTTCAAGTGTCTGCTGACGCCTCACCGTACGGCGTTGGAGCAGTATTAGCGCACGTGGATAGTGATGGGATTGCGAAGCCAATAGCGTATGCTTCAAGAACTCTGACAGAAAGCGAGAAGAACTATAGCCAAATTGAGCGCGAAGCGTTGGCTTTAGTCTTTGCAGTGAAGCGTTTTCACTGCTACATTTACGGGAGAAGCTTTTGTCTGGTCACGGACCATAAACCACTAGTGACGATCTTTGGCCCAAAGACAGGGATTCCGCCCATTGCAGCGGCGCGTCTACAGAGGTGGGCAATAACGTTACCTGCATACACTTACACGCTCAGCTACCGAGCAGGAGAGCAGAACTACGAAGCAGACTGTCTGTCCCGCCTTCCAGTGAAGAATGATGGAAGCAAGGTGACGGATGTTGTGAGCGAATTTTATTCCATTCGCTTGGATACTTTTCCCGTACAGAGCTCAGATATAGCTCGAGAGACAGCTCGTGACGACGTATTAGCGCGGGTTACACACTACGTCCTGAAAGGTTGGCCACGCAAGGCTACTGATGATGACCTCAAACCATACTACGTGAGGAAGCTGGAGGTGACATACTTCAGGGGTTGTCTTATGTGGGGGATACGAGTAGTGGTTCCTCACAAACTGAAGAAAGAAGTACTCCAGGAAGTACACGAAGGGCATCCTGGCGTCGTTCGAATGAAAGAGACAGCACGAAGTTATGTATGGTGGCCATCGGTAGACTGCGATATCGAAGACTTGGTATCTTCTTGTGAAGACTGCCAACAACAACGGAGCGTCAGCACCGTCGCGCCACTGCACCCCTGGGCTTGGCCGACGAAGCCGTGGCAACGCATCCACCTAGATTTTCTGGGGCCATTTTAACGAACTAACTACCTGGTTGCGGTAGATGCCCATTCGAAGTGGCCCGAAGTGTTCGAGATGAAGTCCACAACTTCAGAGGCGACAATACGAAACGTGCGTGAACTGTTCGCAAGATTCGGGATGCCAGAAACGATAGTCACGGATAATGGCCCCCAGTTTTGCTCCCGAGAGTTTGAGGCATTCCTCAAAATGAATGGGGTGAAGCACGTCAGGTGTGCTCCTTATCATCCGTCGAGCAACGGTTTGGCGGAGAGGTTTGTGCGCACTGTAAAGGAAGCATTGCGCAAAGGCATGCATCGACCAGCCGACATTCGACTGGCTAGTTTCCTACTAAGCTACAGGAACACAGCACACGCCACGACGCAGCAGTCACCTGCGCAGCTTTTGTTGAACAGAAATCTTCGAACGCGGCTAGATTGCCTCAAACCGTCAACTGAAGACGTCGTCCGACGAAAGCAATTCACGCAAATGCTGGGAAGACGTTCACAGGAACGTTTCTTTGCAACTGGAGAGCATGTGTGTGTAAGGAATTTCCGGAATGGACCACGTTGGTTACCAGCAACTGTGCTGGAGAAGACAGGACCTGTTACATACCGCGTACACATCAGTACAGATAGGGGACCGTTCGTCTGGAAGAGACACCAGGATCACCTGCGACGCAGAACTTTGACGGTCAGCGGGGGTGTGTCAGTGTCATCAGTCCCGGAGCTTTTGACATCGGAGAATGACGCACAGGAATGTACTTCGTCCCATCAGCCACTGGTCAGCACATCACCTGCCAGGGCAGCAGCGGCACTGACAGAGGAGCCTGTTGGGTCACCTTCAGTCATCAATGGGGCTCAGGTTCGAAGGTACCCTACACGTGTGCGACATCCACCAGAACGTTTCCAAAGTACATAGAAGTGTTGTGTGGTAAAAGGAAAAATAAAAAAAAAGAGAAGTGTGCTACCAGTGAAAGCTTTAGTGTTTTGGTGGTTTAGAAATAACTCATTTTTTGTGCATGTCATAACAATAATTAGACTGAAAGTGCGAGGTGCCCACTTATAGTATTTTCTCCTATTATGTACGGGTTGTACTTCGTTGTTAAGGGGAAGGAAATGTGGTGTTTGTTTTGTTGGCGCTTCGCCGAGCTGGTCAGTTGCGCGTGCATCGCGTGAACACTTCGTCATCTATCTTCGTTCTGGGCAGCAGCCCTGTTTTGCTGTAGCCGCATGTTTCGACTTGCGCAGAAATGAAGCTGCGTTAACCTTTTGGATATCGCTGGTGTGTCTGGAGTGAAGACGTCAAGATACTACACAATTGATCAAGCAGATTACTGCTTGATCAGCATAATGTGATAACGTATATTGTTTTACAAGCGATAGCATTTATGAGCGAACCTACTGCGTTTTTTGCAGAGTTCGAGGTAACTCGTTACAAGTAACTCGTTACTGTAACTAAGTTCCTTTTTTTGGTAACTTGTAACTTAACTCGGTACTTTTGCGCCGTGGTAACTTTCAGAGGAACTCGTTCCTTTTTCAGGTAACTTTGCCGAGGTAAGTTAAGTTAAGTTCCAAGTTACTTTTAACTCGCTTTTCACTCACGTCCACACATTTTCAGCTTTCTCTCCGGTTCCTTCATGACATTTTTTGCCATAAAACGCGATATTCAGTCAATGACTGTATTTTATTCAGGAAGTAAGAACCGCTGCCATTGAAATGAAGCTGAACCATTGTGCGCCCACAGGGAGTAAGATGCAAAGTGTTCAAATAGACCTCTACCAGAGAAACGTCATCATAACGTTGGTAGACACACTGAAACCGCAACAAAGCGGAAGGTTAGGGCTTGGTTCCAGGAACGGGCACTTGTTCGCTGCCCCCTATTGAAAGAAAAGTAGGACCGAAGGTTGCGTCCCTTTCAGAGGCCATCGTAATCCCCTCAAGACAGTGGCTTTCGGGTGCGACCTTGTTCACCTCTAGCTCCTTGTTCACCTCTTGTTCAACTCTACCAAATTTGTAGCGCTGTCGAACGCTATGACGTCATTTGTTTACAAACAGGGAGAGGTCTATTGTTGGATATAAACGAAGACGATCTAAGCGTGTTGCATTCCTCCGCAGGGAACTCAAGGTCTAACTCATCTGCTCACACGCGCTGCACCTGCGTAATGCTATTTTGTGTCCGAAGTAACTTGGAAGTAACTCGTTCTTTTTTTTAAGTAACTCGGTAACTACGAGTTACATTTCAGGCTGAAGAACTTCGTTATTAACTTAGTTACATTTTTCACAGGGTAACTTAACTTATAACGAGTTCTTTTTGACGGGTAACTTCTCAATCTATGGTTTTTTGAGGCAGGGTATGCCCTGCACTCATTGGGTAGTGCTGGAGACCACGTCTGTGGTGATAACGCCGAAATCTTCCCAGGCAATCAAAAAAACATGGCCACGAAACGTGAAAAAAAACTCCCTCCTTTGACTGCCTAAATCATGATACCCTTATGCATAAGTGATATTATCATGGTTTAGAGGGATCTTGTCTCTTCCTACCTTGCTGATAGAAGACAAAATGTTTCATTAAGGACAGCTAAATCAACAATGCATGATATTAAAACGGGAGGGCCTCAAACAATCATGTTCGATTCTTTCCGTTTTTTTTTATTTTGTATGTCAACGACATAGTCTCCATAGACAAAGAAGCCCAGGCCGCCCTTGGTGGCTCAGTCGGTAGCGTGTCCGCCTGCTGGTTCCAAGATCGCGCGTTCGAATCCGGCCGAGGACCACGGCAACGTGGTGGAAGGGTACAAGTTACTTTGACACGCCGTCTTTTCCGAGGGACGTCAAATGTGGTGTGCCGTGTGTCGAGATTTCGGCGCACGCCAAAGAACACTCAGGTGGGCAAAATTAATCCACGGACCCGACCCGTCGCTCATGTTGGCAGTTGTCTCGCGAAGTAAAGACTCCAATTATTATTAAAGAAGCCCAGTTTATTACGTATGGTAACGACATAACAGTACCAATAATCGGATGCGATAAACCTGACCTACTCGATAAAGGAAACACGTGTGTTCATAAAGCAAGATACAGGGTGTTTGTAAACTTTTATAAAAAAACGGACTTTATAAAAAATCGGGGCGATGGAAAAATACAGGGTAAACGGCACTTGTGTGGCAACTGAATTTGCCATCTCGCCAAAATATTTTCATTTGATTTTAATTAAAACAAATTCAATTTCTTTAATTGAACTCCAAAATTTCCAAAGTCAACCTCACGTTTTTTTTACAGAATTAGAGAGCCCGTAGCGAACTTAGTCAGGTCCCCCAAGAAATCCGCTCGATATTGCAAATGGAACTGCCCAAAAAAAGTCCCGAAATTGAGGCTTCAAAGTTTCGGGTATTCAACGGCGCACCAAATCAGACGCAAAGATTCGTGGAGAGGAGGACATGCTCCTGCCCCCATGAAAGATAGAACAGTTTATCGCCGGACCGGCGTGCAACACAAGAAGCGCAGATAACAAGTCGGGTGACATTCCACCATACGTTGATAAGCGGCAAACAAAAATGATTCCGCCTGTTTTTTCCCACCCTGTTTTTTTTTTACCTTCTATCTTTCATGGAGACAGGAGCATGTCCTCCTCTCCACGAATCTTTGCGTCTGATTTGGTGCGCCGTTGAATACCCGAAACTTTGAAGCCTCAGTTTCGGGACTTTTTTTGGGCAGTTCCATTTGCAACATCGAGCGGATTTCTTGGTGGATCTGACTAAGTTCGCTACGGGCTCTCTAATTCTGTAAAAAAAAAAAAAACGTTAGGTTGACTTGGGAAATTTTGGAGTTCAATTAAAGAAATTCAATTTATTTTAATTAAAATTAAATGAAAATATTTGTGCAAGATGGCAAATTTCGTTGCCAAACAAATGCCGTTTACGCCGTATTTTTCCATCGCCCCGTTTTTTTATAAAGTCCGAAGGACACGTTTTTTTAAATACCCTGTATAACATATAAAATATATAAAATAGAAAATACAAAATGATTTGGTCTGAAGAAAATTTCTTGCGACTTAGAGCGCCAGGATGTAAGGCTGTGTTTTCTGGCCGAAACACGAGCCAATGTCAATAACTCATTTGTTGTACCTGGAACGTTCATTGGTTAAATGCGTTAATAGCGTAAAATCACTCAGTGTTATCTTTTCCCATGGCATGTCTTGGAATGATCAATATGGGTATCTCATAACAAAATTGCCTAAACTTCCTGGCGTTCTGTGGAAGTGTACGCACCTATTTCCCGGAGCAGTCAAACTAATGTACAATTATCTCTTCTTTTTGCAACTTTGTTATGGTGTTTTAATCTGGCGTACGACATCTAGAACTAATATTCCAACAATTATAATGATACAGAAACGAGTCCTGCGTACTATTGCAGGGCTCAATTAAATTTGACAGATCATGGGGAACCTTTTTTATTAAGCATGATTGTCTACGAATTAGTGACATCTATAAGTACCGCTTGTTATAGGTTCCTCTAAAATTGTTCAAGGCAGGTAGTCCTTTCATAAATGTATCGTTCTTACAACAAATAGGTCGCACATACCCGCTCAGGGGTCCATCTCATTGGTTACTGTTGAAACTTTTATAGACGACGACAGTCTGCCCCCAGAGCGTGGCTCGTGCCACATGTACTTAATCATTCCTTGTATCACCAGCGCACCAGTAAACATCTTCACCCCGTCTTTCTGTCCTGTCTACTACATGGTGCCGTGACCAGGATCGCTTGACAGAACGTGAGGACGACAGAGGGATGCGGCCGACACACCTGACCACAGCCATGGAACGACAACATCTGAACGCAAAAAGGAACTTGCTACGTGCACAGGTGAGAGCCATCATGAACGCAATGGAACGACAAATGGCGTCACATCGACAGCAACCGACTACAGGATCGAGACTACAAGAGGACGTGGAACGGCCACTGAACCTCAACGATGCCCTGAGGAATACGGACAACGAAATCGAAGCTCACTACGATGAGGAAGAATTCGAAGACGAATATCTAACGCAACTGAATTACCAGGGCGACATCGCATTTGCAATTTCCAGGGCGAAGGCTTGCCTAACCGCAAGACGATGTCTATCATCAGCGCGATAAAGGCCAGGCATGCAGCGTCACAAGCAGGTTCCCAGAAAGACTGCACATCGCAACGGGTATATGCCAAGCCTCCAATCGATAATCAGGGCCAAAACAGGCCTGACAACAAGAGCCGGACTGTTGAGGATACTCTCGGTGGGATCGGTAAAGAGGGAGATACGGAGGAAGTGCTGTGCAAGGCTGTGACGGCAGAATCGCTTGTTGTAGAAGTGAGTCTGAGCGTACAAAACTACTCATCAGAACACGCAATGATCTCCACCTCCTCAAAGACCGCAAGCGAAACGACATGCTCATTGGCTGATGAATGCCAAATGATCGAGGGACGGACAGTCATCCACCAAAACGCTTTGCTCCTCCCCAAAATAGCGATTGAAAGGTGTCATGGAGAGCCGAGCCGCCAGCATGACATACCACACAACCCAAACGTTCCGATGAATAACCAATCGCAGTTTCAACCGGAGCTTTCCGACCCTTCAATCGACAGCGGCAAACTTACTCCTCAGCAAAGACCGCAGTGCAACACTGCAACGGGAGCTACACCGCCTGGATGCAGCGCAGTTGTTACGCCACGTCTAAACAAGCAAGGACGAATCACTGCGGACTTCTCAACGGTACTTGTGCCACTACCGCTGACCCGACCATCTGCCTGTGCCAACTAGACTTCTCAGCTGATGACAACACAGCGCGCCGTGGACACGCTGAAATCCGCACACGAGCTCCGAAGCATCGAGGCTGCCACAGGAGTGGTCAACTGCCCTCCAAAGAGGATGAGACGCAAAGTGTGGCAGTAGCGCCCTTGCGGCACACCCAGAAGTTGAGGAACCGCGACATCAATGGTTTGCAGCGCTCGACTGCATGGATGAGGAGACCGACCTGCGTTCCGTAGTCGGACCCTGGAAACTACGCGCAAACCCACTTTGTCTACGTACCACCCGTCAGCCACGTACCAACATCCACCTCCACGTCGTCGGGGGGCAGGATGTTGAAACTTTTATAGACGACGACAGTCTGCCCCCAGAGCGTGCCTCGTGCCACATGCACTTAATCATTCCTTGTATCACCTGCGCAGTAAACATCTTCACCCTTGTCTTCACCCTTGTCTTCACCCTTGTCTTCACATTTTCTTGTGTATGAGTGAGCAAAAATGTAAGAGTGAAAGGAGGATGAGTGAGAGAGAGTGGCTGGTTTGTCGTCCCTTTAGATGACGCACCCCGAAAGTCGCTGGAGAGGCGTGTTAGCTTAGCTCAATTGGTAGAGCCCTGGACCGGTAATCCAGAAGATGTGGGTTCGATCCCTACAGCTGGCTAACCTTTTCAGTGACTTTCATCTTTCATCGTTGATATCTTAGGCAATTTGAGGCTTTGTTTGTATCTGTCCCTTCTATGTTGTTCCAGCCTCAGAACATCAGTTTATCTCATCTTCACCCCGTCTTTCTGTCCTGTATTCTACAGTTACTGCGCTATGTCGAACAGATTAAAGGTCAGCTCCTGAGGAAACCCTTTGTCACAGATTAGAACAAAAACTAGCAGGCACAAAGGCCTACTGAATGTACTTCCAAAATAGTTTGGCCGAATACCCTGTATTTGCAGCGAAATCTGTTTTTTGGTTTACCGTCCGATCATCCCCTTGAACAGCTGACGTCACGCTCAGCTTTCGCTTTGGGTGTTCTTGGCTTGTTTATTGGCTCGCTGTTTCGCAATCGCCAGCAATCGTCACTCGTGAGGCTGACAGCGAAATCGAGAGTCGCCTGTACGTACGGGCACCATTCTCTGCGTCTTGATTTGATCACCTTTTTTGCTCTCCGGCTGGTCAGTACACACAACTTCGTCTAAGCTGTCACTGTGTGAGAGATACAGCGTGAGTGAATTGTGAGAATGCCGTGCTTCTCGCCTTACGAACAGGTACGCTAATAACAAAGATGTTTCGTACCAAGTTCCCAGTTGATTTTGTGCGTGATTGGATGGTACGAAACCAATCGCTGAGTGCACTAAACTTATCATGGCAACTGTCGTGTGTGCTCGAAGCATTTTGCATAAGAATGCTACGAGGCCGTTCACATGACGGCCGAGTTGGACTCGAAAAGTCGTTGAAAAGGGATGCGACACCTGCCTCGTCCGGCGACAACAAAGAGGATAGCACCAAAGGATCGAAGTTGCAGGTAAGTGTCTGCACGAACTTGGACTATGCCTTGCACACAGCGTGAACATGTGAACGACAAATATGTGGCTGCGAAGCCCTATAGTCCGCGGTTGTACGTAAAACTACGCAGTTTCTCAGAGAAGCTGGTTGCGAAATTACATGAGTTTGGATTACTCTGAGCTTGGGCACAGGGAAGACAAAACGGTCACAGCAGCTGAAATCAGCAACAGCCTAGGAGTTCCTGTTTTGAGACACTCTCTGTCATTGATTTCCTCAGAATTGATTTCCTCAGATTTCCTCGGCACCCCCCCCCCCCCACGGGTGAATACCCGTGGGGGGGGGGGGGGGTGCCGAGTTATGGTTGGTGACGGTTCCACTTATGGAATTTTTCTTAGACACGGAAAGGATCGTGGCACAATGATGACATCTCTGCACAGCTTTCCCGTTGTATTTGTACATGTTATTACGTTAGAGCACAGTACATTAGAATACAGATTCACTATGAACGGCATCTCAACATTAAGATGCATAATCACACGACCAACAAAGAAAAAAAACACTACCACATTGTCTCACGAAGCTCTATGAATAGCTAGCAACCAACGTGTGAAACCTTAGAGGAAAAAAAAACAACAGAATACCTCGCTTAATTGAGTTGGGCGCAAATGGTTCTTGATCATTCGCATTGAGTATGCGTGCCAGCACGCATTTTTGCTCGTATATGCGCGCAATCTATGCATTGAGCAGTCACTTTCAAATGATTTTTGACAAATGCATGGTACAATTATCTGCATCACTGTGGTCCTCAGTCCAAGTTTGAGTGTACAGGGTGTAATTCGCTGCCAATATTAGCCTTAACATCTATAATTATAATTTCTGCTTCTCCTTACTCATGCCCCTGGAAAACGGTACATACAGCAGCGCTCGTGAAGCAACATCTGGTGCTACAATAATGGTACCACAGTATTGTAAATACGCACATGGATAAGTAATGATAATGGAAACCTGGTTCTGGTAAAATGGCTCACGATAATATGGCATATCATGCATATTTGGATCATAACGTTGCCTCACATATTCATGAGCATCAAGGTCTCCATGCAGGATGTGCACATCAAGACATTGGGAAGCAGCTTTGACCCCATGAAGGTGATTTACAGTATTTCAAGCTAGCAGCGATCACTAAATTCCTCACTTACAGGAACTGGAACATGCGAAGTGTTGTAGGGGATAGTGGATGTACCTCCTCTCCTGAAAGCCGTCGCGCCGTTGTGTGCAGTAAAAGTTGCCTCGCCTCAGTGCTGTTTCTGGGTAATGTATCTAAGATATCACAGCACCACTTCCACCTTATTTGTGTGCCACATATTGTATTTATATTATACATGTACCACTCTACCGCATACACACAGGAGGAGTGTGTGTGAGAAAATTACTGAAACATAAAATTGCATTGATTCTTTACTGCGCAAGCCGGTTCTGTCTGTTTTAGGAATTCTCATAATGCTAATTTTCATGTCAGGGTATGTCCAGGAGCTTACTGGCGCTCTGCTTGATCACTGTGGACGGTGGCTGTTCATGAGCCCCCAAACAGAAGCAAGAGACTACAGAAGCTCACTGCAAGAGTTACAGTGAATCAGTCACTACAACATTGACAACTCTGCAAGGCATTAAATGCAAGTGGACAACAGAAGGGCTTCAAGGAACGTGTACAAGCAGTCTTATGCCTAGGATTTTTAATTGTTGGCATATAATTCGCCATTAATCGGTGGCTTCTGTAGAAGCGTAGGGGATGGGGAAACAAACACAATATTTCCGTGCACACAGTAAATGGTACTCCTTAGCCATTTTTACTACATGAAGTGTCAGGGAAAACTAAAGGGGTTGGTAAAGGGGTTGGCGAAATAAGGTGGGAATATATCCCTGATAATGACACTTGCACGGTGTCCTTGTACTGTGCAGTGTTTTTCTATGCATTTTTTCCTTTTTTTTTCATTTTGTGCTAATCTTGAGCTCTCATAAGCCACGTATGCCCTCATGCCAATATATTGCTTGTTCTTGTACCTGGTGCTTGCTCTCTGGACAGTGTAAACTTTTGGCAAATACGTTCATCGCGAATATCCACTATAGTAGCGTAGTATTCACGCCTAATACTTACGTACGTACCTAAAGTGTGTATACGATAACATATGGAGTTGCCAAACAAACACGTTCACCCGATTATAATGCCAAGAAGTGTGATTACTGTTCCAGTAGCGTCGAACGCCTGCATTCGAGAGAAAGGTAGGCGCAAGTGCATGCAAGCAGCAAGTGATGCAGCAGGAGTGAGCCGTAACGACAAGATAGTGAAGTCTTCAATTAAGCAATGAATTGACTTACGTTATCAAAGATACCTACAATGCGAATAAAAATATATTTCGTATGTAGGCATAGCAGAGTTCGGTTGACGATACGTGACGTTCATTGTGTTCTTCACCAGTTTGCCCCTGGCCGGAACGCGACAGCATAATTGCACGAATCTAACCGCACAAGTGGTATCAATAGCGTGTTTTGGCATTAGGCAGATCATACCACAAATAAAAAACGATGCAATCAAGAAGCCTACGTCGATGGAGCAGACGCTCCCTGTCACCATCGCCTGTTTACATTCCCGTGTGCTCCGTAGAGAGGGAGGGATTTCTTGAAAAACACTGACATCACTTACGTCAGCGGTATAGATCGCGTGAAGAGCTGCCGTCATAAAAATGTCGGCCCCATGTCTGTTTTGAAATGGTTAAATTACGATTATTTAAAATATGGGGCTGTTTTGAGGAAATGAAGGGTGGTTTCAAACACAGTTCGATATGGGTTTCCAGAACATCGTTACAGTTTCAAGAAGTCAAGGTATCCTCGGATCTGACCTTCAATGCTTTCAGTTAAATAAATATAAATTACAAAAGTCATTCAACGGTTCGACGTCAAGTAACATTTACATTTAGAGTTTGAACATCGGGAGCTTCAGGAAACTATTCCTGACCTGCCAGTCTGTGTCCTGACCTGAGTATCAGTTGTCTGGCCTGAGTATGAGCCCTTGCAGCGACCCAACGATGGCCCCTTCGAGGTCCTGGAGCGCAATGCAGCGTCCTTCAGGGTCAAGCTCCGGAAGAGGAGCGCATCGACATCGGTTGGTTGAAGCCTGTGTAGAAAAGACAACTTCAATTAGAGAACGAGCAGTTTGCCGGTGTGCCCGATGTGTGTGATTACCTGATGTGGCCGGGACGAGCCCAGAAGAGACTAGTCCCGAATCAGTCGGCCGTCGTACAGGATTAAAATCGAAAACACGCGTGCAGGCGGCAGGAACACCTGGCAGATGATCCGGGACAGTTCACCGTGGTCTCCAATTTCTTATTCTCCCCTGGGCGAAAGTGGAGAAGCTGAGATATTTGAGGACGCAGGTTTTAGTTCCAGTTAAAGCTTGTGGAGATACTCAACGTGGAGCGGTATTGCTGATCCGTCGGCAACTGCCATCTTGCACACTCGGATGTACGTCGCGTCCTGTCTGCACGTCGGCGATCCCCGAGCGAGAAGCGGAACTGGATGGCGGTAGCAGGATCACGTCACCCACAGCAAGAATGTTTGTGCAGGATTCGTTGTCCCTATAGCTCCCTACGTCGTCATGCTGGCTTTCTGCTCGTCTGCGATTTCGCTTAAAGTACACGCCAGAGTACCTTCTTGTTGGTCTACGTTTTACTTGCTGGTCTTTGACGTCATGGCCTTCGTATTCATACGCCCTGCGAAGGTCATTTTGAAGAGGGTTCCGTGGTATACCTCTAATGCCACAGCAGATCCTTTGGTTAAAACAAGTCAGTATGGGGCCTGAAGGCTGTGGTAGGAGACGCCTGATGTCGGGAAGGTCTTTCTTCTCCTGTAGTGGTGGCCCTCTGCGGGACATCGAGCGATGTGGTCTGGGGAACCAGCGTCAATTAAAACGATTCTGGGCTGCATCATACAGATCTCCTGGAACGGATTCGTTATCAGGCAGGGTCACGTTGGCCGCCTCGCAGACTTTATCTCCAAGAACGACGTCAAGTTTGACCACCTCACTATCGCTTAAGCTGCGAATTACTCTTTGTGGCTTATTGTGACTGGTGGCCCAGCGATGAACGAAGACATCCTCGTGGGTGTCGTTCCGGTTGATGAATCCATAGCCGTTCCTCAAGTCGAACCATTTGACAGTTCTGTGCATGGGCTCGGCGAGCAGAGGCTTCTTGATCGAATCACCCATTCAATGTTTTTTTCGGTGTCTTAGTCTCGGCCCTTTGCTGTATCTGTGCCGAGGAGCCAACAGGTACTGGGAGGATGGTTAAACTACCATGAACAGTAGAGACGTGGACTGCAGTGAAATGACTTTTTGGTACAGTGTCGGTGAATGGCATGGGGCAGGCACCTTCACGTTGAGTGTCTGAGATTGCGGGCATCTTCATGAATGAGAGGTACTTTTCCTGACGGTTCTTGCAACCCAGCGATGTTAAGTGCTCCCGGTGCAGTGAGCAAAGGAGAGTCGCCTGGCGGTGCGACAGTCTTTAGTCAGATGTCGTGGTTTTCCACACTTGAAACAATAGCCCCTTTGCGGTAATTTTCCAAGCTTTTGTTCCGGGGTCAAGGTGGTGACGCAGTTTGCAACGGAATGGTCCTTTGATCCACAAAGGAGACACAGAAAGGATTTTCGCTCTCGAATTGTTGAGTCCGCGATGGTGTTGAGAGCTGCGGCAGAAGCGTTCTTAGGGGTATGGCCAGAGGAAACCCAATCTGCCTGATGGGATGGAACTTTCCTTTTCCGTGGCACCCTTCGTTTTCTGTGCTCTATATCCTTCTGAAGGAAGGAAATTAGGGAGTCAAGAGTACCGGTGTCTGCTGTCGGAGAAACCTCTCGTGAGTCAGTCGCTACGTCTCTCGCGTCGGTTCCAGACAGTTGTTGCGTGTGATGCCGATAATACTCTAGATCTGCAAGTCTGGAGGTAGTCTTCGAGCAGTGCTGTCATAAGTACTATGCTATAAGCGCTCTCGGGAGCTTGTAAGCTCTTCAAATTTCGCATCCGTACTCTTACAGTGTCATGAAGAACACGAACATTCGTCACGTCGTCAGAGTATCCTACATGAGGTAATTCTAAAAGCTGCCTTATATGTGCTGCGATGAGTCGATCTGGATTTCCGAACTGTTGTTTTAAGATGCTGATGGCTGCCGGATGCCACTTTGCAGGATGCCGCGTCCCTGATGGTCTTCGAAGATGACGTCGTCTATCTCTTGAATCTTTCCGTATTTGATAAGGCCCGACTCAGGCAGAACCCTCCTCCTTCATGTATTTTTTTTTATTGGGTGTTAGCGCCGCGAAGCAACCGTGGCTATGAGGGACGTACAGATGTGGACAGACGGAGAGAGGATAGCAGGAAGGAGTGGGGCACAGTGGGGTTAGTATGCGTCCTGGGCCGACTGGGGGCGTCTGGAAAGTCTTCGGAAAACCCAGGGAAAACCTCAGACAGCACAGCCGGCGGTAGGATTCGAACCCACCACCTCCCAGTCTTCAGCACGACCTTGGTTACCACCAACGAGCGGACGCCTTAGCCCACTCGGCCATGCTGCTGGTCCTCCCTCATGTATGGTAGAACCATTTTGCAAGTGACAGTGTCAGCCCGAGGAACAAAGAGTGCAACGGTGCATATCTCATCGGCGACCCTGAGGACGTACTCTAAGAATATCGGAAATAAAAGGCAAGATGCGAAAATCGAGGTTTCTCTCGAGGACACGGTCGAAGCCGGGAGAACTCTTCGTGTGACCTCGGATCTCGAGAGGGATTTGGGAAAAGCCCTTTCGGAATTTAATGTTTCTTTCGCGTACAATAAATCACGATACGACTTCGTCTTACCCGTGGACGTGAAGGCCGTGGAATCTGACCTTCGGCTCGCACAGGCGCTCGATTCCTCGTTAGCATCGCGCGAAGCAGGTCGTGCGGTGAAACCTCCCAAATTTTGCGAAAGCGAAGCCACCTCTATCTTATTGGAGCACGCCACACCCGTCGCTTTCGGCGACGTCACTTTGAATTCGGTAACCATGTCCCTACGTAACACACTCAACAAGTATTCCCAGACGCACAAGCTGGACGCCTCGTTAGAATTCGCGGATAACGTCTACTCTCTGAAAACGCCGAAAGGGTTGCACGTACCGGAACCCTTTCTAAACCTGCTACAGCTCATACCCGTCGAGGGTCACGGAGAAACGCTACGCGTCTCTCTTCCCGTAGCGCGTCAATTTTCTTTCACGATAAAGACGAAAATCCCTCGATCTTTGCAAGTACATCTGCCTCCTGGATACGATTAACCAGCGCGTAGGCGAACGCGCGCGGTTCAGCTTCGACGGAAGCTAACAGAAATGTAAAATTCGGCTTTCCGAGGGCACCACCACCTTAAGACTTTCCGAGTACCTGGCCGTGCTTTTGGGGTTCGAATCGCGCACCCTGTTCACGGGGGAGGATGCCACGAGCTCCGTCGAGGTACTCCTGGAACCCCCGTTTCACAACATTATCGTATACACGGATATCGTGGAACCCACGTACGTGGGGAGCGAGAAAAAACCGATATTTAAAATACTACCCTTTTATTACGAGAAAGACAAGCACGTCGTCACCTACACGTTAGATAACATCTAATATTTTAACCTGTCTCAATTCGAAATTCCCTCAGTGACGACCTTTCTCGCGGACGAAACTGGAAGACGTTTACCGTTGCGGTCCAAAGGTAGAACCAATTTAACGTTGCATTTCAAATATCTCCCGTAATTTCCCCAAAATAATTCCTGTGTACACGGGACCCCTTTTCCAACGAGGGGGCGGTGTGTTGAGTAACATATATTGAATAACATAAGTTTACTGTTCCCATCTGGCAACAAATAAAACCGATCGCCAAGAGAACGTTGAAGCCCTTGGCGCGGAATTTGGCCGACGGCGAAGGAATATCGTTAGCAGTAAAAAAGACGGCCATAGCAACGGGGAGAGACGTCCTGGATTTCAAGGAGGGCTGTGGTTGCAACAATGGAAAGAAACGCCGAATAAGACAACAAAAGTTGCCGACACACGACGCACCTGCAGATATCTTTGGTTCGCCATGAGGGTCACACATCGCTGTGCTCTCCGACCATCATGACGTCAACGAAAGACAAAAAAAAAAAAAACAGTCGCAACGGTCGCCGCTCTGTCTGACGAGTGACGTGATGATATTCCAACCCTATTCCATTCAATACGGCGCGGAAGATACTTCGTACCAACTCTTTTATCCGGTCAACGGGGTAAATAATACAGCGATCGAATTTTCTATTCAAAATTTACAAAGGGCACACTCGAATATCTACGGCAGTTTCGTGTCCTTGACCACGCGCATTGTTCGCGACGACGGGGAAGAAATGGACAAGAAAGGTGTCGTTTTCCCAATAAACCACCTGTTGAGTGGCATGCTTAAAGGTCAGCTATGCCGATATCCCAAATAGTCGAAACGGTTGTGATATTCTGAAAGCCCACATCCAGCTCTCCCCAAAATGCACCTTCATTCTCTCGGTTCGGTACAGTACCATGTCAAAAAAATAGATAATTCTTTCCGAAACACACAAGCGCGCAGCCCTTTTTTGTGACGTAATGAACCCGAACGGGCATTGTGACGTGTACGCGCCTTCGTACTTGTCAGTGGATTTCAGCTACGGCTTCTCGCGGCTTCACGTATCTGTGCTTGAAGATGGCGGACAGCCGGGTTCCACCGTTCCGCGTTAAGGAAACAGTGCAGCAGCTGCGAACTCATTCGCGAACCAACCTCTGTGCAATGTTGTGACTGGAATTCGTCGTTTGTGCGTCTGCGTTAGCCCCTTTACAGCACTTGCCCATTGTAGAGACTGACGTTTCGACAGCAGTGTTAGCAAGAAAATGCCGACAGCGCTTTATTCCTGCAGGAAAAAATTGTGTTATGTATTTGAGAAACCGCACACTGCTATGGGACATGTTTTACGTAAGATTTATCAATGTGCAACAGCGTCTACGATGGTATGTAACGACGAAAGACGTAAAACGAAATACAAATCACATTTTAAACTTTTTGTGGGATTCTGTGCATTTTCCAGAAGCTTTCTTTGAATCACACCCCCACGCTGCGTTGTGTGGCAGGCTACAAACTACTGCATTTTATGTCTAACATCTGGATATTGTGTGTAATGAGCACCGTCGCGCAAAAACATGCACATGAAAGCCCCAGTAGCCATGTGGTTGCACACTATGCAGACGCAAAAGAAGTACCAGAGCACATATTGCCACTTAGATATTGTGTTTTTAGAAATGTGGTGTCTGTAGAGTTAGGGCATAGCATAGATCCTAGAAATCAGGTGCACCTTATCCTTCTGTAGACTGCTCTTTCAATTCACAACTCAGCCCATGGGGTGTAAAAGTGTTAGAGGCAATTATGTGACTTGTCGTCCTGGGTGACATCACTGGCCAGCCTCGGAATTAATTCCGTGCTCAGGAATTATTGTACAAATCACTTTGTATGTAGGACATGATATTCAATATGTAAGTTGCAACCTTGTCTGCAGCATTCTCGATGGCCTCTTACCTTTACGGTTAGAGACACGTTACCAAACCATTTAAAAAGGGCACTTTTACAGGGGCCGTGAAACTTGAGTTTTTAATTTATAAAAATATAAGTATACAATATGTAATATGAAATTTATATAAAATAAAAAATAACATTTATAAAATTAATTTATAAAAAATAAATAACAAGGCTTCATGGAAGCAATCCGTTAGCATACCCATTGCACATGAAGCACAATTATATATGCTTGGACATCATCTAATTAATCTTCTGAACCATATGTGTGGCTGCATACGAATTTTTTTATGCGCATGCTCTACTTTCCTATTGCTACATGTGCACACAAATAACAGTTAATATATGTGAAGTGGCAAAAAGCAACGCTAGACTCCACCACATTTATTTCTGGTGAAAAGGGAATATCTCACTAAAAGAAGACATTTGTGAATTGTTTGGCAAGCAAATAAATATATTTATTTACATTTTCCATCAATCAACAATGTTGTGACCTGGTGCAAATATTAATGTCAACAAGGAAAGTACTTACAAATTATTCCTATGTGCTCAAACGCAGATATGACAATTCTGTTTTTGTACCTCAGCACAGTACAGTTTCAAAGTTAACAAACTGCACAGCATCAGCAATCTTAAAGTATCTCAAGAGGGGAATCACATAAAGCTCCAATAATAGACTGTGCAAACAAAGCTAAAAAAACACAGTACTTCAAGAAAAATCTGCATAATCGGTTGCTGTTGTGATATGTACTAGTATGCACAGTTCATGAATGGAACATGTTACCTCATTGCATTACCTCCATGTGAGCACTAGAACAGGCAGCTTTTTAGGTCGCTCTTTTCGTGTTTTTCTATTGTCTTTGTTTGTTTTCTGTTTTTGCAATAGCAAGCATGGCCATAGTGAAACACAAGCAGCCAAGGACAGGATGAGACATCTGCAATGCGACTGCTAGCTCTAAACTGATATATTTATTAGCAGACTATGAAATATACACATATATGCTGCTAAGCAAATGACAATTTAACCAATAGAATAACAGACAAGAAAAAAGGGTTATATATCTTCCCCTGTCCTCATTCTATTTCACAGGCAGCCCCCCAGCAAACCACCGACGTCCTAAGGACATCCTCGCATGATCCTGTGGTCCTGGTCCCTCGTGGATGTCCTAAAAATGTCTTTAAGATATCTTTAAAAATGTCCTAATTTTATCCAGTGGGATGTCCGAGCAGTATGTCACTGGGACTTCCTGACAACGTCCTACCTGGATGTCAAACTTAAATTGAAATGCATGCATATTTTTGTGCTGAAACTATTGCAGCTTCATAGTACATAACACGGTTTTGAACAGTATGTTGGAAAGGCAGGTCCATGGTGATTTTGAGCATCGAACAAAAAAGTATGAAATCATTATTGAAGCGCACATGGCAGGTAACACATCAAACAACCAATATTTCACGAAATCTGTTCCTGACATCATTGTTCATATCACCTGTTCACGAAAGCAACATTGCAATGCATGGCCCAAGCTTACCTGAATTGAATGAGAGGGAGTTACTTTTGGAATGTATAAACACACATATTTCATGCTTCACTACACAAAAGTCTCGTACTCTGATAAAGTGCGCCTATATAGGTCAAGTGACCAGATGTCCCTATTTACGTGGTAACATCACCGGCTTTTTGTCCATTGTTTCTGTGTCCGAAGTTTGCAATGATCTGCTTGTTGATCTAACAAAAATACAGGGCCTTCATTTTTATCCTTTACAGCATTTTCTGAAAGGCTATGAGAGCAGCACAGATGCCGTTTTTGCAATTGAGTTATACGGCCATGCGGACATAATCTGGAAGAGTGTATGTCAGTCCAAGATGAGTAAATACATAAAATTCATTAATTAACTCTTTAATTAGGGAATGACAAAAGCGAGATAGCAGAATAGGAGTCAATCCTCGTTCAAAGCCATTCTATCTTTTAAAACTCCATAAAAGAGCGCGTGCCGTGAAATATTCATCGCTGGATTTTGGTATGCAAATGAGTAAAAACGAAGAACCGCGCCTCAGAGCGCATCATCTACGCCGACGAAGGCTTCTCAGGACCGGAAAGCGGTTTATCTAGCCAGCATATCGGCCAACTCCAATCATCTCCGTTGCTCCAAATCACGTGGCCCCTGACATGAAATGAGCGCTGTGCTCCCTGCGTTCCCAGTCACTGCGGTTTCGTGTCAAACTTCAGGGATGGATATTATAACGCACGTGCGTGTTTCAGGAATTGCTAGACGCGGAATGGCTTTTAACAAGCATAGTCTCTCATTCTGCTATCGCGCTTTTGCACAGAATCCCCTAATTAAAGAGTTAATTAATGAATTTTTTGTAATTAGTCAACTTGTAGTTTTATACATTCTTCGAGAGGATGTCCGCGAGGTCCTATAATTTGACTGCAAAAATGACATCTGTGCTGTCCTCATAGCTTTTTTTTATAAAAATTCTGCAAAGCATCAAAATAAGCACCCTGGCCGGTTTCACGTCAGTTCAGGCAGGGAGGTCCCATCGACCTCTTGGATTTTCATTATTTTCTTATATTTAGAAGCTCATCGTACATGATGACCAACAGCGGTAAAATGAAGAATTTCTACGGAATAGTTTTCGCGCAAAAAACTCCAGAAAATCCGGCCCTGAATTCGAGTGTTTCAGTTTTGCCCTGTTTGCACGCGTATATCTCCCGAGTCTTAAAAGATGCTGCAGTGAAATGTTTTAATACTTTAGTAGGCCTACAGGCCGGCAGTCCAAGCGCAAATTTTGGCGCGCAGAAGCAAAGCTCCATGATATAAAAAATGGCGAACATGCTCTCTCGTGCGGTTTTGTTGCAATTTCGACGCGTGATTTCTCTGACTGTAGATATTCTTCACTACCCTATTTAGTATCACTTCACTAAGCTTTTAATGCTCTTTCATCTGGTATATATATTGTGCGTGTACCCCCTACAGGTATCTGCTGAGACAGGCAAATGTCAAGGTATATTTCGAAAAAACAAGGATTTTGAGCGTCCGTTTCTCGAAAAGGCCCCTTTTTATTTCATTTATATTTTGCCAGGACACGGCCCGATCTTAGACCTTTCATCTTACGTAAAAACATCCTGCTTCAAAAGACATACACTGGCGATTTGCCCGTTAAAACGCGGCCCTAGTCTGCGTGCGTACTTGTCGGAGCTCGGCTGCCGGTACCGTGGGATGGCGGGCCTCCTGTCGATGTCGTGCAAGAAAGGGACAACTTTGTGTAATCAAAAGTGGTAGTTTATGTCGATATAATTACAAGACTGCGAAAAGGCAGTATTTTGCAATGACAGTGACAAATGATTTCACTAATTTTCTATGGAAAACGTCAGTCTTCTGCACTCACTGTCCACAGTACTAGCTATAAATGTTTCTCGGCCTAGACTTTCCGGTGTCTTGCTTTGCCACGCATGCGAACCCTGTATGCCACTTTGATGAGGTATAGGTTTACCCATTGTTTTTTTCTTTTGCATTGTAAAAGAAGCCACGTCCTCAGCCCGTACATGGAGTAAATGGACGCGCGTTAGGTGTTTTGGCAAGCACGTTATCACATCTTGTGACACTAAGATGACGTCTCGCTCGATTGAACGCAAGTTAGGTGTCATGGCATGGTGCTTGATTCCTGTCACACCGATCCTGTGCACCGATCCTGTCACACGCACTTTTGTCGTGGCCTGTTCCTGAACAGCCATGTCGCGCTCGCAAAAGTAGATTTGGAGAGCTGATAGAGCCTATGCCGATTTTGAAAATGGCTCGCCGCTCCATCTGACACGTAAATCATTAGTTGCAAGAGGAACATTCTCGTCAAGGCATTCTTCAATAGCTATGGAAGCTAACAGTGACTGTGCTGAATCGTAACAGAAGTCTTCGCTCACCACACCAAAACTGTGCGTTTCCGTGCCAGCTGTTACCACACATGTAAATATGGAAATCTGTTTTCCACAGTGGCACGCTTGTAGTTCGCTAGGCATGGCTACTGTCCAGTTTTGAGCGAAATCGAAGTGCATTACGTGCGTCTCCCGTATGGCTCTGCTCTGAACGTATCTAATGTAACTATGACAAATGCCAGAACCCGCCCACTTCCCTAGCCCTGAGAAGAAATGTACTGCTGCAAGTTCAGCACAGCACACGCATTTCGTGCTAAAAGCCCTCTGCATAACTTTAAAATATCGTAAAATGAAGTAAAGCAAGCTTCGCAGGAACTTGCGGGAACCCTGGAAAAAAGCAATTCCTAACTCGATATTTATTTGTGAAGTATTGGTATCACCGTGTACGGAGCTTGCAAGAGTGAGGTTTTACCTTCGCTGACCATTAAGTTTGACGTAGCCTTTGAAATACGGCTTTACGGCAACGTAGGATTCCATTATGATGCTTTGTTGGAAATCACTAACTCCCAGAAGTGAATTATTTCTTCAGCAGGACGTCAAAAGTTTGCCTACGAATAGCTCAGGTAAGGCTAAGGCCAGACAACCTTGCTCAAACAAAGGGAGCATCGACACGAGGCCCGCCATCCCGCGGTACAGGCAGCCGGGCTCCGACACGTACGCACGCAGACTAGGGCCGCGTTTTAACGCGCCAATTGCCAGTGTACGCCTTTTGAAGCAGAATTTTTTAACGTAAGATGGAAGGTCTAACATCGGGCCATGTCCTGGCAAAATGTAAAGGTTATTTCATTTATATTTTGCCAGGACATGGCCCGATGTTAGGCCTTCCATCTTACGTTAAAAAATTCTGAAAAGGGGCCTTTTCGAGAAACGGACGCTGAAAATCCTTGTTTTTTCGAAATATACCTTGACATTTGCCTGTCTCAGCATATACCTGTAGGGGGTACACGCACGATATATATACCAGATGAAAGAGCATTAAAATCTGAGTGAAGTGATACTAAATAGGGTAGTGAAGAATATCTACAGTCAGAGAAATCACGCGTCGAAATTGGACCAAAACCGAGACCGAGAGAGCATGTTCGCCATTTTTTATATCACAGAGCGTTGCTTCTGCGCGCCAAAATTTGCGCTCGGACTGCTGGCTTGTAGGCATACTACAGCATAAAAAAGATTGACTGCAGTATATTTTAAGACTCGGGAGATATACGCGTGCAAACACGGCAAAACTGAAACACTCGAATTCAGGGCCGGATTTTCTGGATTTTTTTGCGTGAAAAATATTTTGTGTAAATTATTCATTTTACCACTGTTGGTCATCACGTACGATGAGCTTCTAAATATAAAAAAATAAAAATCCAAGAGGTCGATGGGACCTCCCTGCCTGAATTGACGTGAAACCGGCCCCCTGTACAGTACTTGGGCTTGTTGAAAATGGAATCACGCTAAAACTTTGGTAATCAATCTCACGAAGCTTGTCTTCCTACAGCTCGGGCGTGATTACTTAGTATACGGGCTGTAGTTCCACAATCCGTGAAATCAATTAATAATTGGAGGATAGAGAGGTAGCAAGCGAGCTGGTAGTATAGATCCATAACTTAAAAACCCGAGACTAGGGGACAAAATTGAGACCTTGTCTGTGTTTGTCGTTTTTTTGTCCCTTAGTCTCGGGTTTTTAAGTTATGGATCAATTAATAATGTTGAAATGCCTTGCGCTGAGTTGAGGGAAGTATTTTGACTGTGAAACTACCCGCCTGCCAACAGCTGCGAAGATAGTGCAAGCATGAAACGGTGAGCCAGCACAAACCCCGCTTACTAAAATCAGTGCTTACTACTACTGCTTTGAATTCAGAGAGTTCTGGTGACGCCACATATATGTGTTCGATGTTGTACATGGCGCTACAGCCCTGTCAGGTCGCACAAAGACGGTGAAAACGTATTGAAAGACGCGCAGTAAAATTATAAGAAGCAACCTTAAAGATCACAATTGTGGTTACGGTGGGTGATCTCCCCCAGGTGAAAATCTGAACTGGATTCCGAAGGGGTTCCATTTGTATGCCAAAGTGGTTTGAAGTGGAGTAAACCGTCTCTGGATCAGAGTAAAGTGCTTCCACTTGATTGCCAAGTGGTTTCCAACTGTTTGTTGGGTCCATATACCAGAAACATTCGCGCAGAGTACCGCAATCGAACTTTGCACAATTTTCACTTGAGTTTGAAACCGAAACTTTAATGGCCTCGTCGTCGACACGAGGAGCAAGACCGAGCGCTATCTGCATCAGTACGTGTTTTGAAATGTCGTTGCTGTTGGTCGTCGGGCTCGTCGGTTCGCAGTTTTCGTCTTTCAACTCTTCAAAACGGGCAAAAACGTGAATATTTAGAATCTCAGTCGTCAGGCACTGCATTATGTACAACTGCTTGTGTTACAACTTCTGCACCAGCTCAGTCGGAAGAAACTACAAGCGATGCGCAGGACTGCAATTACGCTGGTAAGTAGTAGTGATTCGATATTTATGTACATATTTATCTCTGTTCTACTCCACGTTATTACTGTTGTCTAAAATATCGTAAGTGCAGGCTACCTGTTGGGTAATCTCCACGCCCTCCTGCTCAGGCTTCTCTCCCATGGGGTTACTATTATTTATCTGAACTTTGTGTAGCCTGCTAGTGCTTGAATTGGCTTTGTTATGAATTGTCTTGTAGCTTGCAGTTTGTCATACAAATGGAGGAGACTTGCAAGGTGCTTACGAATCATGCAGAACAAGGGCCAGCTACTGAAAAGAGGTATGTGGCATATGATTGTTGCAGGAAAACATTTACGTGTACTTTTGCGAAAAGTTTTTCTACAGGTTTTCTCACTGAAACTGAATTCCCAGTTTATCGCTTCAATATGCACTACGTTTATGTAATTTTGTCCTCGGATGAGGCAAGAATGGATCCAGTCTCATCTGTCACGAGGTGTCCTTCAGAATGAGGTAGGAGCAGCAACACTTCTTACTGGCTATCAGGCTGATATAAATATAAACTGTACTTTTTGCACGAAACAGGATTGCAGATACTAAAGTAACAATGTGGGTAGTTGGTGCTGACGGCTCATCTCAAAGCAGAAACGCAAGACAAGGACGACGAGTGAAAAAGCAGTAAGTTCTTATCACTCGTCGTTTCTGTCCTGTGTTACAGCTTCGAGATGAACTGGGCTGCCGACTGTTGGTAAGACCAAATTATCTTCACGTAAAGCAGCATTGCCACTGGTGTGAATTTCTTCTTTTCGGTGATAACAATACATTCGGGTACAGGTGTCGTAGTACAGTCGCTTGCACTTTTTCTATCACTGACTCCAGACATCATTTATGCCCGATTAACTAGCATATACACAGGAGTGTTATGAGAAATGATCTGAAAGTTGCCATGTTTTACAGATGCGGAGAAAGGTCACTTGCGCCACTCTCACTGCACCGCCGAATTTTATGGCAAGTCGAGTCCTTTCCTTCCAGTTATGCGACTGTCATAATGAACGCCACTTTGCCAGTGCTTAAGTTTTTTCAGTAAGCAAAGTTGCAAAGCAAAGTTCTGTAAAGTCAGTTGTGACTTGGATAGGTGAGCATGCGGATCTGGTTAGTTCTAACCGAGGGTATTATAGCTGTTGGCATTTCAGTATGGTGAACCCCTTGGCTCGGCCTCACATATGCAGTGCTGTTCCGTGAAACGTAGCCAGTACTCAACGTGTCCTTTGTGTGGATTATGGCCGTCGCACAAGAGGAAGATTTTGAAGTAGCCTGTGTGTATGTTTCGTATGAAATCAGGTTAAAACTTGGGCAGGTTGGTGTGACATACTAAAAGCGTATGTTTCCTGGGCGCTGAGGAGCGCGACGTTGCGGGCAACGAGCACGAGCTGTGCAATGACTGCGACGAGCTTTATGTGTAGTCTCATCTTGCATCTGACCCAATATGCCATTAAGCGAAACAGAAAACTTTGTGTCACTATTATGTTTGAAGTGGACACTGCGACAAACAAGGCGGCTACGCCACGGCAAAGAACTTGCATCAAAGGAATCAAGAACCGAAGATGCATCTCGCCATTAAATCGAGAACTAGGGAACTGTGTGCGACTAAGTTAAGAGATAAACATTTTTAAGTGCAATATCAAGAGGTGCCGAAGATGTGTTCCAATATCATCCAGATAAATGTGTGTGACAGTGCGACTAAGTCAAGCCAAGACTGAAACATTTTTAAGTGCAGTATCAAGAGACGCCAAATAATCTGCATCAAAACAATCGGCAGCTGAAGATGTGTCTCAACATTAAATCAAGAGAACCAGGCAACGGTGTGTGACTAAGTCAAGTCAAAGTGAAACATTTTTAAGTACAATATAAAGAGTGAAAGTGTTTTCGTATTGTGCAGCATAAAATAAAGAACTTTTGGAGTCTTGTTATGTTATGTTGCTTGGCTGTGCTGCAGGTAGGCACTGATGTGCAAACAGAGTTGAGTAGAACAAACCGATGAACTGGCGTACAGGCAACCTACTGGACAATCTATGATAAACATGCCTGAGCAGGTGGTGAACACTGAAGACTGCACAGGACAGCTGTCTTGTATAGTCTCCAGTGTTTACCCATTGCTCAGGCTTGTTTAACATTTCAGCAAGTCTGTCCACCAGATGCCTGTATCTGTCATTTTACCAGCATTCGGGGCACGACATGAAAGAAAACACAGTATGGGAGAAAGATCCATTTCAGGTCCGTGAAATGTAGTTCGGAACGTTATAAGGACGTTTTCAGGAGATCCCGGGATGTGACTTTGGCAGTTTACAGGTAGTCCCACAGACGTCCCAGGGATGATAAAGGATGTCCGAAGGACGTTTCTATTGTCCGGAGCTGAACGTTCTGGGGACGTCCACAGGTAATTGTTGGTTTACTGGGCCTATAGTATCATTCTGAGAGTGTCCGTGCGTTCCCTTTGAGATAACGTATCTCCGACAGAAGCAAATCCAACAGCGGACTGCACATACAACTGTCTTGGATTTCTCTAACCACTCATTTAACCGCTGCCTTGAGCTGTGTGTTGTGGAAATTTAGGCAGCATCCAGAGTCCCTGCAATGTGTTGCCATGTTTCTCGAGGGCATCAAAAGTCTGTCCTTGGCTGCCTGTGTTTCACTATGGCTCTCAGGTACAAACTACCCCATTTCAACACAATAGAAAACACAGATTTGTAAATAGCATCTGTTGATTGCACTGTACATACCCCCATATAAATGATCATAGTGGATACTACATCTCGTGCGATGATGTCAGGAACACAAAAAAGCTAGATTTGAAACCACTCTTACGTCGTAGTAGTAGTATTCGTGTGAAGCTACGCAATTCCTGTCCTGCAAATAATTCAAACCATATGTTTCATCTGCCAGCGTGATGATCCCCTGAAAAGCAATTCACACTTGGCGGGAACTACTGGTTCTGAAACCTATCCCTGACATGTGTAGCCATCAGGGAGGAAACCCAAGGGCTGCGGTGGAAAAGACAAACACACATGGGCTATGTTCTCACTGTGCATCAGCTGCTCTGGCTACGACGTGTAATGTAATGTAATGTAATGTAATGTAATGTAATGCAATGTAATGTAATGTAATGTAACCAAATTAATATAACATGGCTTGACATGATACGCCGGCGAAAGCTAACCAATAAAATTAGTAGTTAAATGTACAATACGTAATCACTTGCCATAACATGACAGTTCCCTTCCTGCATTGATGCGCTACCATTCAACCCACATAAACAGTGTACTGATTTTTTTATAGCATTACACGTCGTTTGACAGAACTTGAACAAGATTATATAGCACACGATAAAAGTAGAGTGGACATAATGTGCAGAAAAAATGGCTAGGAAACAAGCGAGCTGGTGAAGATGCATATGTAAACCCCGAGTCTAGGGAACACAAAAGGACGTGTTTGTGTCTGTCCCTTCGTGTTCCCTAGTCTTGGGGTTTTACATCATGCATAATGTGCAGCTTTCCATTCACGCTTAATGGCCGTAGCAGTAATGCATGAAGGCCACTGCTAAGTTGTGTTGAGAAACACCACTTTATGTTTGACATGTCTAAATGAAACGTACCTGACCTGATCCAAATTAACCGTTCTGAGTCTGGAACACACAAAGAGAAGAACGCAACACACGACACAACATTAACAGATAGTCAAATGAGCTGTGGCAAGCTCCACCTTGGGACAAAGTCAACAAGTAATTCACCAAAAGTCAATGAGCGCCTGAAATGTAACATCTCTGACTGGTAGCGGGACGGTCCACGTTCAATTCCTTGTGCTAGCAGTGACTGTCTTTTCCATGAATTATTTGTTGAAGTTTCGATGTACTTGAGAACCATTCGTCAACCATTGTATCCTCATGAGGTGATGAGGGTTTGTCATCCCAAAGAGACTCCCTTTCTGGCATGTGTCCTTATGGATGCTCATCAGTGCAGAAAAAAAGCATTTAATGACAAGAAATGGGTAGTCGTATTTACTGTATGATGATTGTGCACAACAGAAAGGCTGTATTTCTTGAGGTGTAACATCAAGTTACAAAATTCCAGAATATATGACATGTTGTAAGGTAGAGAATAAGTAGAGTTATGAGTTGTCGAGTTGAGTTGAGGGGGGAGTTGTACCCCCTTTTTATTTTATTATATATGATTGTATAATTATTTTTATGTCTGTACCAACCCTCGCTCTCTACATTACAACATGTTTTATATATTCTGGGATTTTGTAACTTCATGTTAGACATTAACAAGAGCAGCCTTGTGCACGAAAGTCTCGTCTCATTAAAATTTAGATGCTCTCAACAGTCTTCTTTCTGTTGTGAATCTCTGTCGCAGCATACCTGCACATTGCTGTTCTACGTACTGTGACTTTGCAGTAAGAGTATGGACTTTGGGTAAAAAGACTACACAGCACTGCTCAGGTATTTTTGCCTATCGAACAGTATGTATGTATGCAGTATGCACACAGTATTTGTGCACCGGAGCCACTAAAAATGTAGTGACCTTGGACTGTAGTCCAGACAGCAAAAGTGCTTGAACTGGGAGATAGCAGCTAATCGGAATGGCGACCATTGTTTTCCACCCTGAAAGCACAGGTTGTAACTTTGAGGGCAGATTTAAAAGTGGTGTCAAGATGTCTGCATGCGAGTACACATGAAAAGTTGAACATACGTGAATACTCAAATTATAACATCACATTGTCATACCTGTTGGTGGAGGTAGACTGCAACTAACGTGTCAGCAATTTCTTCATGCACCAGATGCAAGCCAGATCATGCTTCATTTCCACCTTCAGCGTGCACCTGTGATAATTCAGAAGTTAGATTATCAATACTATTGTGTTGTTAATCGTGGCTATATCAGAGTAAGCGCAGTAGGACAGCTGCACAATCGATTCATTAAGCTTGCTATTTTTTATATCTGAACCTCGACTTACCTTTTTTGCTGTCGTTTTTGCCTTGATCCTCCGTGGCACGTTCAAAATGTTGTGCGTCGGGCACCTCAGATTTTCATCAGACGATTTCGTGCCGAGATTCCAAATTGCCTCCGGAGTCGCGCCTAACCTATAATAACATTCGTGGACGAAATCCATGCAGTGGGAATTAGCAGGCACCACTGTCAGCCAAGAGCTTCGCACTGCTTGGTCTTTTGGCAGCTTATAATAGGTAACACTTGAATGCTCCGATGAATTGTTCTAACAGCGTAGCACCGTCGCATCTTGGACAACTTCGCCGTGGCATATCACGTATCATATCGCTCCAGCCCATAAAAGGCAAGGTCAGAACAAGGAAGTGCACTTTGCAAACGACGCCGTGCAAAAAAAAATATTCACATGCTTTGTTTCCGGCTTATCAACAACATAACAGCTGTTCGCTTATGTACGATGCACAGAGGACGAAACGAAAGAAGCCAAGCGGCCAAGCCAAGAGTCCATGCCAAGCCAAAGACAGATAAACCGAGAGCAGTGACGTCGGTGCGCCCGTGCGCAGGGTTTGACCTTTAGGACGATCACCGTTTATGCGAACAACAAGCTGGTCAGTTCCAACGAGTTGTACGCCTACAGGAGTATTTTGGACGTCGTACTTCATTCCACGCCCATGGCTCAAGAGACAGCGCATGCGGCTGGACTCGTTGTCGAGGACAACGGACATTTAAAGAACGATTACGACGTCTCGTCTCGCGGTCCGAAACAACGTTACGAAGCGACGAAGGGTGGGAAATACTTTAACCTGTTCCGACGGATCTGTCGTGACGACGATGCCGACGCAACGCGGCCAGCCTCATCAACATCGGAACCGCGCGCCACGCTCGGCAATCAGTTCCGTTGAGCGCACAGTCCAGACGAGCCGGTCGCGCTGATCCCGAAATAAAACCCGTCTCCTCCTACGTCGGCCAGGCCTCATTCTTCTCCCTCAATTGGTGACCCGGATTTCGAACATCTCGCACAGCCGCTACCACCTCGTCATGGAAAACACCAGTTCAGGTGACCCTTCTGCATCTCGTCTCAGCGCAGTTTCCATGAAGCTTCCCCCATACTGGCCCGCTGACCCTGCTCTGTGGTTTGCCCACATTGAGTCACAATTTGCAACCCGTGGAATCGTCAGCCAGCTCACCAAATTCCATTACGTCGTGTCAGCTTTGTCCCCCAATGAGGCCGCAGAAGTTCGCGACATTATTATGACCCCTCCCACGTCAGGCCCGTACGACAGACTCAAAGAGGAGCTTATCCGCAGGACAACAGCCTCTGAACAACGACGCCTCCAGCAACTGATTACTTCGGAAGAATTAGGCGATCGAAAACCGTCGCAGCTTCTTAGGTGCATGCAACAACTTCTGGGCGATCGCGCGACATCTATCGATGCTTCCATCGTGCGCGAGCTTTTCTTGCAACGACTCCCATCCAACGTTCGATTGATACTGACCAGCTCTGAAGGCATTACCCTAGAAGCCTTGGCACAGTTGGCCGACAAAATTATGGACAACATGTCCTTGCCCATGTCAGCTCCGGCATTGTCGTCTATATCCAGCGAGCAGTCCGAGCTGGCAAAGTTGCGTGCGGATCTCGAAAAGCTCACCGATCTTGTCACAACCAGCCTTCGAAATCACCGCTCCCGCAGCCCAAGTCCTGCACGCACACGCAATTGGACTCCGCAGTTCCGCCGCCGCCGCAGTCGTTCAAGGCCGTCCGATCCCAACAGCAACTTCTGCTGGTACCACGCTACCTTTGGCAACCGTGCTCGCAAGTGCACCCCACCATGTTCGTTTGCGGGAAACGGACCGGCCAACAACTGATGGCGACCAGCTCCGTTGGCACCCCTTGTCGCCGCCCATCCCTCTTTTTCATCATGGACCGACTCACAGGCGCCCAGTATCTCGTCGATACCGGCGCCGAAGTTAGCGTCGTTCCTCCTGCACCCGGCGACAAGAAACGATGCATCGCATCCACCCTCGAAGCCGCCAACGGCTGTCCCATCCCCACATACGGCGAGCGCTTGGGTACCCTTGACCTTGGTCTCCGTCGAAACTTTCGATGGGTGTTTCTCGTTGCCCAGGTCAAGCATCCCATCATTGACGCCGATTTTTTGGCACATTTTTGCCTTCTCGTCGATATGAACCGACGCCGCCTTTTGGACACTCAGACGAACCTTACAGTGTATGGCATTCCGTCTTCTCCATCTATGCTAAGCCCCGTACTGGTCCGCCCAGCTCCCAAATCTAGATTTGAAGCTATCGTCCGAAGTTTTCCAAACCTCGCACCGTCCCCCAACACCGAACGCCCAGTCAAGCACGACGTCCAGCATTACATTGCCACGACAGGGCCTTCGGTATACGCTCGAGCTCGCCGCCTCGCTCCTGAGAAGCTTCGCGTCGCTCGGCAGGAATTTCAACATATGCTGGACTGCGGACTGATTCGACCGTCATCCAGCACTTGGGCATCTCCACTCCACCTCGTTCCGAAAAAGACCGGAGATTGGCGCCCGTGTGGCGATTATAGAGCCCTGAACAAAGTAACCATCCCAGACCGTTACCCGCTGCCTAATCTCCGAGACTTTGCAGCCAACCTACATGGTGCAACCTGCTTCTCAAAAATCGATCTTCTGCGCGCGTATCATCAAATCCCTGTAGCTCCCGAAGTCATCCCAAAAACGGCGATCATCACCCCATTTGGGCTATTTGAGTTCGTTCGCATGCCATTCGGACTCCGCAACGCCGCCCAATCATTTCAGCGTTTTGTCGACCAAGTACTTCGCGGCCTGGATTTCTGCTTCGCATATTTGGACGACATTCTCATCGCAAGCACATCCGAAGCAGAGCATGAACAGCACCTCCGGTTGCTCTGCGAACGACTCGATGCTCATGGCGTTGTCATTAACATGGCCAAGAGTGAATTTGCAGTCTCACAACTCGACTTTCTCGGCCACCACGTCGACAGGCACGGTATCACCCCTCTCCAGTGCAAAGTGGAAGCCATCCAGAAGTTCCCCGCCCCAACCAACCTTCGGCAGCTGCGGGAATTTCTAGGGCTGGTAAATTTTTACCGCCGGTTTATTCCTGGATGTGCGCAGATTTTACAGCCATTGCACGACCTTCTCCGTCACAAACGCGCGGCAGCCCCTACTTTCACCTGGACGGACTCTGCCGCCGCTGCATTCGCTGAACTCAAAGACAAGCTATCTCGTGCCACGCTTCTCGTCCACCCGAAACCGGACGCTCCCACAAGCATCATGGTTGATGCGTCGAACACCGCTGTAGGCGCTGTCCTGCAACAACACCTCGCAGGTCAATGGTCCCCGCTCGAGTTCTTCTCTAAATCACTATCACCACGAGAAACCCGCTACAGTACCTTCGGCAGGGAACTCCTCGCTATCTACCTCGCCATCAAGCAGTTCAGATTCTTCGTTGAAGGCCGCCCATTTTTCGTGCTCACAGATCACAAACCGCTCACCTTCGCTTTGTCAACTAATGCAGTTGGTTACTCTCCTCGTGAACTCCGACAACTCGCCTTTATTTCCGAGTTCACTTCAGACATCCGTCACGTTCATGGACGGGACAATGCTGTCGCCGACGCTCTCTCTCGGGTCCACATCAACAGCCTCCACGTTCCTGGCCTCCTCCGAGTCGATTTCGCTGTCATGGCTACCCATCAGGAGTGTCAGGAGCTCGCTGACCTACGTTCGTCATCCTCCTTACGTTTCGAAGAACGTTCTGTCCCATATTCAGACACCCGTCTCGTCTGCGACACGTCCACCGGCTCTCCACGACCATTTGTCCCGCACAATTTTCGTCGTCTAATTTTCGACGCCCTTCATGGTCTGTCTCACCCAGGAGTTCGGGCCACTCAAAAGCTCATCACCACACGATTTGTTTGGTCCAAGATGAACGCCGACATCAGAGCCTGGACACGAGCATGCATTCACTGTCAGCAAACGAAAATTCAGCGCCACACCATCACACCTGTGTCAAGCATACCACTTCCCACACGTCGTTTTGACCACATTCATCTGGACCTTGTGGGCCCCCTACCACCATCCAACGGGTTCACGTACCTGCTTACTTGCGTAGACAGGTTCACCCGTTGGCCCGAAGCGTTCCCCATACAGGACATCACTGCAGCAGTCGTCGCTCAAGCTTTCGTCGCCGGTTGGATAGCGCGTTTTGGCGTCCCCACCACCATCACTACAGATCGCGGACGCCAGTTCGAGTCTAGCCTATTCGCCGACCTCATGAAGACCCTAGGAATAACTCGAGTACGCACGACTGCCTACCACCCTGCAGCCAACGGGATGGTGGAACGTTTTCACCGTCAGTTGAAAACCTCTCTCCGCGCACACCACTCAACTCGTTGGACCGAGACCTTGCCAATAGTCCTCCTTGGTATTCGGTCCGCCTTGAAGACCGACCTCCAATGCTCGTCAGCCGAATTAGTGTACGGTGACACCCTACGTTTACCCGGCGAATTCTTGCAAAGTTCTTCATCGCGACTCTGCACCGGCCTTCCCGACCCGCAGCAGTACGCCGAGGCCCTCCGTGACATCATGGCCAAACTACGCCCTGTACCCCCCCGGACACTACCTACCACCCACGTTTTCGTCAGTCAAGACCTGAAGACGTGCACCCATGTCTTTGTGCGCCGCGATGCCCTCCGGAAGCCCCTCGATCCTCGCTACGATGGCCCTTACCTCGTCGTCAAGCGTAACATCAAGACATACGTCGTCGACGTCGGACGACGTCACGACGTCATCGCTATCGACAGGCTGAAGCCAGCTTACATCGCAGTCCCACCACCTCTGGCTACTGTGACCTCGTCAGCCCCTCTGCACCACCCGGTTCCCCCTGCCGCTCCCACCCTACCATGTAAATCCAGGCGACCTCACGTGCACTGGTCGACCCACCTGGTGACCAGCCACTTTTATCCCAAGGACTCCGTCCAGTCAGAGGGGGGGAGCCATGTCGTGACGACGATGCCGACGCAACGCGGCCAGCCTCATCAACATCGCAACCGCGCGCCACGCTTGGCAATCAGTTCCGTTGAGCGCACAGTCCAGACCAGCCGGTCGCGCTGATCCCGAAATAAAACCCGTCTCCTCCTACGTCGGCCAGGCCTCATTCTTCTCCCTCAGATCAATACCGACCTGTTCCAACAGCCGCGCCTGATGGTACCTGCAGCCGAAATTCGCGTCGTTTTACTGTTAAACAACGGCAAATTTAAACTCATATCGGCCCCAACGACAAGAAAACGTACAAATACGAGTTGGACATTAAAGAAATAATGTTACACTTGAAAAAGGTGGCGCTGGCACCTTCCCTGTTTTTGGAATACGAGCGGAGGCTTCAGACCACGCCGGCCATCTACGTTTTACGCGGATTGGAAACCAAAGTGCGGTGTTTGAGTGCCGGGAGCTTGGACGCTCACTTTGAAAACGTTTACCCCGAAAGGGTGCCTTCTAAATTATGCGTCGCATTGCTCGCCACGTCCGACTTTCTCGGCGACATCCAATCGAACCCCTACAAATTACGCCATTACGACCTGTCTCATTACGACCGCCATTACGACCTGTCTCATTCGATGGTCTCCGTGGACGGCCAACAAGTGCGAGCCGAGTACGACTTTAAGAACGACCTCGTCAAAATTCCCTAGTTTAACTTCTTGCAAGAACTGGGTGAAAAGCATTTCAAGTACAGCTGCAACCTATTTAAAACGAATGGGTTCCTTCTATACTTCAATTTGGACGTGGACATGTGTTCTTCTCCTTCGCATTTGAACGAGTGGCGAAAAGGAAACGTTCACCTCCAATTACGCTTCGCTAAAGCCATTCCACACGCGGTCGCCGTCCTCTTGATTTCCGAGTGTCCCAAGCTCATGTGCGTCTACAAGGACCGTACGGTCACCTTCCCATAGAAAAGATGTAGGAGAGCGAAATCTTGGAACTCGTGTCCCTGAACCCCCTCGCTTCCTCCATGCTGAGAGGCATTTGCATCTCCGACGAAGTCTACGGTTTACACAAGCCCGGCTATTTAATCATGAATCCGGAAGAGCGAAGAAAGCGCGGCCAGCACTGGATGCCCTACGTGAAAAACTACGAGGGAACTTCCGTGTTTTTCGACAGTTACGGACTTCCCCCCACCCAAGCAAACCCTCAAAGGACCTTACTAGTGGACGAGTATAGCGACAAGTGTATTTAATCGCCTTTTTCGCCTTAGTGCGGGCTTTTTTGTATCTACGTAGCCACGCGCATGTCGAAACGCTACAGCTTGAAAAATTCTGTATCCATGTTTTCCTGTAACCTCGAAGAGGATGACGAAACAATAAAACGTCTCCTCGTGAGGGAACTCACTTCGTAAAATAGTCTATTTATTTTTCACGACATACACAAGACGCTTTCAAGACGATCTTCCAACGTGCTGACTCGACGCTCGTCGCCGGTCACCGTGACGTTGAGGGACGTGTGGAGAAGCCAGTAGCGGCGGACGATTGGTCGGTTGAAACCCGCGTTGATGAGACACGGGTTGACTGCCTCTCCTCGTCTATACTTTTCCAACAGCTCGAGCTTGTAATCTATGAAACGCTTCATTTTCTTTACAATCTTCCCACTGACGGTGAACAGACGTAAGGGTATCGTCTTAAGAATCGAGCGAAAGTCAACCTCGCAGCCATCGCCGTGAATATAATCGCGTAATCGCAGCAAGTCCCAATACATTCGCGTTTGCACAAAGGTTGCAAACCTCTGCTCGGGCGTCATGACTGAGACGGAATGAGAGTACACACAACCTTTTTTTATTTATCGTGAGAGGTTATACATGAGTTAGCCTCTAGCTTTGGTTTCGTAGCCGGGAAGACCACCCAAATACGGACGAAGGCTTGAGTCTAACCAATGGCTGGGGTTTCTTGGCCAGAGTCCACCACAACAACAGGTGTTCAGCTGATCGCCGATCCACAAAAAGAAGGTCTTCAGAGGAGGCTTGAAGGTTAGGACCAGAGGAAGATGTCTCGTCAGTAGCCATTCGTAATCTGCACGAAACGAGTGTGAGACACACGCATTTTTATGTTAAACATACACACACGTACAATCTCCTTCAGTCACAGAGGACACTGATGGTCCATCTTCTCCATCTTCCTTCAATAGTCGAAGTCCTTCGCAACGTACGTCGAACGGTACCGTGCGACAGCTGAGAAACGGGCGTATCAATCGGTCCGTCCAATGCTTTTGCTCTGAAAAAAGTGCGACCTGTTATAGAACGTATTAAAAATAAGGATGCGTACCTTTAGACCACATCCGCCGCAGTTGGCGTAGAAGAAGCGGACGCTCCTAATCTTCCGAAATATGTGAAGCGGGAAAAAACCGACTTCACGCGCCGCAAAAGTGTTGAAACTCTTCAAACATTTCGACGATGATGACGACATGGGTATTACTTACGGGGATCTACCAAGCTGAGCCTGATGGCACGAGAACGACTACCAAACGATCACTTCGACATTTATAGTAAAGCTTTTCCTTTCACTCTCTATGAGGTACTTGAACGTGTTTCGACTTGTTAAGACGTGTTTGAACATTTTGTGACGTGTTTAGACGCGAACCCCGCGATACGAAAACGTCATGCAGCACGAATTAGACTAGTGGTTAGTGTATCGCGTCCAGCGTAGCAGGTTCCTGCGTTCGAGTCCCATTCTGGCCCGACTTCTATATGGCGACAAGAAGGCCCAGAGTGTTAGCTAGAAATTAGACATTAGGGAGGTTCTTGGGTGCGAATACCACTCAGGGCCTCCTTGTCGCCATATAGAAGTCGGCCCAGAACGCACCAGAGTGTTAGCTAGACACTATTGTAACGTTTTATTCAACGTCGATGGTATCATTGTCATTCCATGATAGGCAAGCCTGAGCGATGGGCAAGACACGTAAACAAACACAAACGCGAAAACTCAACGCAAGGCTTATCCACCAGCTAGCCTGCATTTAGGCAATTCTGTCAAGTATCATTGTGATATGGGATATCGCAAAAAAAGGCGCGAAAGACGGAAGGCGGGGTGGGCAAAGTACAGACGACACCGTCACAGTGCGAGGAGGAGGAGAGCGATGTAGCGACTATAAAAGGTGCTCTGGTTCTACGACGATTATTCGAAAGCCCATGAGGGGCATCCATCCACGAGGTGAGTCGTTTCGTGGAGCAAAATGTAAGTTGACCGTCTCTGCTATGAGAGTGTATTCTATATATGGCATTGTTTTTCAGGAACCAACAGCCGCTGTCACCGGATGACACTGAACACACAGGGAGATATCCCATCCTCTCTCATCATCAACCTCAAGCGTTCCTCAACTGAAGGGAAAAGTGAGCATTGTTTCATGAGGGGGAATCTCGTGCTGATTTTGTTTGACCGCAGTGCCACGCTGTCTCGTATGTCAGTACGACCCCATCGATGCCATGCTCGTGGCCGTAAAAAGAGAGCATGAAGCTAGAATAGAGAATCTCGGTAACGGCCCAGTCGTCCTTTCAGATGACAACGACAGAGTCAGTAGTCCGCCTTACCTAATACCTGAAACGGACGACGACGAACCCCCTAGACGGGCACGGTAGTACAGACGAACTGCTCATGTGGGAAGGGCATCAGTCGTATGCAGATTTCATTCCTCTGTCTGGTAGGGCTGAAGATGAATCACCAGATGCAAGCCCAGAATTTCGAAACGAGGATGGGCCTGTCCAGGGTCGCAGAATCGTTGAATTAGAGAACACGTCGCAGAGAATCATCCCTCCGTCACGGTGAGGCGATTCCTTCCTTTCTTTGTCACAGATGAGGCATTCGACGTAACAGCTACTAGATACACGCTTCTCTGTTCCCCGCACAACGACAACGTTGACGATTTGCGACTCTGTCTACCGAGCATAGCTCCAGTAATCACGCGCGTCCTCGAAGCATATCCCATGTCTTTCCTTTCCCATGTCCTTTCAAATTTCGTCCGTGCTCGAAAGCACTCATGGTTAAGGACGGGGCCGATGGCTTGACTTCTCATCTCCTTCACGTGAACCTTCACATGAGAGTGGTTCATAACCACCAAGAAATCGAAGGCGCGATAAATTCTGCCATCGCAGATTCCTCGCAACGCGTAAAAATCTATGCGAGAGAAGGGTCTGCTTTCACCTCGAACGACGTCTAATGCGTCGGCTTAAAACTAACGCGCTTAAAACCGAAGCTGATTGGGTGCACGATCGAGCTTCCCGAAATGTTGAAAACAAAAACAAAGACTCTCACAAACGTCAAACTTCCGCCGAATCACGAAAACGCTGAATCTCGTCCAAGGTGTTTCAAGTATAGCGTGCTGGCATTCTTGCATCCGTTGAGGAGCAAACCAAACCTTCATGTCAGATACCACAAATACATCCCTGCACGCTCTATAAGGATAAAGCAGGGTGTCGAACCGAAACGTTTTTCGTTCCGGTTTTCGTTCCGGTTACATCATAAACGATCCGGTACCGGTTCTGCTCCGGAGCAAAAAAATAACGGTTCATACCGGTTTTTAACCGGTTCCGCTTCTGCTGGGAGTATTGATCCCCACAAAAAAATCAATGTTACAAAATGTAAACCAGCTTATTCTGCATACATGGTATTTAATATTAATAAACAGCTGTGAAATTGGTAGCTCCTGGTTCCTGTAGGTTACTGTCTGTTCAAATGGGCTTTCTCCTTTCTTGAAGCACATGCTACAAGAGAGAGAGAGAGAGATTATGGGTTTAATGGCACAAAGGCACCAAAGGCCGTAGAGCGCCAAAACTACGGTGAGTGCTACAAACGGACTTGTTTGTCGTGATGTCATACGTAAAGTACTTTCTTGCTGGATTGGAGCGATCGCGTCCCATCCGAATGTCTGTTGCTACTGTCTAGCCAGCAAGCACCACCGCACGAGTACGACGCAAATCGAGGAACACCTTCACTCACAAACGCGCTCGACGGCTCCGTTTTATTTTCTTCGTGTCCTGTCCACAAAAGAGTTGCCACTTCGCACGGGCTTGCCCTCGCGTATACGTAAATGTATTCAACTTAGCTGCTCTCAAACAAGGGACGCGTTGCGCGACATTACCGATAAAGCCGTTCTGCAGCCCCCTTGGGTCGCTGTTTAGTTGAGGAGAGTTTGCGGGGATCAAATTAAAACGAACACTACGGCACATTGCTAGAGAGTCACATGTACCTCTAAGTTTGTGTGCGTGCGCGAACGATAAACGATTACAAAGGGAGCCTAAGGGTCATAGTATACCGACATACATTCCACCGTAACCTGCGCTGGGCCAGGTGGCGCTGCAAGCCTTGTGTGTCAGCGCCGCTAGTGGCGACCTTTTCAACACACGGCCGCTTCCTAGTAGACGACACTCAGTCTACGCTGCCTAACTTGGTGTGGCGTTATCATTTATCATCTGTTTTAGGGATAGAAAAAAGTCAAAAAGATCGACAAAGTTTTTTCAAAAAAAGTTGCTGAAACACGTGTACGATGTGCGGCACGATGTACATATGCAGAATGTGTGTATGTCGCGAATGACGCTGTTTGTTAGGGTGTTTAGTGTGCTTCTCTGGTTCACTGGTGGTGCCACAGTATAAATTTCATTCTGAGAAAAATCAGGCTTAACGAGAACGAGGCAAAGATTAATTCGCAGGGTGCTTATCGAATTCAATGGGGTCTTAACAAAACGTTCGTCGTTAGAATTGATGACAGTTGAACAATAATAACCGGACATCTAAAAGAAACGCAAACTGTTTTATGGTTCAACACACAAATAGTTGCTTTTTCCTGGAACCTTTGGTTGTGTTCTCCGCGTGCCGAATGTTCACGGCGCTACCATGAACACAGAATAAACAGCCATTGGGCAACGCAGTACCGATGATTTCGAAGCATTTTAGGGAACAGCCATGCAGCGTGAGTGAACTTCTCGACTACTTATATTTGGAATCAGCTATCGTATGTCCGCCTCGTTCAAACAGACGTCTATAACTTTTTCTTAAATGTACGTACGGAACCAAAGGTTGTGCACGTATACATGCACGAGGCTTTATTGTATATATATATATGGTGACGATGACCCAGTGAAAGAGTTGCTACAAACAAGTGAGCTGGTGAGTGTAATTCATGACAGTAAGACCCCGAGACGAGGGACGACGAAAACAGACACATACAGATGTCTTCAAACTCTGTCTGTGTGTGTCTGTTTTCGTCGTCCCTAGACCCGAGATCTTACTGTCACACAGCGACAATTATCCGAGGCATCGGCTGCACAGTCGACTTTTAGTATAAAAAGCGGGAAAATGCAAAGCAAATACATGAAATCGAAAAGTATATCTGGTAAAAGTTTTTTGTGTTCTATTTCATTAGAACGGATGCCGATATTTGTCTACTGCAATAATTATACTTGGATATTACATAGCCGCAATGCAAGTCTATGACTGAAAACTGTAAACTGCGGCAGTAGTCAGGAATAATTATTTCAGGGCTTCATATTTCAGGAATTTGCTAGCTCTGGAGTACAACAAAAATACCGCCGCCTGCATATCGCTGGCAACCGGAATAACGCTGCCAGTCGGGGACATTTCTTTCGGGGACACCTTTTCCGGGGGCTTTTCTTGGGCGGGCAAGTCATTGCCGTAGCCATCTTCTTGCTGCTATGCGTACGCAACACTAGCTTGCGATTTTTAGTAGAGTTCGGTTCCATTCGAGCAGAGTTCGATTTCGGAAAAAAAAAAAAAACCTGCGAACTCTGACGCGTCCTACCCGTTGCTATCACTAACGCATACGAGGCGGGAGCGGCCGCGTGTCGTAGCATTCCGACGGTAGGGGTCAGAGTGGCGCTCCAGTCGCTCTCCTCAAACTTTAGCGCAACATCCCTATAGTATCCATGACATGACTTCAGAGCACACGACGTCTGTTTCATTCGCCTATCCGTATTCCAAACTGGCGAAGTTTTTTCTTGGACCGAAAACCGTTAAATATATTTTTCGGTTTCCCTCCTGAGCGAAAAAAAAGTATACGGTTTCGATTCCGTTCTGGTTCGCACCAAAATAGCGTTTTTTTTGGTTTTCGGTTCCGGTTTTCGGTTCGTTCCGACAGCATGGGATAAAGTCCATCTCTGCTCGAGGTTAGGGAGCATTTCTATGGGTTCCGAAAATTAAGCACTTTCATGGGACAAAGTGACTACTTTTATTGCGAGAAATGCACGAGCGGTTATGGGACGAGAGAGGCGTTGGAGCAGCACGAACGTCTGTGTCGAGACGTAAACGAAGTGATTCTCGAAATGCCAAAAGCAGGTGAGAGCGTCTCCTTCAACAAGATACAGTACATGCATTCCTATCCCTATTTCGCGGTATTAGACACGGAGAGCATCTTGGAAACAGATGCACTCGTTAAAGATGCCGTGAGTGTGAACAGGATGAGCTCGTAATGCATCGTTGTAGTGAGAAGTTGCGACGGCAAAATACGAGGTTTAGATGGCTATTTGGGACCCAACGCAGCACGAAAATGCTTGCTCTCGGTCAAGAAATTTAGCCATCAAATCGAAAGGCTGAACCGTTGTCCCGCGCCGTTGGTTATGAGTATGAAAAACCACTTTCGACACGAGAGCGCGACGCACTGCGAATTTTGTGGAATCGAATTTAACCGTCACACGTGGAAGGTGTCTCATCACGACCACACCCGCTTCGTAGAGCCCGGTTCTTCGAATTTTGTTGCGACGCTGTGTGATACGTTTACCCAGTAAACCAGAAATATCCCAGGTACGTCCCACAAAGGTGGCGCACGTCGCATATGTCCGCCACGTCTATGCGACGTTACCTGTACGTCCACAATGTGACTTTCAAAAATATCTTACTTTCTATATCCCTGGGACATCTCATAGATGTAAAAAGAAAGGAGCAAGAGTTATTTGTTGGAGACATCTAGGGCACCTGACCCCTAGCGGCATGACGTAAGCAAGAGGGAAACTCTTTGGGAAGCCTTATATACCAAGTAATCACATTATACACGGCAGCTTGAGTTAAAAACGCGATATTTGTCAGGATGGGGTGTCAGAAAAGTTCACAGGTATACGCTGACGTCGTTTGCAGACTCACAAGCTAAGTGCGAAGACGTTGTCACCGTTGCAAACGTCATACGCAACGCTACACTTGATGAACGTACTCCAACATTTTGTATTTCAGTGTATGCTCGTTCTGGTATCTCTTGAAATCCGCGTACGCGGTGGAGGGGCCAAAAAGGGAGCCTGCGTCTTATATGGTGAAAGGCGAAAGCACATTTATTAACGCGCGGTCTGCATTCGTATTGAATTAGGGCCGAAAGGCCTCTGGGCTGCCATTTACCACACTACAATACGCTTATGGTGCCAAAAACCTTGGCATAATGTAGCCTTGAAATCAAACATTGTTACATATCCTATGAGAATGTGTGGCACCCCACTGCATAGTATATAGCACATTTCTGAAAGAACACATTGTGCAGCTTTGAGAGCAATATGTGCAGATTTGAGAATATCCTGTGAATATCCAAATATCCCGAAGTTGACGTCCGTGGAATGTGGAAAAATCATAGTCGCCAGGACGCACATGCGACGTCTACGGGCTCTCTGCAATCATCCATGGGATATCCAAACATCCAACTTGGGATATCAGGTGGACATCTCCTAGACGTCTATGGTTTACTGGGTAGCCTTACCTGTCGTCGAAAGAACTCGTCGTGTGCGTGCACAAACTGCAATACGCTTTGAGCTCCCTTCTCCGCCACATTCACGTTCTAAATTTGGGCGAACCGTGGATTTTAACTTCGAGTTTGTAAAAAATAAGAGGGTTCAACATTGGTGATCTCCATTTCCGCGTTGGTGGTCTGCATTTCATACATTGCAGTTTTCCAACCTGTTCTTGTCTAACCTGTCACGCATCGAGTGACTGTGGAACAAAAAGCAAGTCCTTCGAGCACGCACATATAATTAAGAAAAAAGTTCTTGTCCAGATATGCTTCTCTCTCTCTCTCTTTCTCTCTCAGACAGGAGAAGCACGGGTCGTCGTGGCTGTGTGGTAGCGGAATGGGTGCACGAAAAAAAAAAATACCATTCCGTCATCGTGCTGGTGTAGTGACCCGTGCAATGACGACACACGATGAAGGTTCCCCGTTCCTTTTCTGGCACGTCTGATCATCTCGTAATGTACTGTTCGTGAGATCAGACAAGTCAGAGAGGGTGCAGGCATCTATCGACCAACTCAAGAGACATCTTTGTATATATTCAATAAAGATGTTTCAGTGAAAAAAACACTCGTCAAAGTTATTTGGACTGTTTAATGCGTTGCATTTCGATAACCAAACGGTATTTCAATATATCGGTGACAAAGTTCACGATGTAGACTGCTTGCAAATGTCGCTGCTTCCGCAGGGCGTACTTAATATGAGCAATGGCACGAGCGGGAAGGTCCACGATGTCTGCAGTGATGTAGTTGAATTCTGCGTTGGCCGAGCTCACAAATTCCTTCATCAGTCCCAGGGGTCCGTCCGGAACCGTTATACAGACGTTCTTGAAACGGGCGTAGCTCCGACGCACCATCTCCTGCAGCGGCCCTGGCGAGATATCTCCTATATTGACAAAGCCTACCATGTCTATCACGTAGCGAAATGCAGTGATGACGAGCTCGTTGCGGGGAGTTTCGTTGTTGAAACAGCCATTCTCCACTTCTTCCCAAAAAGCATGGGTGCGAGAAAAATTTTGTAACGAGTGATAGCTGAACATTTTCACGTATTGATGACGCGAGCGCAGTGCGCGCTGCCTGTATACAAATAAACACGCGTGAGAGAAACAAGAGCGAAACCGAAACGGAGAAGCCACCCGTCGCCGCTATGAGCGCGCGTGCAGCAGGAGGAGCAGAGAGCGAAACCGAAACGAGGAGCGCGCGAATGCGTAGAGCGGCGGGGCGACCCAGTCACTTGCTTGCCGGATCTCGTGGAGTGCAGATGTGCTCTAGGTCGATCCGCAGTCGCCAAGCCGGGTCAGTTTGTGCCTGGCTGTCGTGGGGATCGGTCGCACCGTCGCCGTTGGGGAAAGGTGAGTAATTTGCCGTGCTCGATGTCTGCGCGTTGTTCGACCGCGCTCGTGTTAAGCCTTTTCTCGCATGTTTGCAATAGCAGATAGTCCCCGTACGCGCATGTTTAGACTGGTTCAGCAGTGACCCGTAGCGGCCTTTTGTGCGTGTTGTCACATGTTTAGCAGTGTGTGCCTAGCATTTTGCAGTTCCCGCCTTGTGTTGTTATCTGCGTAGTGTTGTGCGGTGACACTGTGGATCGGCGTAACCGGTCGCCCCTAAGCATTTTCCCCAATGTGTACTGTTTTCTCCGTTCTGTTTTGTGGTACCAGTTAGGCCTTTTCCACGCGCTGTGGCATCCCTAGACTTGTTGCGCAGTGTTGCAATTTTACCTGCTGCTAGTATTTTGTTCTCTGCCTTCTCGCATAGAGCTATGATGGTGGCGCCGTCTGGTGTGATGCCTTGGAACTAGGTGGCCACCTGTCGTCGATCTCTGCAACTACCCGTCGCCAACAAGCAACATGGCGGGTGCTGGTCACTCGGGTGTTCCGGAGCGGTTTCTTCGCCACGGCATCGTTGATTTTCGAATAAATTGTTTCTCTCCACTCTATTTCTATCTGTTTTTTTCTTTTTTATGACCACGATTATCCGGAAAGCACATCTGGTCTGGACACGAGTTAGATGCTCCCCAATTAGTGTGGTGACTCCCTGGAGGGTGCTCATTACTGTGGGGCGTCCCAATTCGCTCTAATTGATTAATTAATCGTGTTAGACGAAGATGTGCGTTTCCAGATAAACGTGGTCAGTACTTACTACCACGGTCGACCAATCAGATGTCTCAAAATTGGCTTGCACTGGATTAGAACTGGATTATTGGATTAGAATTGGCTCGCGTTTGAATAGAATTGGATTCTATTCGATTGAAAAACTGTAGGTTGTGGGGCTTGGCACTATACTGGTAACATCTCCGTGTACGCACACTTAGTTCATTTGTGTGTTATCTATAGCACAGGAAAGACCTAGTGCAATCAGTGTTCTGCATAGTATTTAAGTATGTATCATAATATTTGCATGCATTGCAAGAAATGAATAGAGTGTTCCCATGTTGCATATACCACGACGAAGCAAATATGTGTTGTGTTCTTGGAAGTAGAAGAGGAACCAAACCGGTGCAACACACAAAGGGCTTTATTGTGCATAGAGCATACTCAGAGCATACTAGCAGTGCCACTAAGCAAAAGCGAACCTGCGCACCAACTACGCATTCCTTTTAACCGTTCGCCGAGGGAGGGTAACTTACAGACAACAGCCACGATAAAGCTGGCGTACGACAACAGCCGAACAACGATACATAATATCTTTCCTCCCTCAGCAAAGAAATGGACCTCATTACATGGTTATCCCTATAACAAAAATTAGAATTCTTATCAATCAGGCGGTCAACAAACTCTTGTTGGGTAGCGCGCTCCATGCGCAGCGTCTTCCATTGGACGTACCGCCAGTGCTGGTGAGGGTGCTTCCTGGGGCTGGTCCGAGGTGTTCTTGGAACATGGTGGTAATACCGTGAAATCCGCGAGGGACGAAAATGGATCGGTAGCTGATTTCGAGTCCAAGTTCGCTCTCGAAAGAAGGTGGTTCACGTGTCGGCGGAACGAATACACTTCCTGAATTCCTTGCACTCGAAATTTTTTAGAGACTGGACCTAATCGTGAAACAATTGTCCCCAGCAACCATTTCTGTCCGCTACGGAAGTTACGCACGAGAACACTTTCACCTACATTCAATGTTCGGGAATTGCTATGTATTCGTACAGTTTGGTTGAACTATTCCCATGATACCTGGGATTCCGTTGAGGGGTTGACTGCATGTAACTTCGTACGCTTGGCGCTTGGCGATCATATTCACTCTCAGGAAGTTTGATGTCTACCTGGACGTACGACTTTCACCGTCCTGACTGACCACCAGGCACTTTCTTGGCTGCAGCGGCGCAACAACCCATTTGGGCGGCTCGCCAGGTGGGCCCTGACGCTACAACGCTACTCCTTCAACGTGGAGTACAGGCGGGGCTTCACGAACGGTAACAGACCGACATCCCGTGCGCCTCTACCAGAGGAGGAAGAGGAAGGCACCGAGGCGCCTTCTGAGCTCCTGGCAGCAGCACAAGTGGTGTTTTCGTCTATGGGCACGGTTGGAAGCTGAGGCGGTTCCTCAGCCGCTCAGAGGACTACTTCTAGAAGACCGCCTTCCGCAGGACCCCGGCTGCCTTCGACTGAGGACGAAGAAATACTTCCGGAGCGGTACGGTATCCCGGAAATATGCCGAGCGACACCCAGGAGGAGCCTGCTACACAGAAGTAGAGTAGAGGCAGCGAGGACCGCCCGGACAGCAAGCTCAGATGTGGCTGCCGCGATCTCCGTCATACGGGAGCATCGCCCGGATCTGCTGCTGTAGCCGGAACCAGTATCCCACTCCTCCGACTACGTAATCGATATGGACGACGAGCTGTGAAGCGACTTCAGGACTTTTGGACCATGAACTGTGGATCGTGGACTATGGATTGTGGAGGTAAGGGTTGTGGACAAAACGTTTGATAGCACTCCGGTAGATGGCCTTGGTGGGGCTGTGTCATGTGTTCGAGTAATAGCGTTATAAAACAGGTAAACACGACGTACCTAGTAGCTCTTGGTTTGCAGGTCGACTACTGCGGCATTTCACACTTGTGAGTGGAATAAACATTTGTTTGTTGTTTGAATTTTCGATTGCTGTGTCTACCTTGGCGACGGAACGGCCGCGCTGATGCCCCGAGGTTGTGTAAACACAGATGTCTACAATTTACAGACCTAAGTCAGCCAATTTGCATAAAGGGGCGGAGCCAAGCCAGCAAAAAAGCAATCAGTACGCTTTAAATGAACCAATCAGTGTGAAGGGGCTGAGCAAAAAAACAGCCAATGAACATAAAGATCGGAGTTACCGTCGGTCAATCAGAGGGCTGACAATTGGCTTGCATTGGATTTGAACTGAATTGGGTTGGATTCCAACTGGATTGTTGGATTAGGATTGGCTCGCGTAAGATTAGAATTGGATTCTATTGGATTAGAAAACTCTACGTTGTGGGGTTTGGGATTATACTGCTAACCCCTCCATGTAAACACACTTATTTTATTTGTGTTTTATCGCACAGGGAAGACCCCATGCGATGAGTTGTTCGCATTGTATTGATACGTATGTCATAATTTGCATGCATGCAATGAAATGAATCGAGCATTCCCTATGTTGCAACGCCACAACGAAGCAAATATGCACCTCAATAGCTTTTGATACCCAATTTTTAGTGCACTTTTGTTTGTGCAAATAAGCCCATACTCAGTTGTTGCTCAATGTATAGGAAAATCGACATAAATACATTCGTAGGAAATATCTACATTGCCTGTTTGATTTCATGTAGATGTATTCCAAATTTGCACGATACATTTCTGCATGAATATGGAGAGGAGAACAAGTGCCTATACTAAGTCTAAATCACACCGAATGATGGGAATAGTGACGTATATACAAGGTGTAACTGTAGATATCTGGGCTACATTAATGTATAAACTTTGTCTAATATTGGACGTTTTGGCTGATCCATATCTAGCGTTCTTGAGTTCTTGAAGTTCTGTCGCATTGTAAAGGTTTGGAGTACAAAATTTCTGGACACAACTGCGGGTACGGTAGTACGGAATCTAGACATACACTAGCGTTACGTTAGCACGGCTACTGGAAAGCTAATGGACGGATGCTTGACATTTGTGCCCTTGCCTTAGACGTATATTATTCCTTTTCCCTTTTATTCAATTTCTCTAAATTTTAGATATCATGTAGACAGATGCGTTACCTGGGATGGCATGCTGCTTGGGGGCGCAGAGGCGACTTCAAATGAAACTGTTCTAACGTTTACTCTGGAGCACTTTTGGAAAGGACTACGGAAATCGCGTACGCCACGCACATGCATTCTCTATCTTTCCTTGCACATGAGTGATATCATGCTGTGCAATTGTTGGCTTTGTGTGTGTTGTGTGGCCACACAACACACACAAAGCCAACTACTTCCCACAAAACCATTAACCGCCCATCGACGTCCATCGAACGTCGCGTTGTGGATGCTGGGTACGTCTCACGTACGTACACATTTGCTCCCGTAAACGTTTAAACTACGGCCGTACCACCGTGCTAATCAAGAGAAAATTATGCGAAATGGACGTCGCAGGACCGCCGGTGCGGATCCTCGAGGGACCTGCGGAGGATCTCCCGGCCCCATAGGTATCGCGTGCATAATATGCAAGAATCGTAACTTTAATCGTGATATAAACATGGACGCCATATGCACACATAATACTTTATTTCCATGTGCAACTTTGTACAATATATTTAAAATAAAGCACATTAGGCCTTACGCGCATGACCTTTCAGCACAGCACAGGCATGCGTTCTTTGCTTCATGCCACATGCTCAAAGTAAATTAAATATCACAGTATTTACCAGGAAGTGCACATACCTTGTAAATGCAAATTGTTCTAGAACCTGTGTGCTCTACACATCAGTCATAGATTGCCTCATTATATATACAGATGCAAAGTTATTCAGAGTTATCACAGCAAAACTTATCAAGTGTCCCTACAGGAGGACATTTTTAATGAGTAGGAAATATAACTTTATGGAAACGTTACAAAATATTGCTAATGAACACTTGTGCTGCAGCAGTGACAAGGAGGAGGTACAAATGACTAGAAATTATATGTTTCCTTCTGCAGCCAGCTCCACTAAACCCCACTGTGTCACGGCTCGTGAAAATCTTGCACAATTCTCCAGCATGTATAGTAAGATATGAGTATAATACGTTCCGATAAAACACATTCTAAGCAAATGTGGCAGTGGAACACGACTAGAAAAGTGGAACATCCTACAAAAATCCAGTGACTAGCGTGTTACTGTGCATGTCCCACATGTGACAAGATAATATTCTTGTAAATCGAATATCCTAGCATGTAGCACAAAATGTGTCATGCATCACAATTAAAAAAAGCAGAAACATTAATACAAAACCCCTTGATCAGGATAAAATAAGCCAATGAGAAACACTTGTACCCATGACACAGTAAAGGAAGAATGCCCCAAAATGAAATAGCTAAGTGACATCTTCTCAGCACCCAAATGCACCAGAGTAAAAATGGTTCCTTCATAGCTCGTCATTTCGGGCCTTCGAAACTCACAATCACAATTATCTGATAAGGCGTAAGTTCGGACACTGCTACGAACTCCTATGAAGGCCGACATGGCGTATTGATGAGCTCGATTATGCCACAAATTAGTGCAGTCACCGCATAACACCACACCTGTAAACAGGGCAGATGTAATTTTATCTGCTGAGTGCACTAATATGGAGCATGATGGTGCTCACCGATATGCCACATCGACCGTCACAGAAGTTCGTAGCAGAACCCGAACTCATGCCATATCAGATGGTTGTGATCCTGAGTTCCAAAGGCTAGAAACGCTGCATACAAAACTCCCTGCAGCATATGTCCATAACAGGACTGGCAACAGTTGCTTGACTGGTGCACATGCAAACATAGCTGTAGCAAACAACATACAGAGGTGCGACTCCTAAATTAAAATTATGAAGACACGAAGAAGCACGCAACACAACCTTCCCAAGGTAAGTTAGGGTAATGCAATTAGGAACAGGCACAATGAATGTTCCCTGGGTGACTAGGTCGACCAGAGTCCTTTTGTCTGTTGTACTTGCAGCAACTTGTCCGTGTCGCAGGTCCACACAAGGGAAGCAGATTGAATTGTCTGGCATGAAAACTTTAAACTTGGGCTCTAAAGCTGAGTAAATGGACAGACGAACTGACAGGCACTGAGATCCACACTGCTTGTCTGTTGTCAGTTGCTGTCATCTTGGTCAGTGTCGTCCTGCAAAAGAAAAGGAAAAGACGATTGTTTGCATTGGTTTAAAGTTAACATGAACCTGTAGAAGTAAGATGCGATGGCTATGTATAGTTTGTGAATATCTGTGGTATTACTCTTGACAAGGGCATTGTGAGCACATATTTGCACGGCACTATTGGTCGATTCTAACTGGAATTTCTCCTCGTCTAAACTGTAGCAAAAAAAGTTATGAGGCCTTCTGAAGTTGCTATTGCGAAACTGCTATACAGCTAAGTCGGTCAGATAAACTGCACTGCCAGAATTTCCACAGCACCCTCATAAGGTACAGAATTCCTCAGTGACCTCAAACTGCAATATATTACCCTCAGGAGCATGAAGGCTTCGTTGTGAACTTATAAAAGATTTCTTTAAAGAAAGAGAAGTTCGAACAACAGAGTGCCGTTCAAAATCAGGGTTTCGTGCATTGGAAGCAAACGGTCGAATGGTAGCTGCATCGGAGACTTGACATGGCTCGCTAGACCTTGCCGCACATAATGAGAAATGACCGAGGCAGATCACAATCAGGGACAACATACAGGGTGTCCCAGAAAACGTGTCATTGAATTATAATAAAAAAACTACGCCACCTAGAATCACGCGGTCAATAGCATTTGTTCTTATTAGGTTTTTGCGACCTCCTAATGTGAATGTCATGTACTCCAAGTTTAATTACGTAAATATTTGCAAACTGAACTCGGAAATTTGCCAAGTAAAGGTCACCTTTTTACCCCACCAATATGAAGAGCGTGGCGAATTCACTCAAATTCATGATAATTCACAGTGACATTCACGAGCTATCCCATCGGAAAAAATAGCCGAATATCATGCTTTTTGGAGCACCGGACCATAGCGCGCGATGACTTGTTGAGCGCAATCACTCTCAGTGCGACGAAAGGAGGTTCCGAAGCCAGCCCACAGAGTGATAGTAGAAAAAGTAAGTTCCTAAAATTGGGAGAGGGAATGCATTATCCCAGCGAAAGTCGGACGTGATAAGCCGTTCCTGTTTTATCTCTTTCTGCGATGTCGGGGAAGGCTGGGTTTCCAACCTCCTTTTGTCGGACTGACAAAGATTGCGCTGAAAAATTCATCGTGCGCTATTTCTGTGCGACCTCCGTAGAGCATGATTTTTGACTATTTTTTTCGATGGGATAGCTCCTGAATGTCCCTGTCAATTATCATTAATTTGACTAAATTAGACACACTCTTCACATTGGTGGGGTAAAAAAGTGACCTTTACTAGGCAAATTTCCGACTTAAGCTCGCAAAAATTTACATAATTAAACTTACGTTTCACGACATTCACATGAGGAGGTGGCAAAAACCCAGCAAGAACAAATGCCATTGACCGCATGACTCTAGGTGATGTAGTTTTTTTATTATAATTCAATGACACATTTTCTGGGACACCCTGTATATACAATAGCTCCAAACGCCCAGAAATTGACGAATTCAAGCAACTCAAGAAAAGGAAGTGCTGACAGCTGCCGGACACATGTGAGCATCACATGACCGCAAGATTCGTATGATTTGAGTTCTCAACAACAGATAACGCAGAGGTCCAGAGCGTCGCTCCTGATAAATTGTCTCGTTGCAGGAGAGAGTGAAGTTTTTCCTCACAGCCTTTTTTCTCTATGATCAGAAGTATCTCTTTTATGGGAAATGGACTGATAAGTTATGTGACTTTAGCTTAAAGGTGTCACCGCAAGACCAGTAATATCAGGGCTTATGCGTAGCTGAGTGCATCCCTATGAATTATTCGAACAATAGCCCCATCACACGGCAAACTGAATGACATTCCCTGTAAATGGCAGTCACACCGAATGTCATTAATTTCCCTTACATCAAGCTACACAAAGAAACAATGTCTTTCCCAAATGTCACAATGACGACGAAAGCCACGCGCCTGGAGCAAAGGCTTCAGTTCCACAAGCGCGGACATGGAGATAAGGCACTGTCATCAGCTTTCCGTGGCATTCCATCTTCGCCGGTCGGGACTCATGTAGACAGTGGCTAGCTTATGGCTGTAGACTGGCTTATGGCTAAAGGCTCCAACTTTCTGTGGTGGAAAATTAACTTTTCCACGGGGCTCCAATGTCAAATCCGCGGGCGTCCGCGAGTAAAAGTCGCAAATTCCGCGCCATTCTGCAAGTGTGGCACAAATGCATGTCTGGAAGCAGATGCACTCAGATCAAGCCAGTCAGTACCTCAAAGAGATGAACACACTTTTATTTTCTGTTAACCACGTTATTTTCGTCGACCACCACCGACACTGTCGACCCACGCAGCACGCCAAGCTTCGTGTTTCTCGAACAGTTCTGGAATTCGACGGCGAAGTGCGTTCGGCCCCGGTATCGACCCGCCCTTGGTAACTCGCGTCTCCAAGAAATTCCTTATTTTGGGGCATCCAACCTTTTCCAGCGGAATATTAGCGGCAATGAGTGCTTCCAGAAATTCCGTAACAACGTCCATTCTTGCTTCCCGGGCTGTGACCACAGAGTCCAGCGTCTGCAATCTTACATCACGCTGCTGCAGTCCAGAACAACCAGCAGCAACGTTATTGCATCGCTGCGTTTCTTCCTGCCTTCGCTTCAACTTGTCGGCGCTCATGCCGTGCCTGTTGCTCATTACGTGGTCATCGGTCGTAGATTTACGTCGATGGTCGACAGACTTAGCACACACCTTGCAAAAAAGGATGCCTCCGTTCTCATAGAATACGGCGTTTCTGTATTCCCAGCGCGATCCCGCGCAGTTTTCTTCCTAAGGTGATGACATCGTACGAATAGGCAGGCGTTTGTTCTCCACCGTTCCCCGAATGCACATGAGCGCTGACCCTTTCTCATTTCTTTACAACACGCGTGGAGAGGAGAACCGTGCCATGTGACTCGCGCTGATCGCGCGTCTGCTGTCGGCGCCGTTTGCAGGCACCGCTCGAAGCAAGGTTTTTTTTTAGCACGAGGCTTTTTAGATCTAATAGGCGTTATTGACTAAGGGAGCATAGATTATTAATTGCACAGTGAATCACAGCATTCTGCGGAGTTACCGCGGAAAACAGGCGATTCTGCGGAAGATCGTCATTTCCACGAAATTTCGCGGATTCGCGGAAAGTTGGAGGCTTTACTTATGGCTTGCACGTGGAGGATGCGTCTTAGTCGTGGTCTGGGGTGCCGCAACCGGCACAGGAACGAGAGTTTGTAGGTTCGATCCTAGGAAGAGTGAGGCTGCAGAGACGTCAGCTGAAACGTGCACTGGTGTCTGCTGCCGCAACTGCCAAAACCAGCAGGGGAGCACGTTGCTCTGGTGTCACGGCCCACAGCGGATTAGCATCGAGATGCATGAAATGAAGCATATACAGGGTGGGACAGAAGAGTGAGAGCCGCGTGGGGAAGTCTCGCACATCAGGAAGGGGACGACTCGCTGGTGAGGCATAGAAGAATTCTACTGGAAGACGTAGTGGCGAGCCGTACATCAAGTCAGCTGTAGAGGGCCCAGAATCTTTGATAGCAGACTGTATGGCGAGCATGACCTGTAGTAAACATTAAGTCCAGTGCACGATGTTGTCAGAAGTCCGTAAAGCATCTCAGCTGTCAGTGAAGGCATTCCACCAGAACGTTGGTACCCGCTAGTACTTGATGTTCATCGTTAGGGTCACCAAATGTAGAGGAGGTGATGTCCCTCTACATGAGTCCCAACCTCTGATGATGGTATACGATGGAGAGGCGATGACAGTGGCCCATCTCGATGACGCACTAGTGGAACTAAAACCCGTGCTCTAGGCGCATGGCTATCGTCATTATTGTCCACGGCCCCTTACATGTTTATCGTTGCTGTTTTTCCTACGGCTCTCTACTGTGACGGTACGCGGTCGGTGAAAGAGGGAAAAGTGTATGAATTCCCCGGACTGACACACAGGGTAAATGCCATTCTCACGTACTGCCATTTGGTTTCACTGTGTGACATGAAACAAATGTAATTCAATTTGCCATGTGACAGGGGTATAAGCTGGCGCACACGTTCAAATGTTCCAATTATCAGGTGTTTGAGCCTACTGAAATACACATGGCTTTGCTTGGAGCTGTACATCAGTTCCAAATATTACCCAAAAGTTTGAATAAAAAGATTTCGAATGAACAGGATTAAACTGTAATAATGAGTATGAAAAATGAACCATTCCTTATGAATTGCATTCAAATCATCCTGGAGCTTACCTCAGCTGGCCGGATCGAACGCCGAGCTGTGTGCTCCACACGCCTCTTCACGGTGCCGGGGCAGTGGCGAAGCCAGTTTTTAATTGCATCTTCGATGTCGGAATTCTTCCACTTCCCTTCTCGCCTCGTTTCTTTCACTGCCTCTGAAACATTAGAAATGCAACACTCTGAAGCACAACTCATTTGCCTGCTATGATACAATGAAAAGGGAAAAAAAGTGCCATAGTCATACTTCAGTACCGTTATATATCTTGTACATAAATTTGGAGTGAAAATATGACAATTCACCTCCCCTAAAATGTGCTGGTCACTTTGCGCATTACTCTGTTTTGTGGGAAGCCTCGAAGGAGCCCAGAAAGCTATCCAAAATGTTGTGTTTCTGACGCAATGATCTGACTTGAAAGCTAACAAAAAAAAATAAATTCTGTGCACAGTACTTTTGCTGAAAAAAAAAAAGAAAACACCCTGAACAAGGCACGATAGTTGCTGCTCAGCTCGCACTGCAGGGCGAAATAATGAGGAGGAACGTGTCATCGTGGCTACAAGAGCCATGGGCAGCCATGCCTCCAATCGCGACAGGCACTTTTCACTTTTTTTTTGTTCTTTTCTCTACCCCCCGTTCTCTCTGTGTAGCAGACTATGTTTCTCCATACCAACAAACCAGTTAGTGGGCTGCACCACGATGACCGCCGTTGCACTCATCACGATTTTTAGTCCAATTCCGCCATCCGTGTGCGTCTCTCAAGTGAATCACTTCTCATGGTGCATTTTAAGAATTGGTTTAACGCCTTAGTTTAAACAAAAAGGGTCGTGACTGAAGCGCTTTGTCCTTGAACGAACCACTGAGCGGACCATTAAAATATTTGAGTTGTTTCGTGCAGCGCGTTCTACGCTGAATGTAGGTGACCTACAGAGGGAGAGCGAGGGCTCTGTTCCGTGTGCCTTTCAAAAATCATTTTCCTCGTGAACAAATTTCATCGCAATGCAGAACAACAGGACGACGTGAAATTCCCCTCACGTGACAAGTGATGTACAGCGGCACAGCTCAAGCATGCATAAACGTCACGTACAGTGCAAAAGAAAGAAAAATAAACAAGGCATAGAGCCTCATATAGGCTCATTTGAAGAATGTTCAGAGCAACAATTTTAGTAGCAGGAGACGTGTTGTACAACAGTCTGGTGAGATTAGAGCAGCAATGAAGTGTCAGCAGAAAATATTCACTGCAGCCCTTCCCACTGAATTTACTTATGTCAGGAGCACAAATGTATTGTACATGATTTATAAGCAAAATGCACATTTCTGTAGATGATTAAATTTTGTCAGCAACTTACGGATAATGACTGGTGCTACGTTCAATTCCATGAACTTCTCCTTCCCACTACGTCCCTCCCAACTGTAGTTCTGACCAACTTCACGTGTGATGATGTAGCTCAGGACACGAGATGTGCATTTCTTCACGTCGTTTCCACCAAGCTGCTGGAGCTCACTTACCTTTAAGCAAAAAATTGCAATGAAAACAAAAAGCATAGCCAAAGATTTGTTGCTCTCTTATAGTGACCTGTGCAGTAACAAAGTTTTTAGAGGTTGAAAGCAATGAAAGCACTTCAAAGCATAGGTAAGAAAAATCATGATAGGGCTCCACAGTCTATCCACCCCAGCCTCAGACAATGTCTGCAATCTCCTGAACCCTACTCAAATATACTTCGCCAGTGAAGAGCAGGTGTGAGCTGTGCGTCCACATCACGACCTATTCGATTATAGTGACCATGTCATAATCGGCAAACCCTATGTCTGCACGATTCGTTACTGGAGCTACCCATCAGCCTGCGAGATGTACATCATGACTGGACAATAGATATTTGAATTTTGAACGTGCAGAAGCGGATATGCAACTACTGTAGCTGACAAAGCCAACAACTCCTATAAAGACATGTAGAATGATGATGATCATCTTCAAAAAGAAGTATTTCTCGTGGGACATCCACCATTTGTACAAAACAAGCTAAAGTACTGTAGGAATTGAAAAAGAAATAACACTGCTGATGGGTAGCACCACCACCACTCTCCCAATGTGCCACTGGGAAGGGGTCCATATGATATGAATCCCCCTCTAAGGTGCAGGATGGTGCAGCACCCTGTGATTGCAGTTGTGACAGTTTTGTGCAAATGGTGCAGCACTCCCCCTGACCCACGTCAATCACTTATGCAAAAATCTAAAAAGAAAAATCGCAAGCCCCCCCCCCCCCCCCGGGGCTTTAATCTAAAGCACACATTTTTTCATAGGCTGATTTTGTATTGTGTACATATTGCATTAAGGTCCCTGAATTTGATACGTACACTTGGTAACCCAACCTGAGAAGTTGCACTAATACAATTGTTTGTGGACACATGTTTCCGTCTACAACCCCGTGTTTAAAAAAACTTACAAGATTCACTTTCTCTGCCTCGGTGAGACGCTTGTTAAACCGTTTAAAGTCGTCCAGGTTGTCAAAGGGAGTGGGTATGATGACCTTCCCTGCACAACTGGATGGATTTGCATTTGCAGCTACCAACGTGTCGAGCTGACCACCATGATGCTGCAACATAAGTTGGATGACATGAAGGCTTCGTACAACCTGTTTCTGGAATTCTGCAACAAACATGACAAGAACTTATGAAAGCACTACTGCTGTGGGTAGAGCAGAGGAATATTGTTCATGCTCTGACAGCAACGGATATCCAGCACAACCCAGCAAAACTCACTGATGTGCATGCTCATTCCTCCTTACTCACGCTCAATGCGTCGAATATGCAGAGTGAGTATATACGGAATACAGAGACGTTTTTACAGTATGTGGCTACTATTGGCCAGTCTAGTTTTGTGTTAGGACAGGATGCAGCATCTTCAAGAACCCAAGCTCTAACTGACATGCTTTGCTTTCAAATAGATACATCACTATGACTTTCAATTAGCGGGAGGAGATAAAATTATTGATGCCAAATAACACATGGACTACTGCATATTCTGTAATTTACATCAGGTGTTAATTTTTTTTTACTATGTGACTGAGCTACATGTAGTATGTCGTATACTACAGACCTTGCGAATGTTATGTGGTAACATAACATGCTGAACAATGCAGTTATCTATCAGAGATGACTCTGAGCCAGGATAGGAGACAATGCCATGCGTGTGAGCACACAGAGAGCTCAGCCCAAGACTCGAAGCTGAATGAGTGCGCATGAGTGATCAAGCTTAGCTGGGGCCAACAAGCATCAACTGAGTAGTGAGTGAGTGAGCAACAGAGGAGGGAATCAGTGAGCAAACTGGCAAAGACAATCTGAGCACAAGTGAGCAACAGGCACGAATGCTAAAATCTGGTGTTCAGTTTTCCAGCACCTATAATATACAAGGTAAGACGAAACGCAGACCGCAACACTGAGAGGCACATACCTGGCTCTGCAGCTGTGGTTCTGCTGGGTAGTGTCGTGTACGTCCGCACCTCGGTCCCTGCAGATAAATTTGCTTGTTGGTCACAATGTACATTTAATTGAACCTGCTGAAAATATGCAGCGGTTACCAGTGCTCATGATCGGTGGTAGAGCCTGATGCTGGTAGCCAGCTGGGGCACATCCCACTGGTGGGCATAGTGTACCTGAAATGGCATGAAATGTGTGCGTTTTTCTACAGAAGGAAACTTGTAAACACGTATGACTGCCCTGCATGCGAAGTCAAAACGTCATGAGGCAACTCACTCTTGCCTATAACCTGAGACAATGACTGCTGAGGCATGCCATGCACTGGTTCATATCCTGACGACAAATATGATATATCTGGAAGCAGATATTGTACAGGTTCTTAATAAGATACATCTGCTGAAGTTGTTACATATGTAGGAAATGTATGCATAGATGTGGTTAACATGGTTTGTAGCAGATGTACCAGCAGATGGTACTGCCTGTCGTGCATAGCTAATTGGTTCAAGCCTTCCTATCGCAATGGCTGCTACTAGGTAAATGATGTAAAATGCATATAAGTGGGGCTGCGAATGTGACATACTTCAACGTACCCATACCAGCCAAGCTGACAAACTCAATTTGGGATTAAAGATGGAAGTCATTGAAAAGGTTAGCCAGCTGCACGACTCGAACCCACATCTCTCTCTCTCTTGTGTCCTCATGTTCAATTTGGGAAACTGCCTGCAGCCCGTCCGGGGAAAGGGACACACTAATTTCATGCATTCGAAGTAGCATTGCCACTGTACTGAGGTTCGTCTATGGCTGCTTTCCAGAAGTTGACGGTACCTACTCTTTGCGTTCCAGATTCAGCTTAATTACATAACAACCCACGTTCCTGGAACGGGTTGCCTACCCGAGGGCAGCTACTCCAGATCGATAGCACAACTTTTCGAGAAACATGAACACAAGCAAACATGCCCCCACCCCCAGCCATGGATCATCATGCCGCGAATGACATTACGGTCTGCCTTTTAGTAAAAGTTCAATTTAGTCTAGTGTTTAGATTAATTCTTTAGAGATACGTTTGCAAAACTATTAAAGAAAAATAAGGGAACATCCAGAGCGCATCTGTACAATCAGGAGACTGAAAAAAATTGAGGGGACCCCTCGACAATCCGGTAGAGCTGGCAGGTATGCATACGCGATACATACAGGATAGAGGTACCCAAATACAGAAATTGTTACAACTTACTCTGTGAGGGGTGCAAATTCATAATGATGTTACAAGCAATAAGCTGATAAAGTTCATTTGCCAATGTAATCAGTTACTTCACAGAATGGATTAAGTGGTTACAGCATTGATGAAGCAGAAGAAACATGGATTTAACACTGAGGGAGCAACAAAAGGATTTTACATATTGCAATAGCTCACAATTAGCCTCAGTGCACATAAAGAATAGCATAGGTGAGAGCAACAGACATTTGTACTAAAAACAGTGACTTTGCTTGCTGTTCTAGTCATCAAGCAGCAGCACAAGGGAGTTTAACTTGCACAGCAATCGCTAGCACTTGTTTTGCTTCTGGAAATTATCTAAGTGGATACAAGATGAGAACACTGCTGACGGTTGAAAGATCAATTGCTATGAACACATGAATATACCGCCTGCACACTATTTAAATGCACCCAACACAAAATGATTGATGACTGGTAGTACGCACGTTCTTACATGCTGCTGCATAATGAAGAGTAATTTTTTAGTAATCCGTCCAATGCAAATACGATGTTGTATAAGGACCTTAATAAAGGGTGTACTGAATTTTCCTAGTTGCATTTTCACAACATCCTCAGGTGGGAACCAATTCAAAACAGATATGTTCGATCGACATACAACAGCAGAGACTTATATAAAAAAAATAAAAAAACTGCATCACGCAAGTTACAAAAGGCATCGCCTACACTTACCGCTGTGCAGAGGTGCAGATGACGGCTGGGGCTCACTTTCGCATGCGACTAAATGTGTACCTGCAAGGAAGTAAATTTGCAAAAAGGGGGGACCAGGGAAGCTTTTGGGGGAAGGGGGGCTTAAAACAGAAAAGGAGAGTGGGAGGATATGTAACACAGCAGTCAGCTGCATTTTCATTGCACACAAGACTACATGTCACGCCTCTATACCGGGCGCGATTAAAGGTACAATCATTCACATAGGCAGGGCCGTGGCCGAATCCCACGTATTGACCATGGGGCTTCCCATACATCCATGCTGGGAGGTGATATTGCGGCCGCACAAGTTCTCCGCTCTCCTCCATTACTTCTATCTCGCCCGCCTTATCTTGTATACTTTGATTATTTATATGGTTATTGCAGACATCCCTACTACTAAACAACTGGTTTCAGCGAAGAAAAAGCCTGTGGTTAACAGCATCCTGACCTTGGAGTTGAGAGGGTTGTGGGGTGTAGCACAGTGATGCACTCTCCACTGCCTGGTAATGTGCACCTGTTGATGAAACCAAAATACAGAGCATGACATGTAAGAAGCAGCACTGCATCACAGGCATCGTCCACATACCACAACTCTCTACATGTGCGTCCTGTGCCTCTGATGTACAGATTGTTGAAGCAGTTGCTGCAAAGAAAGGAACACTGGCCCGCTGTTCAGACTGTCACTATCCTTAATAAAGCCTATAGGTACAGCTACCACATAGTGCCTCATACTTTATAATGAACATTACTGCTGAAGGAACCATTTTTCTTACCACTTGAGAGTAATGGTGACGAGTTCTCCTGTATATCTGCAATGAAATTTTAACTATAAATTGCACAAATGCTGCTGCAATACATCAAGTAACACAAATGCAGACAATTCTTACCACCGGACTTTTCCAGTGCTTGGCGTCTGTATTCTGTGTAGCTGTCTGAATGGTCCTGTGAAACTATAGAAGGCCACAAACAACAAAATTAAGTGCACAGATGCAAGATATAGGTTGTCCTGTCACAGTGTAAAAAAAAATGCATAGCAACAATTTACCACTTGTGCTGGTGCTCAGTGATAGCAGAGGTGTTGAAGCACGGCACCCAGATCCTGTAAGTGTTCCATTTATTACGAAATGAATGGTCAACAAGCACACAAAAGGTACGACAATTTTGCTATGAAAGATGGAAGTCACTGAAACATTTGAGGCTGTGTATGTATTGTCCTTTGAATTGAGGCTTTGTATTCCAGCCACAGAACATCAGCTCTTTTATGAACAATTTTGCCGCATAGTTATCTGAAGCCTTCAAACCTGGAAAGTCTTCGGGAATCTGTGGAATTCTGCTGCCAAGCAGAGCGGATGACGAACGCTGCCTGCGCTTTTTCTTGGCAGGTGGCATGGGCTCTGCACCGCTGTCATTTAAGTCCGACGTGAACGTTGTTTTTTTTAGGCACAACATGGCATCTTCGTAGGTAGCTGCAGGAGATAAAAATTAAGTACAACTGTTTTTGCTAATTGCCATATATACTTACCAAAAACTCCCTTTACTTGTACTGGGAATGAACTCCAGGTTTTATCTGGTAAGGCACATTTGCGTATGAGCTTTCTAGCATCTCTTCCCGGCGGCCAGGAACAGTTGTTGCTTTTCAACCAGGCACATGGCACAACTTCTACTGGCTTAGTGTCAGCATTTCCTTCAGGCTCTTGAAATTCCACAATGGCATACATTGCTTTTGGCATATGCGGTGTATGTTGTGCTTCTCAATGGTACTCTTTCCAGGGCGTTTTCAGCACAGGCACATCTATATAACCACAAACATGAGTACCCGCAGATCCAAAACTGGACACAGACAAGTTGCTTCGACTGTGTGGACAAGTACAAATCGACAAAAATCAGCGTGGCAACTGTTGGAGTGGCCCCCATTGGATTACCTGTTCACATTTTACTGCTCCCATTCGAAAACACACTCTGTAAGACTACTTCGCAATGACCAGTAGCAGATTAAATAAATCGCCAGCGCACCCGCTTAGTTTCAAAATTAGCAATGTTGCGAATTTCACATTGAGCCCCTTAAATCATTTGAAGAAGTTGCGACACTTTGTTTAAAGTTAGACATAATTACTTTCATTGCTGTGAACATATCATTCCAGGTTTTACAGCAAGGGGGTAATAGACACATGGGAAACAGATACTGCAAATACCGAAATTCATGTGGCTGTTACATCAGAGAAGACTGCCACCGAGCAGGCATGAAAGAGCCCACGTGCTTACAACGACCAATGGGAATGACTAGACGTTTGATACCGGAGCTTTACAAAAAACATGCGTTCAAGGGATATATCTCATTAAATACAACACATAGAAGGTTAATTCCAGTTTCCTTAATAATCTAGTGCGCAATAAAATGTGGGCATCAAGTAGTGAATGATATCTACCAAAGTGACGCAACTCCTTCAAGTTACTGCTGATGCTGCGTTGTGTGGAGCAGTGGAATCACTGCGAATTTATGGGACATTGGAATATGAACCATTTTTACCACATTCCTAAGTGGCCACGAACTCAATGCGCCTTTACCACTGACAACAAAAATATTCAAGCGAGAGGACTGAAAAGGAACTTCGTACAGGTTTTCCTTCTCTAGGTACTTGCACCCAATGATGCACATTGCTCCAGTGCGCATAGAAAATGCAAAGTTGTGTATGACCACAATATCCCCATCTAACATGCAACAGTTGTTGCCTCTTTCCGTGCTTAGAAAAACGTTCTCGAGCTGAACTGCACGGTACTGGGGAGCCCTGCAGTCAGAGGGGAGTGGACCACTGCTGTGCTCATACATGAAAACTGGATAATGATGTTCCTTGCTGGAAATGTTTCTCACACCTGATTCTAGCTCGGAAAATCGATTACAGAGCTGCTCTAATGGACGATCTGCTTTCCTCAAAAGTTTTTTCAAAGCTTTCATGTTGTTTTCGAATGGGAAAGCAGAGAAGCTGTCGACTGGCCCATGCACTAGGACATCGTCCGGAAGGTGAATCAAAGAGTGAACATTGTGAGACACCTCTCTTGGCCCATATATCTCGACAAATCCCTCAACAAAGAATCTAAGGAGTTCTTTGGTATATGCATTCTGCTGGATGCATAACGTTTTGTCTGCCAGGATGAACAATGCGCAATGGAATGCGAGGAAATTTAAGTACACAGTGTCACTCGCACGCCCTGCAAGTACAACTGGGCCAAGGTAAAGTAGGAAGGTTCGAAACTCTGCTGCCTTCCAGTGTTCAAGCTCATGTATTCCTCGTGGTTTACGAGCAAATTCTCGAGGTACATGGCTGTGACATGCCTCCAATGAAGACGATATTTGTGCGCGAAGTGCTGGTCCCACATTACGTGGACCGAAGCACATCAGACGTATTAACTTCCGTGTGACACCTAAGCAGCAGAGGTGCATGAAGTCTAAGGGAAAGCTCTGCACACAGTCAATTGGGAGTTCTGTGAGGATGCTTGTACCACGATGATGGCCCTCATCAATTTGCGTACGAAACGTGTCGTCAGACCTTAGGGGTGCATCCAGATTCAAGAATACAGTGGTCGATCCCGACTGGGAACCATGCACGGTGCATTTATAGCAAGAACTGTACCCAGTGTGTCCTTTAGTCATTAAGATAAAGGCACGGGCAGGTGTGTCGCAAATAAAATTTGCAATGCGGACCGTAATTTGTCTCCCAGAAACCTCTATCCCATTTTCCAACAAGTCCTTCAATTCATGCGTCAGTAGCTCCAAATACTGGTTTGAAGATGACGGTTTAGAATGTCCAAAGTATACTCCAACAAAAAATGGCTTTTTACTCTTTGCATTCTCAATGAGGCATTGTATCGGCCACAACTCGGCACGAGAACTACGAGAAATGGGAAGCCCATCAACACTGACTGACAGTGACACTTCTGATAACACGGTGTCATCCATCACAGCCCGTGAAATGCCAGCGGCAAAACCGAAATGGACGTATTTTCCTGGAGGCATGTCCACAAGTTGTTTTTTCAAACGCGGGGTACCCAACAAGGTACGGGCATCCGCCGGCAGATCAGAATGACATTGATGTGATCTTAGTAATTTGAGAATGGCACTTACTGCTTTATGACAGATGTTGTAATTGAGCGCCCATTCTTTCAATTGGCCGGCAAAGTCTGGCGCCATTTGAGTTGATGGTTCTGAGCAGTTGCTACCCAGAGGTTCATGAGGGGAAACACTCGACACCACAGCATGAGGAACGCTTCTAGATAATTCTCCGAGAGAGAAGTCGCACGTGTCCGGCACTACTGAACACTGTTCGCCACAGTCACTGGGGGATAGTGACGAGTCGTCAGGGGCACTACTGCTTAGCTCGGCACACGAATCATTGCTAGAGGGTCCAACAGTATGCTCATCAAGCGTAGGCTCATACAGCCTGTTTGATGGGCCAGCAGAAAAAACGTCGAAAAATTTCTTGGCTTCCCTTGATGCTGCTTCGTCTATAGATTTTCGTTTCGGCATGACTGATAGCCGTAAAACACAGGGCGCAGGTCACTCACAGGATGTACTGACGCACTAAAATAACATGTAGAATGCCACATGCATGTTTCCCTGTTGATTTTACTCAGCGCGCCGTCTGACTGTTGTCCATTAGTTCTGGCTGTGAGTTACTTGAATGCAATAAAGACAAAAGTGTGCACTGCATACACATGTAGCGGGCGAGATACTGGAACTGACTCGGACCAATGTACAAGTCCTCTGTAGCGGCGTTACCGCAGGAACGCCCAAGTGCTGACGGCGGCCGAATCACACAGGACGCAGAAGGTCTATCGCACAACAAGGCAGGGTATGGTAACTCACTAGCGGCTCAATGCAGATCAAAGTCTTCCGTTACGCAACTACAGCACTGTAAACTGGCGTCCGAAGCACTACAAGTAGCCCAAGTTAGGCCTAGTAAGACAGCGCCGAGAGTACTATACTCACTGAAAATGCAGTCCAAGTTCGAGGTCCACTGATTCACCAGCAACGTGACGGCAGTCTAAACATCTATCCCTTGTTCGTTTTCAACAGGTTGCCCAACACACATGCACAGCAAAAGCAGACATAACGCACGAAGTACACGCCAAGTTCCCGCCGTTGTCTCAAGAGAAGTGTATTACTGCGCACGGTGCGCAGTGCAGCCGCGCGAGTTTACGATGCTCCCATTGGTTCTCAAATCGGAGCTTGATGTTCCCGCGCCTGCAGTGGGGGTAAAACGTCCCAGCTTCTCCCTTCCATCTGCTGTCTGCTTCGTAGTTCCGAATTGCAAAGCGTATTGTAGATAATACAACATGCAAACTGTAACTGCAATAAATTTCTTTCTGTTTATCGTTTTGCTACATAGCTTCCACAATAAAAGTTCTACGATAACAAAAAGGACGCCCGCATAGGCGTCGAAACGTCCTTTTTGTTACCGTTGTATTGTTGATGTGGAAGCCAGTGTAACAAAACGTTAAAGATTATGACTCCTGGCTTTTGCTCCATTTCCAATAAATTTCGTTCTTTAGCACTCCCTTACCATTTGTACTCCCAGCCAATCTGCCTTTGACGTAAACCTACTCGTCGATAGTTGCCGTTTTAGAGGTATTAAACCTATCGATGTAGTCAGCGTAGTAGTGGCGCATCTGGAAGGGGGGGGGGAGGATCGCCCTCAAAAAAAAAAAAAAAAAAAAAGGAAAACAGCTTATAACCACGAGGTCGCTGACAGCGGAAAAACTGGCTCCTCGTTCTCACTATGAACCAGTTTCTAAGTTACATTAAATTGTCGCGTCTTCCGTGCATCTCATCGGATTCATGGTACGTAGGGGACCGAGGGACACGGAACAAGAAGGACGGACGACAATTTCTCAGAAATGATCATATTATTGGATGCATATTTTTTTCAGATCAACACCGGAGGACCAAGGGTGCCTACATTTTTCATATATATTCATGAATAAAGAAATAGGAGACACGGAAGACAATATTTTTCTCTGACACAACAACAGTTTATCGAGAATCAAACGCTTATATCTCCAAAAACCTCCGAGGGGGGAAAGGGGCGCGAGCGAGGGATTTACACAGATTCCCTTCGTGCGATCTTCCTAGATTCTAGTGACATCCGTTTTCATTTGCTCCTTTTAGAACGTAAAACAGTATCTTTAAAACGAAACTCTGCCGCACAGATGAGAAGAAAAAAACTACAGAAAATCGCGCATTTTTTGCAGATCTTTACATTCCGCATAGAAGTAACCGATTTTCTCTCTCTCTCTTCGAGATGTGGCGAATTCGGCGCGCGCGGATGGTCATTTCGTGGCAAACTGAAGGCTAGCTGGAACCGGAGACACGAATACGACAAAATTTCTCTTTTACCTGCTTTGTAAAAAGAGAAATTTTGTCGCCTCCGTGTCTCCTTTCCAGCATTCAGTATGCACCAGCTTGTCTGCGTCCTCTTTCTTTTGTCGATTTCGTGCAACTTTTTTTTGCCAGCACACGAGCAGTCACGTTCGTTTGGTGAAAGCGAAGCAATCTCGCATGTTCGCGCGGCGCTTTCCGATAGCACTTTTTTCGACCGGTCTCGAAACAATCGAGTAGCGGGTTTCCCAACTGTGTCGTCACATCCCAACTGCAAGGGTGGCGATGACCCGCATTGGTTGGGACGTCGAAGAGACGACAAAACCCCAATTAAGCCGAGCGACCGTGATGTCTCTAGCGTGTGCGTGATCCAAACGGCTAAAATCGCTAGATTCTGGGCACTCATGTTCGCATATGGCAACGGGCGCGTGATCCAGCGCGGGAAATTTCCTAGCAATTTCCAGGCGCCAGGGCGTGTTGCCATGAATGACAATCCGCATTCGCCAAAAGCAGACGTGCAGAACGAGGAGCCACCTATGAGTAAAATTTCAAGCGCATGAGCAACGTGCCCCTGAGACAGGCGCCATCGAGCAAAAAATGTCGCGCTTGCCCGTGTCTAATCTCGCCCCACCTTACCCAAATGATCATAATTATTCGTTACCTTAAGCTTCCATCTCTACTATTCTCAATCCCTACTATTTTTGGCTATGAGATTAGAAAACAGTAAAATAACAAAACCAAAACGCAGAGGACTAACAAAAAGAAAAAGGTTAACATTTTCCAGCAGTATAATTTAAATAATTGCCGATTTACGAAACAGATATTAGCAAACACAACGGCATGCATGGGTGCTTTTTATCGAGTCCGCTCATACGAAACCGCGAAAGACCCATCTCCCCGAACATCAATCAACAAAAAAAAAAAGAAAATAAAAGAAAGAAAGAGAAAAGTGAACGCGCGCGACAGTTCCGGCTTTTATAGGTGTGTGGCCGGCGTCTCAGGGACATCCAATATAGACAATAACAAGATTGCCCCAATAGGCGCGTCCCATGGACGTTGTGGGGATGCTTACATTTCCTAGTGGATGCTCGTACTTAAGTGGGCTGTCCACGGGCGGTTTATGGTTCTGTGGGTTATGGCGAAACTTTTGGATTGCAGACAATACAAGTCAAGTTTGCCAGCTGGCAGCTTGTTGCTCTTTTGCCCAACCATGCATGTGGCAAATTGAATAAATTGAATTGAATTCAATTGAATGCTCATAAAAAGCACTATACGCAGGCATTAAATTGCAGTATCTTTATTCTTCCTCTGTCGGCGCAGTTCGCTTTACTGAGAAATCATATGTCACAGTCGGGTAATCTTCACAAAACGAGCTTGTGATCTGGTAGGCATTCGGTTTGTTATGTTTCACCTTTGCTTCTTGGAATTTTTGGCTGCAGCAAAGACTCTTTTCCCTGCCTTCATTCGCGCCGGATGTCTTGGTGTACTGCCACACATCAACAACTGCAAAACATTGATATGATAATGAAAAAATGGCTAAGAAGCAAGCGAGCTGGTGAAGATGGAGCATAATGTAAAAACCCCGAGACTAGGGAACATGAAGGGACACACATAACACGAAGTCTCAACATTGAGGCATTGAGACTTCGTGTTGTGTCTGTCCCTTCATGTTCCCTAGTCTCAGGGTTTTGACATTATGCATTGATATGATGTCACGGACGCATGTTACGTGTGGTACCACTATGGGTTGTCGACGTCAAGAAAGCACCATCAACACAATAGATAAACTAGGTCGACAATGGACTTTGAGATACTCAAAATCCACGGCGTTGGAGCAGGGCCCACATTTTTGAACGATTATTGTCCGTGTTAAATAGCACAAACTGCTGTGCCCTATTGTACACATCAAAACATTGACACTCGCATGTTTTGACAATCATGGAAAGCAGCCACCCGTAATATTCGAAAGACACACGATTAGCTGCACAAAAACTATGATGTAAGCATAACGATACTTTGTGAATGTTATGCTAACAACAAGAGATGTTTACATTGTATCGTGGGTACTTGTGTATTTGCTCAGTGCATAACATTTCAGAAGGTATAGGGATATTATGCGTATTGTGTGAACAGACATAAAACCTTCAACATTTAAATATGATTTCCACGACTGGTGTCGCCTTTCGTGAAGGCGCGGTTGTGTGACTGCTGTGATGGCTCTGTGATGCTTCTGTTTTCGCGGTTACTCATTGGGCAGGAGTTGTCATAAATTATGTTGTTCTGCCCATGTGCAAATGTGCTGTCAGAACTTGTAAAGGGATGGCGTGAGCCCAGCGAAGAGGCAAAATATTGCGGAAGGGAACAACTCCCCGAGTAAGGGAACTTGTGTAGCGACGTGTACCTTTGAAAGTGCACATGCACATTACGCAAACGAGAAACAAAGTTCCAATTATGTTACATTAAATTGCGTTTAGCTAACGTACAGTGCATTCGACGACACTAAATTTTCCGATGATGAATCAGTTCGAATGTTGTTCTATAGTTTTATATCTAGGTACTGAAATAAATATGTAAATTTCTATTAGGTCATGAACGTAGCCAATATATGCAATGTTCTCTGTTACAGAGAAATTTCCGAGACTGACGTATCCGATATCAAACTCCTTTTGCATGCAGGTTTATTGTTCAGCGTTCGGTGACATTCTAAGTGATGCTATGGCTGAGAGTATAGCAGTCCTGTGTGATCGGAATTTACGTTAAGCTTGAGAAAAAGGTAACGGAATGGCTAAATGACCAAAGTCAGCATGCCGTGATGAAATAATTTGCCATGCTGCTGTATTTTTGTGGTGCAAGTTTTTTTTAGATTGGAAATAGCGCAGGACAACGAAAAATACATCCTTAGGAAACATTAACTGCTGCTGTCGACATCAACACTGAAAAGGATAACACCCTGTTGTAATCATGATCTTTGAAATGATGAGGGTATGAAACACATGCTCTCAGTATGTGCAGTTGTCAGTGTGCTCATGTCAGCTTTCGATACGAAAAGACAAATATGTATCGGTTTGAACGAGGTCTGAGCGGGACAACTCAGTTTTTTAAAGTGCTACAACTCCAGTAAAAGCAGTGTGACACTTTAAAGGAACAATGAGGTGACATTTAACCTGGCTCGAAACCCTGGCTAGTCTGTCATGCTGTCCACCAGGAGTTACCATGCGAAGTATTTTCGCTCTGTGCTGTGTTATAGTTGCGGAATGGAATTGATAAACAGAGTCGCAGAAAGCAGCTGCTGACGGCCGACACGATCTTCGCGTGACGGGGAAGAGGCTCCGCCCTTTTTTTTTCAATATTTTGCCTTCGCGGCTCACGCACGGCGTATGCTTGCTTGAGCTGTGCCGCTGTACGTCACTGGTCACATGCAGGGGAGTACGATACGTCACGATGTCCTCTCGGTCTGGGATGCGCTCTTTCCACGGGGAGAGGGAGATTGTTTTTGAACGGTGTCCGGAACAGAGGCTTTGCACGTGCTCTGTGATAGTTATTTCGCAGGAGCACACTTTATTCGTTGCAAAACAGGCCCCAGCAAAAAAAAAGAAAAAAAAATTCGCGGTCACCTCAGTGCCCCTTTAATAGATGTGATCCATTACGCCATACACGCATTATATTGCACATCATAATTATTTTTCTGCGCGTCGTCTTTAGTGAGATATAAACGCTTGAGCACACGTATTGGTCAAGCTCAGACATCAGCATGCGAATTATATCCGCTATGCGTTGCGTTGTAGCTCTGCAATAGAATTTTTAAAAAAATATTAAAGTTTGGTGAAAGACGTCGCGGACGGCCGACACGATGCTCTCGTGACGTAGTGAACACCCTGTGCCTCGTTTCATGTGTTTGTTTGTGTGTGTTTTTCGCAATTAACACGCTGCATATACATGCTTGAGCTGTGCCGCTGTACGTCCCTGGTCACGTGAGGGGAGTACCGTACGCCACGACGTCCTCTCGTTCTGCGATGCGCTCTTTTCACAAGAAAATATGATTTTTCAAAGGCGTGCAGAACGGAGCATCGCGCTCGCTCTGTAGGTGACGTACACTCATCGTCCTTTCGCAGGTTCTCCTTTTATACGTTGAAAAAGGCTCTGCGCCGAAGAACGAAAAAAATAAAATTGGGGGGCCACCTTAGTGCTGCTTTAATGGTACGACCTTTATAGTGTAAAACTGTCACAAAATTCTTGAGGGAGGGGGGGGGGGGGGTGCGATTCGGCGTGGACACCGCATCGATAATTTCAGTTACACGTACATCGATGAGGATGCGGATTTACAATGTTATTGACCATGACACAGGGAACGCAAAACCCTGTCGCACTGTACATCCCTTATATGCGATACCGACACAAGGTATTCTGCCATTTCATCAGTCAACAACAAGATTTAAGGTTTGATGAGCTACCGAATCGTAACAGCCTCTGGATTATTTTTTGAGCACGGTCCTACTGCTATGCTATTGAAAAAAGAATTGTGAATATAATATCATTAGGGCTAGGAATTGCATACAAATGCATGTCTTTTGTGGGTACAGTATCTGCATGCAAGTCTAGTGTGGAGTACACAGCACTTGTTTAGGAAGCCATGAAGATAGTTTTTATGCATCATGTAACTGAATATTTCTGTCATTTTTAAAAATGCATCATATTTCTAAGTATACGAACACGCATACGACAACAAAAAATTCAGTTTGCTATTTGCCTGCGAACATCTAAACAAACAGACAAGGCAACAGAGGGAGCAACGCTACAACACTGATCACAAGTCATAGCCAACGTAACTCTCACCTGAACTCTTTCACCTCGTACTAAATTACACCGTCCATCAGTGATGGGCAGTACTTGAAGTACCAAGTACTCAAGTAGTACTTTAAGTACATTTTAAATCATGTACTTTGTACCATACTTCAAGTACTTTTTTCCGAGTACTTTCCCATCGAGTACTCAAGTACCCAAACATAGACTCCAGACAAAAAATCACAATAATGTATCAAAGATGCACCCTACTAAAAGCGCTAAAATGACAACAAGAAGACTAAAACACACAGATAGGGCTATCTCTGAATGCAATCAATAATCATAATCAATAATCATTGGCAATCAATAATCATTTTACATGACATTATATGTGTGATTGCATTAGATGATGAACACTCTGAACGACACACATGCTTTCATTTTTCATTTTACGTTTTTTTTTAATTGGTCACATGGATTACATTGCTGCAGATCACAATCTTATAAAAATGAAGGCTTACATTGTACTTCATCCTTTTTTACTTTCTTCATATTCTTTTTCTAAACATGTTGTATTTCAAAAAGCAGCAAGGAATGCCCAGAAATATATAATCTCTGTTGGCTTGTACTTTTTTTCTTTTGAAATTTCCTAGCCTGTTATAGAAGATCAGTACCGGAACACTACACTAGGCGGGTGATCTTGGATCAGTCCGGGTACAATACTATTTTGCATAATCACAGCACAGCTCACTGATAACCTCTCTACATGTAACAGCAAATTATGACATATGGTTAAGTTCATATTCACGGGTTAGTACTTAGCCTAGGACGTTATGGCTACAAAGCATTTGTCAAAAATACTCTCTAAAGTTTTGCCAAAAAAAAGCCAAAAAAGACACAGATACTAAACAGTGAAATGCAAAGTCATACACATTAAATTGGCTATGTACTTGATGAGTACACGAAGTACTTTGCCCAGTACTTTGTACTTTACCTGAAGTACATTTGGAATTGGGTACTTTGTACTGTACTTGAAGTACTAATGATGCCAGGTACTTGGTACTTTACTTCAAGTATAATTTTGAGGCACTTTGCCCATCACTTCCGTCCATCGTGGGCGCTCAACGGTTTTGTAAAGAAGGGCACCTCAAGCATTGATCACTGTTTTTTTTTATAGACGCTCCTCGTTTCAAAGATATAGTTTTCCTTCCTTTCCTTATTTTGCCTTCCAAGACCGAATTACGTAAGGATGTTAGTGTGAGTTTATGCCGTGAGCTCCGGTGTGGGCAAATGGAGCGTTTAGGCCTTACGCGCACGAATAATGGCGATAATGCGCATATTGCATTTTTCTGCTTTACGATGCCTACAGCAACCAAATAACACGCAGTTCGAGTGATCCTAAGCTCATGTATACTGAGGATTGAATGGCAAGGTGTCGAAAGCAGGATATTGTTCAGATAGCGCCTCGGTTGCTTGGTAACGGGTGACGAGCCACCATGACAACCTTGCCGTAAGTAATCGGTTCAGGCCGGTGCAAAAAGTTGGAACTAGAGCAACGAGACACCTCTGAACAGCAGAAAAGAAAACGAAGACAACCGTCACCACTCAGCGGCAAAGTCTTTTTTTGTCCCATTATTTGCTTTGAATTGAGGAGTCACCCTTCTTTTGAAGTCCTTTAGTTGTCCTATAGGCTGCGGTTACTAAATGTGCTCACATAGATGCCGACATATTGCGAGAGAAATCGACGCCGCAAGTTGGCTCCTGTGCCGAATCTGAATCCACTTGTGTAGCAAATAGGTGCAAAGCCTACAGCGCGAAACGGACGAATTCCTCTGGTATTTTTATTGTAGCATATAGTGCAGCGTGCTGGTGTAGGCTGGGTGTAGCAAAATCGTGTCGGTGCGGCTTACACCAGCCGAACATGATAGGCGGTGGGAGTGTCGACAGTTTATCGTCGAACAGCTAGAGACACTTGAACGATTCCGCTGTACCCATCATTGTCGACCGCTCGGAAGTTCGGAATGCCAGTGAAAGGAGGATGGCAGTGGCGGAGGAGGAAGGAGGCGGAAATAAGCGCCGTGTTCCGGACCGCACCGCCGATATTCAAATATTACCTTACAGGAACTATTTTTGTTGTTTGTAGAGCATACGTGGATCCATATTTACGCAGTTGTATTACATATAGTACATGTATAGTGCATATGTACATAGTACATTATATTACATGTATTACATAAGTGCTTGCATATTTCGGCAGCTTGTAGAGCATTTTTTTTCCTAGCCCTAACAATTATAAATAATTAAAAACCCAACTGTTTGGTAGCTCATGCTAAAAGCAATAACACTACCTAGATTAGAGGGTTTTTATTGCTTTTAGTATATGGTATTATATAACTAGAATGACAAATGGTAATTCCATATGAGTTGCAGGAAAAAAAACTTTGCAGGGAAATTATTATATATTGCCACAAGCTGCTGACGAACTTGAATTGAATTAATTGATTACAATATACCTTCGCAGTGCATAACAGAGTGCATCTTTAGTTATCGCACTGTGCATGAGTTCCATAGTTCCGCGTATCAGTTTCAAATAGTTGACATGCCACTACATTAAACGAGACAAAGTTTTCATGGGGTACGGCTGTAAATACAGTTGCATAGCTGTAGCTGCATAATTTCTTCGAGGTGATGTCCACCTAGCCGTAGAACACAACTACAAAAACAATATTTAAGCTGTTTCATAGCTTTTTGCATAAAAAATGTGTAAATTATAAAAGTAAACACCCTGTATGTATGGCAGTTGGTTTTTTTCGATTCGTTAATGTAATGTGGGTGCGAAAATAGATCCAGTAAGGTATCGTACAGATCAGTCAAGTTTGCGCTTACACGCTTTACTGTTGCTTTGTCAGCCACCAATGTGGTCTCATGAAACCAATGCGTTTAGTCGCTAGTTAGTCTGTATGTCGCTCCGCAATGAAATAGGAATTACATTGCAAGTGTTGCGTGGTTTGGCGGGTAATAGGGAAGTTTAAATGTCACTTTTGACACTGGACATCGTAGAGCTATTCATAGACCGGTGAACGAGAATCCCGTGTTGTAGACGACATACACGCAACAGGCATATTACTTACTTGTTTCGTTTTCCTTTCCACCACTCCGAACTGTTACATAGCAGTTCTGCGCGTGATAATGAAGCAGTTCGACGGTAACACTTGAATGCTCTGCAAGAAGAAATAGTACAAAACAGTGTTTATAGTTCTGTACAGAAGCTGAAACACTTTTAAGTAGCTTTTAGAGGATGAGTTTGCAGGCACCTGAGCTGTACATCCAATTACTCGTCGAGGGGGTTCAGCAAAAGCGGTGTTCCATAACGATGCTAGGTTCTCTCCACCATAATACCTATCATAGTACTAATTTCACTAGTAGCACCATTTCAGTAGCACTACAGAGCCTCGGCACCGGCTGTGCTACCTGGGGTTTTTCTAGGGTTTCCCACCCATTTTCCAGGCGAGTGTCGTCACGGCTTCTTTAACTGAATTATACAACTCGGTGCTGTAAGGCTTGTGTCGTGTTTGTCCCTTTGTGTTTCTTACCCTCAACTTTTACTACGGCACAGTTTCCACATAACTCAGTCCAGGACACACACCAATCTCCCATTCGTCCCATTCCTTCCTGCTGTCCCGTCTGTGTCCACGTCTGCACGCCCTTCATAGCCGCAATTGTTTCGCGGCACTAACACAGAATGAAAAAAAAAAAAAACAGTACAACGATGTCGGTACAACTTCTGTAACGTGAATCCCTGCGTCAGCTCTCTGTGGTCCAGTGAAGAAACAGCCAATGATATCATAATTAATCATTAAATTTATGTTGCTGTTGTTCAGTGAGGACGCATTAAAGTTTGCGCACAAAGTATTCATTTCAGTGTGATGAGTGGTCTGCGCTTTGGTGTCCTTCAAATGGTGCGAAGTTGTCAGAGACTGAAACGCCACCGCATTATCCCCGCAATATTATGATTTGGACAGACGTGCCATTCTTCTTTGGTTGACACTGGTGCTGCGGTACCTCGTTGCATCTCTTGATTTGTGCAATCAGTACAGATCGTGACTCACTCAGTACACATTAGTCACATCGTGACACAGTGACTACTCGTCTCGCCGGCCCCAAAATGAGTAGTGTGTCCAGCTAACCTATTTTGCCAGTCGCAGTATGCATTGCCGAACTGAAAATTAAAAACATCCGTTCTCTGGCTGAGTACGTAGCTCTTGTTTTCACTCGTTACTTGTTGTTACGACGTAATTATCGTTTGGGACTTTCTGTGAGACACTTCGCAATCATCACTGTGCCCGCCACGAGATCCTGCTATCGACTGTGCCGACCTTCAACGTTCTTGCACCACCTCCTGCGTTGCCGAAAATCTGCCGAATCGTCTACACACCGCGTACCAAATCCTCCCGTGTGCACATTTTTTCGTAGTTTTCTTGTGAGTGCGAGACGTTGAGCAGCGCTCGAGAGCGAACACATCGCAATATTAATTACGATGATTGCGATATTTGAGACGAAACAGAGACAGTGAACTGTTTTACGTCCCTTTTAGCGCTTTTAGCCACATCAATGATTCATCAACAGGACCAAAAGGTAATTTTAAATGGCAATATTAACAATGAGATGTTATTCTTGTGAGCTTGTAGGAAAGTTGAAGTCACGCAGGTAAAATTCAGAAGATAAACATGTCTATACAGATTTGCAAACAAACCGAGCGAAGGGTATCGGCGCCACCGTTGGATTAGCGCTGTTAGCTGTGTGATATCGATGTTCACAAGATTATCAGTGAAATTACTTCAGATACCTTTATCTAGGGCACAGACAAGACGTTCACATGTCCTTTGCTGGACAGCAGGTGTCTTAAGTTCGGCAACAAATATCCGAAGCATCGTGGTTCTAGCTTTGAAATAACAGACGACGGAAATGAGTTTTCACGGTTTACAATTACACCCACGTTGTGTTGGGCAGACAAAAAAAAAACAGTAACTTATTAAGATGATTTAACCATGGGACCTCGTCCGTGAAATCTTACAATCTTCCGGTAGCTCGAATCATGCAAGTGAATAGGACACCTCCATGTCTGTCGTGTTCTAGCTAACATACAAACACTTCATGTCATCAAACGAATGTCGATGGGCTAACATATGGTCTATTTTGCACAGTATTGCACATCAGTAAAATTGCAGAAAGGTTCTACATGGAGAAATTACAGCAGGGCCAGAGTGACCGACTGCCGCATAATTAGGAAGTAATCCGTGTCACGCACGTCCGTGGCGCGTGTGTCAGAGAACCGCAGTGCCGCCTGGTTAGTCCAACAGGCCTATACCCTATACTGATCAGGAAGTATAGCTAAAATGTATGTTGAAATGTTATCCTTCTCACCATGTGCCTTTTTTGCGGGTGACTAAGGAGACCAGGCATCCCATGAGAATACAGGTTCTTGTAAAATACTTCGAACATATTTCTACCACTTGATATGAAAACACACGACATGCAAAATATTTATTTCTGGAAGCGCGTATTTCCTGAAAGAATACAAGAGTACACACGTAAAGACTTCGCGCATCGGGGGGATCTCTTCCAGCTGCTTCTGCCGCGTTGTGACATCGGATCTACTGGTCTCTTTCATTTGGCACCGAGCTCTGCGACGGGTCGACTCGTCTCCTCGAGACGCGGGACAGGCGACGCCAGAAACAGCCGCAAAAAATAATAACAGTTTCGTGACTTTAACGGTGCGAGAAAATTGTGATCATCAGCGATGCCACAGTGGTCGGACTCTGGAATAATTTGGACGTACTCTGGAATCTCATCACACGGCACACCTTACTTAACGACCCTCGCGGTACACGGCGTTCCCACCCGCAACCTCTGGATCTGGCGGCGAGCCCGTTACCAACTGAGCCACAGAGCTATGTCTGAAAAAAAGAGCACATATTGGGTTGAAGACGTGACGGCGCAGGCTGGCTGGACACGTACTTTTGCGCGAATATGTATCCCAGGCGTTATAGTCGTTATTTCTACTCCTCCTCAACCCTTCGGGCCATAGTTTAAACGAACCTTCGTATCGCATCGTCGTCGGTTTCCATTTAATGCCGAAACGCATGAAGTCTTTCTACGACGATTTCCCGACGCGCACACGCTCGGCGTGCGTGTAACCTGTGCAAAACCAGATTTTCAACACGCGCGGAGCACGTACAGAGAAATCTGTCGACTACAGGTATTCGCTCGCGTCGTCGCTATCATCGTGCCGTTCGCTTCTATACTTCACTTCACTACTACAGTCTAGATAACACACAAGGCATCTACATTCTTTCGTTTGGCGTCACGCACCTGGCCCTATTGTGACTGTTGGCGATAGATAGATATGACATTGTCGCGAAGTCAAGTCACGACAGGCAGGAGACAGAGGCAACAACCACTTTACTGCGTGAGTGCCGGATCTCAACTAACGAATAATCGCACGAATAGTCAGCACGAGCAGGGCAGAGACAGGGCTCGTCGTTGTCAGCAGGTGCCGCTACAAGGGCCCCCCGCCTAGACCGGAGGTTGACGAAGGCAAGGCCGGAAGACGTGGCGGAAGTCGGGAAGGCCGCGCACGGCTGGGTCGTCACCGCAGATTCCCGGATGGGTACGAAGCGGGAAAGGTGTGAATTTGCGGGGAGTCTGGAGCCCAATGGACGCACCGCGGAGCTGGAGGGCAGCTTGCGGGGGTAACGGGCGAGGGGACAGGAGCCGAGGGGTCGGTGCTGGAGAAGTGTCCAGGAATGCCGGCTTGACGCGGTCTATGGATACGACCTCGAGACGACCCGGAAATTTGAGGGTAAGGGTCTTGTCTTGCCTCGAGTGCACCAGGAAGGGGCCGTCGTAAGGAGGCTGGAGTGGACGGCGGATGGCGTCGTGGCGAAGGAAGACATGGGTGGCGGTGGAAGGTTCTGGGTGCACGAATACCGGACGAGAAGATGAATGGCGTGGGACTGGCGAGCGAAACTCAGCCACATGTTCTTCGAGGCGTGTGGCGAAGTGAAGAGGGTCGGGTGCGGGCTGGGCTAGAGTCGCTGCGTCGAAGAACTGCCCTGGGAGACGCAAGGCAGACCCGAAGACCAGGGTGGATGGTGCAACGCCATAGTCTACCTTGGAGGTTGCACGAATGCCAAGGAGCGTTAAAGGCAAGCGCTCGACCCAATGGGTCGGGTCTTCAGCGGCACGTAAAGCGGTCTTGAGCGTGCGATGGAACCGCTCGACCAGTCCGTTGGCGCTTGAGTGGTAGGCCGTGGTGAAGTGATGGCGAGCGCCAAGGAATCTGCAGACGTCGGCGAAGAGGCGGGACGTGAATTGGCGTCCGCGATCGGTCGTAATAACGGCGGGAGCTCCAAAACGCGCCACCCAGGAGGACAGGAACGCGAGAGCGGTTGTCTCAGCCGTGATATCCTTGATAGGTACCGCTTCAGGCCACCGGGTGTACCTGTCAATGCAGGTGAAGAGGTAGGCGTAGCCGGCAGACGGAGGAAGAGGACCCACCAGATCTAAGTGCACATGGCGGAAGCGGGCATCAGGGGTGGGATAGGGCATCGACGGGGATGTCGTATGGCGCTGGATCTTGGAACGCTGACAGGCCCAACAATTCCGAGCCCACTGGCGAATGTCCCGATTCATGGACGGCCAGACGAAGCGGGTGCCAATGAGTCTCTGCGTCGACTTGATGCCGGGGTGATGCAGAGAGTGGTAGCGGTTGAAGACGTGGCGACGGAAGTCGTGGGGAACCAGAGGACGTAGAGTAGCCGTAGAGGTGTCGCATAACAAGAGCGAAGAAGAGAAAAGCTCATTCATTGCAAGTGTATGGCAGCCCGACCTGTGCTTTACGTTACTGGAAGCGTGTTGAGGCCTTCTCTGTTATCTAAAACGTGTTGGCCAAGCCCCAGCTTAGATTGTCGCGGCACAGCACCTGCTGATATGGACTGTTCTGGCACGTCACATGTGGACCACATCGGCACACCTGAAGCGCGTCATTCTTGCGTCAGATCTTCATATTCTGCTTCTTCACTTAGACGGCAGTGCAACATTCTCAGGTGCTCGCCAACGTTTATGGTACAGCAGGCTGTCTTAACATGCTTGTTGTAGACCTCGCGGAGGGGTCTCCGGACTTATCACGTATATAAAGAAGTCACGAACGGAGACTAGCCAACGCTTTGGCATGCTTGTGAAAGTTCAGAAAAATGAAGAGACATACAAAAATAATGAGATAGGCACTTGCCGCGAACGTCTGAACACAAAACTTGCGCAAATACATTGTTGCCGTCTGTGTGGCGCGCATGCGAACACGACATTTGAACCCCAGCGAAACCGCATCAAACATTGACCGACCTTTTTGCTATTGCTATCCTAAAGTTATCCAGCAATGCCAAACATGTGAAAAACAGCACTGACCACAAAAGAACGTTTGCTTCCCCTTTGTTTTCCCGCCTTACCGTGCCCTTTCCGTAGGTTTACACTTTCAGGAGAGATATTTATGTTGACATTCATATCGATAAAATATCGAAACATCGTGCTGGAAATAGTGATATAATTCATACAAATATCGATATCGTTCCATCTCTATTGTGATGGCAAGGTAGATGGCGAGAAGTGCCCTTGCGAATGTTCCGTAATGGCTGCTTTGATGTCACATTCGCTTCGAGAAAAACTCCACTATAGCATCCACTTGCCATTTAGGGTGTTGTTGAAGTACTGCTCCAACTGTGGTGTTCGAAGCGCCGGCCATGATGGCTGTAGCGGAATCGGGCTTCAGCTGCATCAAGGGAATAATATAGCAGAGCCTGTTCTTAATCTGAGTGAAAACGGCGGATTCGATCTTTCGAGGGTAAAATACGAGTATATTGAAGATGTCAGTTGTAGCGGCATCGGGATTCAGGTGCACCGAGACACATGGGAGACATGGGAACACATGGCAGCACAGGAGAGCCTATTCGTGAACTCAATCATCCCTCATCAAAGAGGCAGGGGATGAAGAAATCGATCTCTAGGGTAAAAGGACATTGAGAGGTCTGAAAACTTGTGCGCATCCATTCAATAGAATGACGATACAAGCTCATTAAACAGTTAAATTATTGAAGCTGGCACATGTTTGATGGTGGAGGGAAATTCTGGATAGTGACGACCTTGTCCTTCAAATAGTGGATCCCGTGTCTGTCGTTGCCATGCCCAAGGAAATCTACTTCCGAGACGGTGAACTGAAACATTGCGTTGTTTATCAGAAGTACATGGGCCCCGAGACATTCCTAATAGCAAGTGGAGGTGTTATGGACGTTTTTTTTCCCCTGGGGCGCTTGACACAAAGCTGTCATCTAGATATTCAGACACCAAGATAGGAAAAAAATTCGAGACTCCCGAGAACCTGGCCCAGGAGCCATTGTCGTGCTGTGGCTGCGTTACGCAAGGTAAATGTGTTGTAGAGGAACTCATGTAGACCGAATGACATGACGATGGCTGTTTTAGAAATATCAACGAAGCAACATGTATATATGATGGTATGCTAGGACTAGAGCCATTTTCGAGAAAAACGTGGTCCCGTGGAGGACTACTGCGAAGTCGCGGATGCACTGTCGATGATGGGCACGCCAGTAAAAGTGTACCGTGACCATAATGGCAGTCATCATTGTCGTTAGGGAATGAAGCGTATGCAGAGATTCGTAGATAAGTGCGTACGTGTGTCGCTGTCACAAGTGTTCCGCCACACGGGAAGTGACACATTTGAAAATAAGTAGGTTGAAAATAAGGTTGTAGTTTCGGCATTTTCTTTCAAGCTAATTCGGGGCTGTTTATTGGCATTTATATGGTTCAATAAAAATCGAATTCTCTCTGCAGCTAAACTGCGCTCCGAAAATAAATCCCCGAATGCGGGCATCTATGAAACTCATTATTGTTCCACCAAGCCAGATTCATCACGGGGCAACATTAACTGATAGTCTCATGATCTCCGCTGTTGATATCATGCCTGGCAATGGAAGTACTAGAGAAGAATGAGAACATCTGAGACATCATGAACATTATGACGTTTGCAGTTCCGCATGAGAGATGCAGATATTAGCCTCATGCATGACTTTGCTAGACCCTTGCGAAATGTACCACGGCCGATATCCTACTACCTGTTGCGACGATATTATGGATAACAATATTTCAACTTACGACATCCCTGGAAGATGGAAAGGAAAACACGCACTCTAGTAGGAAGAATCACACCCGACGTCACTCCGTTTGGTTACGGCGTCCTCACTGGCACGTCCACGCGAGTGCGAAAAGCCACGATACCTTCTGACGTAGGGTGTTCCGCGTGCGGATACTGGGTGTAACTTCAAATAGCCATGGTGGTTCGCAAGCCCCTTAGCGTGTCAACCGTCTATACATCATCATTCAACCACTGTGGCGCTCTGCAGGGCCGGCATCTGGAGGCTCGGCAGGGCCGCGCGCATCCTCCGCCATTCGATTCATAACCATCAAACCGACAACGTCAACAGAGACCAGTTGTCATATTTCCTACAGCTGTCTCTCGCATCGTAGTGTTTTGGGAGCTGCTTTGCTCCCAGGTGCACTTTTTTCGGTGTTGCTGGTATGATTACAATGATACGTAAATGTACTAAGTACCACGTTATCGATCCACTACAGACAAGGCTGCACCGTTGTAGTATCTTGACGTCTTCACTCCAGACACACCAGCGATATCCAAAAGGTTAACGCAGATTTAGTACTGCACAAGTCGAAACATGCAGCTACAGCAAAACAGGGCTGCTGCCCAGAACGAAGATAGATGACGAAGTGTTCACGCGATGCACGCGCAACTGACCAGCTCGGCGAAGCGCCAACAAAACAAACACCACATTTCCTTCCCCTTAACAACGAAGTACAACCCGTACATAATAGGAGAAAATACTATAAGTGGGCACCTCGCACTTTCAGTCTAAGTATTGTTATGACCTGCACAAAAAATGAGTTATTTCTAAACCACCCAAACACTAAAGCTTTCACTGGTAGCACACTTCATTTCTTTTTCTTTTTTTCTTTTACCACACAACACTTCTATGTACTTTGGAAACGTTCTGGTGGATGTCGCACACGTGTAGGGTACCTTCGAACCTGAGCCCCATTGATGACTGAAGGTGACCCAACAGGCTCCTCTGTCAGTGCCGCTGCTGCCCTGGCAGGTGCTGACCAGTGGCTGATGGGACGAAGTACATTCCTGTGCGTCATTCTCCGATGTCAAAAGCTCCGGGACTGATGACACTGACACCCCCCCGCTGACCGTCAAAGTTCTGCGTCGCAGGTGATCCTGGTGTCTCTTCCAGACGAATGGTCCCCTATCTGTACTGATGTGTACGCGGTATGTAACAGGTCCTGTCTTCTCCAGCACAGTTGCTGGTAACCAACGTGGTCCATTCCGGAAATTCCTTACATACACATGCTCTCCAGTAGCAAAGAAACGTTCCTGTGAACGTCTTCCCAGCATTTGCGTGAATAGCTTTCGTCGGACGACGTCTTCAGTTGACGGTTTGAGGCAATCTAACCGCGTTCGAAGATTTCTGTTCAACAAAAGCTGCGCAGGTGACTGCTGCGTCGTGGCGTGTGCTGTGTTCCTGTAGCTTAGTAGGAAACTAGCCAGTCGAATGTCGGCCGGTCGATGCATGTCTTTGCGCAATGCTTCATTTACAGTGCGCACAAACCTCTCCGCCAAACCGTTGCTCGACGGATGATAAGGAGCACACCTGACGTGCTTCACCCCATTCATTTTGAGGAATGCCTCAAACTCTAGGGAGCAAAACTGGGGGCCATTATCCGTGACTATCGTTTCTGGCATCCCGAATCTTGCGAACAGTTCACGCACGTTTCGTATTGTCGCCTCTGAAGTTGTGGACTTCATCTCGAACACTTCGGGCCACTTCGAATGGGCATCTACCGCAACCAGGTAGTTAGTTCGTTGAAATGACCCCAGAAAATCTAGGTGGATGCGTTGCCACGGCTTCGTCGGCGAAGCCCAGGGGTGCACTGGCGCGACGGTGCTGACGCTCCGTTGTTGTTGGCAGTCTTCACAAGAAGATACCAAGTCTTCGATATCGCAGTCTACCGATGGCCACCATACATAACTTCGTGCTGTCTCTTTCATTCGAACTACGCCAGGATGCCCTTCGTGTGTTTCCTGGAGTACTTCTTTCTTCAGTTTGTGAGGAACCACTACTCGTGCCCCCCACATAAGACAACCCCTGAAGTATGTCAGCTCCAGCTTCCTCACATAGTATGGTTTGAGGTCATCATCAGTGGCCTTGCGTGGCCAACCTTTCAGGACGTAGTGTGTAACCCGTGCTAATACGTCGTCACGAGCTGTCTCTCGAGCTATATCTGAGCTCTGTACGGGAAAAGTATCCAAGCGAATGGAATAAAATTCGCTCACAACATCCGTCACCTTGCTTCCATCATTCTTCACTGGAAGGCGGGACAGACAGTGTGCTTCGTATTTCTGCTCTCCTGCTCGGTAGCTGAGCGTGTAAGTGTAGGCAGATAACGTTATTGCCCACATCTGTAGACGTACCGCTGCAATGGGCGGAATCCCTGTCTTTGGACCAAAGATCGTCACTAGTGGTTTGTGGTCCGTGACCAGACAAAAGCTTCTCCCGTAAATGTAGCAGTGAAAACGCTTCACTGCAAAGACTAAAGCCAATGCTTCGCACTCAATTTGGCTATAGTTCTTCTCGCTTTCTGTCAGAGTTCTTGAAGCATACGCTATTGGCTTCCCAGTCCCATCACTATCTACGTGCGCTAATACTGCTCCAACGCCGTACGGTGAGGCGTCAGCAGACACTTGAAGCGGCAAACTAGGATCGTAGTGCTGAAGCACCGGCGCAGACGCCATAGCCTTCTTGAGGGCCTCGAATGCGCGTTGAGATTCTGATGACCACGTCCACTTTACTTTCTCGCTGAGAAGTCTATTTAATGGGTACGCAATCGAAGACAGCTTAGACAGGAACTTGGCATAGTAGGTGATCATGCCCAAAAATGAGCGAAGTTGCTTCCTGTCACTGGGAGCTGGCGCTTCAAGAATCGCTTGCACCTTCTCTGGTGCCGTGGAAATGCCATTCATCCCGATTACATGTCCTAGGAACTGCAGTTCTGACTTCAAAAATTCGCACTTCTCTTTCTTGACACGCACTCCTCTTGAGCTCAAACATTTCAACACGCTTTCTAAATTCTCCATGTGTTCGGCTTCTGTCCGTCCGGTTACCAGAATATCATCTAGGTAGCAAACCACTCCATCTAAGCCCTTCAACATGGTGTCCATGATGCGTTGAAATAACGCCGGGGCCGAAGCAACTCCGAACGGCAGGCGATTGACTTCAAACAGTCCTTTGTGCGTATTCACGGTTAAATACTTCCTGGACGCTGCGCTCATCAGTACCTGTAGGTATGCTCGACTTAAGTCAATCTTTGAAAACAGTTTTCCTCCAGCCAGAGCACTGAGCATTTCGTCTACCTTTGGTAACGGGTAGTTTTTCACACTCAGGTATGGATTCAACGTGACTTTGTAGTCGCCACACAGGCGTACTGATCCGTCTTTTTTTTACAACAGGAACAATGGGAGTGGCGTACTCACTGTTGGTAACTGTTGTCCATACACCCATTTCTACCAGCTTGCCAATTTCTTGTTCAACTGCTGGCCTTAATGCCAACGGAAGGCTACGTGCTTTGACGAAACGTGGGGTTGCTCCCTCCTTGAGGACCAGTGTAGCCTCTACGTCCGAAATTTGGCCCAGTGCCTCCGAAAAAACGTCTTCAAACTTGTCCAGTAAATGAACGACGCTTTCTTTCCCACCAACACGGACGGTGTTCAAACTTTGCCAGTCCAGCTGAATACTTCGCAACCATTCTCTTCCAATGAGAGGAGTACCATTTTGTTTCAATACGTACAAAGAAAGGTCGTCTTCACAACCATTGTGACTAACTTTAACTTTCGCGACTCCGCAAGGCTTTACCGCTTCTCCTGTGTACGTCCTTAGAGTCAGTGACGTAGGCAGTAATGCCTTCCTTGAAAATAATGACCTATAGTCATTCAACGAGATTACCGACACGGCTGCTCCCGTATCTAGTTCCATGCGCAATGGAATGTTTTCGACTACCATAGTGAAAATGATGGGACGTTCACCAACTCGAGTACCGAGTGTTTTCAGCACCTCACTCGAGTGTTGTTCTGACGCCATGCGTTGCAACGTACGCCTCGCTCGCCCTTTCAGTCTCGAGTTCATGTCCGACTTCCTGCCCTACAGGCAAACCGAAGCTATGTGCCCTGTCCTTTTGCACTTGAAACAAGTCGCGCTCTGGAAAGAACATTTCTTGGAGGGGTGCTTATCGGACCCACACCGATGACATTTCGCTTCAAAAACTTTCTTCTCAACACTGATGTTCTGAAGGGTGCTATCAGGTTGATACTTCACATCACATTTCTTTGAGTGACATTCTGCCGCATTCCTTGTAGCTCTTTCCAACGACATCGCCTTCTCAACCGCCGTTTTAAACGAAATCGTTTCAGGTTCCGTGAACAACGACTTCTGAATGTCGAGTCGTAAAAGGCCTGTTACAAATCTGTCTCTCAGCATCTCATCGAGAACAGTTCCGAAATTACATGTCTCTGCCAATCTCTTGAGTTCGGCTACGAAGTCCGCAATGGGCTCGCTGTCATGCTGAGCTCTGCTGTGAAACTTTGCACGTTCTGCAATTACGGATGGTGTCGGCGAAAGATGATCGCGAAGCAACTTTATCAGGTCGTCTAGCGACTTTGTTGCAGGCAATTCAGGAGACGCCAAATTTTTCAAAAGCTTGAATGTCTTGCCTCCTATGCTCAGAAAAGCATCGACGCGATCGCTCTCTGGGATGCGATTAACGCGCAAAAACGACTTCAGTCGCTCTTCATAGGAAGGCCAATCTGACGCAGACTCATCAAAGGGTTCTACTTGCCCAATTAGAGCCATGCTTCTTTGCTGGACGCTGCTGTCTGTCGCCTCCGTAGATGTCGCCGCTGCCCTCTCGTCGCCGGCACTCATCCCGTCCTCGTCGCCAACATGTAGTATCTTGACGTCTTCACTCCAGACACACCAGCGATATCCAAAAGGTTAACGCAGCTTTATTTCTGCACAAGTCGAAACATGCGGCTACAGCAAAACAGGGCTGCTGCCCAGAACGAAGATAGATGACGAAGTGTTCACGCGATGCACGCGCAACTGACCAGCTCGGCGAAGCGCCAACAAAACAACCACCACAACCGTTGTACGCCGAAAGTAGCAGCGTGACTCTGTACTGCGCGCAAAATGCGGAGCACCACGTGATACTTCCCATGATGCAATACCCGTAGAAATCTGTCGAGCGCTACCTATTCGGATGAAATCGGAGCGCACCGAGACGTTTACAAGGCTTCTCCAAGCGAACCGAGCCGACTGAATCCCCCCCTCCGAAGCGAACGGGGTCGAGTTCCACCAACGTGCTCACATGAGGAAACCCAGTTCGCCATCTCAGTTTGGTCAGCTCTATGCGATCCCGCATAAATGGGGCCAGTGAGTGTCATAAGCGACTTTAAACTTGGACTGGGGCACACCGACTGTCAATAGTAATCGGAAAAGAGGTATGCGCATCGGTTTTCCTACTTTTTCTGCATTTTGTTCGTTTCTTCTCTGCGTAACCTTCTTGGCATATTCGTCGACATTCGTTTTTTTTTTCACTACGGTACACAATGTTCCGCTTCAGAAGCAGAAAGTCACAGACTCTCACCAGAAGCTTTACCAGAGAGTGATTTTATTTTTTTATCTTTTGTTGACTCTACCATGTGTGGAGAACTCACCTCGAGTGAAGTACATTATGGAAGATGCGTTATAGACTAATCCCTCCTTCTCGATCCTGCAAAGGCAAAGACCATGCAGTCGGTACACTCCAGAGGTTACTGATGTTTGCACATAAAATACCTCTTTCTAACGCGACCGCATTCCCCTGTGAGAATGATAAGGAGAGACACTTGCTATGTTGCGAGAGAAAATACTACAAGTGGCAATTACATTTGCAATGTAACAAAGGAAAACCTTAATCAACGAAAAATACTGCTTTTCTTCTCTTTTTCATTTTTTTTTTTCTAGCGTTTGTACCCAGTGAATTGTCCACTCTGGGGAACTTGAAACAAGCAATCAGGATAAAATATAAAATGTTGAATGCATTCGAGTTTGATATCAATTTCATTACTCAAATACTTACATGTGTATTCTCGGAGACAGTCAGCCTGAAGAACAACTGTCAGAGTCCACAGCCTCTTCTACACTTTCATCCAGAATATAACTGGTATTGCAATTTTCTAAAAGTGGTCTTTATTGCCACCCTACTATTGAAAATTTTTCTGGTGGACCACTAGAACCCGTCAGACATTTTTGATGGGTCATAGTGGACCACAAAGCTCGGCCTGATGGTGCGTGGTGGACCACTAAGCTCGGCATGATGACGTGTGATGGTGCACTAAGCTCGGCCTGATGGTGCCTGACGGTGTGTGGTAAGCTCGGCCTGGTGGTGCGTGGTGGACCACTACACTACTTCTGATGGCGTTAGGTTGACCATCAGACTACCATTGGTGTGCCTTTATATCCTTGGTGTGCAGACCTTGATATGCCTGCTGGACAACCGCATTCACCCTGATGATCCGTGGTGGTGCCTGTTGGGCCGCTACACAGTTGGTGTCATAGATTTCAAACGCGTGTTTCAAACTGAGCTTACAATGTGTTTTAATAATTAGTAAAAAAATAAAATCATGCAGAGCTGAATGTAAAGGAAAAAAAACGTAACGAATACCAATGTTAGTAACGTCATTAACATCCATTTATGGTAACATCGTACTAATTCTCCAAAATTAGTACGATGTTACTATAAATTGATGGTAAAGACGTTACTATAACATCATGTTATGTATCCCTTACGTTTTTGTCGTTTTTGTCTGGGACAAAGTCTAATTCCCCAAAATTAGAGACCGTCTGCGACACCAGTAACAGCAGTCTACCAACATTGTGCGTTTGCTTTCATGGCTTTCATGTTCTGGGCTGTTCTGCGTTGTGCTCTGGTACTTCTACTTTTGCGTGCGAAGATATTCGCGTATGTGAAATTTTTCGCTTAGAGAGCGTTTAGTTATACCGATCAGCCACATCAAGGATTTTGTCGCCCCAAGTGACATTACGGACTTCACCGGCAACGCCGACGTGCCGATACACGATGTTTTTTGGAGTGGTGATGACAAAACATGTGGCGGCTAACACGAGGCGGCCGTTATATACATTGCAGGTCAGGAAATCTGTATGAAGTGACCACCGCGAAGTTGAGCTTTTGTCATTCCGTACGTTGGAACTGTTTTGCTGCCACTCGCTACTGCTTTCGACCACGTTAAGTTGTAATTTGGTAACAAAGAGAAATGCCGTCAGGGCATGCCACCATCTGAAACTGTCTAGAATACCAGACGTGAAATCCACTACCGAAATCATAAATTGTGAATGCAAACTTACGGTCTAAAAGTGACGATGTTCAGAGCAGCGTATCACAAGGTACGTTGCCAGCTTCACGTAGTTTTGATGAAAATTTTAGTGAGTTAGTTAGTCTTAACAGAGCAGACGCGCTCGAACACGAAGGAGCGACCCCGGTTTCACCAACGCCGTTTAACATTGGAACCGAGATGAAGCATTGCTAAAACTTGCTGAATTCGTTTTTGCAAAACGTTACTTGGTGACTTGATAAACGTTTCAGTAACAATAACTGCCTTCAGTGATGCACGGTTAAGCGTTAAATTCAAGGAACCGTTGATCTCGATTCAAATGTGAATCGGCGTTGTTGGAACGGGGCCTATAGGACCCGGCGTCTGTTCTAGCGGTGCAAGAATTAGGCTGTGCTTATTCGGGATGCTGAACATTTCGATTTTTAACTGCTGTGGGATATCGGGTTACCCCGGCGAGCTGTATCCGCTAGTAGCACATTAGTGGCAATTGTGAAAAAATGCTGCACTGCTGGCAATGGCAAGTATGACACAATTAATGTAGTGGATGGCTAAATTACAGATACAGAACGTGAAGCCAGAAAGGGCGCAGAGAAAAAGCGTGTGAGGAAAACTTACCGGCCACCTTCTGCTGATCATGACCAAGAAAAAAAAAAGACTGGAGGTGCAATTATTATACACTGTGAATGTGTTATTTATATGTAGCGTGCCTGTAATTTGTCATGGGCTGTCAAGTGTTGCTACAGTGTACTGGTAGCTCCCTAGCGTCATTTTACTCCATAGATTTTTGCTATGTCCAGTGCGCAGTTGGATGTGCGGGACAATAATAAGCACAGACTGGCTTGTGTACTGTGCTGTATTGTTGTCAACATCGCATGCAACAAGACAACTCAGCTACTATTTGACGTGCTTCCAGGAATGAATTCCAACTCTACTTGAAAAATATTTTCAAAATAACATATTTTCAAACAAATTTAGTAGTCTTTAATGCATACTTTATAAACTTGTTTTCCTAGTATTTTACCCTATTCCCTTGTTGATTCAGTTGCTTAAATTTTATGCTTATTCTGAGTTCTGTCCGAGTCTGCGTGCAGTAGACACAGCAGCATTGCGACATGTAGCTGCATCTTGTTGCATGACTTGCATTAAATGGCTCCCTAATATGTATCATATGATATTGCGATGCCATTTACATGTCATTTCTAATGTTACATCTTATCTTATGCAGCAAAAGATGAAAAAGAGAAATAAAGCACGCCGGGACCAAGAGCTGGAGTTTTTAGAGGATCTGAGCTGTGACGACGATGATCTCACGGAAAAGAGGTTACTTGATGAGCGGGACAAGCACACTGAGAGACAAGACACTTAACAAGACGCTTCAGAAAGCACTTTGTGCTAAGATCCTAAATATTGGTAGGTTGCGCTGTGTAGCTAGCGGTACAGCGACTGTGCATTAGAGCTTATATTTACTGGAACACTTCCTTGTTTTAGATGGCAGTCAGCTGCATTGTCACTGCTTCAGTCCAGAACAAAGTATGTTGCTACATAATATGCTTTGTAACCACGCGTTACCAATGTTTTTGATTGCTCTGCATGTTTCACCCATCTATATTGGCTACGAAAAAGCAGTCTGGAACTAAACGGTATGCTTTCAGGTGTAAACCTCAGTCAGGAAACAGCACACCCAGGAGAGCTTAGGGAGTGATCATTCATCACAGCTTGTTTGCATCTACAGAAAGCTTACTTTGTAAACATCGTGTCTTTTGCTTGCAGTCTCAGCAGTTCACAGTGCATCCAACGTGAGCAGCAGATTTATTTTGGAAACCGCAGAAGACAACAGTAATGCAATGCAAGGTAGGTCCCCAGACAACCATCAACGTCCCCAGGACATCCAAGTTTGGTCATACCGTCCAGATCCATGATGGATGTCCACTGGACATCCCCTGGATGTCTTAAGATATTCATAAATATTCTGGATTCATTCAGTGCTGACGTTGAAATGATGTATATTATCGGACGTGTTGTGATACAGCCAATTAGGCTAACAGCTTGCAGAACAACGAATGTATGATGCACTCTGGTCGCAACTGATAACTACGTGCGTAAAATTACATAGCGCAACATTTTGATGCAGGATCTTATCAGCTGTATTTTGATTGGCAACCTGCGAGTAATATTACACCAGTTTCATTTACTCAACAGCTCCATAAAATAACGTGCATAGAATTGCGACAGTACCAACCGTAATGCGGGCTCGATTCCCTTGGATCAAAAAGCAAGAAACGTTGCCCGCCGTTCACTGCTGAGTGTCGTCTGCTGCATTAACTTGCACCGCCGCGCCTAGCCAGAAAGCGCCATGAGCATCGACAATGGCGCACGTCATCATCATCATCCGCTCGCCACTGTGACCGTTTACGTTCCGTTGTGCAGTTTTAAATTTCAAGGTGAGCCTATGAAATGTGCAGTGACGCCGAAAGTTAAGGGTAGAAGATATGTGTACATGAAGGAGCGTCGGGCTGCAGAAAAAAACTCTTTACGATTTCGGCTAACGCTCTGAGTACGCAATGCGATCAACACGAGTGTCGTGCTTCTTGATCCCAGGATCAAGATGAGGTGGATGAGGTCTTTAGTAAACATGTTGATTGAAAGTGATGAGAATTGTGAGTCCTCAGTAGTTCCTCCAATCATGCTGAACAGTTTGAAACAAAAAGTAGTCAACGTGATTTCCAAGACAGAAGAGAACCGAGCCCGGTTGTACATGGTTCGTTCACGAGCGATGTAATGAAGTAAGTAATGATGTAAGTGATGTAAAGCATACTGCTATCAGTGCCGTCATATCGAATGACATCGTTCATGCCCGTGAAATGTTGAACAAGGGAGGCATCCGCCTTTTTTGTACAACTTATAAATTTCATAATAGGTCCAAAAAAGGCAGCGCCTCAGATTTTCAACAAATCAGGGGCGAGAACCCTGTCATTCGGGATTGTGGTTGGCTGGGAGCAGGCTATCAGGTAAGATCGTTTTTAAGAACAAAAAAATCTTCATCAAAAGCTGCACAAGTGTGCCTAGAAGGAAATAAGACTACCAAGAGGTATCAAACACAAAATGAAACTTAACAGTGTCAACCCTGTGTTCTTTTCTACTGTGTTTTTTGTGAAATTTTGTATGTAGTGTATTGTTACGTATGCGACATCTTCTGAACTTGTGAACTTCTGTCACATTTACAGGGTGTAATTCTTTTAGTTTAACTTATGCCTACTGTTTGCTGTGTTCTACAGTTCGCGAAAAAAGTTAACGGAACACGCGAGCTGCATACTTTTTGTCTGGTGCGGCACCCGAGCGGTCTTCGGAAGTGGTAGAGTTCTTTGCTGAAAGAGGCGTGGATAAGTGTGCTGCTCGCAACTCGCTGCGGTAATTTCCGTATTGCTTCTCGTGAACGTGCCCACGAAACCCGTTGGATTTCACTGTAGTGCTCTCCAACACCACGTGAGTGAAATACTGTGTATTTAAGCTGTCATCTGGTCACGTCTGATATTTAATATAATCACAGCTATGTTCTGTAACGATTAATGTGTTTAGAAGATACGTAATGCTTCTTCGCTTTTTAATACGGGCAACACAGTATCATGTTTCCACAATGACTTATTCTTATGTCCCCAATAACACCCAGGAGCTACCAGTCTTCACAATCTTTCAGTGACGTGGTGTTGCAGAACACTGCAGTGGTTTCGAACTCACTTCGCAGGCACTATCGTGAGAAGCAATACCGAAACTACCGCAGTATGTAGCTTGCAGCACGCTCATGTACCCATCTCAAACAATGACCGCTCTCAAACTCACCCGCTTCCGTCTGCCGCTCGGGTGTCTTGGCGGAGAAAAAATGCGCAGCTCGCTTATTCCGTACACTTCTGTCGGGACCTGTACCGTTTTCCAAAAATTTTAAATGTTGTTGGTTAGTACGTACATACCGATAGCATTCGATATGCGACGGCCAAGACAGCTATGCAAGGTGTGCCGGAGACATTCTTTCACATGAAGTGTCGGCAGTGTGTAACTGTGATATACATATACCTTACTTCTTTGAGTCTGGGCATACAACTCCCTCTCCAGTCATAAGAAAGTAGCTGCAAGTATTGTTTGGCTAAAAGCACCAAGAGTGGCTGTGATAAATTATGTGTCGATATTAATAGTTACTGTCTGGTATATGTACAGAGGATGTTGCACGAGAGAGTGACCATCAATTATTATAAAAAAACTACGTGAGATAAAAATTGGAAACGTTCTGCATGTCACTTGTGAAGGTTTTTGCTCCCAAACAGTGGGTTTCTATGAGTGTGCCTCATTAATTAATCTAATTAGCACAATTGAACTCAAAAATTTGCAAGGAAAGGTAACCTTTTTGCATTAATTAGAAAGCCCGTGGCCACAACACACCATTTCAGTCACAAATACAGGATGTTTCACAACATTTCTACAAAAATGTGGCACCGAAAAACACCCAACAACCGCCGGAAAAACCTTTCCGTGACAAAATATTGAGTTCAATTATGGTATTAGCCTAATTTGTGAGGTACACTCATGCAAACCGCCTGTTTGGGTGGCAAAAAGCTTCATAAGTGTCGTGCAGAAGGTTTTCCATTTTTATCGCACGTAGATTTTTTAAAAATAACTAAGGGTGACTCTCTCGTGCAACACCCTATATATGATGGCAAGCGTTTCATAAATGTTGCTGCACTGTCCTTTTCTGTGTACCTTGCAAACTCCTGAATAAATTGTTTTTCAATAGATATTTAAACTCTCTGTCCATTTGTATTGTTACACATGCAAGCACCAGAAACTGTCAGGGAAAAGATTAACACGTGACATTATTTCCTTGTACGCTGCAGTAGATTATAGTACTTTCGGATGCTGCCTCTGCACGTATAGGTGCAGGAGCATTAATGAAATACGCGAAATATAGGTCCCGTATAGCGTAGGTGGCAACATCCTGGTTCAGTCCTCCAAATGTCATATATGACATCCTGTGGACAAACAGGGGACGTCCATGGATGCACCTTTGACCGTTCTGCAGATGTCCACAGGATGTCCTGAGGAGTTTTGTGGATGTCCTCAGGACATCTATATGTCCAGAGATGGATGTCCAGAGGATGTCCTAAAGAAGTACTTACTCTTTGCACCAGTAAATGTTGTATGAGTGAGTAAGAGGCTTAGAAAACAGTGCAGAGGTTGTACATGTGAGGTGTACATGTGAGGGATAAATTTGGCTGCACAAACTACCCGTAAACATGGCTCACAGGATGAATGCCATGTATGTTTATAGCTGCACCAGCTACGACAGTGACGTAGGTGTCCTAGCCTCCAATACCTCCATGAGGTCAGCTATAGTGGCTTCCTAAAATACAGATACATATTTCAGCTTTTTGTGGCAGAACTAGACCGTTCTCAGGTTGTTTTACGTTTAAGGTTCTTGTTTTGGCAATCTGCCAGTCCTGCTAGTAAATCAGGTTATTCTACCCTGCTTTGGTGTCCTATGCTAAATGAAATATGGCATGTTCTTTGTTTTGATCTAACAAAACCCACTTCATGAGAGAGCGAGAGCATGTTATATATTGAACCCCATCTGTATTGAAAAGATGAAAGAATGAAGTCACTGAAAGGGAAATCCAGCTGTAGGACTGTAAGATCAATTCCCATCATGTTCAACTGACGCCGCTTGCATCACTCTGCCGTGTGTGTGAGTGGATGTGGATTGTCCCTTCACCTAACGCAACCTTAGAGGTCACTGAGGAGGCGTATTAGCTTAGCTCATTTGGTAGAGCCCTGGGGGCTTAATCGTTTCACACGTTCAACTTAACGGCACGAGACAGCTGAACGAGTCGTTCAGGCTAACGAAACGAGCAACTTTATCGATGCTTTGCGTGGTCACAATCTCTGCTCCTCGTGAAGCTTCTTCTTTGTGGTTATTTTGCACGTTGCGAGTGCTCACGTGTTGTGATGTCATCGCATTGAGCGAAGAGCAGGCTGGCAGCGAGGCTGCATCTTCTCTGACCAATAGGACTGTTTCATTTGTTCCGATAGTATGGTGAGCTAGAAGGACTGGTGTGCTTACCGGCCTATGCAATGCATGGGAGCGCTTGGTCGCGGAAATGGCACCCGGTGACGTAAGATTGTTTACATGGATGCGCTGACGCTCGCTGCGCGCCTTGCGGAACGATTTTTGTGGTGCTCCGAGATGCTCTTCTGCTTCGAGTCACGTGCCTTCCCGTGAAACGCGGGACCTTGCACAGCGCTGACTAAGAAACCAAACAGCGTCGGTGGATGGCCTATCGCGGCGTCACGAGCCGCGAGCTCTCGCGCTGTTCAACTTCGTTTTCGTTTGCTTAAGCTGTCTGATGCTTTCTGCATGATGCTTGCAACATAACATTATGAATATACAAACACGTCATGGCAGCTTTCATTGCCTTGTAACACTCTCCATTCCTCATCTTAAAAATAAAGTTGTTGTTTCGATGCGTTTCGTTGGGTGTCTTAGAGTATAGTGGCGCAGGCAGCGCTGCTGCCACACGTGTAAGCTACACTTGTAATAATACCCCTTCTACAGGTGGGCAGGAAACAAAGGGTGCGAGTGTCACAAAATATTTGGCGGTTGTAAAGGGGGGGGGGATCCTGATTGTATGGTACGGGTACTTGGAGGACGCATTTGGAAATGTAAAGCACACAGTTCCGTGACTATATCGCTTAATTGTAACCTGGCTGCTTATTTTGCTTGCGTTCAAGGTCTGTATTCATACGAGGAACAGCATTCAGGCACAAGCATGACAGGATTCCGTCTCCTGGAAGGGGTCCACTACGGTATCACCGTGACCGGGACACCACGGTATAAGTACCGGAAGTCGGCATAGACGCATTGTGGATATTAAATTTTCACACATCTTTTTAGCACAGTTTTTGGAAACCTTCTGTGGTTCCTAACTCAGAGCACTTAAAATGAGCTGGTGTGGCTCGAACAACACAGCGTGCAGGTTTAGGGCCTCCCAGCCGTGTTTACGTCAAGCGAGGTTCGGATTCGTGTCCACTCCGAACAGTCCCGGGCCTTGAGTCGTTGCCCAGCCTTTTTGTTTGTTTTTGTGAGCAGTCCCCTTTCACATCGTGTCCGGCCGCGGACGAGCAGAGAAGTGGTATGAGTCCTTTGCCCAGCAACGGTCCGTCGATCGCTCGAAACGGAGAGAGCGATCAAGGTGTAGTGGCCCACCTCAGTTCTCGGCGGTTGGGTAAATCTGGTCCGGATCAGAAACGCAGAGGCGCGCCGACCAGTGCTTCAATAAAATACGGTTACCATATGTCCTACACTCCACAATGCATTTCATGTAAACAAATTACTGAGTGCGGCTACAATAGATGTAGCACAGCTACTTGTTGTGTTTGTGTAATAAGCCTCCTGACGTCTATTTGCCATACTATTCTCCCTGTTCTGGGTGTGCTGGTACAAAATCAACGTTTTGTTAGACAAGCACACAGGATGGAATGTCAAGAACTTCGGCGATAATGCACCCGCTGTTCACGTCCACATCACAACCGCATAAAATCACTTCCTCTCGCTAGCTATTCTTTTTCGAATGAGAGTCCATGCACGAAATAAAAGAAGTGAGTTTCGGAGACCAATCATTTGCATGGTGTAAACTGGATGTGTGCTGTCGAATGTGACACCTGTTGTGCACGAGTGCCCAATAACAAGAGTGGACGAACGTAGCTAAAGTTGGAGATGCCAATGACAAAAAAATAAAATATTTATGTAATGCCCTGCGTCACAGTGCCTTTCTTCTGCGGTTATTCTCCAGCTGTAACGTGGGAAGGTGCAGGCAGTGAGAAAGTATTATTCGTTCTCAAGATTCTAAGGAAAAAAAAAAGAAATAGTGATACATCATGAAACAACGCAGCAATTCAATCGTGGGTGGTTCATTCGCGCGCGCAGAAAGCTTTTCTTTATCAATAAGAAAGAAAAAGAAAGCAGCGACATTCGTCACAGGCCACAATACGTGATAACGCGGACAGATAAAGCGTTTTTCTAGAGACAAATGTAGAATATTTGAGTGTGCCGAATGGAAGAAAAGCTGACGAAGTGCTGAATTGCAGGTAGAGATGTGAAGTGTCCTAACAAGGTCTCGAGTACTGCAACTCACGTGAATCTCTCTCCAAATTTAGGGACTCTTTACTGTACCTATGTTACTGATATTTCTTGTTATACTTGAAGTACTTTCTTTTTTATGAACTTTCCGTTCGCTGTAGATTTTTGGCGCTAAAGTGTCAAGCAAGTACACTGCACAATCGTCGTTCAAAACATCCTGGCTCTTCCCATGACAGAAGTGATCTTACATGAGTAATACTTAATCTGGTCACCACAGTCTGCAGTTCGAGCTAACTCATGGTTCATGCTAGTCCTTATGTAATGTTGCGTGACGCTTTCAGTGCCATTTGGATGCTCTCACTTGAGAAAAAGTTTGGCCGATGGACGTCTTAGTTTGTTCAAGTGCCCTTGGCAGTTGGCACCCAGGTTGCTGGTGTGAATGCCATCGCGCAACTGTGATAATTACTGTAGGATGTCATTTTCGATGCACAGCCATATACTGTACGCAGCTCTAGTTTTCTGTAACAAGCACTTTTGTCCAGTTCGTGTACGGTACCGGTAGAGCGAACGATCTTCTGGAAAAGCAATCATCATCCCATGTATGTGTGTGCACGATGTGCATGCGGTTGCAACTAGCGTGCAATTACCTCCACAAGTAACTAAAAATCACGTCAGTTATCTTTGGAATATGTGTGCCACTTGGAATTCAACCTCATCCTACGATGTTCACAATGATTACCTCGTGTAGAATCAGGGCCGGCGATAGGTGGGCGGGGGGTGGGTGGGGGGAGAGTAAGGCGACCGCCTTAAGTCCCGAGCTTGCATAGACCCCGCGCACGAAGCCTTCAACAAGTGATAACTTATTTTTTGTAATATCAAGTATGCACTTAATCGTGTAAAACAGGCCCCGCAATGTGCCTTTGCCCCAGGCCCCGCACACCCCTAGCACTGGCCCTGTGTAGAATTTACTAATTGTCGTACTCATCCTCGCAATCCCTTTTCAAGGAGTCTCATTGATGCTCCTTTTACTTTTTTGACGCGATGTATTGCATCATTTCGGGAATGTTGATGGTATCTGACAAGATTGGAGTCACCAAATAAGGCAAGATCACCGGCGGTTGTTACTAGGTCGTATCGATTCAGTGTTACGCCTTCCCCCGATGGTTTCGCGATAAAACTGTATCCACATATTTGTCTTTGAAGCCGGTCAACCACGCAATGCAACGATCAAGCAGCGTTCCGTTTACATTTCTACAGTTCCTTTGTTCCTACCGTTCTACAGTTTCTACCACCTATCTTCTCTGTGCCACGTTCCTTATTCACAAAGGCATTATTAAATGAGTATTTTCTGTAATTTTTTTCTCAACTCAGCCACCTTCTGTTCATAGAAACGTAAATTTCTGATGCTTCTTCACTTTCTGTAATTGGGTGACACGAGTTGGTTTAAGTATTAGTTCCTCGACAATTTTAAACACTCTGAATGTATTAACATGTATCGCTATGTTTTCGAAAATAGAAAATAGCTGGTCTCAACGGGAACGACATCAGTTGATTTCCAGAACATATACTATATTAAATCTCAGTGTGTCTCTATGTGCGAAACTTATTCACACCAAAGAATTCCAAGGATACCTTAACGTTTCGCACACAAGCTGCATTCACTCGCTACAAGCAGCGTGGAACGGGGTGTATAATGAAATTCAAATGTAACCAGGTATCTCAAAATATTGTAGCGAAAATTTCGCCACCTTCTTGCAATGTGCCAAAACGGGAGAATCATCGACTGACATTTTCTTCCTGAACATTAAGGCGCTACCTCTAGCATACATTAAAAACGAAAACATCACTGCCCATTCCTAGTCGGAACCCTGCACCGATTTCAAGCACGCCCCGTTGTCAGCAGTTTATCAAGTTCATCGAGTTTATCAGCGTGACACACCAGCACGCGCACATCTTTCTTTGCGTACTGCTTCAATTTCGCCTATCGCAGGTACTCTGGGGTTCTCCGCGTTGCTCTTTGCAGATAGGGCCACGTGACCACGAGGGCGCGCGCAGCGAGAGCGAGCCGAGCCCTTCGTAGCCACCTGTCGGCATGTTCTCAGGATCTTGAGGTTTTGTGTGTGCTTGTGATTTCTCGGTGTTCCAGCCTCAGAACGTCAATTCCCACTGTCATGATCTGTATTGCTTCTTTCCAGGTGAAGCAGCCAACAAGGAACAGTCTGCTGCTGGCAACCCCAACCATAGTGGCTCTGAGAATGACCATGCACCCGCGCAACAATCACCTCTAGTCACCAATCTAGTGACCCATAACAAGGTATGTCCAGTTCATTGCGTCACAACATTGTGTCTCGTGCTTGTGATGCGTTGACTGCTTAAAGCAAGCAGCAAAAAATCTGCACATTTCTGAAGTCACAACAGCAACGCACGTTTCATGCATAGGATACGTAGTGCCGAGACTAGTGTTGGTTTCACCTCACATTGCAAGACCATAAGTCGTACATCGACACCGCGAGGGTAATTGTGATAACAAAACTTAGAAGTGCATACAACGGGTACATGTATAACAATTATTTCATTTATACAGAAGGGATGTACCAGACATAACTGAATACTGTACTGCATGATATTACTACCTAGCACAATTGATTTGGTAGAGTGTGTGTTGGCATTATTTTTTTTTTCATATTTTCAGGATCGTCATCTGATCACTGCAGCGGAGATGAGATCATGGTAATTCATTGCTCGTTTTTTTTCTCTTAACGTGCTAGTCTGATAGGCTGAGTACTCATGTAATTATAAAGCTTTAGATCTACGGTCATGTGTGTACAGAATATGAGGAGTTGTACAGCATCATATGGTCATTAAAGCAGTACAGGCGGCCATGCAAAATATTTTCAATTTAGAATATCTGATGCAAGTATGTGAGTAAATCTGCCGACTAACACATAAGGCTTTGATATATGCAAGTGCTTTCAGAAAACGAAACACTAGACAAGCACTCTTGGGTGCGTTCACACTTGACTTGCTCTGCGAGACGTAACGATGAGTTGAAGGACGCTGTGTACATGAGCCGTCACAGCATAATGTCTGCGTGTTAATTGTTCACTGGCCAGTCGTACAGCCAAGATCAGCGCGTCTTTCTCTTGGGGGTGTCACTCGTGGGGAAACAACTTCAGACGTGATCCCGGGCCAGAACATGACGTCCCGCGCTCTCTCCTTCATCTTTTCTTCTCCGCAGTGTGAAGCATGTAACAGCTTTAGTGTTATTTGCCGCATTGCCTTTGGGATGATTAGTCTGTTGGAACGAAACAGCAGACCATCCAGCGCGTGAATTTCTTCCTTGTAGGTCCAGTACTGACCCACCTCGTTGTCAACTTCGTTTTTATTGTTAGGCCATGCTGTTTCCGCGTAGTTTCGGAGCTTCTGCAGCTGGCTGTCACGTTGTGTCGCTAGCAATATTTCCACTATTTTTTCGTCGGAAACATCGACGTATTGAAGTACGTTTACATAGAAGTGCTCCTCTTCTCTCAGGCATTCCTGCTTCGGAAAGCGTGATAAAGTATCTGCAATGAACATTTCCTTTCCAGGTTTGTATACAACGTTAATCGGGTATTTTTGAAGTGCGAGCCTCATTCTTTGTAGACGAAGTGGACATACGTGAAGAGACTTCTTGAAAATTGCTTCCAACGGCTTGTGGTCGGACTCCACCTTTACGCTAGGTTGTCCGAAGATGTATTCGTGGAACTTCTCACAGCCGTGTGCAATCTCCTTTTCAATTTGTGCATATCTTTGTTGAGTCTCCGTAAGGGAACGGGACGAGTACGCAACGGGATGCCCTTCTTGTGTTAAGACAGCTCCAACTCCATCCTGGCTGGCGTCGACTGAGAGCGTCACAGGCTTGTCTGCTAGAAAGTATGCTAAAACCGGTACCTTCGTTAACGCTTTGCGTAGCGCTTTGAAGCTGTCTTTGTGTCTGGTCGACCATTCCCAAATTGTATCTGTTTTGAGCAGTTCACGTAGCTGTGCCTACACCTGTGATGCATTGGGGATGAAACTTGACACGAAGTTGATCATGCCCAGGAAGGTACGAAGTTCCTTGACATTTGTTGGCTCAGTAACGGCGAGAACATCCTCGACTCGCCTTGGATCCACAGCAAGTCCTTCTGACGTGATGATTTGTCCCAAGTACCGTACTTGCTGTTGAAGGAAACAACATTTTTCCTTATGTTTAGTTTGAGGTTTACATTACTGCATCGCTCCAGCAGCCTCATAAGGCGTTGATCATGCTCAGCCTTCGTCCTTCCCCAGAGAAGGATGTCGTCCATTACGACGTCGACACCGTCGAGATCCTGTAGGACCCTGTGCATAGCTCGCTGGAAGACTTCAGGAGCTGTTGAAATCCCAAACGGCATCCTTAGGAAACGGTATCGCCCAAGTGGTGTGCTCATAGTACAGATGTATGAGGAGTCCTTGTCGAGATGAATTTGCCAAAAGCCAGACGATGCGTCAAGTGTCGAAAAGTACTTTGCCTTTCCCAGAAGCGGCGCGATATCTTCGAGTGTCGCCATGGGGTAATGTTCTCGAAGGAGCGCTTTGTTGAGACCTGCGGGATCAAGACAGATCCTGACCTTTCTTGACCACGACCACCATGTTGCTCGCCCACTCGGTAGGTTCCGTCACCTTGGCGATTACCTCGTCGGCTTCCACGTGGTCGAGTTCGCGCTTTACTTTCTCTTTCAATGCAACGGCAATCCGCCTTGCTGGTTTTACAACTCCTTTTGCATGGGGTGTTAACTTCATGTGGTACTGTACCCTTTTCAGCTTTCCAAGACCTTCAAAGACGTCGCGATAAGGTAGTGCTGGTCCGTACAAGTGATGTTCGTCGCTTGTTTTTGTAGCAACTGCCGAAAGCACTGTGCGCTGGATGAGGCCTAGTTCTTCCGACGCTTTCCCACTCAGGGTAAGCGGTACCTCTTGTGGTACGACGAAGAACTCCACCTTTCTGCTTTGTCCGTTACATGATGCTTGCAGAGGAATCCTGCCTGCGGCCTTCTGCTTGAAACCAAAGAAAGTGTTCAAAGTAACGTTGCATTTTGAAGTCTTCTTGTTGGTGACTTTTCTCAACTGACCGGCTGAGATTACGGAACAGTTCGCAGCAGTGTATACTCTGCAGTTTAGCATGAGGTCCTCGATCGTAACCTCAGCAGACCAGAGCTCGCTCGATACGACGTTATCTACGGACAGCATTTGCAAGAAGTAAGTGTCTTCTTTACGTTCCACTTCAAGGACTTGTTTTGCCTTCGGCTTCCTTCTATATTTCTTTCGTTATCCTTTGCTTCTACATACATTGGCGAAGTGGTTAAAGGACAACGGAAGCGAAATTTGTCCATTGCAAAAAAAAGGTCCGATCAAGGTGTAAATATTACGTAGAATTATGGTGCCACTAGTATTTTGCGAGTACGCTGTACGGATGGACATATTTTTGACGATTAAGAGCGCGCTGTGCCGCCCACCCGACACGATCGCCCATGGAGCACGCCCTCTGCCGCAAAGCATTGCGGGAAGATCTGTGGAGGGCGTGACGTCAGATATTCCTCGAGCTCCATGTGCGGCTGGCCAGTGAACGTGATAAACACAGCAAATTCCGAATAACGCCTGAAGATGTTCGATTCGGAGATCTCGTGGAAGTCTGAAGGCGATATATCCTATGAGAGATGGGTTCATACATGCTTCTTCGTCTCCGTTCTTTCCGCATAGCAGGAATCGGACGTACGCCGAAACGCCAAGTGGAGGTAAAGGTTTGTGCCTTCCGTTTTTGGGAACATACAGATGTGGCCGTTCGTTCTTTCTGCCTGATGTACTTCGTTGACAAGCCAAGGCTAATGAGCACCTCTAGATTTGTTTCGAGCCATTCGTCAACAATATGTCTTATCACTACTTCTCTTGTTTCACCTGTCTGCAAGTAGGCATAGACGGATTAGCGGCGAGAATAAGATTCCTGTCTTCCCATCTCTCGATTGCCCGTCGAGCGCCAATGGCCAATACGGCCACGGAAACAACCACAGACTGGTAGAGCGTGTTTGTTCTGAAACATATCCTGGCCGAACGCAAGGTAAGACAGGCAGCAATGTAAGCAGCAAGACTCTCACCCCTAGAGAGAATGAGATCACCTTCCTTCGAATGGATTTTGGGGGCCAGCCTCGGTAGTGTTATCTTTGTAATAAACGTCAGTGGATGTTTGACGCTTATTTTTGTGCTGTCTATCCGTGGGTCGTTCGTGCAAGGAACACTATGTCCTCGCATTGTTGAAATGAAGTCGTCAACATGCTGTAGTACAGCCAGGAAAGACTTCACAAGCATGTACAATTTTTCTTGTCGCGAAAATCAACCTCCGATCGTAAAACAAACGTGAAATCGAAGTCAGGAACTTCAACAGGAGAGACACCGTGCGTCACTTCCGTGGTCTGCTACGGCGGCGCGGCGACGCTCACAAGGGGCTCAGAGTGCCCCGCGGCCGAATTTTATGTCGCGATTGTGGCGGCATTTCAACCAATACGTAAATCTAAGTCGAATTCCGGGTTGTTTTGGTAAACATCGCAATATGAAGCAAACAGCTTTGCAGCTTATTTTCGCTTCCGTCGTCCTTTAAGTTTACCGCAACTCTTGCTTTCTTTACCTTGCGCAGGAGATGCATCTTTATCGTGCATATATCCACACTTCCAACAAGTTCTCGTTCGCCTCGTGATGGCGTGAACGTCCTTCACTTCTGTTACATCATCGAGAGCCAGCAGATGAACCATCCAAAGGTTTATTCCAAACCAGAGAGCCCGAAGAAAACCATCCGCTCCCAACGGAAGCTTACAGCAAGAATGCGAACACAACAGGACGCGCAGCGCGTGAACAGTTCCGCAACTTTGTCGTCGTCACTATATTACACTTTTCCCCCCCTTAGTCTGAAACTGAATGTCCGAAACGCACAGGTTTCTTGAGTGGTCTACCACGAGATGACGTAGGCCCCGATATGATGTCCCTAGGTGCTGCCGGTAGTGGAGCGTCGTCGTGAGGCGGGTGCTCCGCCGCTGTGGAAAGCCATTGAGGAATATGTCTCGAACGAGCTTGGGAAGTGACGGGGACCACGTCTGTGGGGCAAGGCGAGTCGTTTGGCGGCACCGGTAGCCTTGCAGCTGGCGAATTTATGTCACCAGTGGGGAACCGGAAGCTAGACGTGAGACGTGGTGTGCTGTCAACCGGCGAAGAGGACCTGCGCATGTGATCCACATGCCGACGAAGCAGTCGTCCATCCTGTGTGAGGTCCTCGTAGGAACGTTTGCCGACCTTCCTGCAGACCTTCACTTGACACCACTTTCCATTATTGGTGAGTCCTGAACCACGCGGTCTGGCCGACCTTGAAGTGGTCGTCAAGCTGGGCTTGGGTGTCGGGGGGCGAGTCCTCGTAATGCGGGTGAATTGCGTCCAGGGCAGTCCTCAATTCCCTTCCAAACATTTGTTTGGCTGGCGTCTCCTTGGTTACCGCATGCGCTGTCGTGTGCTGGTTCAGGAGGAATCTCGACAGACGACACTGAATACTTCCTTGGGTGTGTTTCTTCAGGGCCCGCTTTAGCTCCTGAACCATCCTCTCCGCCTGGCCGTTTGTAGCGGGATGATAAGGGGCGCTGGTTACGTGGCGGATACCATTGCGGCTGAAGAACGACTTCATCTCGCTGGAAACGAAGGCGGTACCATTATCGCTGACCACGAGTTGCGGAAGTCCGAAAGTGGCAAAGATGGCGCGTAGCGCGTCGATGAGGGTGGAGCTTGTTGCGGTGGACACGGGTCGCACCTCGAGCCACTTCGTGACGGCGTCAACTACAACAAGGTAGGATTGGCCGTGAATCGGTCCAGCGAGATCCATGTGGAGGACAGACCAAGCGACACGAGGACGAGACCACGGTGGTGGTGGTTGTCTTGGCAGAGACTTGGCATAGCGCTGACACGTGTGGCAGCTGCTTACGGCGTTCTCGATGGCGGTGTCGAGTTGTGGCCACCAGAAATAACTTCTTGCAGCGTGCTTCATGGCTGTCATTCCTCTGTGGCCAGCGTGGAGCAGGGTGAGAGCTTGCGACTGTAGCGCTGGGGGAATAACCACTCGCGAACCCCAAAGTAAGCAACCTTTGTGGGTAGAAAGTTCGTTCCTTCTTACGTTGAAGGGCAGAAAATCTTTCCCGGTCCAATCTGAGACGTAACCCGACTGTACACCTTGATACACTCTTGAGAGGGTTGTATCCTGTGCAGTTGACTGCGCAATAGCCGAAGTCATGAGAGGGGGAATGGAAACTGCCTCGATCATGAGCACATCTCCAGGTCCCGCCGGTTCATCCTCTTCTAGAGGTAGAGGCAGTCTGCTGAGGGCGTCGGCGTTTTGATGGCGTTTTCCCGGCCTGTAATGTAGTTTATAGCTGTACGCCCGAGCAACAGGCACCATCTTGTCATACGTGGAGATAAAACTGCAGGAATCGGGCGGTCCGCGCCCATGATGCCCAGTAGGGGTTTGTGGTCGCTGTAGATGATTACTTCTCTCCCTGCGATATACTGGTGGAAGTGTGTCACTGCAAACACGATGGCTAAGCCCTCTTTATCCAACTGTGCATAGTTGCGCTCAGCTTTCCCCAGTGTGCGCGAAGCGAATGCAATTGGAGCTTCGTTTCCTTGATCGTCAGGCTGTGCCAGGACTGCGCCGAGTCCGTACGGCGAGCCGTCACGGGACAGGACAAGGGGTTTCTTCTCGTCATAGTGCTGGAGGACAGGAGCGGACAGCAACCTTCCTTTCAGCTCGTCGAATGCCCTCCGATGTTTTTCTTCCCAACGCCAAGGGGCTTCCGCATCCAAAAGCCTCTGCAGACTCTCTGCAATCGTAGCTCGGTCTTTGATGTATTTACAGTAGAATGCCAGCAGGCCCAGGAAGGACTGCAGCTGCGCTTTGTTTGTGGGTGGTGGAGCATCGGCGATAGCCTGTATTTTGCTGTGAGAAGGTCGAACGCCTTCTGTGTTGACGATGTGTCCCAAAAACTCAAGCTCTTGCACGCCAAAGATGCATTTCCCCCGTTTTGCTTTTAGCCCAGCTTGCCTGAGCCTCTGTAGTACGGCTGTGAGACGTCCGCCGTGTTCTTCCATGGTTGCGGCGAAAATCAAAATATCATCAAGATAGACGACCACGCCGTCAAGCCCCATGAGGAGTCGATCCATGAATTGCTGAAAAACCAGCGGGGAGACGGAAACTCCGAACGGTAGACGTTTCACCTTGAACAATCCCTTGAGTGTAGTGATTGTTAGTGCTTCCGCCGTGGCGTCGTCTACACGAAGCTGTTGATATGCTTGAGTCAGGTCCGCTCTTGAAAAAACTTTCCTCCTCGTAACGTTGACAGAAGGTGGTCTATCGTTGGCAGCGGGTACGACGCAAATTCCACGCTTGCGTTTACTGTCGTTCGGTAATCCCCGCAAATCCGGAGAGTATTATCCTTTTTTCTAACGATCACAATTGGCGTAGCCCATCTTGAAGCTTGCACAGGTTCCAAGATACCTTGTGTTTCGAGCTTCTCGAGTTCCTTAAACACCGCGTCCCGGAGTGCAAAAGGTACAGGCCGAGCTTTCAAGAACTTTGGTGAAGCCTCCTGTTTCTTGGTGATGTGCACTGGAGTGCCACTGTGTCCGTTGAAAGCCGGATCGAAGACGTCCGAATACTGTGCCAGTACAGTATCGACTGTCTCGGCCATGCGCATCTGGTTGACCTTGACGGAGATTCCGAGGTACTGGAACCAGTCGCGCCCTAAGAGAGATGAGCCAGCTCCCTTCACTACTCGTAGGGGTAGAACATGCGTGCTGTCGTCCAGCTGAACGGTAACCGAGATCTTCCCCAGAAGTGTCAACGGTTGGCCCGACCAAGTTGACAAAGTTGTTGGTTCTGGCTGAAGCTTTGGACGTCGAGTACGCCATAAGTTCCTGTATGTGTCGTCGCCAATAATCGAAAAAGCGGCGCCTGAGTCTACCTCCATTACGTGTGGTACGTCATTGAGCCTCAAAGCCATGGTTATCTTCGGAGCTACTTCGGAGCGTACGTTATGCAGCGTGTAGACTGACGGTACTGTAACGTCTTCGTGCTCTGGCTGCAACTGATTTGTTGTCCGATCCTTCATCTGTGACTTCTTGGACCTACAGGCCTTTTCGATGTGCCCTTTCTTTTTGCAGAAGTGGCAAACGGCGTCCCTGAATCGACAACCCGATGGATCATGCTGTCCCTCGCAGCGAAAACATGGCTGAGAATGTTGCCGATCCTTCTTCCGCTTCTTAGTGGGAACCTTCTTGGCCATTGCGTTAATTTGCTGAGAGTCCCCCATTCCTTTGATTTGGGCCTGCTGGTTTAAAGCGGATTCCGCAGCCAAGGCTAGGTCCAGAGCGCGTTCGAAGGTAATGTTCCGTTCTGTGAGTAGACGCTGTTGAAGCGCTGGGTCTCGAACTCCGCAAATCAGCCTGTCTCTCAACATTACGTTGAGCGGTAGCGGCGTGTCCAAAGCTGGAACGGGGTCGGCCGGCCGGGCTACTGCATCGCCTGACTCTGCAGGGGTTTGCAAAGGCCTCGCTGCTGGTGTTCCGAAGTTGCATTCCTTCGCAATACTTCGAAGCTCCGTCACGTACTGTGAAATAGATTCCGAGGGAAGTTGATCCTGTTTGTGGAACTTGCAGCGTCCCAGAAGTTCGGTAGGCTTAGGGTCGAAGTGTCCACTCAGAATTTCCACAAGTTCGGCATAATCCACTTCGGCTGGAAGTCGAGGGTGGACAAGAGCTCGTATGGTCTGATATGTCCGCTCACCACATTGGCTTAGAAGAAACGCCCGTTTCTTCGTGGGTTGGGTGATTTCATTGGCTTCGAAGTAGAATGCCACGCGTTCGATCCATGACGACCAGTCAGCACCTTCGCTGAATTCGTGTAGCCGCAGAGACATCGTGGAGAATGGAGCCTGCCGTGGGTTGGATTTCTCGTCGCCAGTGTTACATCATCGAGAGCCAGCAGATGAACCATCCAAAGGTTTATTCCAAACCAGAGAGCCCGAAGAAAACCATCCGCTCCCAACGGAAGCTTACAGCAAGAATGCGAACACAACAGGACGCGCAGCGCATGAACAGTTCCGCAACTTTGTCGTCGTCACTATATTACAACTTCATCTTTTTCCTTCTGGATATCGTCAAACTGCTGCTTGCTGAGCTCTCTCATCCGACATATGTTTCTATAACCTTCTAACATGACGAAGTTTCCGAGATCAGCCTTTGCTGAAGTTTCTTGTCGCGAACTCCAAGGATTATGCGGCTTCGCAGCATGCGTTTTTCCAAGGTCCCGAACTCGCAGCTAGCCGCGAGTATCCGAAGCTCTGTCAGCCGGTCGTCAAATCGCTCCCCTTCTTTCTGGTTTCGCGATCCGAACAGAAATTCCTGGGACGTTAAATCGAACGTCGGTTTGCAGTGCTCTTCCAGTTTCTGGATAAGCTTGTCGACATCGTCACGGTCCACTTTGGTTTCAAACTGTAGCGTACTGCATATCTTCCTTCCTTCTTCACCCAGTGTAACCAAGAAGGTCGCGGCCTGAACTTCCTTTGGCTGCGCCTTTAGATTTGTCGTTGTAGAGAAGAGTATTCGCCTTTCCACAACTTCAACGCTTTCCAAAGATCGCCGGTAACATCGAGTGGCTTGGATGGAAGCAGGATACTTGTCATCTGTGCTGCTACCACCGTTGAAGTCATCGGCGTACTAGTCTTTTCCATTGCGAACTAGCTAGGGCTAATCCTTTCGCTTCGAACGCTGGCCAAGTCATCGACGCAACACCGTTGCCACCATGTCACTCGTGGGGCAACAATTTCAGGCGTGATCCTGGGCCAGAACATGAATTCCGCGCTGTCTCCTTCATCTTTTCTTCTCCACAGTGTGAAGCATGTAACAGCTTTAGTGTGACTTGCCGCATTGCCTTTGGGATGATTAGTCTGTTGGAACGAAACAGCAGACCATCCTGCGCGTGAATGTCTTCCTTGTAGGTAGGCATTTTGTACTTTGTAATCAGTAAAGCTGTTCATTTGGGGGTGGGGTATTCTGGATTGAATGCGTGACTGTGCTCATTCATTTCCTGTCCGAGGTTCCCTGGGGGCAGTGCTTCAGAACAGTGAACAGCTGACACTAGCAAACATTTCTGTCAGTCAGTGCTGACAATATGACGCAAGTTCATGATCAGAGGGTAGTACTGCTCTCTAGCACTATTGTGTATGATTACTTTTTCCAGAGTGTTGCTGTGCAATTTAAATTCCATTTTCGTGATAATTATGACTGGATTGAATTAGTTCTCATAGTATATTTTGCAGCCCTGCTAAGCTTGAAAATTTTAGTTTAGCAGCCGTGCAGCTCAAAAAAAAGTTATGTCGATCCATCGTGCGTCCAAAGTTTTTTAGTTTTAGCATATGTCACCAATGCTTTTTTATTTGCCTACAGGTTGACCTTGGAAATGGAGTTCAAGTCACACAGAAGAAACTTGACTACCTGTGGCAGCACGAGGAAGGGTCACGCTTCCTCAAGGAACTCGCAGTAGCAGTTTGGGGGACGTCCGTTCTGGCAAGGAAAACATTCACCGGAGAGCCGTCACACAACTCTCAGTCGAGAGGCAAAACTGAAGTGTTTCCCGCATTAACGCCTGAAAAAGTGGAGGCTGTGGGCCGTAAGTGTTTTTTTTTTCTGTGTCTCATACAAAGCCCAGTCTCGTTAGCAAAAGTTCTCATTTTGGCTCGCCATTTAGTATTTGTGACAACATTTCAAAATGTAATACTAAAATGACACATTCGTGTAACTTCTCAGCTGGCAAAATTAGAAGACAGGCTCTGTGCTTCAAGTAATGTACCAGGTAACGATGGCCTCTGCTAAACTCAGCACAGACTTTGAACACAGGCCAATGTGGGTGGCTTAGAGAGTATAAATACAATATCGAAAGCAAACAGGTTATATATTGCTGGGTCTCGCTGCAGCGATTGTTGCACTATCCTTAGTTATTGCATCAGCATAAAGAATTAGACAATACGGTCTTCAACCAGAAACATTGCAAAGTTATTTGGAGCGACCAAATACGGAAACCCGGTTTAACGTGTGAGCAAAAGTGAGCTGCATGAAAGGTGTTTCAAACATATTCCTTAAACACTCCGTTGTGCTGCACAGGACAACAAATAAGTGATGTGTATGTTTGTCTCTGCCCACCCTGTGTTTCAAAATTTGTTTGTGCTTAGACATATATCATGCACACCAACAAGCTGCACCTTATGCTTTGTGCTTACAACTATCACTTCTGGTAGTGCAGTCCAAACTATCAAATTGCAGTTTTACTTGAAATCTTGTCATTCAAGTTCTAACATCATTTGTTACGCTCCAGAATTTCGTAGCGGTAAAGTACTGGCTTCTCCTCAGGAAGAAGTTCCTGAAATCCTGCACATTGTGTAGCTTTCTTCATAGTTTCAAAGATATTTTTGAAATGGGATTATTTTGGGGTATATTTAATTTACACTGTATATTGATGTTTTCACTCCCCCACTATGTTCACTGAGAGTTGACCTGCATATTTTCCTCTTTGCAGAGACCTACAGGAGGTATTTGACTGAAAAAAAAAAACATCTTCCGGCAGAAGAGCAGAGGAAGAAGAGTGCTGCAATGCACAAGTACATGAGTGAAAAAATTTGTGACCTGCGGCGCAGGCGAAAGGACGTTTAATTATTTTTCAGACTACGCAGTCTAGTTGTTTTATGCGCACTAAAAAACATACCTTCACTGTGCAGCACGCAGTGTGCCAGTCATTGCCACGGATGCTAGGGCTACCACTTCTGATTTGAAGAGAGAGGGGGGCGTATGCCGTTTTCTGTCGATTTTGATGTATCGGGATCGACATTGATAGGCGTGCGCTACTCTCTATCGTCAAATCTGAAAAAAATACCCTCTCATTCGTGGCAATGGTTAGTGCAACAGCCTGCTTTGCAGTGAGGTTCTGTTTTCCAAGTGCATACCTGGGAAAAAACGTCTAGTATCCTTCTCATTCCAAGCTCAGTGAAAACGGTACTAATTTTTGTGCCTGAGAAATTTTTGCCCCAAGAAAGGGTCTTTTTTCCTTTTGTCAGGACAGTAAAAAGGACTGCCGCGCACACAACGCACAAGTGTAAAAACTGGGACTGGTGTACCCAAAGTGGGAAGTAAGTGGGAGGACGATAATTAGGATGCTTGAAGTTTCGAGTGGACGCTCTTCTTCAGCAAAAGGGGAAACAGAAATCTAGTGTCGGAGGATGTTCAACAGACTGCCGCGCCTGCGAGTGGGCTCAAGCACATATCAGAAGCCCACTAGCGGGTTGGGCAGCGTCTTGTGCATCCTCCGTCTCCAGCTTTCTGTTTCCCCTAATTATCGTCCTCCCACTTACTTACCCCTTTCTGTACAGTAGTCCCGGTTTTTACTTCTTTTTGTTTGTATAGCGTCATATACCTTGTTGTGCAATTTTTTCCACAGCTGAAAAGATGTGTTGTCACCTTACGCTCATTGTGAACACGGCCAGTCAGAAACAGGCCTAGTCAGTTCTGATGACTCTAAAAACATACCTTCACTGTACAGTGAGCTGTGTGCTAAATATTGTCATGGGTGCTAGGATTACCACCTCTGATTGAAAGAGAGAGGGGGTGTACGCCTTTTTCTGTAAATTTTTCTCTATCGAGATTGACACAGATAGGCGTACATTGTAGTCTGTCGTTGAATTGTAAGTAGTGGCCTATCATTCGTGGTAGTGGTTGGCCTACTATGCAGTGAAGTTGTGTTTTTCAAGTGCGGACCTCAGAAAAGTGCAATTTCCTACACATTGTAAGAGTTTCTCAGAGGAATAGCACTCACTTTTGTAAAGTTATGATATATCACAGACAGTTGTGACGCAAAAAAAGCATTTTCACTTGTACTGACACACCATTTTCTACAATTTTCTGTATGGGTGAAAAGAGGTCTTGTCGCTTTACGCTGTCGTGACCAAGTCTAGTCACTTCTATGCATTCCGCTAAAAACATGCCTTCATTGTACAGCATGATGTGTGTCAGGCACTGCCACAGATGCTCAGATTTGCACTTCCGATTTGAAGAAAGAGGTGTGCATGGCTTTTCCTGTCAAAACTGCATCATTTGTGGCAGTAGTTGTTGCACAGCCTGCTATGCTATGAAGTTCTGTTTTTAACTTTTGTGTACCTGATATACACCACATGCAGACAGTTTTGACCCAAGAAATGATATTTTTCCTTGTATTGACCCTTGTATCGCTTTCTACATTGATATGATTTGTACCATTATAGGTCCAGCTTTCAAGGCAGCGTTTGTGTGCTTACGTGTGGGGTAGCATGGATGCTAGCCAGGCCTCGTGAGTCGTCGGCCATCCATGAGGGCTGGTGCACATTCAGCCATCAGCTATCAGGGCTGATGCAGCCACCAGGCCTGATGCCGCCACCAGCCACCAGGCCTGATGCCGCCACCCGCCATCAGGGTTGATACACCATCAGGGTCAAAAAACCTACCAGACATCAGATTTGATGGTCCATCAGGGGAATTTTCAATAGGGGTGCGCTGGTAGTGTGGTGATCTTATAGTGTTATATGAGACTACGGCCTATCGGCTGCTACGATGGTTGAACACAAAACTAACGGCGAATGAGATATGCAATAGGCTACTTCTTCCTGCTATTAAGCTATCTAATTGAAACATACAACCAGTCACATAGTTCCGCACATCCTCTATTGTGTTTCGCCTTTTATCTTTCACTATATCTGAATACACTAACCTAACTCTGAATACGCTGAATTTGCCACTTGCAACGAAGGAAACACGTATTTTGAGCGTTGTTTGCTAAAAATATCAAACGACACAGGCCGTGCGCCACTTATATAGGGGTCAAAAACACGCGTGATACGCTTAAGCGTAGGAATATTTTGCTCTTCGAGTCATGTACCGAATATTGCGCCCATCTTCTTTATTGTATCTTGCTTTGTGTACTGATATGCGCCGCCTACACCCTTACACGAATCAACCCACTCAAACAACACGGAACGACTTGCAGAGACTCGAGACGCGTTGGCCGATCGAAAGACAAAGGGTTCTCGGTCTTGTAACAAATTGAAACAATGTGTTCGGCGTCAGGCATGGTCTGATACATCATCGTTGTGCATATCATGTACGTTGTGCGGATCCTTGCCAAGGGCTGCATAAGTTTGCCGACCGACTGCCTCAAGGTAAAAAAGTTGTCCTTATCTAAATGCTGAAGTAATGTTCCATAAATTGCGGAGCTTCTAATTGTACCTGTGATGTCGAGTGATAATAGGGAGTTAGGATAGCGTTTGTTGCAAATGCAAATGCAAAACGTATACGCTATATGGGACGCAACGGGTGCTTAGTAGTGGCGTTTCTGTGTCTTACGTAAGCTGCTGTCTTACGTTAGTTGCTTGCAGCGCCATTACGGCTGTAGCGGTGCAGACTAAAAATAAAGACTAGAAGGTAAAGACTAGAAAATCAAACAGAGGCACTTAAGCTTGTTTTTGTTGTTCCTAATAAAAATACATGCTATCGCAAGTCAACTCCTGCCATGTTCAGAATGCTCACACTCACTATGTGCAAGTTGACGTCCACCAGCGTGGCGTCATGACATGCTTCCAAACCTAGTTTAACATTCGCGAGTTTCAGTATCTGAAGTATACTGTTGAGACGGGATTGTTATATCACAAACACTTTCAAGTCAATAGTTAAGGAAACAACAATTGTCCTGTCGTGCATCGCACGCGGTATGCGTGCAGTTATTTGCGGGCTTTGGTACATCGGAGAAATTCTAGAAAAACGATAGAAGAAAGGAAGTGATTAAATTCACGCTTAGCAATGTGATGTCACTCGCTCCAAAGAAAGAGAGTGATAGGCTTATCATGTTTTGGGAACTCTTATCGTTAACATTTTACGATTCCTTCCAAACACTTCCTATTATTCGAACATAACAATAATAATTCGGGGCTTTACGTCGCGAGACAAATGAGGGCCAGTTCTCACTTGGTGACGCCCGACGCGGCGGCGTCAGCAGGCGGCGGAAATAGAGCCGCATTTCCGAAGTCGGGATACCTCGAGCCAAAAAAATTGCGGTGCCGAACGACGTCGGCGAGAGCTGCCGAGAACAACAGCTGGTGACCAATTAGGTGACACAGAAGGGCCACGCCCCCTGATTTTTCTTCTGGTTTGGACTACGGAACGTCACTGTGGTGGGAACAAGGAATCGTGCGCGCTGACGGAGCCGCGGAAATGCGCCTTTACCTCCGCCGTCCGCTCTCGACGCCGCGTCGGCGTCGCCAAGTGAGAAGCTGAGCGACCTGAGAACCTGAGCGAGCCTGAGCGACACCACAGTGGTGGGGTTTGTGGATTAATTAATTAGTCGATTATTTAAATAATCGATTATTGGATTAATTTTTTTCCGCCTGAGGGTTCTTCAACGTATGCCGAAATCTCGACACACGGCACACCACATTTAACGCCTCCAGCGGAAGACGTCTAAGCAACGTGTACCCTTCCACCAAGTTGTCACCGTCCTCGGCGGGGTTATTACTCGAATGTACGCGAATTATCACAAAACGTAGCTTCACGTTTCCGGCCATTAGTGTTTCTCAGGGAATCAGATAGGGAAGCGTGAAGGGGTACACTCTGGGTATTGTGCATTTACCTCCCTGACTGATTAAGCCTCACGATACCCTATGTATTCGGACTACATGGATACTTGTATCACTTATCCTCGTGTGGTACTCTATGTTACGCTCTAGTTTTTCTAGTGTATTCTGCTACTGAAATCGCTTTACGGGTTCATCACAGCGGTCTTGCACCTGGCTGTGATGTGTACATGGCTATTATGGAAATAAATATGAAATATAATAATAGGTGCTCCGACATAGAACTACCGCAACAACCGAACTACCCCACATCTAAACGTTTAGCAACCAAACCCAAGTCAAAACAGAGCTACAGAGAGAACCAACGGCGCACGCCACCAGTCCAATTTAGGGTGCATGGATTCTAGCTCCCTCGGCACACAGAGGGAGTATTCAGGCACCCTAGTCCAATTATTATTCGTCTTTCCTCAACTGCAGGCCCCTTTTCCCGTTTCAATGTCATTTCATCCTGGTGCTTACTCTTTGTTCGTGACCGCAATCAACGTTTCGGAAGGTATGACAAACTGAACTAAATTAAATAGCTTCGTAGCTAAGGACATTAAACCGCCGGAAACCCCCTGGTCTCTGCCGGTACCGCCGACTTTCGTAAGCCTTCCGAATCTTCTGGAAAGAAGAGATCAGGTTCCCCCTCAAGTCCTTCGAGCCAATTTTCATGCTGTGGTAGACGAGAAGTTTTCTACGTTTACGGCAGCATATACAGATGGCGCATTCCGAAACAACAAGTCCGCCTCAACATTCGTCATACCATCCGAAGGCGTAGTGCAAGGACGACGCCTTTCACATCCAACCTCCTCCACACCTGCGGAACTCTACGCCATCCTTTTCTTTCTACAACACATCGCTGATTTTACCTCGCGGGACTCCAAATCTGCACTTCAAGCTATTGAAAATTCCGGCATACGAGTCTCATCCGCACCCCTGGTCACACATGTGTTAATGGCTTACCGCATTGTCTACGCAGCAGGCCACAGGCTTGTTCTCCAGTGAGTTCCAGCCCATTGTGGTGTCGTGGGGAATGAGCAGGCCGACAGCGCCGCAGAAGCAGATATCTCGTATCGGAAACGAACCAGTATTATTCTGCTGGGAGGAGACCGTCGTTCCATTCTGCGACGCCTCGTGATACCCCTGGCGTCCCGCCAATGGACAACTGACATTCTCCATTCATCTATGTTGAGCAGAGTTGATCCAACGCTCGCTTTCCGCATGCCACGACACACCTCTCGTCAGTATGCTGCATTAATCCACCGAATGCGTCTGGATGTGGCCTTTACAGCTCAGTGGCGTTACCGCTTGAGACAAGTTGACTCTCCCACCTGCTCCCACTGTGGTGCTCTAGAGGATCCGGAGCACATTCTTCTTCATTGCTCCGACTACCACCCTTCCCGAACCGCACTCTCCGAGTCTCTTGGTCAGCTGGACTCGCCCCTTTTCCCTATCGAAATCGCTTGGTCCCTGGCCCACTCCAGCCCAGCAACGATCTGCGCTCAAAGCTCTTTTCACATTTCTGGACACCATCGGACTTCGATCGTTCTTGTGAAGGGGTTCATTATTTCATTCCCCACATCCCCACCAGCACTGGGGTAGAGTAACGACTCTGGCGATGAACCTCAGACCCTCCGCCTCAAAATAAAGTTGTTGTTGTTGGTACAGATCAACGCAGAGGGGTAAATACTCGTTGGGTCTGAATACATTAGTCAACGTGTAGTGATGGTGACAGATAATGTGGTATAAGTGCAAGGCAGGTGGCGGATGAACCCCATGTCGAGAAAAACTAGGGTCAGGGGACGTGTGAAAATGACGACAGGGCACAAACAGTTCGTTGTTTGTATCCTATAGTCTGTTTACCTTATGTCCAGGCTTAAAGGTGTTGTGAATCCAATCTCGAATATTGCATAAAGTAATGGTTAGAATATAGTTTTATGGGTGAAAAATATATCCGTTGAAACCCTTTCACACTGTGCTCCCGCGCCACGGAGTTATGACACTTTGAATATGAGGATATCCTTTCACTCTTGGTTTGCCTCCTCCTCACCCGATCTCGCTATGACGTATACCGAGCGCGCAACGGAAGTGAGATGTCACCGTCCTCATGACGACGCTGTAAACAGAGACGGGGACGGGGGGGGGGGGGACGGCGAAGTGGAATGAGCGGAAGCGCTATGACGTAAAGGCATAGTGCAACTGGTCAAAGCGTCACATCCCGCTAACTTAATTGAGCTGCCCTGTAGCGCTTTGTGCCACGGTCGGCGTGGGCCTCGAAAATGGGAGATAAAAAATGATAGGATGTCTGAGGTGAGACTTTGCGTACGAAGTGCGTGGAGTGAGTCGTAAAGACGCTGCCACAGACAAAGTTATATTCATGTGGTTTCTCAACCCCTTTAAGCCTTTTAAGTATGTTACAGAAAAATTACCATCAATTACACAAAACGTAAACGTCACTCGTGGTCTTGCAAAGAGCGTCCCGTGCGAATGGGATGCACTGCTACATTTTTTGTGCCCATTACACTACATCAATTAAAGGTCTGCGCACGCATTTGTCGACCTGTTCTTGAAGCCCTCAGTAGTCCTCATTACATGACTTTGTAATCAGCACTGTAATGTTTAAATCACTTCTGATCAGAAGACAGGGTGCATGTTTGGGTACAAAGGTCACCGCTTTGTGGCTTTTAGGGACTGCCTGGCTGGAATTTGAGTGACCCTTTGGCGAGGAGCAGCGCTCAAGTGACTTTGGCTATATCCGATGTAAGATATGTATTACGTGAAATATACTCAAAGCTTCGTGCAGCGATATGAGAAAGTACACGTATTTACGTTTCTCTCACGTACAGGGTGGTCCACCAACCATTATAGAAATTCGTAGTAAAAAACGTTGGCCCCGGAGGGACGTGCGGTCAAGGGATGTTTTCTGCCAATAACTTTTGCCACGTAGTGGTAACATTTTTATTTCATTACAATTGACGGAAAGTTAATTTCTTGAATTGAACTCCAAAATTTCCCAAGGCAACGTAACGTTTTCTTTGCGGAAATGGGTTCCCCGTGGTCATTTTACTCAGTATAGCCCATAATCCCACTCGTAATTCAATGGCAATTGCCGAAATAAATTCGCAATTCGCAAAATCTGTGGAAATGAGCCCTTGGCTCCGCCTCTTTTTTGACGGCTCGTAGTTTGAGCGCAAAACTGCGAACAAAGGAGGTTACAATGACACGCCACACGAGGGGGGAAAGGGTTACAAGCCGTCGGGTGACCTCATTTTTGATAAGGCAGCTCTGATTGCCGCACTCACCGCGCGTGTTTGTTCCGTGGGTCCGTGGGTAAGGCTTGTACCCCTTTCCCCCTCGTGTGGTGTGTCAATGTAACCTCCTTTCTTCGCAGCTTTGCGCTCAAACTACGAGCCGTCAAAAAAGAGGCGGAGCCAAGGGCACATTTCCACGGATTTTCGGCAACTTTATTTTGACAATTAACATTGCATTACGAGTGGAATGATGTGCTATACTGAGTAAAATGACCATGGGGAACCCATTTCCGCAAAGAAAACGTTAGGTTGCCTTGGGAAATTTCGATGTTCAATTGAAGAAATTAACTTTCCGTCAATTGAAATGAAATAAAAACGTTACCAATATGTGGCAAAAGTTATTGGCAGAAAAAATCCCTTGACCGCATGTCTCTCCGGGGCCTACGTTTTTTACTATGAATTTCTATCATGGTTGGTGGACCACCCTGTATACAAGTTATCAGCGGCCAGAAGGGGACTTACTGGATTAAGCAACCAAATATCATAATCAAAACAAAGTCGTTATTGTCATTAGTCCACTTCCTAGTGGAAATAGCGAGATCAAATATAATGGCCGTTTGCTGTGGCAGTCGTAAATAATTTTGGGTAATCCTAGAGTATACGACAGAGCAAAGCAAACAAAGAGAAGTGGTTGTCTCGACGGATTACCCGTGTTATTTCCACAGAGTAAGAAGAAATGCCGTGGTTATCTCAGCAGCTTCGACGCTGTATTTCCACTATGCATAACGATAGGAGTTGAACATTTAATTATAGGTGTTGCTGGGAAAATCCCCTTAAACGGTGCTCCTACAAGACACCAAACTGTATGCTCCACATTAGCTATTTCTAAACATCTACTTCTAGCATATTAGCTACACTATAGCATATATTTAGTTTGTACCACTAACCGAGTGAAAACTATTAATAGCCTGTACGGCTTCTGTACTCACCAACTGTTGTTATAGGCGGACTTGTACCCCCACTTATACTGTACGGGAAAAGTGTCGTTAGTTTCTTTAGGTGGTGCTACATACAGACAGGGTTCCATATCATCCCTGAGCGTCGAAGCCGACAGATAATATACTCCAGTTTCGCCGACTGTACCAATACTCTAAATTAGGGAGAAGGAGTTATAGTCAGTTATTTGAAGCATACCGGGTTGGACAAAGGCACAACATGAAAATAACTGAAGCATAAAAAAACTGAATAACTGCAAATTTTCTGAAAAAACTCTTACTGAAAAAGCACCAAAATCTGAAGAGAATTGCCTCAGGACGAGAGCCGCCGATATTTCGAACAGAGACTTTTCTTCTTCTGGGCACCGTTCTCATCATTGGCATGGTATTTAAAGGGTTAGGTATGACGTGTTCATGCGAATTGTGCGAATGCGACGATAGGGCCCGTTCAGGCTTTCACGGCCGAAGTGAATGGCCGCTTTCTTAGAGTATGAAAGGGGTTATGTGAATGAAGTCATCTTTGCTCCAAGAGTTTCTGCTATTCCAGATACAGTTTTGTGGCTTGAGAAGCATGGGGAAAGGGGTTTTTCGAAATTTTAGAGTTTTTCCAGTTAGTGCCATAGTTGGGAAAGCTATATCTGTGACAGTTGATGGCGTCAGCTATGTATCCAGGATTCCGAGCAGCTGTGAAGTGAATGAACAATCATGTTCCGATAATTCATGGCACAGTGTTTTCTTTCTTGTTCATTCTTGTACTTTTTTGGTGTGCAATTGCTTCGGAGATAAGTATACTTTTCTAGCTCTCTGATGCCTGTACATATTTTAGACACTATAATGTTCATAGCACATGGAAATTCCAGGTTTGTGTTTGTGTATTTTTATCAATATTGTTGCATTATTTGCAATGCGGCATTGCGCGTTCTTTGCGTTATATTTCGTTTGACGTCTGAAATGTTTAATGTTCCATGTGTGAGTGGTTTGTATATCTCACTTGTTCGAAGTAGATTGGAATTGGATAGGTAATTTGAACTACTCTTAGAACTGTATTGTCACACAGTTTCTGCTACATATTTTGATTTCTGCGCTTTTAGTGTAAACTTTTCTTGTTATGTAGAAGTGCACATGTAAATTTTCTCATTTTAGCTTGATGTGTATATATTTGCAAATATATCTTGCACACTGTGTCGACTCATGTGCGATTTTCATTCGAATGTCCCTTGGAGGACGGAATCATATGTTATAAGGCAACACCGTCAAATTCCAAGGAATGCTCTACCGTTCTATGTTGTGTACCACACGAGATACCATGTGGAATTTCCCAGATGGATGTCGGCACTGTTCCTACTGAAGTTGGTCCAGGATTCACACTAACCCCCTTCCTATTCTACGGAAGGTTGTGCTATTCTGTGTTGCGTACCATATGAGATACCATGTGGAATTTCCCAGATGGATGTCGGTACAGTTTCCAATGAAGTTGGCCCAGGATTCACACTAACCCGCTTCCTGCTGTCTTTCTGCATCTGTCAATGTCCGTATGTTGCTTATAATAAGTCACAGCTGCTTTGCTCCACTGACTTTTTCTTTTTTTAAGGAGGTTCTGAGTCATAAAAACCACAAATTGTTTCAATTCCACTCTATAGGACACTGCAGATGCTGTGTGAGTCAGGACTTATAGGACCTATAGGTTGTATGTGGGAGTATGGCTACCCATGGAATCCCACGTGAACCCATTCGAGACCTATAGGTCGGACTGTAGGAGTATGTGGGAAAGCCTATGGGTACCTGTGGGGCCCATAGGGAGCCACAGCTACATACAGCACCCCATTGAAACCTATAGGAAATCTCTATGGGTATTTGCACCAGGGATGCCAGGTTCACGAATAACGGGACGAAACAGGAAAAGAGACAGGAATGGGAGACCATTCCGAAAGATAAAGAGGTTAGCGGTTACGTGGCGAAATTTTAAGAGAAAGTAAAGTGTTTTTGTTTGGTTTTTAACATGTATATTTGTAATACATAGTTGTGCCATGCAATAAAGAAACTAAAAGTAGTGGCCGTGCCGAACATAAAGGTGCCGATAGATGATGCAGGGGATAGAAAAGTACCAGGGAAAAGGTCTGGGCGTGTTTTATTTGTGAAGTGTTTCTAGGGTGCCTTGTGATTTGTTGATACCGAACGGGTTAATGACGTTGAACTTCTGTATGAGTTAAGACTCCCTGTCACGTCTGTCACGTGTGGATCTGAACCAGGTTCCTAGAATACATAGTTTAATCTTGTCAAAATTGTGACAAGGAACGTTAAGCCACGGTGTCCGTTCTGTGGCCGGTAAGGCGACTGTTCATTTGTTGACCGGTTTCACCAATGTATTGCATATAGATGTCGCCGCGTTCAATGCAGTATATGATATTGGAGCTTGCGCATGTCAATGCCTGATTAACAGAGTGGGTGTAAGTGCTCGCAGTGCTTTTGATGAAGCTAGCGCGTTGGACGCGCTTGCATGTTTTGCATCGCGGGAGGTTACAGGGGCGTGTTCCATTCTACTGGGTGTTGGTTCTGCTGATTTTGGCGTTGACCAATGAGTCTGCTAGGCTTTTGCGTGTCGGTATGTTACCTGTATTGGATGAGTGAATATACTCCTAAGTCGGTCATTGCTTTGGAGGAGGGGCTCATGCTTCCGTAGAATGGCTTTGATGTCTAGAAGTGCATAGGAACTTCTCGTGATCAAGCTTATCTGGATAGTGTGAGGTTCTTTCCGGTGTTCCAGAACCTCGTTTCGATCCAGCCTTGCGACGGAATTCGGTTAGAAGGGAGTCCGTGTAGTCTCTTTGTGCATGTGTACTGCAGAGTTCGTCGAGCGTCTCAGCATAATCGGTGTCGTTTGAACAAATTCTGCGCAGGGTTACACTCTGCTCATTAGGAATTCCAACCTTTATACTGGCGCGGGTGGTGACTGTTAAAGTGAAGGTATTGTGTTTTGTCAGTTCACTTTTTGTATAGGGTTGTGCTTTGGTTGCCGTTGTCTAGCGATATTGTGTTGTCAATAAAGTTGAGTGTTGTGATGTGAACTTTATAGTACTGTGCGCGGTGTTTAGTAGTTCTGCAAGCTTTTGAAATTCGTGTTCCCCGTGTTCCCATATTATAGGTATATCATCGATGTATCTGAGGCACATAGCGGTTTTGAATGCGAGGGCGCTAACAACTTTGGTTTTCTGGGGACCCCATCGAAGATATTTGTGTACGTGGAAGCAACAAGTGTGCCCATACTTGTGCCATGCACTTGCAGGTAATATTCGCAATTGAACTCGAAGTACTTCAGTTTAAGGACCAAGTCCATTAGAGCGAGGATGGTTTAGATGTCCTTTCTGGTGTTTGTTGTAGAAGGGTACTGTAGAGGGCTCTGATTCCGTCGTTGTGTGGGAGGTTAGTACAGAGTGATGTCACGTCTGGCGTGGCGAGTAATGTGTCCCTACCAAATGTACACATGTTGTTTAAATCTCAGATAATTCTGTAGTAAATAGAAACGACTTGCACCGGTGTTTGATGGGGCAAGAAATTTGAGGTCATCACGTGTGATGAACTTTCATTGGTAGAGGTGCTGTATGCTATGGGTTATAAGCTCAGTGTACTCCGTTGCTGGGTCGTGGTCCAGTTTGAGGTAGTGTGCGTATTGCTGAGTTGCCTATGAGACTCACAAATGTATTTCTCTGTGGGCCAGGCGACGATACTCCCACCCTTATTTGCGGGCCTAATAATGCTATCATCTCTGTCAGCTAGCGTTTCGATGATGTCACGCTCTGTTTAAGTGAGGTTGTGACCACGCCTGCATCGGAAAATACCGCGAAGGATGTCACCAACGGAAGCTCATCACACGTGATGATCTCATATACCTTACTCCATCAAACACTGGCGCAGGTCGTTTATATTTACTTCCCAAAATCCACAAGGTACACGTCAACGAGCTCTATACGGCAGACATACCCCGCAAGCCTATTGTTCCTAATAGCAACACACGAACAGAAAGAATCTCAAAATTACTGGACCACTATCTAAATTATATTCGGAAAACACTGCCATCCCATCTACACGACGCACCACACCTCCTCAGAATAATCAGAGATTTAAACAACATGCGTACATTTGGTAGGGACACAATACCCGCCACGGTGATGTGACATCACTGTATACTAATATCCCACACAACGACGAAATCAGAGCCCTCTGCAGAACCCATTCTACATCAAACACCAGAAACGACACGGAGACCATCCTCGCTCTAATGGACTTGGTCCTTAAACTGAACTACTTCGAATTCAAATGCGAATGCTACCTTCTGGTACATGGCACAAATATGGGCACACCTGTTGCAACCACGTACGCAAATATATTCATGGGGTCCCTAGAAACGAATGTTCTTAGTGCCCTCGCATACTTATAATATGAAAACACGAAGAACACGAATTTCAAAAATTTGTAGATCTACTAAACACAGCCCACAACACTATAAAGTCCACTTCACAAGACTTAACTCACTCAATCAACTTTCTCAATCATTCACGTAATACCTTGCACACTCTGGGAAAGCGGTCATTCACTTCAGCCGCAAAAGAACCCTTTCTTCCCTCTGGACTGTTGACCTACAATTCGTATGAACCTTTAACGCGGCATACCTAACCCTTTCAATAACATGCCAATGATGAGGACGGTGCCAGAAGGAGAACAGTCTCCGTTCGAAATATCGGCGGCTCTAGCCCTGAGGCAATTTCTACCAGTCTACACTAAAATCAGAGGCGTGCCACATAGGTCGCTGACGTACTTTCTGGGTCTTCAAATCGTCCGATAGATGTGTGCATTTGTAGTCTTCGTCGGCTATTGCCCAGCAGGCGGTGATGAAAGCTACCAGTCGAAGCATCTTGAGCGTTTTTCCTGGATGATGATTGGAAAAACGGGGAATATCAAAATGTATACTGACTACACCAATTAGGAAGGGCGTTTTACCGTGTCACAATAATGAAATCGTACATCAGTTCCCGCGGAACGAAAATAATTAATTTAATCACGATATCGAATCATAAAGAAATTATATGAAGCTGTTGGAAATGGTTATGGTCAGTGAAAGTCCTGAGGGGTTAATCTGATTTACTATGACGAAGAGTAACCCCGAGGCAGAGGAGACACACACACACAACACAGACTACAACAAATGATCGATTCTGTCTCTCCCTCCTACTGTATCCCGAGGTTACTTTTCGTCGCGTTTCACGACATAGCCTGCGCCTTGAGTGTTAACCACGTACTATTTTACTAAGTTACTGTTTATCAACGGATGACTTGCGTCTTAGAAAGGTAAATCCTCTATATGACTACTGTTTTACCGTCTTTTTCGGTGACTGAATGTGAGTATAGAATTGATCGTACGCTCTCACTTTATGTCCCTTGTGCAATCAAATCCCGCATATATAGTTCCTTAGGCATGCAGTATTGTCTGTATATGTGAAACATCACATTGCCCAAATGAAAGGGTACGTCACCGCACAAAGCATATGGATCAATATTTACTTCTCGACCAAGATTGTGTAAAAATCATCCTCAACAGCTTATGGTTCAAAGGCTTTATGCTAACAACAGTTTCTGCCCAACCATTTTGGAGAGAAACTCCTGTTTGCATAAAGCCTTTGAACCTGAAACACCAAAACACCTTCTTATTGACGCACTTGTCAATTTTCAAAGCGAGTGCCACCCTGATATGAGCCTTAGTAATATGAGTCCCACCCTGTTTTCAATCAACTTGCGTGCACTTGCGGGTACGGCATGCCACGACGCATGGATCGGTTAAATTTCTTCCACTTTGTAATGCAGGTGGCTACCTTTGGATCGTCCCCGTATCTCTTCTGCCACGATAACCCTACGTTATCCACACAATGAGGATCTGTCTCCGTGCCGACACGTTGCTTTCGACCTGTTTTCCTTCCAACGCCGGGAACACCGGTTCTGGATGAACGCATCGGATCAACGTCATCAACCCACGCGCTCTCACCGTCGCTACTAAAGCAGCAGCAACTCCAAGACTTCACTTGCGGGCACGGCATGTCACGACGCATGGATCGGTTAAAGTTCTTCCACTTTGTAATGCAGGTTAGCAAGCCCATTTACTATGATTACTTTTACAAGAGTAACAATGTTTGCATCGTGGTTTTGCCGTGCTCCCGCAAACTGTGCTCCTTGTTGATGTCGCACGCTCACTCCTAATATTGTCCGGTGACGTAGAAACAAATCCGGGTCCGACCTCTGAGCAAATGTTTGCGCAAATCAGGACTCCGACAGGAAGTTACTACAGTCCATACAGCAAAGCCAGAAACAGACAGAAACATTTCTTCACGAATTGAGTAAAAAAGTTGAAAACATAGAAGAAAGAGTGAAGAACCTTGAGTCTGTGCACGCGGATACTCTAGCATCTTCTGAACAGCTGTCGACTGTGCAACGCTCTGTTACAATCTTAAAAAATAAGATGGAATACCTTGAATGTCGGTCACGACGGAATAACTTAATTATCTACGGAATTGAAGAAAAGGAATCCGAAACTCAAGATGACTTACTGATCTCAGTGAGAGATTCGATATTCCGTGACATCTTAAACGTTGACGTAGCCTCTATTGAACGCGTGCACAGACTTGGTGCTAAACAAGGCAATAAGCAACGACCAGCTATATTAAAACTCTACAATTCGTTGGAAAAGACAAAGGTTCTAAGAAATTGCTATCGATTGAAAGGTACCCAATACTCCATTAGTGAAGACTATCACGAGAGAATTCGTTCTCTCCGGAAGAAGCTATGGAATAGCGCAGCATGTGATCGGCAGTCGGGCCACAAAGTTCGCCTGGTATTTGACAAACTGATTATTGATGATGATGTATACACCTGGGACGAATCCCTATCATAAAGGCAACTAGTCTGGCGGAGTACAAGGCTTGTCACATCCGATTGTACGGATCCAGATGTAAACACACGTGTCACACGCTCCAAGAGTCGTACACAGGCCAACATTAATAGTACTCTATGATGTAATGCCAATAATATTTGTATCTTGATGGGAAATATAAGAAGCTTATTTCGCAAACGTGATACCCTGAGTTCCCTTGTAGATAACTGTAACGCCGATGTTGTAGCACTAACGGAGACATGGTTAAACGAGGACATATCGAGTGATGAACTGTTACCTGATTATACTCATTTTCGCTGCGATCGATTGGGTCGTAGGGGCGCGAGGGTACTCCTCGCTGTCAAAGAGTGTCTAATGCCAACAGCTGTACATATTCCTTCGAGTCTTGAAATCGTTTGGGCATGTTTTAAGTGTCATATGTTTAATGTACTCATTGATGTGTGCTACCAGCCTCCTAACACGGCTACGTTTGTCGAAGAACTCGAAGCACATATGGTGAATGTAACAGGCACCTTTCCTACTCACAAATTGTTATTGATGGGCGATTTTAACTTCCCTGATATCACTTGGTCTGATAACATGAATACTACCAACATTCCCCCTTTATCACGCAATTTTGACCTGTGTCTGCATTATAACTTAGATCAACGTGTGACAGTAGCCACGCGAGTGTCGGGATCATCTTCTAACATCTTAGACCTAGTATTGTTCCACGTGCCTGACTGTATCTCTAGTGTGACTTGCTTCGATGGCCCAAGTGACCATAAGTTTCTTGTGTTCTCTGTGGTGACAGCTCCGCCACGAGTCCAGAAGGAAAAAAAAAGTTTTTAAGAACTATAACGCAACGGATTACGGTTCCATTACTGCAGCGCTTGCCTCGTTTTTTGATGAGTTTTCAGCTCACTCTGCAGTGAGAACTGTTGAAGAAAACTGGGCGATGTTTAAGAATAAGATCAACGAGCATGTAAACGCCCATGTACCAACTTTTTATGTAAGCTCGTCTCCTTCCACACCGTGGTTTAATAACAATTTGAGACGTCTTCGTTCAAGAAAAAAACGCTTGTTTCGCAAAGCTAGATCTACAAATTCACCCCATACCTGGCAACGGTACTACTCTGCCGAAAAACAGTTCACAACAGCTGTTCGAACAAAAAAGGAAGCGTTTTATGGGCACACTCTACCATTCTTGCTGGAAAGTAACCCTTGAAAATTTTGGGAGTTTATATCGCCGCGCAAGGACTCCAAGATACACCTAATGGACTCGACAGGCGCATCTGTAACCATTGATCAGCGTGCTAGAATGTTCAGTGAGTATTTTACTTCTGTATTTACCGTGGAAGATACCAGTAATGTTCCGAAGGCCCCATTACACTCTTTTCCGCACATGTTATCCTTTGATATAGATCTCTCTGGTGTGCTGAAACTGACAGATAATAGCAAACTATCTTCTTCCTGTGGCATTGATGGAATTAATAACAAAATCCTTAAAAACACTAAGATGATTTCGTCTGCGTACCTAACTCTAATATTCCAACAGCCCCTAGCAACGGGTAGTGTCCCAGGCGATTGGCTGATCGGTAAGATCATCCAAGTTCATAAGTCCGGTGACAAACAAACTCCAAGCCACTTTAGGCCAATATCTCTCACCAGTGTCCCATGTAAGCTGCTGGAGCACATCATTGTTAAACATATGGTGACCTACCTAGAAACTAACAATTTCTTCTACAAATATCAACATGGCTTTCGTAGGGGATACTCCTGTGAGACGCAGCTGGCAGGTCTAACACACAACATTCTCCATAATCTTTATAAAGGAAAACAAGTCGATGCAGTGTTCCTAGACTTTGCCAAAGCCTTCGATAGGGTTCCACATTCTCGTCTTCTAACCAAGTTATCAAGTCTTAACATTGACCCAATGGTTCTTACGTGGATTCGGAACTTCCTTACAAACAGGAAACAGTATGTCGCTGCAAATGATACCACCTCCAGTCTCGCTCATGCAGCTTCTGGTATTCCGCAGGGTTCCGTAATAGGTCCACTCCTTTTTTTGATTTATATCAATGACCTGCCTTATGATCTATCGTGTAGGGTGAGACTGTTTGCAGACGACTGCGTTATATACAACCCAATTACTAATTTTTCTGACATCCAATTACTACAGTCCAACCTTCAGAAAATGTTTCAATGGTGCACGGCCTGGCAACTCCCTGTTAATTCCGAGAAGTGTAAGGTTTCGTCATTCTCTCGCCGCCCAAGCTTACATCACCCCTACAACCTCGGACCCTGTGAACTACAACATGTAAAGACCTACAAATATCTTGGCGTCCACCTCACTTGTGACATGACTTGGACTGAGCACGTTACATACATCAGAGCGAAAACTAACCGCTCCCTTGGGTATCTTCGCCGTAACCTTCGTTCTTGTCCACCCATAACAAAAAAGCTGCCTACACGAGCTTCATCAGCCCCTACTTGAGTATGCCTCCCCCATCTGGAGTCCTTACCTCTCCAACCTTTCATTTGCAGTTGAGGCAGTGCAGAACCGCGCTGTTCGATTCATTTTAAATATTTTTTCTCCATATAGTAGTATAACAACAATGAAGTCGTCTATTGATATCCCAAACTTAGATTTACGTAGGAAGGTATCCAGCCTCTGTCTCTTTCATAAGGTCTTCCACAACACAATCTTAAGCACATACTTTTTAAGAAATGCGGCGTTTATCACTGCACGACTGGATCATGACTACAAGGTTGAACAAACACATTTCCACCATGATTTTGCCTTAACTCATTTGGTTGTAACATAGCGAAATGTTGAAATGATTTACCTCGTAACATTGCAGTGCTTTATGATCCTTTAGAATTTAAAAAAAGCAGTCACCGCACTCATCATAGGGGACAACGAAAGAACAGTGTGTAGCTGAAGTCGGTACTTTTGTGTCTTTGTAAATGTATAATTGTATAACCCATGTTAACCCATATAGTATGTACATAGTGTGTTACATATTCTTATAGGTTATTATATGTGCTCTGTCCGCTGTCCGTTATGTAGTGCCCAAGGGCCTTTAACGTACCACCAAATAAATAAAAAATAAATAAATAAACTTGCTTTCAAGTGCCGTCCTTATCCCATACTTTCTTTGATGTTGTTTCTTGCTCGTCCTTCAGTAGTAACTTTCCCATGGTCATTTTCCCCGTTTCTTTTCCACGCACTCTTGTCTCTAGAGCGTGTTTTTTTTTGGCCCAGACAAGAATGCTCTAGGAATGACAGCAGCATAGATGTCGCTTTTGCAGTTGCGTAACACCGTCAAAGGGACATGCTTTCGAAAAGATGTGTAACTACTAGATGAAGTATCACCAAAAGTACTTAAGTAACTCCTTACTTAGGGGCTTTGGAGCAACAGTTCAGAATGAGAGAAAATCCTCGTCTAGGACCACTGTCACAAAATCATAGAATAAATAGGATTTTATAAACATTGCCTATTTTTGACGTAGGTAGTTTCCCATTTTGCTATCTCACTTTTGCACAAAAGCCCCATAAATTAATTTTTATTAATGCGTTTAAGGTAAATAGACATCTAGTAGTTACATGTTCTCTTCGAGAGAATGTTGGCCAGGCATATTACCCACACGCAGAAGGAATATGCTATGCTGCTATGACAGTTTTTTTTTTCAACCGGGAACGTATCTGAAACGCTCACCATGACGAACACTTGACCGAAACGGCATCCTATTTGCATCACGTCTCATGACGACCAATATGTAATGACGGACAGAAGTCTCATTACGACCAACACTATTTTCACACCAAAGGTCTCTTTACAGTCGCGATCACAGATGGGTCAAAGCATCTCACTGAGTATACAGGGATGCGTCAGAGGTGCACAAAAGGTAATAATGAGTTTCCCGTATGCAAGACTGTCTTATTGCACTGTTGTGCTTCGGATGCATCCTGGATGGTGGTTTACACTGACAAGATTTCGTGTCAGGTCCATAGTCAAGCGATTCGAACCAGCTTTCCTGGCCTGTTTCAGAAACGTCCTCTGATAGCGCGGTTTCAACAGAAAAACAGATTGCAGTGGGGGCAGGTTGCCAGATTTGCCTACTTTGCGCCAATTTTTCTACTTTCTGGCTGTCATGGCGGCGAAATGTAGGCGAAGGCCAGTTCGTTATTTTCTGGCTGCTTTTGTAGATACTTTTACGCGTTACATTTCACAACCTCTTGTACCTAAATCGGGATATTTTTCCTCGCGGCACCTCATATCGTCGAGGTGTGTACGCCGCGTCCATTCCTCCTGGCCATGATAGTTGGTCTTAAGTGGTATGATATCCTTCGGGATGGTTTTGTTTGTGTTTGTATGTTAGGATTGTACCACTCGTTGAAGAGTATGTGGCGGTAATTTGTGGCTGCAATTAATCGACCGATCTATCTCGCAGTGTCAGTCATGACCACAGCTCTCTCGCGGCGTAAATGGGCGAAATATACAAATTATAACATTTTACTTTGTTTTTGTTTTTTTTTTGTTATCGTGACATTTTATGCTGTCAGGTTTCTCTTGGGATCGAAAGCATATTGACATGTCTACAACCTTGGTCATCTCATTCACTCATGTTACTATATACTGCCCATTGGCATCCCTCGGACGACACATTATGGATACTGGGTACGCCCCTACAACCTTGCTAATCAAGAGCGAAATATGTGAAGTGGACGTCGTGGACACGCCGCTGCGAATTCTTAGTGGACCTGTTTCGTATTTGTTTTGTTACTACGTATCGCTTGCACAATAAATGAAAGAATCATATTCTTCCTCTTGAGCAGCATCATTATTGCATCATTGGTCGATATGAGACATTATTAAGCAGCTGGGGATGATACAGTTCTTTCTTACGAAGTGACTTGCATGCACTTATGCCAGACTGCGCATCGCAGCGTGTTTCAGCTTTCCTAAACGTGCATCAAAATCATACTGACTGAGATCAATCAGACTGAGCATTACGTATCAATTTCACTAAGATTTTCAGAAAAATCATCACGCAGGGGATAACACTCTGCGGTATGCCAAGAAGTATTTAACTTCCTGTTAGTAATACATATTCCATAAGCAAATGTGAAAATATTTGAGAAGAGTATCAAGAGAAATTCGAGGGACAGTTCGCCTTTCACCGTTGACGGTGGTTGACATCTAGCCAAACCAGCAGACATCTTCAAGGGGGTGGGGGTATATATATTTATTGAAAGGAAAGGTCATCAAAAGGGTAATTCAAAGAGAGCTATGATGATATACTCGTACGGTTACGTATACGGGAGCAGTACGGAACACGGTACGGTATATCTAGAGAATACGGTTATGTATGTGGGTCGTGGCTTACCAGCGATCGATCGAATGTGGTTCTAGTGGAGAATGCTGGCTACTTTTATACCTCACTTGCTGCAGCTATTCACCTTTCAGTTTCCTGCCTGTTGTAATTAACCATTTAGTTTCCTGTCTATTGTAACTAACATTTCAGGTTCCTGTCTGTTCTATATTAACATGTCAGTTTCCTGTCTGTTGTACTGAACCTTTCAGTTTCCTGTTTGTTGTAATTAACTTTTCAGTTTCCTGTCTGTTCTAATTAACATTTTAGTTTTCTCTCTGTTGTAATTAACCTTTCAGTTTCCTGTCTGTTGTAATTAGCATTCCAGTTTCCTGTCTGCTGTAATTAACCTTTCAGTTTCCTGTCTGTTGTAATCAACCTGTTAGTTTCCTGTCTGTTGTAACTAACATTTCAGTTTCCTGTCTGCTGTAATTAACTTTTCACTTTCCTGTCTGCTGTATAGTACAATTTCAGTTTCTTGTCTGTTGTAATTAACCTTTCACTTTCCTGTCTTGTAATTAACCTTTCAGTTTCCTGCCTGTTGTAATTAACCTTACAGTTTCCTCTCTGTTGTAATGAACATTTCAGTTTGCTGTCTGTTGTAATTAACCTTCCAGTTTCCTGTCTGTTGTACTTAACCTTTCAGTTTACTGTCTGTTCTAAATTAACATTTCAGTGTTCTCTCTGCTGTATTTAACATTTCAGTTTCCTGTCTGTTGTAATTAATCTTTCAGTTTACTGTGTGTTCTAAATTAACATTTCAGTGTTCTCTCTGCTGTAAGTAACCTTTCAGTTTCCTCTCTCTTGTATTGAACATTTTAGTTTGATGTCTGTTGTAATCAACCTTCCAGTTTCCTGTCTGTTCTAATTAACCTTACAGTTTCCTCACTGTTGTAATGAACCTTTCAGTTTCCTGTCTGTTGTAATTAACCTTATAGTTTCCTCTCTTTTGTAATGAACATTTCAGTTTGCTGTCTGTTGTAATTAATCTTTTAGTTTAATCTCTGTTGTAATTAACCTTTCAGTTTCCTCTCTGTTGTAATGAACATGTTAGTTTGCTGTCTGTTGTAATTGACCTCCAGTTTCCTGTCTGTTGTACTTAACCTTTCAGTTTCCTGTCTGTTGTAATTAACCTTACAGTTTCCTCTCTGTTGTTATGAACATTTCAGTTTGGTCTCTGTTGTAATTTTTAGTTTCCTGTCTGCTGTAATTAACCTTTCACTTTCCTGTCTGTTGTATATTACCATTTCAGTTTCGTGTCTGTTGTAATTAACCTTTCCGTTTCCTGTCTACTGTAATTAACTCTTCTGTTTCAAGTTTGTTGTAATGAACCTTCCAGTTTCCTGTCTGTTGTACTTAACCTTTCAGTTTCCTCTCTGTTCTAATTAACATTTCAGTTTTCTCTCTGTTGTAATTAACATTTCAGTTTCGTGTCTATCCTGTCACCGGCTGTGCTGTCTGGGGCTTTCCCTGGGTTTTCCGAAGACTTTCCAGACGAATGTCGGCACAGTTCCCCCTGAAGTCGGCCCAGGACGCATACTAACCCCCCCTGTCCCCCACTCCTTCCTGCTGTCCTCTCTCTATCTGTCCACGTCTGTACGCCGCTCATAGCCACAGTTGCTTCGCGGCGCTAACACGGAATTAAAAAGTTTCGTGTCTGTTGTATATTAACCTTTCAGTTTCCTCTTTGTTGTAATGAACATTTCAGTTTCCTGTCTGTTGTAATTAACCGTTCAGTTTCCTGTCTGTTGTAATTAACCTTTCAGTTTCCTGTCTGTTCTAATTAACATTTCAGTTTTCTTTCTCTTGCAATTAACATTTCAGTTTCCTGCCTGTGGTAATTAAGCTTTTAGTTTCCTGTCTATCGTAATTAACATTTCAGTTTCCTGTCTGTTCTAATTAACCTTTCAGTTTCCTGTCTGTTGTAATTAACCTTACAGTTTCCTCTCTGTTGTAATGAACATTTCAGTTTGGTCTCTGTTGTAATTTTTAGTTTCCTGTCTGCTGTAATTAACCTTTCACTTTCCTGTCTGTTGTATATTACCATTTCAGTTTCGTGTCTGTTGTAATTAACCTTTCAGTTTCCTGTCTACTGTAATTAACTGTTCAGTTTCAAGTTTGTTATAATGAACCTTTCAGTTTCCTGCCTGTTGTATATTAATATTTCCGTTTCCTGTCTGTTGTAATTAACCTTCCAGTTTCCTGTCTGTTGTACTTAACCTTTCAGTTTCCTCTCTGTTCTAATCAACATTTCAGTTTTCTCTCTGTTGTAATTAACATTTCAGTTTCGTGTCTATCCTGTCACCGGCTGTGCTGTCTGGGGCTTTCCCTGGGTTTTCCGAAGACTTTCCAGACGAATGTCGGCACAGTTCCCCCTGAAGTCGGCCCAGGACGCATACTAACCCCCCTGTCCCCCACTCCTTCCTGCTGTCCTCTCTCTATCTGTCCACGTCTGTACGCCGCTCATAGCCACAGTTGCTTCGCGGCGCTCACACGGAATTAAAAAAAGTTTCGTGTCTGTTGTATATTAACCTTTCAGTTTCCTCTTTGTTGTAATGAACATTTCAATTTCCTGTCTGTTGTAATTAACCGTTCAGTTTCCTGTCTGTTGTAATTAACCTTTCAGTTTCCTGTCTGTTCTAATTGACATTTCAGTTTTCTTTCTGTTGCAATTAACATTTCAGTTTCCTGCCTGTTGTAATTAAGCTTTTAGTTTCCTGTCTATTGTAATTAACATTTCAGTTTCCTGTCTGTTGTAATTAACCTTTCAGTTTCCTCTCTGTTGTAATGAACATTTTAGTTTGCTGTCTGTTGTAATTAACCTTTCTGTCTGTTGTAATTAGCCATTCAGTTTCCTGTCTGTTGTAATTAACCTTTCAGTTTCCTGTCTATGGTAATTAAGCTTTCACGTTCCTCTCTGTTGTAATGAACATTTCAGTTTGCTGTCTGTTGTAATTAACATTTCAATTTCCTGTCTGTTGAACTTAACCTTTCAGTTTCCTGCCTGGTGTAATTAGCCTTTCAGTTTCCTGCCTGGTGTAATTAACCTTTCAGTTTCCTGTCTGTTATAATTAACCTTTCAGTTTCCTGTCTGTTGTAACTAACCTTACAGTTTCCTCTCTGTTGTAATGAACATTTCAGTTTGCTGTCTGTTGTAATTAACCTTTCAGTTTCCTGTCTGTTGTAATTACCCATTTATTTCCTGTCTGTTGTAATTAACCTTTCAGTTTCCTGTCTATTCTAATTAACCTTTCAGTTTCCTGTCTATTCTAATTAACCTTTCAGTTTCCTGCCTGTTGTACTTAACCTTTCAGCTTTCCAGTTTTCTGTCTGTTGTAATTAACATTTCAGTTTCCTGTCTGTTGTAATTAAGCTTTTAGGTTCCTGTCTGTTGTAATTAACCTTTGAGTTTTCTGTCTCTTCTAATTAACATTTCAGTTTCCTGTCTGTTGTAATTAAGCTTTTAGGTTCCTGTCTGTTGTAATTAACCTTTGAGTTTTCTGTCTCTTCTAATTAACATTTCAGTTTGCTCTCTGTTGTAATTAACCTTTCAGTTTCCTATCTGGTGTATTTAACCTTTCAGTTTCCTGTCTGTTGTAATTAAGCTTTCAGTTTCCTGCCTGTTGTACTTAACATTTCAGTTTCCGGTCTGTTGTAATTAACCTTTTAGTTTCCTGTCTGTTGTACTTAACCTTTCAGTTTACTGTTTGTTCTAAATTAACATTTTAGTGTTTTCTCTGCTGTAATTAACCTTTCAGTTTCCTGACTGTTGTAATTACCCATTTATTTCCTGTCTGTTGTAATTAACATTTCAGTTTCCTGTCTGTTGTAATTAACCTTTCAGTTTCCTGTCTGTTCTAATTAACATTTCAGTTTTCTTTCTGTTGCAATTAACATTTCAGTTTCCTGCCTGTTGTAATTAAGCTTTTAGTTTCCTGTCTATCGTAATTAACCTTTCAGTTTCCTGTCTGTTGTAATTAACCTTACAGTTTCCTCTCTGTTGTAATGAACATTTCAGTTTGGTCTCTGTTGTAATTTTTAGTTTCCTGTCTGCTGTAATTAACCTTTCACTTTCCTGTCTGTTGTATATTACCATTTCAGTTTCGTGTCTGTTGTAATTAACCTTTCAGTTTCCTCTTTGTTGTAATGAACATTTCAGTTTCCTGTCTGTTGTAATTAACCGTTCAGTTTCCTGTCTGTTGTAATTAACATTTCAGTTTTCTTTCTGTTGCAATTAACATTTCAGTTTCCTGCCTGTTGTAATTAAGCTTTTAGTTTCCTGTCTATCGTAATTAACATTTCAGTTTCCTGTCTGTTGTAATTAACCTTTCAGTTTCCTGTCTGTTGTAATTAACCTTACAGTTTCCTCTCTGTTGTAATGAACATTTCAGTTTGGTCTCTGTTGTAATTTTTAGTTTCCTGTCTGCTGTAATTAACCTTTCACTTTCCTGTCTGTTGTATATTACCATTTCAGTTTCGTGTCTGTTGTAATTAACCTTTCAGTTTCCTGTCTACTGTAATTAACTGTTCAGTTTCAAGTTTGTTATAATGAACCTTTCAGTTTCCTGCCTGTTGTATAATAATATTTCCGTTTCCTGTCTGTTGTAATTAACCTTCCAGTTTCCTGTCTGTTGTACTTAACCTTTCAGTTTCCTCTCTGTTCTAATTAACATTTCAGTTTTCTCTCTGTTGTAATTAACATTTCAGTTTCGTGTCTATCCTGTCACCGGCTGTGCTGTCTGGGGCTTTCCCTGGGTTTTCCGAAGATTTTCCAGACGAATGTCGGCACAGTTCCCCCTGAAGTCGGCCCAGGACGCATACTAACCCCCCCTGTCCCCCACTCCTTCCTGCTGTCCTCTCTCTATCTGTCCACGTCTGTACGCCGCTCATAGCCACAGTTGCTTCGCGGCGCTCACACGGAATTAAAAAGAAAAGTTTCGTGTCTGTTGTATATTAACCTTTCAGTTTCCTCTTTGTTGTAATGAACATTTCAATTTCCTGTCTGTTGTAATTAACCGTTCAGTTTCCTGTCTGTTGTAATTAACCTTTCAGTTTCCTGTCTGTTCTAATTAACATTTCAGTTTTCTTTCTGTTGCAATTAACATTTCAGTTTCCTGCCTGTTGTAATTAAGCTTTTAGTTTCCTGTCTATTGTAATTAACATTTCAGTTTCCTGTCTGTTGTAATTAACCTTTCAGTTTCCTCTCTGTTGTAATGAACATTTTAGTTTGCTGTCTGTTGTAATTAACCTTTCTGTCTGTTGTAATTAGCCATTCAGTTTCCTGTCTGTTGTAATTAACCTTTCAGTTTCCTGTCTATGGTAATTAAGCTTTCACGTTCCTCTCTGTTGTAATGAACATTTCAGTTTGCTGTCTGTTGTAATTAACATTTCAATTTCCTGTCTGTTGAACTTAACCTTTCAGTTTCCTGCCTGGTGTAATTAGCCTTTCAGTTTCCTGCCTGGTGTAATTAACCTTTCAGTTTCCTGTCTGTTATAATTAACCTTTCAGTTTCCTGTCTGTTGTAACTAACCTTACAGTTTCCTCTCTGTTGTAATTAACCTTGCAGTTTCCTGTCTACTGTAATTAACTCTTCAGTTTCAAGTTTGTTATAATGAACCTTTCACTTTCCTGTCTGTTGTATATTACCATTTCAGTTTCGTGTCTGTTGTAATTAACCTTTCAGTTTCCTCTTTGTTGTAATGAACATTTCAGTTTCCTGTCTGTTGTAATTAACCGTTCAGTTTCCTGTCTGTTGTAATCAACCTTTCAGTTTCCTGTCTGTTCTAATTAACATTTCAGTTTTCTTTCTGTTGCAATTAACATTTCAGTTTCCTGCCTGTTGTAATTAAGCTTTTAGTTTCCTGTCTATCGTAATTAACATTTCAGTTTCCTGTCTGTTGTAATTAACCTTTCAGTTTCCTGTCTGTTGTAATTAACCTTACAGTTTCCTCTCTGTTGTAATGAACATTTCAGTTTGGTCTCTGTTGTAATTTTTAGTTTCCTGTCTGCTGTAATTAACCTTTCACTTTCCTGTCTGTTGTATATTACCATTTCAGTTTCGTGTCTGTTGTAATTAACCTTTCAGTTTCCTGTCTACTGTAATTAACTGTTCAGTTTCAAGTTTGTTATAATGAACCTTTCAGTTTCCTGCCTGTTGTATATTAATATTTCCGTTTCCTGTCTGTTGTAATTAACCTTCCAGTTTCCTGTCTGTTGTACTTAACCTTTCAGTTTCCTCTCTGTTCTAATTAACATTTCAGTTTTCTCTCTGTTGTAATTAACATTTCAGTTTCGTGTCTATCCTGTCACCGGCTGTGCTGTCTGGGGCTTTCCCTGGGTTTTCCGAAGACTTTCCAGACGAATGTCGGCACAGTTCCCCCTGAAGTCGGCCCAGGACGCATACTAACCCCCCTGTCCCCCACTCCTTCCTGCTGTCCTCTCTCTATCTGTCCACGTCTGTACGCCGCTCATAGCCACAGTTGCCTCGCGGCGCTCACACGAAATTAAAAAAAAAGTTTCGTGTCTGTTGTATATTAACCTTTCAGTTTCCTCTTTGTTGTAATGAACATTTCAATCTCCTGTCTGTTGTAATTAACCGTTCAGTTTCCTGTCTGTTGTAATTAACCTTTCAGTTTCCTGTCTGTTCTAATTAACATTTCAGTTTTCTTTCTGTTGCAATTAACATTTCAGTTTCCTGCCTGTTGTAATTAAGCTTTTAGTTTCCTGTCTATTGTAATTAACATTTCAGTTTCCTGTCTCTTGTAATTAACCTTTCAGTTTCCTCTCTGTTGTAATGAACATTTTAGTTTGCTGTCTGTTGTAATTAACCTTTCTGTCTGTTGTAATTAGCCATTCAGTTTCCTGTCTGTTGTAATTAACCTTTCAGTTTCCTGTCTATGGTAATTAAGCTTTCACGTTCCTCTCTGTTGTAATGAACATTTCAGTTTGCTGTCTGTTGTAATTAACATTTCAATTTCCTGTCTGTTGAACTTAACCTTTCAGTTTCCTGCCTGGTGTAATTAGCCTTTCAGTTTCCTGCCTGGTGTAATTAACCTTTCAGTTTCCTGTCTGTTATAATTAACCTTTCAGTTTCCTGTCTGTTGTAACTAACCTTACAGTTTCCTCTCTGTTGTAATTAACCTTTCAGTTTCCTGTCTACTGTAATTAACTGTTCAGTTTCAAGTTTGTTATAATGAACCTTTCACTTTCCTGTCTGTTGTATATTACCATTTCAGTTTCGTGTCTGTTGTAATTAACCTTTCAGTTTCCTCTTTGTTGTAATGAACATTTCAGTTTCCTGTCTGTTGTAATTAACCGTTCAGTTTCCTGTCTGTTGTAATTAACCTTTCAGTTTCCTGTCTGTTCTAATTAACATTTCAGTTTTCTTTCTGTTGCAATTAACATTTCAGTTTCCTGCCTGTTGTAATTAAGCTTTTAGTTTCCTGTCTATCGTAATTAACATTTCAGTTTCCTGTCTGTTGTAATTAACCTTTCAGTTTCCTGTCTGTTGTAATTAACCTTACAGTTTCCTCTCTGTTGTAATGAACATTTCAGTTTGGTCTCTGTTGTAATTTTTAGTTTCCTGTCTGCTGTAATTAACCTTTCACTTTCCTGTCTGTTGTATATTACCATTTCAGTTTCGTGTCTGTTGTAATTAACCTTTCAGTTTCCTGTCTACTGTAATTAACTGTTCAGTTTCAAGTTTGTTATAATGAACCTTTCAGTTTCCTGCCTGTTGTATATTAATATTTCCGTTTCCTGTCTGTTGTAATTAACCTTCCAGTTTCCTGTCTGTTGTACTTAACCTTTCAGTTTCCTCTCTGTTCTAATTAACATTTCAGTTTTCTCTCTGTTGTAATTAACATTTCAGTTTCGTGTCTATCCTGTCACCGGCTGTGCTGTCTGGGGCTTTCCCTGGGTTTTCCGAAGACTTTCCAGACGAATGTCGGCACAGTTCCCCCTGAAGTCGGCCCAGGACGCATACTAACCCCCCTGTCCCCCACTCCTTCCTGCTGTCCTCTCTCTATCTGTCCACGTCTGTACGCCGCTCATAGCCACAGTTGCTTCGCGGCGCTCACACGGAATTAAAAAAAAAAGTTTCGTGTCTGTTGTATATTAACCTTTCAGTTTCCTCTTTGTTGTAATGAACATTTCAATTTCCTGTCTGTTGTAATTAACCGTTCAGTTTCCTGTCTGTTGTAATTAACCTTTCAGTTTCCTGTCTGTTCTAATTAACATTTCAGTTTTCTTTCTGTTGCAATTAACATTTCAGTTTCCTGCCTGTTGTAATTAAGCTTTTAGTTTCCTGTCTATTGTAATTAACATTTCAGTTTCCTGTCTCTTGTAATTAACCTTTCAGTTTCCTCTCTGTTGTAATGAACATTTTAGTTTGCTGTCTGTTGTAATTAACCTTTCTGTCTGTTGTAATTAGCCATTCAGTTTCCTGTCTGTTGTAATTAACCTTTCAGTTTCCTGTCTATGGTAATTAAGCTTTCACGTTCCTCTCTGTTGTAATGAACATTTCAGTTTCCTGTCTGTTGTAATTAACATTTCAATTTCCTGTCTGTTGAACTTAACCTTTCAGTTTCCTGCCTGGTGTAATTAGCCTTTCAGTTTCCTGCCTGGTGTAATTAACCTTTCAGTTTCCTGTCTGTTATAATTAACCTTTCAGTTTCCTGTCTGTTGTAACTAACCTTACAGTTTCCTCTCTGTTGTAATTAACCTTTCAGTTTCCTGTCTACTGTAATTAACTGTTCAGTTTCAAGTTTGCTATAATGAACCTTTCACTTTCCTGTCTGTTGTATATTACCATTTCAGTTTCGTGTCTGTTGTAATTAACCTTTCAGTTTCCTCTTTGTTGTAATGAACATTTCAGTTTCCTGTCTGTTGTAATTAACCGTTCAGTTTCCTGTCTGTTGTAATTAACCTTTCAGTTTCCTGTCTGTTCTAATTAACATTTCAGTTTTCTTTCTGTTGCAATTAACATTTCAGTTTCCTGCCTGTTGTAATTAAGTTTTTAGTTTCCTGTCTATCGTAATTAACATTTCAGTTTCCTGTCTGTTGTAATTAACCTTTCAGTTTCCTGTCTGTTGTAATTAACCTTACAGTTTCCTCTCTGTTGTAATGAACATTTCAGTTTGGTCTCTGTTGTAATTTTTAGTTTCCTGTCTGCTGTAATTAACCTTTCACTTTCCTGTCTGTTGTATATTACCATTTCAGTTTCGTGTCTGTTGTAATTAACCTTTCAGTTTCCTGTCTACTGTAATTAACTGTTCAGTTTCAAGTTTGTTATAATGAACCTTTCAGTTTCCTGCCTGTTGTATATTAATATTTCCGTTTCCTGTCTGTTGTAATTAACCTTCCAGTTTCCTGTCTGTTGTACTTAACCTTTCAGTTTCCTCTCTGTTCTAATTAACATTTCAGTTTTCTCTCTGTTGTAATTAACATTTCAGTTTCGTGTCTATCCTGTCACCGGCTGTGCTGTCTGGGGCTTTCCCTGGGTTTTCCGAAGACTTTCCAGACGAATGTCGGCACAGTTCCCCCTGAAGTCGGCCCAGGACGCATACTAACCCCCCCTGTCCCCCACTCCTTCCTGCTGTCCTCTCTCTATCTGTCCACGTCTGTACGCCGCTCATAGCCACAGTTGCTTCGCGGCGCTCACACGGAATTAAAAAAAAAGTTTCGTGTCTGTTGTATATTAACCTTTCAGTTTCCTCTTTGTTGTAATGAACATTTCAATTTCCTGTCTGTTGTAATTAACCGTTCAGTTTCGTGTCTGTTGTAATTAACCTTTCAGTTTCCTGTCTGTTCTAATTAACATTTCAGTTTTCTTTCTGTTGCAATTAACATTTCAGTTTCCTGCCTGTTGTAATTAAGCTTTTAGTTTCCTGTCTATTGTAATTAACATTTCAGTTTCCTGTCTCTTGTAATTAACCTTTCAGTTTCCTCTCTGTTGTAATGAACATTTTAGTTTGCTGTCTGTTGTAATTAACCTTTCTGTCTGTTGTAATTAGCCATTCAGTTTCCTGTCTGTTGTAATTAACCTTTCAGTTTCCTGTCTATGGTAATTAAGCTTTCACGTTCCTCTCTGTTGTAATGAACATTTCAGTTTGCTGTCTGTTGTAATTAACATTTCAATTTCCTGTCTGTTGAACTTAACCTTTCAGTTTCCTGCCTGGTGTAATTAGCCTTTCAGTTTCCTGCCTGGTGTAATTAACCTTTCAGTTTCCTGTCTGTTATAATTAACCTTTCAGTTTCCTGTCTGTTGTAACTAACCTTACAGTTTCCTCTCTGTTGTAATTAACCTTTCAGTTTCCTGTCTACTGTAATTAACTGTTCAGTTTCAAGTTTGTTATAATGAACCTTTCACTTTCCTGTCTGTTGTATATTACCATTTCAGTTTCGTGTCTGTTGTAATTAACCTTTCAGTTTCCTCTTTGTTGTAATGAACATTTCAGTTTCCTGTCTGTTGTAATTAACCGTTCAGTTTCCTGTCTGTTGTAATTAACCTTTCAGTTTCCTGTCTGTTCTAATTAACATTTCAGTTTTCTTTCTGTTGCAATTAACATTTCAGTTTCCTGCCTGTTGTAATTAAGCTTTTAGTTTCCTGTCTATCGTAATTAACATTTCAGTTTCCTGTCTGTTGTAATTAACCTTTCAGTTTCCTGTCTGTTGTAATTAACCTTACAGTTTCCTCTCTGTTGTAATGAACATTTCAGTTTGGTCTCTGTTGTAATTTTTAGTTTCCTGTCTGCTGTAATTAACCTTTCACTTTCCTGTCTGTTGTATATTACCATTTCAGTTTCGTGTCTGTTGTAATTAACCTTTCAGTTTCCTGTCTACTGTAATTAACTGTTCAGTTTCAAGTTTGTTATAATGAACCTTTCAGTTTCCTGCCTGTTGTATATTAATATTTCCGTTTCCTGTCTGTTGTACTTAACCTTTCAGTTTCCTCTCTGTTCTAATTAACATTTCAGTTTTCTCTCTGTTGTAATTAACATTTCAGTTTCGTGTCTATCCTGTCACCGGCTGTGCTGTCTGGGGCTTTCCCTGGGTTTTCCGAAGACTTTCCAGACGAATGTCGGCACAGTTCCCCCTGAAGTCGGCCCAGGACGCATACTAACCCCCCCTGTCCCCCACTCCTTCCTGCTGTCCTCTCTCTATCTGTCCACGTCTGTACGCCGCTCATAGCCACAGTTGCTTCGCGGCGCTCACACGGAATTAAAAAAAAAGTTTCGTGTCTGTTGTATATTAACCTTTCAGTTTCCTCTTTGTTGTAATGAACATTTCAATTTCCTGTCTGTTGTAATTAACCGTTCAGTTTCCTGTCTGTTGTAATTAACCTTTCAGTTTCCTGTCTGTTCTAATTAACATTCCAGTTTTCTTTCTGTTGCAATTAACATTTCAGTTTCCTGCCTGTTGTAATTAAGCTTTTAGTTTCCTGTCTATTGTAATTAACATTTCAGTTTCCTGTCTGTTGTAATTAACCTTTCAGTTTCCTCTCTGTTGTAATGAACATTTCAGTTTGCTGTCTGTTGTAATTAACATTTCAATTTCCTGTCTGTTGAACTTAACCTTTCAGTTTCCTGCCTGGTGTAATTAGCCTTTCAGTTTCCTGCCTGGTGTAATTAACCTTTCAGTTTCCTGTCTGTTATAATTAACCTTTCAGTTTCCTGTCTGTTGTAACTAACCTTACAGTTTCCTCTCTGTTGTAATGAACATTTCAGTTTGCTGTCTGTTGTAATTACCCATTTATTTCCTGTCTGTTGTAATTAACCTTTCAGTTTCCTGTCTATTCTAATTAAGCTTTCAGTTTCCTGTCTATTCTAATTAACCTTTCAGTTTCCTGCCTGTTGTACTTAGCCTTTCAGCTTTCCAGTTTTCTGTCTGTTGTAATTAACATTTCAGTTTCCTGTCTGTTGTAATTAAGCTTTTAGGTTCCTGTCTGTTGTAATTAACCTTTGAGTTTTCTGTCTCTTCTAATTACCATTTCAGTTTCCTGTCTGTTGTAATTAAGCTTTTAGGTTCCTGTCTGTTGTAATTAACCTTTGAGTATTCTGTCTCTTCTAATTAACATTTCAGTTTGCTCTCTGTTGTAATTAACCTTTCAGTTTCCTCTCTGGTGTATTTAACCTTTCAGTTTCCTGTCTGTTGTAATTAAGCTTTCAGTTTCCTGCCTGTTATACTGAACCTTTCAGTTTTCTGTCTGTTGTTATTAACCTTTCAGTTTCCTGTCTGTTCTAATTAACATTTCAGTTTTCTGTCTCTTGTAATTAACATTTCAGTTTCCTGCCTCTTCTAATTAAGCTTTTAGTTTCCTGTCTGTTGTAATTAAGCTTTCAGTTTCCTGTCTACTGTAATTAACATTTCAGTTTCCTGTCTCTTCCAATTAACGTTTCAGTTTTCTCTCTGTTGTGATTAACCTTTCAATTTCCTGTCTGTTATAATTAACCTTTGACTTTGCTGTCTGTTGTAACTCACTTTTCAATTTCCTGTCTGTGTCAATTAACCTTTCAGTTTCCTGTCTGTTGTACTGAACATTTCAGTTTCCTGTCTATTGTAATTAACTTTTCAGTTTCCTGTCTATGGTAATGAAGCTTTCACGTTCCTCTCTGTTTTAATTAACATTTCAATTTCCTGTCTGTGCTACTTAACCTTTCAGTTTCCTGTCTGGTGTAATTTTTCAGTTTCCTGTCTGTTATAATTAACCTTTCAGTTTGCTGTCTGTTGTAATTAACCTTACAGTTTCCTCTATGTTGTAATGAACATTTCAGTTTGCTGTCTGTTGTAATTAACCTTTTAGTTTCCTGTCTGTTCTAATTAACATTTCAGTTTTCTGTCTCTTCTAATTAACATTTCAGTTTCCTGTCTGTTGTATAATGACATTTCAGATTTATCTGTTGTAATTAACCTTTCAGTTTCCTGTCTGTTGTAATTAAACTTTCACGTTCCTCTCTGTTGTAATGAAGATTTCAGTTTCCTGTCTGTTGTAATTAACCGTTCAGTTTCCTGTCTGTTGTAATTAACCTTTCAGTTTCCTGTCTGTTCTAATTAACATTTCAGTTTTCTTTCTGTTGCAATTAACATTTCAGTTTCCTGCCTGTTGTAATTAAGCTTTTAGTTTCCTGTCTATCGTAATTAACATTTCAGTTTTCTTTCTGTTCTAATTGACATTTCAGTTTTCTGTCTCTTGTAATTAACATTTCAGTTTCCTGTCTCTTGTAATTAACATTTCAGTTTTCTCTCTGCTGTGATTAACCTTTGAGTTTGCTGTCTGTTGTAACTAACACTTCAGTTTCCTGTCTTTGTATATTAACATTTCAGTTTCCTCTTTGTTGTAATTAACCTTCCAGTTTCCTGTCTGTTGTACTTAACCTTTCAGTTTCCTGTCTGTTCTAATTGACATTTCAGGTTCCTGTCTGTTGTAATTAACCGTTTAGTGTCCTGTCTGTTGTAATTAACCTTTCAGTTTCCTGTCTCTTGTAATTAACTTTTCAGTTTCCTGTCTGTTGTAATTAACCTTTCAGTTTCCTGTCTATTGTATATTAACATTTCAGTTTCCTCTCTGTTGTAACTAACCTTTCAGTTTCCTGTCTGTTGTATAATGACATTTCAGATTTCTATCTGTTGTAATTAACCTTTCAGTTTCCTGTCTATGGTAATTAAGCTTTCACGTTCCTCTCTGTTGTAATGAACATTTCAGTTTGCTGTCTGTTGAAATTAACATTTCAATTTCCTGTCTGTTGTACTTAACCGTTCAGTTTCCTGCCTGGTGTAATTAGCCTTTCAGTTTCCTGTCTGGTGTATTAACCTTTCAGTTTCCTGTCTGTTGTAATTAACCTTTCATTTCCTGCCTGTTGTACTTAACATTTCAGTTTTCTTTCCGTTGTAATTAACATTTCAGTTTTCTGTCTGTTGTAATTAACATTTCAGTTTCCTGTGTGTTGTAATTAACTTTTCTGTTTCCTGTCTATTGTAATTAACTTTTCAGTTTCCTGTCTCTTGTAATTAACTTTTCAGTTTCCTGTCTCTTGTAATTAACCTTTCAGTTTCCTGTCTGTCGTATATTAACATTTCAGTTTCCTCTCTGTTGTAATTAACCTTTCAGTTTCCTCTCTGTTGTAATGAACATTTTAGTTCCCTATCTGTTGTATATTAACCTTTCAGTTTCCTGTCTGTTGTAATTAACCTTACTGTTTCCTCTCTGTTGCAATGAACATTTCAGTTTGCTGTCTGTTTTAATTAACCTTTTAGTTTCCTGTCTGTTGTACTTAACCTTTCAGTTTACTGTCTGTTCTAAATTAACATTTCAGTGTTCTCTCTGCTGCAATAAACCTTTCAGTTTCCTCTCTGTTGTAATTACCCATTTATTTCCTGTCTGTTGTAATTAACATTTCAGTTTTCTGTCTGTTGTAATTAACATTTCAGTTTCCTGTCTGTTGCAATTAAGCTTTTAGTTTCCCGTCTCTTGTAATTAACCTTTCAGTTTCCTGTCTGTTGTAATTAAACTTTCACGTTCCTCTCTGTTGTAATGAACGTTTCAGTTTGCTCTCTGTTGTAATTAACATTTCAGTTTTCTGTCTGTTGTAATTAACATTTCAGGTTCCTGTCTGTTGTAATTAAGCTTTTAGTTTCCTGTCTCTTGTAATTAACCTTTCAGTTTTCCGTCTACTGTAATTAACATTTCAGTTTCCTGTCTCTTCTAATTAACATTTTAGTTTCCTGTCTGTTGTAATTAACCTTTCAGTTTCCTGTCTGTTGTAATTAACCTTCCAGTTTCCTGTCTATTCTAATTAACATTTCAGTTTTCTGTCTCTTGTAATTAACATTTCAGTTTGCTGTCTGTTATAATTTTTAGTTTCCTGTCTGCTGTAACTAACCTTTCACTTTCCTGTCTGTTCTATATTACCATTTCAGTTTCGTGTCTGTTGTAATTAACCTTTCAGTTTTCTGTCTACTGTAATTAACTGTTCAGTTTCAAGTCTGTTATAATGAACCTTTCAGTTTCCTGTCTGTTGTAATTAACCTTACAGTTTCCTCTCTGTTGTAATGAACATTTCAGTTTGCTGTCTGTTGTAATTAATCTTTTAGATTCCTGTCTACTGTAATTAGCCGTTCAGTTTCAAGTCTGTTATAATGAACCTTTCAGGTTCCTGTCTGTTGTATATTAACATTTCAGTTTCCTGTCTGTTGTAATTAACATTTCAGTTTTCTGTCTGTTGTAATTAACATTTCAGTTTCCTGTCTCTTGTAATTAACTTTTCACTTTCCTGTCTGCTGTATATTACCATTTTAGTTTCCTGTCTGTTGTAATTAACCTTTCACTTTCCTGTCTGTTGTAATTAACCTTTCAGTTTCCTGTCCATTGCAATTGACTTTTCAGTTTCCTCTCTGTTATAATTAACCTTTCAGTTTCCTCTCTGTTGTAATGAACATTTCAGTTTGCTGTCCGTTGTAATTAACATGTTAGTTTCCTGTCTGTTGTAATTAACCATCCAGTTTCCTGTCTGTTGCACTTAACCTTTCAGTTTACTGTCTGTTCTAAATTAACATTTCAATGTTATCTCTGCTGTAATTAACCTTTCAGTTCCCTATCTGTTGTATATTGACATTTCAGTTTCATGTCTGTTGTAATTAACCTTTCAGTTTCCTCTGTTGTAATGAACATTTTAGTTTGCTGCCTGTTGTAATTAACCTTACAGTTTCCTCTCTGTTGTAATGAATATTTCAGTTTGCTGTCTGTTGTAATTTTTAGTTTCCTGTCTACTGTAATTAGCTGTTCAGTTTCAAGTCTGTTATAATGAATCTTTCAGGTTCCTGTCTGTTGTATATTAACATTTCAGTTTCCTGTCTGTTGTAATTAACATTTCAGTTTCCTGTCTGGTGTAAATAACCGTTTAGTTTCCTGTCTGTTGTAATTAACATTTCTGTTTCCTGTGTGTTGTAATTAACCTTTCCGTTTCCTGTCTGTTGTAAAAGCACGATTAAAAAGGTCGCAACTTGTGTTATCTGGTAAAGGTGTGTCGGGCTCATCTGTCAAAGAAATTGGTTCTGTGCTTTTGGGGTTGATTGTCCTCCAGAACTTTCTCAGGTCAGTGGACAAGAACCTGGGGACCTCATCAGAAAAGAAAGCATGTTTGGCTATCCTGAGTTCAGTCTTGTACTTCCTCACGCAGTTATGATATTTTAGAATGGTGTCGGCGCTTTTGGTCTTTCTACCCTGGCGGAAAAGGCGTTTTCTTTTCTAGACAGCCTCCTGAGTGAGCTGTTGAACCATAAATTATTCTTGGAAGATCGTATGACAACTGATGGTACATATGAATTAATAAGCGACATTAGTTTTGCCTTGTATAACAACCAATTTTCGTCGACAGAGCGCACGGAAAACCCCACCACGAAGTCTGTGTAAAAACTAGCTAGCTCTGTGATTATAGCTTCAAAGTTAGCCTTATCGTACAACAAAATCTTCTTTTGAACAGTCTTCCTCTGAGGACAAGAAATGGGCAAGGGGGCAAAAATGACTTAATGATCACTAAGAGAAGCAATGCAAGATACGGATTCAAAAAGATTTGGATCAGTACAAAATATCAAGTCTAAACTGGCAGCAGTTGTAGCAATTATACGGGTATGTTCGCATACCATTCGGCAAAGGCCGAACTTTAGACACGCATCAAGGAATTATTTTTGCTTCAATTGATTAGCATGAGGAACTGACCAGTCGATGGTGGGAAAATTAAAGTCACCACAGATAATTATTGGGTTATACATTTCAGTTTCCTGTCTGTTATAATTAACTTTTCAGTTTCCTGTCTGTTTTAATCAACCTTCCAGTTTCCTGTCTATTGTAATTAACATTTCTGTCCTGTCGGTTGTAATTAGCATTTCAATTTTCTCTCTGTTGTATTTAGCCTTTCAGTTTCCTGTTTATTGTAATTTACTGTTCAGTTTCTTGTCTCTTGTAATTAACATTTCAGTTCCCTATCGAAAATTACCATATAACTCTATATAAGATTATTTATTTATTTTATTTTTATTTATTTTATTTTATTTTATTTGTGAAACGGGGTCTCTTACGATATGGTCTCTAATACAAAAAGCATCTCTTATGATATGGTAATCATATGAATGGGATCTTATATGCAATGAGAATAACATGCAAATTGGGTTATATTTATTATCACAAGAGCAACAAGTACATGTAAAAGTATGTTTTTGGTGGTACCCTATAAACCTGCTTACGTGTAGCTATGTCGAGTCTGATATCGAGTCAGAACCCTATACATTCGATTAATATGAAGCAGACCTTGATTGATGACACAGACACAGGGCACGCCCTCACAGTCCCATTTGTAATTCATTGAAACTCAGAAAGAGTAAATAAAACCTGAAACCTGAAAAAAAACCTGAAACCTGATGTGCGTGCGTTCACAGCACATCATTTTGCTGCGACTAGAGTCTCACAAGAGGTGTGATATGACTTGAGTTTCGTTTTGAAAAAAAAATTTTGCATGTCTCCTGTGATCATGGCTTTCATACATCATGGCAATTACCTGTGCCACAATTTGTGTACATGAAGCGGGGTCGAGTGATAAACAAGAATGACCTATATAATCAATCTTTGGAATGTGCAGATCCGACAAAAGTGCACAGACCATGCGATCGATATGTATTTTCTCCTGTGTATGACACCGAAGCCAGAAACGGTCAGGTTCACTCGTTCAGAGGGGTGAGCAAGTGCGCTGGAAGAGAAACACCATCGATGACAGTTTCGGTTTCACTTGAATGTTGAATGTGATCATGGGTGGTTTGAATTGGTGTTGCTCCACCTCTCGGAACGGGTGAACAAGCCCACTTCCACTAGGGTGTCATACTCGTGAGAAAATAGACCGCCGGTGTGTTCCTTGCGCTTGTGTCGGGACCTGTACATGCTGAAGAACGAGAAACATGGACCGACAAGGGACATGTTCACAAGCAACACCTTACTGGCAGATTACCAGGAAGACTGGACCGACAGGTGTTTCGCAACAAAGGGGGCTTCAGCGGGCGAAGGACTGCCCTTTTTTTCCCTTACATGACTCACTTGGCTCGGCAAGCTCAGTGAGCGTCACCTCGGTAATGTCTCCACAGAGCCAGGAATTTTGTATTCCCTTTAACCACTGCTTCCCTGAAAATGGGGGAGCACTCAGGCCAGTCATCCGCGGTGCATCATCTGAAAGGGACACAATGCAGCTTTTACGCCTTCCGATGTGGTCGCTGTGAAGTTTGTCTCGTATTCGGGAAAGTTTCAGGGAAACAACGGCTTCCCCGAAGACAGGACAAACTTCGTAGTGACTGCCTCCGACAGCATAACAGATGCATTGTGTCGCTTTCAGATGATGCACCGGGAATGACTGACCAGAGTGCTCCCCCCAAACTCCAGGAAAGCAGTGGTTAAGGGGAATATATATATACCCTCACTCTGTAGGAAGATTATTGAGGCGACGTCCACTGAGCTCACAGAGAATAATGGAAGTGAAACATCTGCCAATGTGTGTTTGTTGCAAAGTCAATAAATGCTGTAGTAAACATCACGGGCCTTGTCAGTGTTATTAAGCACATTCTCCACCTGAAGTTCTAGTTTCTTTTTGTTAACATCATTTAGCATGTTCCCAACATGCTTCCGGAACTGCGTTCCACGTGCCGTTATTTCTGTTGTTTTTGTCAGATCCCCAAGTCTGTCGGTGATGTACTTGCGGAAGGCTACTGAAATGACACAAGGTACAGTATGAGGACCACTCAGTGAGAATTGCAGATTATTATTGCAGTATTATTTTGCAGTCTGTCAAAAATGTCTCCTAGTTTAGAAGATGAAATATTTTTGCACTTTCCAAGTAAATTTCAGTTTCATTGTGTCTTGGGCAACTTTCAGCTCAACTCAAATGTGCGAGATCAGGGGGCCACAAGCCTAAACTGCTTCCAAGGAGCCGGTGCATATGGACATGAACTGCGTATCCACATACGCAATGTGCTTCGTTGTCCTTGTCTAAGGGCCCAGCGACCCTCAAATGTAGCAAGTTACAGTGACCTTCAATTATAGATTTAAATGATACCCTTATAAACGTGCCGATCTACATTTACAAAACCACTGTCTCGCCACCGTTCACTTCAAATTCCATTTTCTCGTGACACTCGTGATCTGCGTGGCCTGCGAAGTGGTCATCTCCTCCAGTCGTTTGCGCAACTTTGGTGCAAATGCAGCAAAACAGGCTATACAGCACAGTATGGCGCAGCACCCTGTGATTGGAGCAAATAGTGCAGCACTTCTATCACTGGGTTATCCTGTTGCGCACACTAGACTAGCATGCCGTTTTGATTGTGCATATCAGAGTGGCTTACTATGACACAAGAATGGTTCTGGTGCCTTCTAGTATGCCTGTTGTGTGCACCAGACTGGCGTGGTATTATACTGCCAAACGTAGAACAGTCTGATGTGGTCCACATACATCAGACATACAGGCGCCAGAGTATGTGCGCTCTGCAGTGATGCGTGATTTGCCCAAGCCATTTTGGAGCACCTTCAGGAACAAGAAAACATCTGTTTTGGAGCAGATATGCTACATCATCACGCGCAGTCATATACACCTCATTGCTAATAATAATAATAACTTTATTTTTGTTCAGGTGCCCAAAAACAACCACTAGGGTCTTTTTATTGGTGCACCAGAAAGGTTATATACGAAAAACACAGACATTCAAATATACAAAGAGGCAACAAGGTTGACAGAGAAACACGAAGTTAAACAGAAACAATGTCACTAATACTTGTAAGAAACTCATGAGAAGGAGCGAAAATGTCAATGTCAAAATGTTGTGACGCGGAGTTCAAGGTTAGTTGTAAACGGTTGATTGGATGAAGCTTTTCAGAAGAGTGAGGGTAAAAAACAAGATGAGACCTCAGAGAACGTGAGGGCACTCGGAAGTTGATGCTCGATAGTGATTCGGGGCAGTCAATGACAGAATGTATGATCTTATATAGGATATGACAGTCACGAACCGTTCTGCGATGAGACAAAGTGGGGATAGCAAGTGTGTTCAGAACATGTTAGTAGTTGTAGCGTGTGCTGCATCATTAAATACCCTTCGGTCCCCGTTTGCTCGAAGCCTTCATCGATGCCTCGGAGTTCCAAGAATGGCTGAAACACTGCAAGTACTGGCTCAAGATGGTGAACTCCCGATTGAGGTTATCCGTGAATGTGAAACAGTTCGACACTTCCTCCGTTTGCGTGCTCACATTTCCCGTCACTCGCTCCTCAGGAAAATTCGATACCGCCCTGAAAGCGACTGCTATCGAGTGGCGCAGAGAACACGCCAGACTCTCACTGGCTTCATAGCTAACGACAGTATACCACTGGAAGCCCCCTGGTCTCTGCCGGTACCGCCGACTTTTGTACGCCTCCCAAACCTTCTGGAAAGAGGAGATCAGGTCCCCCCTCACGTCCTCCGAGCCCATTTTTATGCTCTGGTTGACGAGAAGTTTTCTACGTTTACGGCAGCATATACCGATGGCGCATCCCGAAACAACAAGTCCGCCTCAGCATTTGTCATACCATCGAAGGTGTAGTGCACGGAAGACGCCTGTCACATCCAACCTCCTCCACAGCTGCGGAACTCTATGCCATCCTTTTCTTTATACAACACATCGCTGATTTTACACCGCGCGAATGGGCAGTCTTCACAGACTTAAAATCTGCACTTCAAGCAATTGAAAATTCCGGCATACGAGGCCCATCCGCACCCCTAGTCACAGATGTGTTAATGGCTTACCACACTATCTATGCAGCAGGCCACAGGCTAGTTCTCCAGTGGGTTCCAGCCCATTGTGGTGTCGTGGGGAACGAGCAGGCCTACAGCGCCGCAGAAGCAGCACTCTCGTATCGGAAACGAACCAGCATTGTTCTGCTAAGAGGAGACCACCGTTCCATTCTGCGACGCCTCGTGACACCCATGGCTTCCCGCCAATGGACAACCGACATTCTCTCCCCCTCTCTATGTTGAGCGGAGTTGATCCAACGCTTGCTTTCCGCATGCCACGAAACACCTCTCGTCAAGATGCTGCATTAATCCACCGAATGCGCCTCGATGTGGCTTTTACAGCTCAGTGGCGTTACCGCTTGAGACAAGTTGACTCTCCCACCTGCTGCCACTGTGGTGCTCTTGAGGATCTGGAGCATATTCTTCTTCATTGCCCCCACTACCAACCTTCCCGAATCGCACTCTCCGAGTCCTGGACTCTCGCCCCTTCTCTCTATCGAAAATGCTTTGTCCCTGGGCCAATCCAGCCCAGCAAAGCTCTGCGCTCAAAGCTCTTTTGACATTTCTGGACACCATCGGACTTCGATCTTTATTGTGAAGGGGCTCGTTATTTTATTCCCCACATCCCCACCAGCAATGGGGTAGAGGATCGCCTCTGGCGATGAACCTCCCCACTTTCCAAAGTCAAAATTAAGTTGTTGTTGTGCTGCAACCAAGGTGACGAAGATGAAAAAGAGAGATGAAGCGTCGCTGAACGTTTTTTTATTTCAGCGGTCTGAGTGATATTTAGGCAGTTCCAGGCCACTGATGCAAATCCAAGAAGAAGGAGCACAGTGGAGAAGAATAAGCGAAAGAAACAAGATGGGTCTCAAAAGTTTTTAGTGGTCCGCGAGATGATGCCAGGTTTACGCATCGCAGAGGTGCACAGCTTAGTTACATGCATGTGAAAAGTTAACGAGCTATCAAGATGAAGGCCCAAGTCTCTAATGGACGATTCACGTCTAATATAAACAGAGTCGAGGAAGTAAGTATAATGACATGGATGCTGCTTCCCAGTGAAAGAGATGACGGCTGTCTTAGAAATGTTCAGGTTAAGCAAATTGTTTGAGCACCAACAATGGATCCGTGAAATGTCATCTTGCAGAGCGGTACAGTCGTGAATCTTATCAATGACTCGAAATAACCTAATGTCATCAGCATATTGCAGGACGTGGCAGTTACGTACACAGGTTGGCAAGTCGCTAGCAAACATGTTAAACAGTGATGGCTCCTGGGTAGATCACTGAGGCACACCAGATGTCATGTAGTACGGATGAGAATATGCATCTTTGTATCGAACAATGTTGTACCGGCCGCAGAGATCGGAAGAAAACCATTTGCAGAGTGCAAGTCAGACATATACAGTCGGACCTCGTTTTATGAACCCTCGATATACGAATTCCCTCAACTTACGAACGGCTCCACAGTGAACCAAACTTTTTCCGTGTATTTTGACCTCGTTTTACGAACCCTCGACATCCGAACTATGAACGGATTATTAGGGAACGGACCTAAAGTAGCCAAGCCATTCTGACCTCGATATAAAAACGGGCGTTATGAACGTTCAGAGGACAGGCCAATGGACCGGAGGATAATGAAAGTTCCTCAGTAGATGCTGCCAAAGTCAAACATACAATGTCCCAACGTCACTACGTTTCACAAACATGATTCCGCATTTCCTGAAAGAATAATTCGGGCGTTTACAGCCGAACGGTTGTGAGTTTGGACCAGGTCTCCGAGATGGAAACATCTTGCCGTTCCAAGAGAAGGCGTTCAGTCCTAACAGCCGGTGACAAGCGTGATGTTTGCCGTTGGAAACAGTCTCATCCGCGCGCGATACGGTACTTTGAGGACCGGGTGGATGAGTCAAGTGTCAGACTTCCTGCCATCTCTTCTAAACAGGATAGACCCTGCTAAACGTATGGTGCAAAGCACAATTACGCAGTATTTTCAAAAATAAAACGTATTCAAATCAATTTCCCGTGTTTTTGTGAGGTATTTGTGCACTGCACTCCTCGGACCTCGATTTACGAATACCTCGATTTACGAACGATTTTCTGAGAAACGAAGGGTGTTCGTAAAGCGAGGTTTGACTGTAGTGACAACTCGTGACAACAATTCACGGTTAACAGTGTCAAAGGCCTTAGACAGATCAAAATACACAGAATCAACCTGATTATGGTTTTCAATGTGCGAGCTAAGATAGTTAATATATGTCACAAGATTAGTTTCCACAGACCTGCCAGTAGTGAAACCGTGGTGTGAATCAGACAGAAACGAATGAAAGTAAAAAGACAGATGTCGGAACACCACTATCTCAAATGTGTTAGAGAAACAAGATAACAAGGAGATGGGCCTGTAATTGCACACCTCAGCTGGCGCTCCACCTTTATGGATGGGAACAACAATGGCTTTTTTCGAGCATGAAGGGAAAGTCGATGTGTTTAACGACTTGTTAAACAGAGCCGTAAGTATAGGGGTAAGCACTGCCTCGCACCCTTTTACAATAAAATTGGGGATGCGGTCAAAGCCAGCTGAAGTGTTCGATTTCAGCTCCAAGGTGGCACGTTTAACGTCAGATTCGTCTATTTGAAAGCGAGCAAGGATGACATTAGGAGCAGAAACAAACGATGTAAAGCATCTGTTCGTTGTTGTGACTGGTGTGGAAACTAAACAGAAAAATTCGGCGAACTTTTCAGCTACAATAGAGGATTCCGTGAGAAGGCACCGGCCCTGCTTGAGCGTGATAGAATTTGATGGAGGGGAGACCCGATCTCTTAGGTACTTCCAAAACGATAGTTCGAAAACGAAACTTTTTTTATTGGGCGAGAGATAGGATAAAGAGGGAAGTGATAGGAGCTTATCATATCTGGCGACTTGGTAGCGAGCGGTGTGCGAGTCAGCTTTCCGTTGCACTGAGCGGGAGGGAGCTAGATATGTTGCACGCGTTTTTGTCTCGCTAAGAGATAGTGGGTGTGGGCGTGCCCTCTAGGGTGAGCTGTGGTTTCCCCGGCGCTAGTGTGTGTTCTTTCTTCTTTGCATTAAAGTTGTTAGTGGCGCACGTTACTGTTTCGTCTTCCTCTGTCAGTTTTGTAATACTTGATGATGATGATTCCGGTTTTTATGACGCACAGACAACTAGTTTTGTAATACTTTGCAGCGTTTTTTTGCTACTTCCAAAACGATTTTGGGTTTGACAGTAATGACGACTGAACGAAACTTTCATAATTACGGCTGTCACGCTCAGAGATGCGTTTAATATGTTTACGTGTCTCTTTAAATTTTTCATACCAGTCATGCCGTCCAGTAGACTTGTACTTCGTGTGGTAATGAAGTTTCCGTCTCATAAGCGATTTCAGCTCGCGCGAAAACCAGACAGGGTATCTGTTCGACCGGGGTCTTGTTACTGGAACGAAGCGGTTAATACCACTGTTAAGGTAACACGTTAATAACACGTTAAGATACTTCGGAAACAGTGATTTAGATGTGGTCACCGATACCAAAGGCCAACTCTTTGCAGCGACTTTCACATGCTGCAGTCTGATCAAATCGCTTACATGAAATGACAAATACAGGTTGTGCAAAAGGGATGACACCTCATAGACTATGAAAAAAAATACTAAGAAAAGACTAAGAAAAGAAAAAAACTCAGACTAAAAAATACATTCAGGCAGTAGGAGTGATTCTGGTAAATTTTGGTATCCGTAATTTTTCGCTGTATAACACACACACACGATTTCAACAGGATATTAGCCCGTTACCTTGTGTGCTATCAGGGTCATCCACTTTAGAAATCCAGTCCAGCCAAAGGTTGGTGAAAACGACAACTTTTAACTAACTTTTGGTTCAGATTCAGTTTGACTCTCGATCCCGGATGCTACGTATCGGCCACCATCATACTGAGGATCTTCCTATCCAGCGTCCGTCAGCAGTTGTGCTCAGCAGTCTTAGCACGGGCTGGTGGCCAGTGTATACATCCCTTCCACAAGTATTACTAACATGATTAGAGTAATTTTGGTTGTTACTATCAGTGGTGCAGCTGTCTGGCTGCTTTACTCATGGTTTATAACGGAGCTACTCATGTTTAAAAATTTGTTTTGGAAAAAGTAAAATTCATTTGATGCATCGCAATTCACTTGCCACGTGTCTGTTAGCTGCTGCATTCATTGCTACGAACTGGTGAACCAAATATCCCATCTTATTCCGTTGCAAGTGGGGTCATTCCATGCCAAACGTCCCCGACATTGCGCTCGACCATCCCCGATTCTCACAAATAAATTGTGGTTGATTGTTGCCATGCTGCCAATGCTTTTCTGGCTTATTTTTTTCGCTCCATGGCTGCCATTGGACATGCGACCTACCTGGTGAAAAAACAAAAACCTAGCAGGAGCCTTTTCATCGATTTTTTTCTGTGTACTTTTCCAAGTCTGCACGTCTCAGAATGTTTCTATAATATTCTTTCACCCCTAGACAACAAGGTTCTTGAATTTTTAGTTTGCTCTGTTCAGGGTATAAACCCTCAACACAAAGTGTTGATCAACGTTCCACAGGTTTTGGCAGGAAAGTGTTTTGTTCTCCCTTCACTCAGAAGAGATTTGGGAGGAATTTATGAAAAAGCTATTTTATTACACGTTTTTAACCAGGTAGATCACATGTCCCATCACAATATGCATGTGAACAATCAACAATTTATTTGAGAGCAATCAGAGATGGTTGTACACAATATCTGGGACATCCGGCATAGAATGACCCAGTGCTGTTCTGAAGACGTTTAAGGAGGTTTAACTCCGATTTCACCTAATGCGATTTTTCGGGGTCAACAGGGCGAAATGGGTGCCTGCCATTAGATGAAATGGGGCTTCTAAGAAGTGGGCGTTGCTATCAGCGAGCAAGAAATCTTGGTTTTGACAACGCAGTGAGGATAGAAACAAACTGAAGTGTT